>NC_136486.1:25825133-26485133 GCF_053919585.1 Euprymna scolopes
AAAAAAAAACTCAACCCACAAGACGGCCTCTTGCACTTTAAAAAGCAACTAGACACGATGCCATTTCAAAAGTGCTACCAAATAAATAAAAATAAAAAGCAAGAAAGAACTGTCGCTAAGAAGCGGCGTGCGTAATGCCGGAGGCGGATCTTTGGCATGAATTACGATGTCTTTTGTGGAGTGAGATTCCATATAAATGTTTGCTTCCCAATTTCTTGTCCACACTTTCTTTTATTGCTAAAATGCAAATGGCGGCGGATAGCTTGTGAAAATAGAAAATAATATAAAACTCTAAGTTAATCCATTCGTATTGTTTCGATTCTTCGGACTACTATTTTTATTTTGAGTAATATGTTCACAACGTTTCATTCGATGTAAAATACGACCTTCTTTTAGGTTTACCTTGACAAACTCAGGAATCTTTATGTCCAACCCGGGAATCTGCACAGAATGTCGAACAGAACATTTTATTTAATCTGTGTGGTTAGCATGCTTTGTTCCGTCAGCCATGACTAGGTAGAAGTCCCTAAAGAATTCGCAATTGTATTTGGAGTTTCCCTAGACTGACGATTATAAGAGTGTAACTTACGACTGAATTTTACTAAGTACTTTATCCATTACGCCAGGGATCCTTGCAGACACAATTATAATATGAATTTTAAGAACCTTAAACCTATTTTGACTTTTAGACTTGCAGTCCTATTACTTATTATATATCACTATTTATTACTATATATTTTTACTACATTATATATATATATATATATATATATATATATATATATATATACATTAATTACTGTTTTATCTGCTTAGTTACACATGTTTCGGTTACCGAATCGTATCAACGATCCTGTAACTTCGTCAGACTTTAACAGAAATCAACTTCCCCTGAACTATGTTCATGTTCCGTTCACTCTCTTCTAGGATCCTCCGACCACTCCGTCGTATCAGTTAAGATAAAAACGAAATGTAAGAAGCCTCCAGACGTACCCCTCCACCGTACTGTATACCGATACTCTATGGCTGACTGGGATAGCTTCCGTACATTCATATCTGATTTACCTCTGCACTCCATGTTTAAAAAGGAAGTGTCCTCTATAGTATCAGATCTGACCGAATGGTTAATTGTAGGCATAGACCAATTCATACCATCTAAAAAATTCCAACAAAAACCTAACAGCCAGTAATGGTTCTCCTCAGAATGTGCTGCTGCTATCGCGCACAGAAATCACCTTTTCCATAGCTACCAACGTAATAGATGCACTGAGACTAAAGCTGCTTTCAGGACTGCCAGCAACCACTGTAAAAGAGTAATAAAAAATGAAAGAGAGCTATATGCCCAGTCTGTTAAATCCAAGGTAGCTGATCAGCAGCTTGGTTCCCACCAGTTTTGGCAAATAACAAATAGGATCCTGAACAGAAGTGTGCGTTCTATCCCAACCATTATCAATGGACCAGAGGTCATCTCGTCAGCGTCAGACAAGGCCAAACTATTTGCAAAGAACTTTGCAACTAATTCTACCCTATGCGACGAAGGCCATCAACTCCCCATATTTCCTCCTATAACACAGAACAAGCTAGGTAGCATACAAATATCCGTGCATGAGGTCGCCAAGCTAATCAAGAACCTAGATTCCAGTAAAGCAACTGGCCCTGATGGCATCCCAATTATAGTGTTAAAAAAGCTTCAACCAGAACTTGCTCGCATACTTACGAAACTATTTAAGTGCTGCCTTAAGGAGAAGTGCTTTCTGACTCTCTGGAAGACCTCATCAGTTTGCCCTGGATTTAAGAATTTAGGTAATAAGTCATCTGCCTCTCAGTACAGACCAATAAGTCTCCTGTGTGTTATGAGTAAGTTGCTGGAATCCATATTAAATAGAGAAATAGTCAACCACCTCAGTAGGAATAACCTTCTTAGTGACACACAATATGGTTTCCGCTCTGCAAGATCTATCGCAGATGTGCTGACGGTTATATCCCACAGGATTAGTGAATCTCTTGACAAAGGCTTCCTTTCTAGGGCAATTGCTCTTGACATATCAAAGGCCATCGACAAGGTATGGCATAAGGGTCTACTTCACAAGATTTCCAGCTACGGTATAACTGGAAATGTTTTCTCAATCATTAAATCATTTCTCTCCGATAGGCTCATAAGAGTACTGGTAGATGGACAAAAATCGGAGGCCTGCAATATAAATGCTGGAGTCCCTCAGGGGTCAATCCTGGGCCCAACTCTCTTCCTGATCTACATCAATGACCTCCCTAAACACATACTTAAATCATTCGTTGACATCTATGCTGATGACACGGCAACACATCAAAGGCTGTAAATGACAAAGTTCTCTCTGATTCTCTCTCCTCTGATCTCGAGCGCGTGGTTCAGTGGGGGAAAATGTGGCTGGTTACCTTTAATGCATCCAAAACCAAACTCCTATCCTTACATCATCAACGCTCTGATCCCCATCTAGCATCAATTGTGATGGAAAGCTCTCGTCTGGATGAGGCCCCGTGTTTTGACAAGCTTCTGGGTTTGACCTTTACTCCTGATCTGAAATGGAACACGTACATCAAGTCTGTTGCCAAGGTCGCTGGAAAGATGGTTTGATCCTTCTACCGCTCCAGAAGATATCTCACTACTGATGCAATTCTCTATCTATATAAAAGCCAAGTACGTCCAAGAATGGACTACTGTTGCCATATCTGGGCAGGAGCTGCTAAAAACAGCCTATCATTCCTTGACAGAGTACAAAATAGACTTTGTGGCTTAGTGGGGGATGCCCTTTTCTCTACCCTGCAACCTCTCTCCCACAGAAGAGACGTTGCGAGCCTATCCTTGTTTTATCGTTATTTCCATGGCAGGTGCTCGTCTGAACTCCAATCTCTGGTCCCCCCTCGCCAATCTTTCACGAAAAACACCCGTCTAGCTGAATCCACTGTGAAAAATTTCCCCCACTCTATATCTGTGCCTAAATCAAAACGCGGATTCCATGAACAAAGCTTCTTTCTTAGAACTGCACGCCTGTGGAATTCTGTTCCTCTGCCTGCTTCCCACCGGACTACAACTTGGATGTGTTCAAGTCCAACGTTAACAAATTCCTAACGAACCGCCCCTTAAGTAAACACTTCATCAAATCTCCACACTAACGTAATGCACTTGCAATAACCCTTATCCCTGGGTGGCTTCCGGGCCTTGATAAGTGGTGATCACTGTGTAAAAAAAAAGAAATGCTTATATACATCTATCTATCTATCTATCTATCTATCTCTCTCTCTCTCTCTCTCTCTCTATATATATATATATATATATATGTATATATATATATACATTATATATATACATTATATATATATACATTATATATATACATTATATATATACATTAAATATATACATTATATATATACATTATATATATACTTTATATATATATACATTATATATATACTTTATATATATATACATTATATATACATTATATATATATATTCATTGTATATATATACATTATATATATACATTATATATATACATATATATACATTATATATACATATATATACATTATATATATACATATATATACATTATATATACATTATATATATACATTATATATATACATTATATATATACATTATATATATACATTATATATACATTATATATATACATTATATATATACACATTATATATTACATATATACATTATATATTATATATATATTATATATATATACATTATATATATACATTATATATATACATTATATATATATATTATATATATATACATTATATATATATACATTATATATATACATTATATATATATACATTATATATATATACATTATATATATACATTATATATACATTATATATATATACATTATATATATACATTATATATACATTATATATATACAATATATATATATACATTATATATATACAATATATATATATACAATATATATATATATATACAATATATATATACAATATATATGTACAATATATATATACAATATATATATATATACAATATATATATACAATATATATATACATATACATTATATATATACATTATATATATATACATTATATATATATACATTGTATATATACATTATATATATACATTATATATATACATGCACATTATATATATGTACATTATATATATATACATTATATATATATACATTATATATATACATTATATATATACATTATATATATATATATGAATTATATATATACATTATATATATATACATTATATATATATACATTATATATATATATACATTATGTATATATATATATACATTATATATATATGCGTGTACACACACACACACACACACACACACACACCTCACTGCCTGTTCGGATATATGCGAACAGTCAGCGAGGTGGACGAGTTCTAAGTTTAGGCTTCTTACCATGATTTCTCTAGTTGGAGGCCCATTGCGATGGTCCGGGAGGAAACTTCACATGCCTCCATGCAATGATTAGTCCACAATACAGTCTACATTAAAAAATAGATAACCTACTGTTGATTTTATGAAGGATCATGAACTACATTGCTTCTGACGAAGTGCAGACGGCGTTTTCTGTTCTTTACAGAAATAATGGCCTGTGTTCTCGTAAAACAGCTTTGTCTATTTGTAAAGAGCCGCGCGTTGTTTCTAGCGGTTGTATTTTGAAATGTTTGAACTGTGCGTAGCCAACGCGAGAATAACGTCAAAGAATGAGAGTTCATATAACTGTCATTCTTTGACGTTATTCTCGTGTTTGCTACGCACAGTTCAAACATTTCAAAACACATCCGCTAGAAACAACGCGCGGCTCTTTACAGACTTCTTTCTCCAAATTTACAACATGGCAAGGAAGAAGAAAAGAAGAAAAGAATTAACACACTGAAGATGGAGGATACCTCTGAAATATATTTGTGATAAATTTCAAACAATAAAATATTTGTTCATTTTCCTAATATTACGTTGCATTTGGCTTTCAAGCGCACTTGATGCGTATTTTATTTTATTCAAATTAAAACAATGTTTCTATATGAACTCTCGTTCTTTGGCGATATATATATATATATATATATATATATATATATATATATATATATATATATATATATATATATATATATAGTGGCGTAAAAAAGAAGTCCACACTTGTCATTTTTTCAAAAACCGCAAATTTAATCTAAATTGAAGGTAACTGTCTAAACAAACAATACCTCATTTGATTCGCCTTTTATTCCTCTATAACTTTACCTGTTCATATTTGACTTTTAATGGAAGTATCCTAGTGTTCATGTCAATTAAAAAAATTAGCTTTATATATATATATATATATATATATGATTGCAACGTCTTATCAGACGAGTGCCACTCCCACAGACATTTAAAATCCATGAGCCCAAATGTCTGAGGGAGTATCTATACAAATATGATGTTACAGAGTCTTAGCTTTGTACGACAGCTAAGTCTCTCCCTCGGTTCAAAATGCTGAGATCCAGCAACAAGCAAGAGCAAGATAGCCAGCAACAAATTAAACTGAAGACCAGCTTAATGCGGGTACTGGTCTTCCGCTTTATAGTTTTTTAAATCAGAGATTTGCTTCTCCTGGAAAGGTTGCCTTCACCACGGCTTACGGGAGCCCTCTCTACCCCAAATATATATATATATATATATATATATATATATATATATATATATATATATATATATATATATATTCGGTTCAAATAATTTTGAACTACATACTGGTTTTGGAGATTAGATTTTCAGACTTTGTAGTATTTCTTGTCGATTAAACGTCAAAAAAAAAAAAAGAAAAGAAAAAAGTCCTCAATTTCAATAATGGCTTTTCCCCCAGTGCTATTAAACCCCTTTATATATATATATATATATATATATATATATATATATATATATATATATATATATATATATATATATATATACCAGGTTTATCATGTACGAATATATATACCAGGTTTATCATGTACGAAATTAACTTTTTGTTGGTAACATCGGATTCAAATAGAGAAGTCAAAAAGAAACTCTGCAGCAACAAATGAGCTTAAAACCAGCTTAAAATATCCACCTTTTTGGCAATGAAACATCTCTAATCGCAATGTCGTTCCAGGTTACCATATGCCTTAATGATCAGGAGCTCATTAATCTCCACCGTTCTGGTTTATCCAATCGCGAAATCGGTCGCAGATTGAAATGTGATTAGAAAAAGACATGAATGACTGAGCAAAAGCACCAAAACACCCGCAGTATTCGTGATGCTCCTAAATCTGGTCGTAATAGAGTTACTTTTTACAGGGAAGACAATGCTATCAAGATCCGCAGTCCCAGAACCAGATTTGAAGCGGCTCTCCAAATTCAATAGCAGTGTAATCTTGTTAAAAAGTGTTATCCTTCTACAGCTAAGAACATATTGAATTGAATTTAATTTGCAAAGCTGTTTTACGAGAACACAGGCCATTATTTTTGTAAAGAACAGAAAACACTGTCTGGACTTCGTCAGAAGAAATGTAGTTCATGAGCCTTCATATTGGTCGAAAGTGATTTTTAACGACGAATAGGCTAGGCAGTAATGGGAGGCAGTTACGTCAGTTGAATGAAGAACGAAGAATTAATCCCAAGTGCACAGTTTCAACGATGCAAGGTGGTGGAGGTTCAGTTTTTGTGTGGGGCATTATTGGTGCCAATGGTCCAGGGCCTATAGTTCGCTTGCAAATTCGAATTAATTCGACCAAATACATTAATATGGGGTTTGAGCATTTTCTACCCTACTTTGGGCGGAGTTTAGATGATAACCCCATCTTCATGCATGATAATGATCCCATTCACACAGTTGGCAATGTCAAGAGGTTCCTCGGAGAGCATGATATTCTCCTGCACTATCTCCAAACCTCAATCCTATCGAAAACGTATAATATTACATCAAACAACAGTTACGCAAAATTTGGAAGAACTTTGGACAAAAATTAAAGAGAAGTGGGATGTCCTTTCACCGGAATATGCTCAAAATATTGCAGGCTGTCAAATTGCAGAAGGGCAATTCCACGAAATAATAACTAGTCCATTGAGTTCCTGATGAATTTGTGTTGTATTAATGTTCAAAAGTAGCATTTGATTAACAATTTTTTATTCTGCGGAGATTCGTTTTGTCTTCTTCATTTGAAGTTAATTTTTTAAACTGACGTGAACACCAGGATACTTCAATTAAAAGTCAAATATGAACAGGTAAAATTATAGAGGAATGAAAGGTGAATCAAATAAAGTATACGTTGTTTAAACAGTTATATTCAATTTAGCTTAAACTTGCGGTTTTTGAAAAATGAGAAGTGCGGACTGTCTTTGTGGCGCCACTATATATATATATATATATATATATATATATATATATATATATATATATATATATATATATATATTTATGTATATATATCCCATATATACATGTATACATATATATATCCCATATATATATGTATACATATATCCCATATATACATGTATACATATATATATATATCCCATATATACATGTATACATATATATATATTTATGTATATATATATCCCATATATACATGTATAAATATATATATATATTTATGCATATATATATCCCATATATACATGTATAAATATATATATATATATTTATGTATATATATCCCATATATACATGTATATATATATTTATGTATATATATCCCATATATATATGTATACATATATATATTTATGTATATATATCCCATATATACATGTATACATATATATATATATATATATATATATATATATATATATATTTATGTATATATATCCCATATATACATGTATACATATATATATATATTTATGTATATATATCCAATATATTCATGTATACATGTATATATACATATATATATTTCTCATATATACATGTATACATACATACACATATATATATATCCCATATATACATGTATACATATATATATTTATGTATATATATCCAATATATACATGTATAGATATATATATACATATATATATTTCTCATATATATATGTATACATACATACATACATATATATCCCATATATACATATATACATATATATATACATATATATATTTCTTATATATACATGTATACATACATACATATATATATATCCCATATATACATATATATGTATATATATATCCCATATAAAAATGTATATATATATATATATCCAATATATACATGTATACATATATATATATATATATATATATATATATATATATATATATATATCCCATATATACAGGTATACTACATATATGTAACCAAGTTATGGGGTTGATATGGCGTTTTAGTGAAAAAGCCAAAAGAACGAAAAAATAGGCCGATCAAATGACTCTTTGGTTAGAACAGACAAAGGAAAAAGTATGTCAAGAGATACTTATTGTTGTAACGGTCAGAGTTTTGAGTGAGCTGGCTGTTTATTTTGAAACACAGAATTCGAGATGAAATGACAGGCGGTTGTTTATTTTAGAAAACAAGGTTTGAAAGCTGATAACAGGCAAGTTTTCTTGTTGTAAACAAATACAAATTCGTGATGTTTAAAGGGCATTGATGGATATGTATATATTCCTCGAACACAGAGAAAAGAACAGAGGAGGGGAAGAAGGAGAAGAGAGAAGGAGAAGAAAGGAGGGGAGAAGAGAAGGAGAAGAGAGAAAAAGAGAGAATTCGATTTTGGCGAATTCAGATGGTGTTAAAGTCGGGCAGAGATGGCTTTTGACTTAAAACACGTATCTCCAATGGCCGAAAAACTTATCTGAACTCGAGTCACAAGCTACCGTTTTAAAATAGCTACAGCCAACTTCCTTCAAACCCTGAAATATTATTAGACCATTATTATTGTGAATACACCCAGATTAATTGTTTATTCGTGTGTGGAATCGTTTTTATTTCCTTTTTTCACCACACTAAAATCAACAGCTCTCTTATCGGCGATGTTCGCCGGTAAGTGAGTACACAACGTCAGGTCCGGAGTATAAATTTAGACGACCAACTGATAATTCTGTCACTACCAATACCAGCAACATTAAAACGGCTAAGAATTATCACCGGCAGTGGTCACTGGAAGGACGAAAATAGTGAGCTGCAAACCACCAGAGTCGGGTCGTTTTCAGGCTGCCGTATTTGGAGTGGAAGAGTTCTGAGGTCGACGATCGTCTCAACCGACCGGCTGAAGGGGGTGACATATATATATATCCCATATATACATGTATACATATATATATATATATATATATATATATATATATATATATATATATATATATATATCCCATATATACATGTATACATACATATATATATATATCCCATATATACATTTATACATACATATATATATATATATATATATATCTCCCATATATACATATATATATGTATATATATATATATCCCATATATACATGTATATATACATATATATATCCCATATATACATGTATATATACATATATATATCCCATATATACATGTATATATATATATCCCATATATACATGTATATATATATCCCATATATACATGTATATATATATATCCCATATATACATGTATATATATATCCCATATATACATGTATATATATATCCCATATATACATATATATATATCCCATATATACATATATATATCCCATATATACATATATATATATCCCATATATACATACATATATATATATATCCCATATATACATATATATATACATCCCATATATACATATATATACATCCCATATATACATATATATATATATATCCCATATATACATATATATATATCCCATACTTACATATATATATATATATATATATATATATATCCCATATATACATATATATATATCCCATATATACATATATATATATATCCCATATATACATATATATATATATATATCCCATATATACATGTATATATATCCCATATATACATGTATATATATATATCCCATATATACATGTATATATATCCCATATATACATGTATATATATCCCATATATACATGTATATATATCCCACATATATATGTATATATATATCCCATATATACATGTATATATATATATATCCCATATATACATGTATATATATATCCCATATATACATGTATATATATCCCATATATACATGTATATATATATATATATATATATATCCCATATATACATGTATATATATCCCATATATACATGTATATATATATCCCATATATACATGTATACATATATATATATATATCCCATATATACATATATATATCCCATATATACATGTATACATATATATATATATCCCATATATACATGCATACATATATATATATATCCCATATATACATGTATACATATATATATATATCCCATATATACATGTATACATATATATACATATATATATCCCATATATACATGTATGCATATATATATATCCCATATATACATGTATACATATATATATATATATCCCATATATACATGTACATATATATATATATATATATATATATATATATATATATCCCATATATACATATATACATATATATATATCCCATATATACATATATATATATATCCCATATATACATGCATACATATATATATATCCCATATATACATGCATACATATATATATATATCCCATATATATATGTATATATATATATCCCATATATACATGTATATATATCCCATATATACATGTATATATATCCCATATATACATGTATATATATCTCCCATATATACATGTATATATATATATCCCATATATACATGTATATATATATATCCCATATATACATGTATATATATATCCCATATATACATGTATATATATATATCCCATATATACATGCATATATATATCCCATATATACATGTATATATATGTATATATATATATATATATATATATATATATATATATATATATATATATCCCATATGAGTGTGGATTAAATAAAGGTTTCATTCTAAATCGCGTGCAGATTCCCGAGTTCAACAGAAAGATTTCCGAGTTTGACAACATAAACCGGGAGAAGTGAAACGTTGAGAAAATGAAAATTACACTCACGATGACAGTAGTAGTCCGCAGAATCCAAATAAGACCAATAATCAATCCTTCTCTCAAAAATTCAGAAACGTACATTAATCTAGATTATCATTAACTTATCGGCCAACAAGTTCAGGTCCTGGCATACATATAGAGAGAAGATCTACAGGCAGTATCTACGAACGTTAAAACGTGCCCAGAAATACATAGATGTGAACGGTGAGATCTTCCAGCACCTTTTATAGCACTACATGTAATTTAAACAATGCTACAGGTAATTTAAAACATAAAAGAATGTTTCTCCTCTACTAAATCTTTTTTTATGGCTTATATAAGTGGTTCACCCTGTACTTATTAGTGAATTTCTGTACAAAGCATATCTAAGATTATTGCCAGACATATAAATTAGATTTGTGTTTCTTTTTTTTATTTTTTTTACAAAGGAGTCCAAATTTATCACAGCCCAGAGGCCACTCGAGGATAAGGGTTAATCAGTGTACAGTGGTCAATGGGACAGTGACGTAGTAATTTTTAGTAGTGGAAATTTGGTAAATTGGATTACTTAATGGGAACGACTCGTCAAGAACTTGTTTACATTGGACTTGAAGAGGACTATATCTTAGTCAGCCGGAAAGCAAGCAAATTGAAGAGAGTTCCACAGATGTGCAGTTCTAAGAAAAAAAAAACTTTGTTCATGGAATCTAGGTTTAGGTACGGATAAAGTGTGGGGTAAATTATTGATAGTGCTTTCAGCTAGACGAGTGTTTCTTGTGAATGTTTGGCGAGGAGGGACCATAGATTGGAGCTCAGACGAGCACTTGTCATGAAAATAACGATAAAGCAGAGACAGGCTCGCAGCGTCTCTTCTGTGATAAAGAGGTTGCAGGGAAGGGAAAAGGGCATCCCTCACTAGACTACGAAGTCTATTTTGAACTATTTCAAGGCAGGATAAGATCTTTCTAGCAGCTCTTGCCCAGATGTGGCAACAGTACTCCATCCTTGGACGTACCTGGCTCTTATATGTTAAATGTTCTAAAGATACGCTCAGCCGTTTCGGAACCTATAAGGAAGGAACTCACACACACATACATACATACATACATACATACATACATACACAAAGTTATTTTTATATGATAGAAAAGATATATTCTCCAGGCGCCATCACCTTTAGTTAGTTAGATAGTTCAATATCCTCCACTGCTTTCAGTTTTCCATTTTCAAGACCAGCAGTGTACAATTTCCATTCCACATTCCATTTGAAGATTATACTTGTGTTTATCAGATTTCCCAGTTTCCTTTTTTGCTTTATTTTATTTTAATTAATTTATTTATTTTGCAAATGGCTTCAGGCTGTTTATTCTTTCTCATCTGTTGGTGAACCTGAAAATCTGTCCATGTGAAAACTCTCTGAATAGTAATGAAAACAGTAGTCTTTTATTTCTATGAACATGTGCGCGTTCATCGCACCGTGATTAACTGTTAAGAGCAAATAATTACTTTGCCCAACAAACTTTCAAACCCAAATAAAAATCTTCTTAGTTTGTAAAGTAATTATACATATTGAAAACATTATATATATATATATATATATATATATATATATATATATATATATATATATATATATATATATATATATAAACTAGCTGATGCACCTGGCGTTTCCTGGTATTAAATGTAACGTTAAATTCCTTTAAAAAAATAAGTAAAAACAAAAAAGCTGAAAGGAACTGAGGCATGTGCATGCGAGTATTATGTTTTTTCTAAACATTTCAATTCTTGTAAGTAAAAAAAAAATATTTGAGCTGAGATCGAAACCAAAACCTAAAGACAGTGGGTCAAGTACAATGACCATGATGTCAGTTTATAGTGGTGAAGGTTTTTTTGCAGAACAAACCCCACTTTTTGGTACAACTACTAATCCCTCCCGGCTGTCACACGACAAGATCTCAGGTTTTACATCAGAGTTTTCCTTCTCCTAGATGTACGTCTTAACGAACACTGAGGGTGCATATTTTCAAGTGAATTAAACGCGCCCCTTAGACACCAACCTGGAAATTTCTATGTCACCAGCTCGCTACATACAGCACCTAGCTATATACAGGGGGATGCAGAAGTAGGTATACAGTGGTCAAAAAAAGAAAAAACGTATAAAGTTTAAGGCATTTATTATACAGACAAACAAATGTTGCATAAACAAGTAATAATTAGCACGTATAATAAGAAACACGTGTAATAGGAAGCCCTATTTCCGCAGGTATTCAAATTGCTTGCCGTCAGCGTTAACACATTCCTCTAATCGAGAACGAACACTCATGCACACTCTAGAGCAAAGATCTTCATCAGCATCAATTTCCTGACAAGCTTCCAAAATTAACTGAATCATGTTTTCGACGGTGCGAGGCTTGCGTGCAACAACCTTATCTTTTACTGTGCCCCCAAAAAAGAAATCCATAGGAGTTAAATCTGGCGAGCGTGGTGGCCAGTCGATGGCGCCACGGCGTCCAATCCATCTGTTGGGAAATTTTAAGTCAAGTAGTGCTCGCACAGTGAGTGTAAAATGAGGTGGGGCCCCGTCTTGTTGAAAATAAAAGTCATCATTTTGGTATTGTTCACGTACTTGGGGTATTATTGTATCCTGCAACATGTTTTAGTACACAGTTTGATCAATGCTTGTGTGAAGAATAATGGGGCCAACAACACCTTTGCAAGAAAGCCCGGCCCATACTGTTACCCCGGGTTGATTGAGTTGTTTTTCTATAGTGATGCTAGGGTTTTCGGTTGCATAATAAACGCAATTGTGTCGATTAACGGCATCTGTTAATTTAAAGTTTGCTTCGTCAGACCATACAATTTTATTTAGAATACCGTTACCTTTAAGTTCCTCGCTCAGGATGTTTTCAGAAAATTGTAAACGACGATCCGAGTCATCTTCCAATAAACCATGTATCAATCGAGGCGTGTACATCTTTAGACCGGCACGATTCATCAGGCGCCCCAATGATCTACACTCAATACCAAGTTCAGATGAAGCTCTGTATTTCGATTTCTGTGAGCTCTGAGTGAATGCCTGAGCAACTTTGAATTCATTTTCTTGTGTGGTGACAGTAATTGGTCGACCACTTCTCGGTGCATTGTGGATACTCCCTGTCTGTTCAAATTTGTCACGCAGTCGATAAACCGTGAGCCTTGTTGAGGAGGTGTTGCAAAGGTTTTGACCCACTGTTCTCTTACGCGTTCACTATTTTCTGTCTTCCAGTATTGTTTTAATATCCATTTTCGCTGTTCGTCAGTCAAATTACCGGCCATGGTTAAATTGCCAATTTAACTGAAAAAATAAAAATAAATGATTCAAAGTACATGCACTTTAATTGAAAGGAAATTTAATTAATAAAAACAAAAGACTAAAAGTATATGCATTTTTACTTTAAGGTATGTAGCTTTCAGTTCAATAAAATGTCAATAATTTCAATAGTGTATACCTACTTTTGACCCCCCCCTATATATATATATATATATATATATATATATATATATATATATATATATATATACTTGTAGTCATCGACATACAGTCCTGTTTCGTTGTATCACAACTCATCAGTGCCGCTAGACTAGCATCGCTCCCTAGCCAAGGATTGAACCTAGAACCGTCGTGTTATGTGTATATATATATATATATATATATATATATAACTACTTCATTTACTCACATAAAATTAATATAGGAAAGTATAGATTTATGCGTGAACTTTAAGTATTTACTTCAAAGGTGCTCAATACGTAGGTAGAGCTAGTTAGTAATTTATAAAATATATATGGCGATTAAGCTACACTGAATATTCGGCGTTTCATCCACTCTAGGATTCCTTAGCCTGAGGAATCCTAGAGTGGATGAAACGCCGGATATTCAGTGTAGCTTAATCGCCATATATATTTTATAAATTACTATATATATATATATATATATATATATATATATATATATATATATATATATATATATATATATATATATATATATATAGCGCCGGAAAGAAGGTCCGCACTTGCATTTTTTTCAAAAAACTGCAAATTTAAGCTTAATTTAATGTAACTGTTTAAACAACCAATACCTCGTTTGATTCGCTTTTTATTCCTCTATAATCTAATCTGTTCATATTTGACTTTTAATTGAAATATTCTAGGGTTCACGTCAATTTAAAAAATAACTTCAAATTGAGGAGGTAAAAAGAAAGTCCGCAGCAACAAATTTGCTTAAAACCAGCTTAGATTATCGCCTCTAAATCAGTTAAAAATCAACCAACAGTCAACAAAGCATCTCTAATCGTGATTGTTGTTGTTCCAGGTTATAAAACGTAACATTTAGTCCATATGCCACGACTTTCTCTTTGTAATCGTCAGGAGCTCATTAATCTCCACCTTTCTGGTTTATTCAATCGAGAAATCGGCTGCAGATTGAAATGAGATGAGAAAACGTTACGAATGACTGTGCAAAACCACCAAATCACCGGCAGTGTTCGTGATGCTCCTAAATCTGGTCGTACTAGAGTTACTTCTAACAGGGAAGACAATGCTATCAAGATCCGCAGCCTAAGAAACAGATTTGAAACGGCTCCCCAAATCCAACAACAGTGCAATCTTGTAAAAAGTGCTCTCTTTCTACTGTCAAGAACAGATTAAAGGAATTTAATTTGCGAGGATATGTTGCAAGACGCAAGCCAATGATTTCTGTAGAGAACAGAAAGCGCCGTCTGGACTTCGTCAGATGCAATGAAGATCATGACTCTTCATATTGGTCAAAAGTGCTTCTTAGCGACGAAAGCAAGTTCAATAGGCTAGGCAGGGATGTTAGGCAGTATGTCCGTCGGAGGAAAGACGAAGAAGTTAATCCTAGGTGCAGAGTTTCAACTCTGCAAGGTGGTTGAGGTTCAGTTTTTTGTGTGGGGTATTATTAATACCAATGGTCCAGGGCTTATAGTTCGCTTGCAAGGTCGAATTAATTCGACCAAGTACATTAATATGTTGACTGAGCATTTTCTACCTTTGGTCGGAATTTGGATGATAATCCCATCTTCATGCAGAATAATGCTCCCATTTACACAGCTGGCAATGTCAAGAGGTTCCGTGATATTCCGTGTTTGGATTGGCCTGCACAATCTCCAGACCTCAATCCTATCGAAAACGTATTGCATTACATCAAGCAACAGTTATGCAATGATAAAATTTCAAATTTGGAAGAAGTTTGGACAAAGAAAAGCGGGATGCCTTTTCCTCTGAGTAGTAGCTGCAGTCTAATTTAAGGAATTCCCAAAAGATTGCAGGCTGTCAAATTGCAGAAGGGTTATGCTACTAAATATTAACAAGTTCATTGTGTTCCTTTTGTATTTGTGTTGCATTAATGTCCTAAAGTTACATTTAAATAACAATTTTCCATTGTGCAGACTTTCTTTTTGCCTCATCAATTTGAAGTTATTTTTTTAAATTGACGTGAACACTAGAATATTTCAATTTAAAGTCAAATATGAACAGGTAAAATTGTAGAAGAACAAAAGGCGAATCAAATAAGGTATAGATTGTTTAAACAGTTACATTAAATTTAGCTTAAATTTGCGTTTTTGAAAAAATTACAAGTGCGGACTTTCATTTTGCCGCCTGTATACACACACACACACACACACTTTTTGAAGTCTTGATTGATTATTAAATAAAATGCTATTTTCAAATAGTAAACTCCTAAATTAACCCTCTTAGGGAGGCAAGTAAATTTCAAAGTTTCTTTTTTTGTTTTTTTTTAAGTAAGTTATTAAAAAATTGTTAATAAAATGTATTTTTAAAAATGTTTTTCGTTTGTTTGCAAAAAAAAACGCAAACTTTTATTTAATTTGAAAAATTTAAAAGGCATAAATGTATATATTATTTTTATTATTCTGTAAAGTGTACACAATCAAAAAAATATTTTTAATAAAAAAGTTTTTGCGTATTATCCATTTTTGATTGATCATTTGTCTTTGTTATATATTTGATATTTATTTAAATGCTTGTTTATTATTTGATTAAATATTTATTTCTATATTCGAATTTCTTGTACACGATATTAAAACAATACGTAAAAGTTTTGAAGCAGCACCCCCACTAATCTCAGGCACGAGCCGCCACTGAAAGTAACTACTGTTTATTTTGTTGTTTGATTCAATATGACCGACATGTAACAACATGGTCATGGAATTTTTCTCCTAAAAAAAGTGCACCAGGTTTTATGATGTACAAACGACATTTTTTTTGTTAATAATATCGGAAGAATCGCATCTGATGAGTTGATAGGCTGGAAAATCTCGGTGAAAACATAAGATCATGGACTTGACTACTTGTTAACGAAACAGCTGTAATGGGAAAATCCACAATGGAATAAAAGAAAGTTATGAAAAATTGTAAGTCTTCGAGTTTTAGCAACATTTTATACTATATATATACTAGCAGGGGTGCCCGGCGTTGCTCGGGTGTTTGGAGGTGTATGCTGTGCAAAAAAAGCAAAAAAAACAAAAAATGTTTTTTAATTTTTTAAAACTTTGACCCCTATTATGACCCCTTAAAGTTTATAGTTTCGGGCTCAAATCACTTTATTAAGTTAGATCCAGGTTCAAGGAACCTATATCTAAAATTTCAAGTGTCTAGACCCAAAATTGTCGGAGGAGTTTGGTAGAGTTCTTAAAGGTCAAATCGTTGAAATTCGACCCCTTAACAGCCAAATTTCTGGCTGACACCCGTCACATCGATTTTCCCAAATCTCAGTACCCGGTATTTCAAATTTCGAGTCTATAGACTAAAAATTGACAGAGTTATTGCGTAGGGAAATGTACACAGACAGACAGACACACAGACACACAGACAGACAGACAGACACGTTCACTTTTATATATATATATATATATATATATATATATATATATTATTGTTGGGATGATTAATCGGAATCGGGAATCAGAAAAATCGACAAATTTGGGGGTATCGGAATCGGTATTGGAATCGGAAAAATTTATTCCTATTTTCCGATTCCAAATCGATTCTTTTAATTGTCTTTTTTATTTGATTTTGTTTCAAATAAAATCTTCCATCGCTCGTAATAATGATAAAATAATAAATATGCTTTTTATTTTAAAATTCTAGTAAAGCTAAAGTCTATAGAACCTCCATCCACAAATGTATTTTTACGCTTACGAAAATATCTGCATATTTAACGTGTGCTTTTTATAGAAATCGAGGAAAATAACAAATCTATTGGTCAATATTTACAGATTTATCAAGAATCGGAATCGGGAATTGTATCGAAATAGTGTTTGCCCCCCCCCAAAAAAAACGGGCCCCAACTCTAATTAGGCCCCGTTTCTTAGTGTTTTGTCTGAATGAAATGAAAGTTTGGTCATAACTAGTTTATTATATTCAAAACATCACATCAAAACACTAGGGTCTTTGACCTTTTTTTTCTCCGTTCTACAGCATATGTTCTAGATGGCCTCCATTTAGCTTTTGTTGTTTTTTTTGGGGGGGGGGGTCACCCTGTATATATATATATATATATATATATATATATATATATATATATATACATATATATATATATATATATATATATGTGTGTGTGTCTGTATGTATATATATATATATATATATATATATATATATATATATGTATATATATATATATATATATATATATATATATATATATATATATATATATATATATATATATATATATATGTATATATATATATATATATATATATATATATATATATATATATATATATATATATATATATATATATATATATATATATGGTCAGGTCATGTCATATGCTGTACCATGTAACTCAATACTACCTGCCTCATGGCCGGGTCACCGGTGATTAAACTGGTTCCCCCACAAAACTTGTTTGGTGAGGAGGGTGGCTAGTCTCCCTGAAGGATTAAAGACAAGACCCTCCAAAGGGTGAATGAACCCTTTTTCGGGGTCAACCGCCAACTAGCACTGTATATATATATATATATATATATATATATATATATATATATATATATATATATATATATGTGTGTGTGTGTGTGTGTGTGTGTGTGTGTGTGTGTGTGTGTGTGTGTGTGTGTGTGTGTGTGTGTGTTGGGGTAGAGAGGGCTCCCGTAAGCCGTGGTGAAGGCAACCTTTCTAGAAGTAAATCTCTGATTAAAATAAAAACACAAAGCGGGAGACCAGTACCCGCATTAAGCTGATCTACAGTTTAACTTGTTGCTGGCTATCTTGCTCTTGCTTGTTGCTGAATCTCAAAGTTTTGAACCGAGAGAGAGACTCAGCTGTCGTACAAAGCTAAAACTCTGTAACATCATCTTTGTATAGATACTCCCTCATGCATTTTGGCTCATGTCTGAGGGAGTGGCACTCGTATGACAAGACGTTACAATCGTCATATATATATATATGCTATGATGTCATTGTGAGCAAACAAACGGACAGGGTACGGATTTATTGGGATAGATAAAGATACATAATTTTTTAAATGCCATTTATTTGCTTATTTGTTATGCTTTAATTTGTCATGCCCTCATTTGTCGTGCCTAAATTTCACACGTATAGATAATCACCAAGAGCCATTGGCCATACTTTAATTTGTCGTGGTTTAATTTGTCGTACCTTCATTTGTTGTGTCTAAATTCCACACGTATAGATAATTATCGGAACCATTTGTCATGCCTTAATTCCGCGTTTTGATTTGGGTTGCCTTAATTTGTTGTGTCTTAATTTTCATGTCTTAATTTCATACGAATAAATAATTATCAGGAGACATTTGTCGTAGTTTCATTTGTCGTACCTTAATTTGTCATACATTAATTTGTCGTACATTAATTTTCTGTTTTAACTTATTTTAACGTGTTTTTTTCTTGCAAATAAATCTAATTTAATCATGTTGAGTTAAAAAACTGATTTAAATCTCTCTCTCTCTCTCTCTCTCTCTCTCTCTCTCTCTCTCTCTCTCTCTCTCTCTCTCTCTCTCTCTCTCAAATATAAATACAAATACAAAATACTATTTTCCTGGATGCCATAATACAAATACAAATACAAATTACTTTTTCTTGTGATGTTAAAATACAAATACAAATACATTAAAATTGTATTTAAATACAATTGAAATACAAATACGATTGTATTTGATCCAACCCTATCTATAACATGCGTATACTAGCATGGATATGTCTTATCAGTAGCAAGTATATGTGAAAAGTTTACTGGCAGTCAGAAGTTTTAATTTTAAGGATGATTAAGGAAAAGAAACAGTGATAAATTGAATATTTAAATGTCTAAATCAGGAATCTCTCTCTCTCTCTCTCTCTCTCTCTCTGTCTCTCTCCCTCTCTCTCTCTCTCTCATATATATATATATATATATATATATATATATATATATATATATATATATATATAAACTCAAATCGTCTTGCTTGAGCATTTAAACTGTCTATTCGGTTTGTGACTTCAGGTTGTAAAAAATTGTCTTCTTACCTATTTCATGACCGCCTTATCTTAAGTCCGATATTAAAAGCATACACAAGGTCAACAGTATTTTTCTGTTTTAACTTATTTTAACGTGTTTTCCTTACAAATAAATGTAATTTAACCACGTTGAATTAAAAAAAAACTGATTCAAATAACCATAATCATATTTATAACTATATTTAGCGCTTTTAGTAGCACTCTTATGGATTCTGACAATTTATTTTTTTAGGCCTTACTTAAAAATATTTTCTCTTCAAGGAGGGGGGAGGCAGGAACTTGGTTTTAGTAGTGCCTTCAGTATGGTCTCCTTAATTGTAATTAGTACTTGCAGTAGTGCTCTGGGGGCTTCCTGAGTTTTATTTTTTTCACTCGTCACATAAAAATGTTTTCTCAAGACAATAAAAGACAATATAATCTCAAGATCACTTTTTATTTTGAACGTCTTTCATCTTACCCTTTAAAGGCCAACGGGTAGACTAAATAAAAATAATGACGAAGGAGGAGCAGACCAAACTTTTCTCAAAGTGAAAAGTCGTAAAAAAAAAAAAATAAATAAAATAATAATGGCGGGGGAGGGGCTGAAGGAGCCAACGTCAAATCGGGGTTGTAAATCGGTTCTGAAAATTGGGGATCGATTTACTAGAACGTTGTATGTGCAACTGAATCTCCTTCACAATCTTTGAATATTGATTTCTTTCCATTATTTTATAATCTGATAGCCTGGTGCCCAATAGTCCACAGAAATAATTGAAAAAAGACAAAAAATTGTAAGTAGGGTGCCGATTGTTCAGGTGCACCTACATATTTTAAAAAATATTTTCTGTACCCAAGTTCTGCGTGATTAAAACTAGAACTTGATTTAAAGAAAATAAGTTTTTCGTGTCCAAAATTATTTATTTACTATTATTTTATTTGCAGTTTTTATTGCAAGTTGGAATTGTTTAAAAAATAAAACAAAACAAAAAACAAACAAAGCAAATATGTTTTTCTAATATAAAAAGAAAACTACTTAATCAATTTACATACTTAAAAAACTATTTTTTTTTACGACACAACCCAGCGTAGTTTACCTCTTAAAAAGAAATTAAAATCTACTTTTTGTGCCTAATACGTTTGAACGCCCTTTAATCTAATATAAAAGAAGAAGTTGTTTTTTTTAATAATTAAAAATTAAATTAATTTTAGTGTTGAGATCACTTCCCTATATAAATAAATGTAAAATTAAACCCCACTTCTTGGCGACGTAGCGAGACATATAATCGTTAGCATTTTTTCAAGTTTGATGGCAAGGGTTGGGCAAAAAAGGGAAATAGAATGGGGGCGGTGTCATAAGTTCCAAACATTTTAAAAATATGTAGAAACGTGTGTGTGTGTGTGTGTGTGTGTGTGTGTGTGTGTGTGTGTGTGTGTGTGTGTGTGTGTGTGTGTGGAGGGAGTTTTCACGTTTTTAAAGATTTGTTTTGAAAAGGTCTCATTATATATATATATATATATATATATATATATATATATATATATATATATATATATATATATATACTTAATCAGTTAATTATTATTTCCTGATATTTTAAGGCTGTTAACATACACAGGCGCACAAAAAACTTGGGTGAAACTATACAATGCACACTCTCTCACTGTATTTTTTGTTTTCGTTTTTTTTTTTTCAATTTTTAAAAAAATATTTTTTAATAATTTTTAATAATTTTTAATTAATTTTAATTTAATTAAATTTTAATTAATTTTTAATAATTTTTTAAAAATTAATTTTAATTTAATTTTTAAAATTGATTTTAATTCAATTAAATTTTAATTAATTTTTTATAATTTTTAAAAAATATTTTTTAATAATTTGTAATAATTTTTTTCTTATATAATAGATCTTTCATTTAAGCTAAGAGCAATAATGTATGTTAAGATATTTATTATCAAATATATTCCGTATTGTTTTCACTGGTGGCTATGTTTGTTTACGTGCGCATGTTATGTGCATTCAATTTTTGCACGTGCATGCGAAATTGCGTATTGTGTTCACTGGTCGCCACGTTTGTTTTCGCGTGCGCGCGTATTCATATTTTTGCGCGTTTATACATTAATTCTGTATACTCACTATTCCATAGCTAGCTATAACGTATACTGAGCAAACGGGTCACGGACAGTGTAGTATTATTATAGAGTCGTGATTTCAAAAATAAAATAAAAAGTATTTGGGTGTCAACATTTAGATTCGAAACCGAAACTGTAACATTCAAAGCTGGTAACGTTACCACTGTACAAATATGACACGCACGAACTAATTAAAAATTAAAAATTTTAAATAATTTAAGATGAATATACAAAATGTATAACTATTTTTTCGATTTTGAACCCCTTTTTAATCCTTTAAAAACTATTTTAATCGGCTAAAGACCCATAAAAGAATGTCCGTAAAATTCCAATCAGTTGAGACCCTTATTGCTGCTCTGCGACTATAAGTTCCGGGGGAGATAGAGTTTGAAAATATGGATAAAGACAGACAGACATACAGACAGACATATAACCTTTTATATATTAGATTAATAAAATTGGGTTTAATTACTTCCTGGGTCTATTATGTACTCCTTTCTATACTCCTTTCTGGTTTCACTTTCTTTATGTAGGATTTCCTAAAAATGAACTTTGCTAACGACCCCCACAATTTCGTCACTTTGCTTTTGTGGCTTTTGCCAGAGCATGTAAAGTGTCTTAATTTTCCATGCCTAAATATCACAAGAATCAACAGGAACAATTTGTTGTGTCTTAAGTTGTCGTGCCTAATTATCACATGAACAGAGAATCAACAGGGATTATTTGTCGTGCCTTAATTTGTCGTGCACAAATAGCAAAAGCGTAGACAAAATAAATGAATAGACAACTAACTAACTAAATAAATAAATAAAAATAACGAATAAAAAACGCGCGAAAGATCATGTTTCTCTCGTTCGTTTCTATAATGCGCTTTGCAAATGACACCAGATAAAAACTTCCCAAAATCGAATAAACAATGTATAAGGAGAAGATTTAAAAAACTGACAAAAAAAAAAAAAAAAAAATCGGTGAATCCGATTAAATATTTCAGTTGAGAAATTACAAATAACGAGACAATTTTAATGTCGCCGTAAACCGATCATTTTTGAGCGACATTAATCCGTTATATAACAAGTCGTTTTATTTTTATTTTGAAATCTGATTCTGTAATCACAACTAATTAATCTTTTGAACTAAATAATGTGAAAAAAAAAATAATAACACGGGATTAATAGGTTCTTTATTACAATTGACTCGATTAGCGAAAACAAAAAAAAATCGGTTAATTTACACAAAGTTACGTTAATTTTAAACTCAGCTATTGATAATGCGTCTACAAATGTCGCAGACAGAACATTTTGAAAGTTATATATCTACCTCACACGACGGGATGATGTGACACAAAGTTTGGAAAGTGGGATTGATTAGTCAACAGAGGAAGGACCCTCTGACTCGCAAAAAAAAAAAAAAGAATGTCTGAGAATCCCCGTCGGCATTCCCCGACAGGAGCGCTTCAGGCGATTAGCAATAAGGTGAGTAGAAAGTGAACCGTGTGTTAACTTTTCGGCGGCATCCTAACCCTCACTTCCCTTATTTTGTTTTTTAGTCCATGAGCGAAGTTTCTGACGAAGGGGGAAGAATTGCTGTTTTCTGGGTTGGAATCTATAAAACTTGTCGGTGGCTAGTTTTTGACTTTAAGTAGTATTTTTCTTTGCTCCTTTCATCAAGTGGTTTTATGCCTTGTCCGAAGTAATTTCCATAAAAAAATTAACCCATTCTCAAAGAGAGAAGACAAAGCCCGGGACGATGAACTTCTAAGGACTGCTTAGGACTAGCAATATACCTCAGTCAACAAGGAAAAAAAAACATTTAAGATATTGCTTAAACTCTGTTGGCTTTGGCGACGTGAGAAAATTTGAAAACTGACCAAATTCGCCACACTCAAAATAAATTAATTAGACAATATATATATATATATATATATATATATATATATATATATATATATATATATATATATATATATATATATATATATATATATAAATATATATACATTTTTAAATCTTTAAGAAATTATGAATACATTATTATTTTGTTGACAAGAGATTTGGAAACATTTGTTTCAACCCTTTTCACCCGAATCCTAACCTTAACCCTAACCTTAACCACTCCACCTTTCCTGCAAAAAATGTAAGAGCGACAATAGACTTTTTTTTGGGGGGGGGGAGAAAAGTAAAGATATTCAAGATTAAAAGATATTCAAATTTAAATTCAAGCATTGAAAGAGCCGGACGATAACTTTTTTCCCCCAGCCAAGGAGGTTATGTATTCGGTCGAGTTTGTCACTATGGTTGATTGCATAGAGCCCAGCATCCACATGGCACGCCTTTGCTGTTGACGATTCTCGTTTGGTATTTTAATACAACAATATTTAATCCATATTCGATTAATATTCAATTAGTATTCGATCAGTATGAGAAATAGTGTGGCTATGACAACGCATTTTTGTAGAAAAATATCAAACACAAAATACAGCTCAGACTTCAACAACAACTAAACGGTTTCTGTAACGGACATTGCAAGGGACATTGTAACGGACATTGCAACGGACATTGTAATGGACATTGAAACGGACATTGTAACGGGCATTGCAACGGACATTGTAACGGACATTGCAACGGACATTGCAACGGACATTGCATAATTTCCGGTTTTGACCTCTGAGTATCTATTTTTACAGGCTAAAACCAAATCGAACGTTTTCCCGATGTCCAAATACTCTATACATAACGTTGTAGACCAAATATTCAGGGAGAAGTTTGGTAGAGATACATTGCACACACATCGATAAGGTCACTTTTTTATATATGCTAGCAGGTCCGGTTGTAAAATACGGATAAATATTATGTATTAATTCATGCAAATTTTATTTATTTATTTATTTATTAATAGCAGGACTCGTGTACCGGCGTTGCCCAGTGGAAGCATGGCTTCCAGCCCACCTGAAAAGAAAAAAGAAAAAAAAAAACAATTAAACTACGGTTGTTAGTGGGGGACACTTAGGTCCATGAAATAGCGGGCACTGGCGCCCGTGGCCAAAATAAAAGTAGGTGGCGAAGTACCGACGCATTTCATATAGATATATTTATATATTGAAGTGTTTAGCTTCCAAATAATAGCGTCTTTTATGTTATGATTTGTTCCGGAAAAAATACGGAATGTTATAAAAAGAAATATGTTGTAGAAATAAAATTGAAGGCAACAAATAAGTTCGTTTTATTTAGTTCAATAAACTTTTATATTTGTTTCTTTTTCCGTATAATAATTTTTAAAAAAACGCAATTGTTTGGGAGCTAACCTCTTCAATTTAGTCACGAGTTAACATGTTCAATATAGCCATATTAGACTTCCGTATTTTTTCTACATCGGCATAATAATAAAAAACGCAAATATGCAGGAGCTAACCTCTTCAATTTAGTCACGAGTTAACATTCTCAACTCTCTATTTACCATGAATGTAGGTAATGTTCAAGGTTAAAAAAAAAATTTAAATTAGTTGTTTCTCGCCGCCTTTCACATTCCTCCTAATTTGGCAACATTTATAACTTTTCTGGTAATCTGTAAACGAATAACACATGTAAAATTGTCGCTGATAAATAGTCTTGCCATGAGTCAAACCAAGTGCGCACGTGCGTTGTTTGGCTGGACGTCGGAAAGCAAAACGTTTTATTTTTTTGCGACAATTGTAGATGCGGTATTCAGTATTATAATACGATAGAGAGAGAGAGAGAGAGAGAGAGAGAGAGAGAGAGAGAGAGAGAGAGAGAGAGAGAGAGAGAGCATATAAAATATCGTAAAATCGCATGGAAAAGAGAAAATAATTTACAAATTACACTTCCGCAGTTTGTTAATTGTTTTCTGTTATTTTTTTTTTTATTTTTTAGGAGAAATATTGATACAAAAGACGAAAATATTTGGAAGCTTAACTCTTCAAATGCATAAAATGCGACAGTTTTAAACAGCACTAATGTACACTTAGTGTGTTTGATAGTGAAAAAAATTCGAGAAACTGTAATTTTGTTGAGGTTTTGACGAAGTCGTCGTAGTGGTAGTCGTCGTCGTCGTAGTCGTAGTCGTCGTCGTAGTCGTCGTCGTCGTAGTCGTAGTCGTCGTCGTAGTCGTCGTCGTAGTCGTCGTCGTCGTAGTCGTAGTCGTCGTCGTAGTCGTAGTCGTAGTCGTCGTCGTAGTCGTCGTCGTAGTCGTCGTCGTAGTCGCGATAAAATTGTGATTGTTTGTTCTTTTATCAGAGAAATCTTAAAATAAAAACGCAAAAATCTTGGAGCCAAACTTTTCAATATATGAATATATATGAAATGCGACGGTTTGAAACATCACCAATACACATGTAGTGTGTTTAATGGTAAAAAGAACTCGAGAAAGTGTAATTTTGTTGATGTTTTGACGAAGGGGATTCTTATAGTGGGTAGGGTGTTTTAAACTTTGTATAAGAAAGCAAATAAATGGTTTATTTAACGTTCGTTTAATGATTTTCTCTCTCTTGTAATTTTCGAGCTTACATGCCTGAAATGGCCTATGCAATAAATGAACTTGACATCGGACGCAATGATGTCTGTTAGTGACGCCATATTTTAATTTTAGTAAGCTTCTCGAACGGCTGTGCTTTTACTGTTGTCAAAGTGCCATTTTTACCTATTTATTCACAGTTGCCATTTTTACCGGTGCCATTTTTACAATGCCATTTCTACCGTGTTATTTTTCCGATGCCATTTTTACCGGTGCCATTATTACCGAGCACCCATAAATATCAATATCATAAATGTCAAAAAGACACCATTTATAGAAATGTAAATAATAAAAATTCTCGGCACTTCTGCAGATCAGCAGCATGCCAGCAACGGGTACGAATTATCGACACCTGTTCTTTGAATGAGAAACGACCTCTATCGGCCGTTCTGTGAACCTCAAATATAAACAAGCTTCTCTGATAACAAAAAAAATATAAAATAACGAAATAAATAACACAAAAATATATGAAAATCGAAACATTTATTGTATAAAAATGTATCAAAATATAATTTTGATGTTTTAATATTATCGCTTTTTAATGAGGGATTTATAACTGAAAATAAATATGATAAAATCATGAAACATTTATAGATTGTTTTTAGATTTTTGGGGGGGTCCCCCGGCAAAAGGAGGGTGGACCTGTAAATTCACCCTTCTCCGTTCGTTCGTTCGTCCGTTCGTCTGTCCACACTATTCTCTTGGAATATTTTTAAATTTTGCACAAACATTAAACATGATATGAGTAAAAAAAAAGTAACAGAACGGATTTAAAAAAAAAATTGATGCCTTGGGTTTTTATAAAACTATAGAATAAAAGATAACGAACTGGAGTTTCATTCTATATTCAAAAGCAACTTTATTTGTCATCCTCGTTAGTAGCATTAGTAGAAGACAGGAACGGGTTAGTAGGTTGAAGTGTTCTTGTGTAAAGATAGAATTAATATATTGCCGGCTTGTTGAGGAGAGAACAGTTCAGTCAACACGTGCTTGCAGTTAGCAGTCGTTGGGAGGAAGAAGGCTGGTTAACGGAGAAAGAAAGAGCAAAGTCTTCAGTGTATTTAACTGTTGTAGTGTGTGTGTGTGTGTGTGTGTGTGTGTGTGTGTGTGTGTGTGTGTGTGTGTGTGCGTGCGTGCGTGTGTGTGTGTGTGTCGGTGTATCGACAAAGGCAGTTCTACAGCATGATAAAGAATGCTCGTTTAGGTACCGCACGTGGAAACAAATTGGAGTTAGAAGGTCGCCATGTTAATCTGTTGTACTAACGTTGGGCCTGGGGCCAAAGGCCCAGGCTTATGTCTGCTGCCAGCTGAAGCCAGTGAGAAAGAGGAGTAAGAGTTTCAGATTTCGCCTTTTATGTACTCGGTCACGTGATTGAGAGCTGGTTTGTGATTGGGTAAGCCAGGGAGAAAATGGATTTTAAATCTCGAGCCACGAGAATTAGCTCCTGCCTGTGTTTGTAGCAAGTTTTGGCTGCTACAAAACTTTCTGAAAAGTTGCAAATAACTGATTTCTATATAATTTTGTTTGTCTATACTTCGCGATAACTCTTGGGTGTACCCCAGGGGTTCTTTTAGGGCAAATAAAAACACTCAATTTTTGGGACTATTTTACCATATTTGTCCCAATTTTTCTGTGTATGTCTATTTAGCAGTTTTGCATGGTGCTGAACTCAAATTTAAATATGTTAAGGCCTTCGGGACTTTTGGGGCTAAATCGGGGGTGGGTGTAAATGATTGAATTAGTTATTTCTTTTTTTGCATGATGCAGAACTCAAATTTACAGATGTTAAAGCCTGAAACTGCACCATTTGTTTATTTTCACTAGGATTTGACATCACCTGGGAGCTTTTGGGGCTAAATGGGGGTGGTAATTTTTTATGCCTCGTTCACTGTGCACTCACGGGGGGCCATGTATGCTTCACTTGCTTTTGTTTTTACGGTAAGTTTGAATATAAATATAGCAAAATATAATTTAAAAAACATTAAACATTTACAGAGCTTTAAGTTTTTTTTTTGTATAGTAAGATTGTATACAAACGTATCAAAATATTTTAGCGTATAAAAATGTATCAAAATGTATTTTCAATTTTTTAATATTTTTTTTTCAATGAGTGATTTTCATTGAAAACTTTTTGGAATATATTGTCATTTATTACATTTGCACAGTTATAAGGGATATAGTCCCCTTATTTGTCCAAAAAACCCTTTTCACCACCTACTTTAAAATGTTTTTTCTTTTTTTTATCTAGTATGGGTTATATGTTAGAAGCTTAGTTTTAGTAGTTGTCTGGAATCTCCCTTAATTTTATTGAGTGCTTTCAATAGAGCTCTGGATTCATCCTGAGTTTTCTTTTCATTGATAACTTCTGAAATTGTTTTTGTTTTATCTACTATATAATAAAATGATTACAGAAATTCCCCTCAGGACCAAATTATCTTAGATTTGCAGCAAATTTATTATGTGTAGACTATTAGCCACAATCTTATGTAACTTTAGAATTTCATTATAGACACATTTACTTGTTATAAAATCCGACATTTCATCCGAGAAGAAACATCACGATTACATCTATAAACGAAACAACATCACGATCGCAACATCTACAAAGGAAGCAGTTCCGATTTTCCCTTCTATTTCTAAAGTAATCCTACCGCCACCTCTCTATACTGAAAGGAAATATACGCATTGGGCAGATATTGTGTTGCGCCCTTATAAGCTGGTTTGCAAAATCACAGAAATAACATATCAATTCCCTTCTCCGATCTATATATAATACTGTCTCCCCACACTAATTCCGCTTAATCTGATTGGCTGAACTAGGAACATTCTTATATTCCAGATTAACGGTATTAGAATGTTAACACTATTTCCCGAATCTAACATGGCGTGCCAATGATACCTATTTTCTCCTATGCGAAATTTGCTGCTTCATATTACGAATTATGAAAAAAAAAAGTTACGAACGAAAGACAGAGATAGAGAGAGAGATAGAGAGAGAGAGAGAGGTGAGAGAGAGGTGAGAGAGAGATAGAAAGGGATAGAGATAGAGAGATAAATATACTACTAACTGGGGTGTTGATATTTTCCGGCATGCTCTGCATATTCGCACACACACACACACACTCTCTCTCTCTCTCTCTCTCTCTCTCTCTCTCTCTCAGTAGATAATATTCAGCTGTGAAATGTTTATTTATATGCCTTCGACATAATAAAAACTGAAACGACCGATACAGCGAGAGAACGAGTAAGAGAGAGATAAATTGACAAATAGAAAGCGAGAGAGAACAAAAATTACCAACCAAGAGAGAGAGAGAGAGAGAGAGAGAGAGAGCGTGTGCAAATTACAAAAGGATATATATATATACAAAAGGATATCTATCTCTCTCTATCTCTCTCTCTCTCTCTCTCTCTATATATATATATATATATATATATATATATATATATATATATATATATATATATATATATATATATATATTCTTCAGAATAAAATTACCTAACAATCAACTGGTATGGAAACCTGTGATTATGTCTTAAAAAATATTATTGGCAGTAATATTCTATAAGTACTATCCCATCTAAATAAAAATTGCTTGATATACAAGATAGAAATTTTTTTACCGGATTCATTATATAAGCAAAGAAAATTTCTCCATGAAAATGCCTACTTCGGACTATTACCTTGTGATGTGGATAACTAAAAATACAGATTGGATCATTTTACCACACTACTATCAAAGACATTCACTTCGAATTTTACCATGCAATTTGGATGTGTATTATTCTCATTAACTTCCCTTACTCTATGATATTTAGATACTTAAAAAAAAACTTTTAATCGTGATTTTCCATGTCTCACTGACTTTAACAAATAAGGTTTAAACCATTATAATTATTTGCTAATATTTTCTCCTCTGAAGAGATGGTAGACATCGAAATCCTATAGGATAAGGAGTTATAATATTTCAAATGTATTCTTTGCTTACATAGAATAATAAAACATCTTTTGATTTGAAATTTAACCATTTCACGTCATAGATTTTAAAATTTATTGAATGACTAAAATTTATATAATATATATATATATATATATATATATATATATATATATATATATATATATGTGTGTGTGTGTGTGTGTGATCTAATTATTTCCACAATCAAACAATGCCGCAATTCGCAAAAACTATGAAGGCGCAGATCAGAAGTCAAAGACTCTAGTTTCACCTTCGTTTGGGCTCATCAGCTGAACATATTTGAACTCAGGATCTGAAACTAAAATCACCTGCAGTGAGGCGAGCACCTTGCCACCTGAGTCCAGATATATTCAACTGATGATCCCAAAGGAGAGCGAAACTTAGATTTTAAATTTGAAACTAGTTTTTAAATTTATTTAATTTTTTATTGTTATTCCAATTAGATTTACTTTTACATTTTTTTGCTGATTAACTACGCTTCAATCACATTATACTTTTTTAGGGGGTGGGGAATAAATTTTTACATTAGGTCCACCTCCATTAATTTTTTTTATATGACGCTTTTTATACCTTTACGACTATTAGAAGTTGGGAGGTTGGTAGTGTCTATTCCGAAAGCCTGTTTATTCCGAAAGCCGTTCTTAACATGACATTTGGTTGAAGATTGAAGAAGTGGGAAGTAATATTGTTAGTACTCGTACCATACACCGCACTCTACATCAAATTGGTGTGCATGGCTGTCAACCCAGGGGAAAGCCTCTTCTGAAGACGATACACAAGAAAGCTGTGAACAGTTTGCTGAAGACATGTCAACAAAGTACATGGATTACTGGAATCATATCCTATGGTCTGATAAGATGAAGATTCATTTGTTTGGTGTCAATGGCTTTAAACATGTGTGGCCGCGACCAGATGAGGAGTAAAATGATAAGTGAGTCGTGCCTACAGTCAATCATGATAGAGGGAATGTCAGGGCTTGGGGCTATGTGAGTGCTGAAGATGCTGGAAAGTTACATTTCATTGAGAGAAACATGAACTCCAACATGTATTGTGAAATAATGTAGTAGAGTATGATCCCCTCCCCCAGAAATTGGATCGGAGAGCAGTGTTCCAGCATGACAATGACCCAAAACAAACATCCAAGACAACCACTGCTTTACTGAAGAGGCTGAGGGTAAAGGTGATGGACTGGCTAAGCATGTCTCCAGACTTGAACCCAATAGAATATCGGTTGAGGGATCCTCAAGTAGGAGATATTGATAGCTGACACAGTGTACGTTACTACTGACAACTTTCCCTAATGGTGTGTACTCACTTTTGTTGGAAGGAGTTTAAATTTTTATGAGTTATTTTGTGGGGAAAATAAATTAACTCTGCTATGTTAGACAGGCTATTTTTCTCTGTATCAAAGTGTCATTTCTTCAGTGTTTTCCCATGAAGAGATATACTTAAACAGCTGCAGACATGTGAGGGGTGTACTCACTTTTGGGATACACAGTATATATATATATATATATATATATATATATATATATATATATATATATATATATATATATATATATATATATATTGATTGATTGATTGATTGATTGTTGGAGAGCTATTGGCTACACATTAGCAAACGTGTTTCAATGACCCCCTAGCAGGGAAAATCACCTCATCAGGCCAAAAACCGTCCACCTTTTTTTTCCCTGCTAGGGGGTCATTGAAACACGTTTGCTAATGTGTAGCCAATAGCTCTCCAACAATCAATATATTGCTCTGTTTCATGCATTGAGCACTCTTTGGAATGACATATTGTGTTGTTGTTATGAGTTACTGAAAAATTCTACCAAGAGTATAAGCACATATATATATATATATATATATATATATATATATATATATGCTTATATCTTGAGATGTCTGATCGTTAAAAGCACATTCATAATATCCATAACGTTTTTATAGATTTAAAAACTGAGCAGAAAACGAACTCTAAAGCATCAAACGTTTTTACGAGTGTGTTATTACCTCTCCACGTGTCATTAACGTTTCGAAAGCATAAAGTAACAATATTTATGAAAAACTGGTTTCATTTTAGATTTTATCTGATTTCGAACATTTGATTTTTTGTATAGTTTTAAAGGTTAAAAACTTCAAAGACTATATATTGAGTATTTGAATATGTATGGCTAGGTTCCCTTCCTCTCATTTGGATACTTTTCTGGTACCAAAGGTACGAAAGTTTTTTTTCTGATAAAATACAAAAATAATCATAAAATAACTTTAAATATGGTCACTAAAACTAGATTGCAAGCTAGGTCTTGGCAGTCCTCAGAAATAGTGAGTTCCCCTAGGGCTTACCACCCAAGGAGGTCGGATATATCTCGACAGGGTCAAGTCGTTGTCATGAGTAATATAGAAGTAGGAACTCCTTCTTTCGAAGTGGTAAATGGGACTTGTTCGTCCGAAAATAATTTTAAGGTTGCTCCTTGTGGAGCACCCTTATGTAAAACTTGTAATATTCTTATAACATCGAATGAATATAAGTAAAATGTGACTAATAAAATTTATTCTGTTATAAATCATTCTAAAGAAGATTTGTTATGTAGGTCCCAAAATTTAGTCTACCTGTTTTCCTGTAAAAACTGTAATTTACAATACGTAGGAGAAACTGTAATGCCTCTAAATAAACGCATGAATTTGCATAGGACTAGCACTAAGGGATGTATTCATGTTGTTAAACATTTTAAAGAAACCTGTAGTCAGTCGTCTTTTTCCGTACAAATAATTGAAAAATTTAAATGTGATGGATATAATAGTCTAGGTAATGTAGATAACGATATCCTAAGGATGCGCCAGGATAAGGAAGACGAAATAATTAAAAGAAATGCGAGAAATTTACGCATATGGGTTGAATATTAAAGTTAAAAAAATAACCTACAAGATTCTGAAATTATAGGTAGATTATATCCAGTTTTGCCTCGCTACGGTATTAGAGATAGAACTTATGTTAATAGAAATAATAGAGAATCGGCTATTTCATGCGAGGACTTTTTTTTTAGTAAAATTAAAGATATTATTATTAATCAAATTTCTGAGTCGTTCAATTATTTAAAAAAACTTCTTAATCAAACAAAAGGTTTTGAAGGAAATAGCATCGAAAATATTATTACAACCGGATACGATATATAAGAAGGACTATTTCATTCAATGGTATGGTTATATTCTCGATATAATCGACACTAAATTATATAAGTCACCTGAAGACGGTATAAAAAAGAAATTTAGAAATGTTTGTGTAGTTGTGTATGAAAATAAAGGTTTTGATGATGTAAATTTACCTAAAATATTTAATAAACAAACAAAAATACAATTACTACCTAACGGGTTACAGATAAAAGATCAAAAACCAATAGTTACATATAAACTAGGGCCAACAATACGCAATAAGGTTTTCGATTATAAAAAAACGGCAGAACATATGAATATAAATGATAATATTATAAATATTCCAGAATGTGAATTCAATTCCTCTCCTTTCTGTAATAATGAGTTAAAACGTGTAATTACAGGAGATTTAAAGATAGTAAATAATTCTAAATTAAGGAAACTCCTTAGTAAGGGTCCGAATTATAGAGAGCCTAAATTACACTAAATGCGTTAAAGAAGTAACTAAAACACTAGAAGGTTTTAGTTTAGCTATGGTAAAGAAATATAAATTAGCACAGTCTACGTTTGAAGCATGGAAAAATAGTATACTTGAATGCGTAAATGAAAAGGTTAAACATATAAAAAAAATTTAAACACTCGAGAAAACGCAATCCTCTTTTAAAAATTCAGAAATACTGGAGGAACTTAAAATACTTCAAGACAAGTTTGTAATAGTTCCGATTGATAAAACGGCAAATGATATAGCTTTTATATGTAAAAAATATTATATACAACGTTTATTGATAGAAGTAGGAATTATAGGTAACGTTTCAGATACCTATAAATTTAGTAATATTAATTTAGATAGCATTATTATGAATAATAGTATTATTAGTGAAAAAGTAGGATTAAAGTTAGATGAAAAAAAAACAACAAAAATCTTCCATGTATGTATTGGATACCTAAAATGCACAAGAATCCAGTTAGTGCTAGATTTATTGTAGAATCAAAGACGTGCATTACTAAACCTTTAAGTAAAGCTATATCTAAAATATTTAAATTAATTATAAATCAAATAAATAATTTTCACATGAAAAGAAAATTCTATAGTAATATAAATCTATTTTGGGTAGTAAATAATTCCCAACTAGTGAAAGAAAAATTAGATAAAATAAATTCCGGAATAAAAGCAAAATCTATAGCTACTTATGATTTTAGTACGCTATATACTAAAATTCCGCACGAAAAACTTATAAAAGGATTAAATGATACTGTAGATTTAGCTTTTGAAGGTGGCAAAGGTAAATATATAGACTTTTCTAACTCTAAAGCTTTCTGGTGTAAAAATAAAAATAGCAAAACGAGTGTTTCTAAAGGTATTTTAAAAATACTTATAAGTCATTTTATTAAAGAATGCTATTTTCAAATAGGGAATAAAATATTACTCCAAACGATAGGTATCCCAATGGGATTGGATCCTGCACCATTTTGGGCAAATTTTTATTTACATAGACTCGAGTATATGTTATCACTAATAAAAACTGATATATCTAAAACATAATTTTCATGGGTGTAGGAGATTTATAGATTACCTTATATGTATAAACGATAATGATGAATTCGAAAAAAGATAAGCATCTTATATATCCAGATGAATTAGAATTAAATTGTGAACTCTATGACAACAGGCTACATTTCTGGATTTAGATATAAAAATTGAGGATGGGAGGTTTCTTTATAAAATATTTGATAAAAGAAACGCTTTCCCCTTCCAAATAGTACGTATGCCCCATAAAGATAGTACCTGCCCTGTTTTTATGTTTTATGGAACCATTATGTCTGAGTTTTTGAGAATAGCTCGCGTTACTTTAAAATTAATAGATTTTATACCCCCAGTTTCTAGTTTTGTAATAAGGATGATAAAACAAGGTGGGATAAAACTAAAATATTTTAACAGTTAAAGAAAGCATTTTTTCGTTTTCCTGATGCTTTTGAATCGTTTAAGATTAATCAGAATATATTAATAAAGGAAATCCAAAATTATACTAGTAATGTATAAAATGTATTTATAATTACATTAAAAAAATGTATATATGTATAAATATTTTTAACCTTTATATATTTAATTTTCAATAAATAAGAATGTAAATATACAAAACACTAATCATAGTGGGGGCGATAAATAGTCAAATCGATTAATCCTAATCTTATAAATACAAGACTGGTAAATTAAAAAATATATCCATTTTAAAATTTGGAAACAGGTAAGAAATTCATTTTTATAGCATGAAAAGGTTAGATAATGCAATTAAGAATAGGAAATTAGATTAAATATTTGTAACATGTCTTCTTCCTAAGATTAAGGGAGGTGGTGTTTGATCAACACTGCTGGGGAGCCATGATGTAATATGCTGTTTTGTTTTTAAATCCCCGAAACAGTGTTTCATGGAAAGCAACTGATGATCCTTTAAAAAAATAAAATTATTAGTGCTATGATAAATTCTAGAGCCGTCTGATCCAGTGATTGCAGGTGATTGAATGACTTACTGACGAGATGGTTTTCTAACGAATGATAAAAAATTATATTTTTTGTATAGTTTTAAAGGTTAAAAACTTCAAAGACTATATATATATATATATATATATATATATATATATATATATATATATATATATATATATATATATATATATCAAACAAAAAATAAATGAGGATAAATATTAGTATTTAATATATTGAATTTTTAAATTTATTTTTGTTTAATATATATATATATATATATATATATATATATATATGCCCTAGTGATGGAGCGATTCCAATATATCTTCCGATTCCGATTCTTTATCTTCTATATTTCTATACTTTTTTGTGTATTGATATTTGTATTAAAACCCCTGTTTTCTTTTTATTTAAAAAGAAAATACAACTTTTTTATATATGGGTCGCGGAGTTGCATTCACTAGCAAAAGTATTAGCTAATTTGCATATTCTTTTAAACATTCATTTTAATTAATTTCTATTAGTTTTTTCGGGTTTCTTATGAGATGATCGTCTTTAGTTAACTATTACGTGTAATTATATTCATGCAGATATTCTACATGAGTTATACTTGCGTAATATTTGCGTAAAAACGTTATAGTTAACACAAAACTCTTTCCGTATATATTTATGTATACGTATATATTTTTGTTTAAAAAATTTTGACTACTAAACTCCTCCTAGAGATTTTGGTCTACAGACATGAAACTTTATATATAGGTCTTTAAACCCACGCGAAAGATTATGTGTTTTAAGCAAAATATCATATTTAAGCGTATTTTACGACCGGGCAATGCTGGGCACCCTGCTAGTAAATTTCTAAATATTTAACTACTAGAAGTACCTGCTTATCGGCATTGCCCGATGGAAGCGTGACCCCTCCTCTTCGAAAAAAATTAAAGTACTGTTGTTGTTGTTGTTGTTGTTGTTGTTGTTGTTGTTGTTCTTGCTTCCCAACCTCCTCATGCTGCGAACGGCTTTCGGAATAGACACCCCCAACTCCTTATGGTAAGAACGGCTATTGGAATTTCAAGAACGGGTGGAGAGAGGAGGTGTAGTAAGGGTAATGAGCAACATCCGGCCGTAAAAAAAAAAGTAATTAAAAAATAGACGCAGTAGGTAGCCCGGATGGAGAGGGGTGAAAACACTCCTGTCCAGTTAGCCGTTGAAACTGGTAATATTGACTAGTTACTTACCGACCGTGACTAAATATAGTTCGTCTCTATGTTTTACTAAGAAGCAGAAATTTATATAAGAAAGAAAACAGGGAATCCTATCCTGAGGAAATGAAACGAGACTTCTTTTGTGTATTTATCATTTATTATATTTTTTTTATTAATTACTACAGTACTTGGTTTCAATTATTTCACTTATCATCGTTAAAAAAATCATAATAAATAAAACCAAAATAAAAATAAAACCCAAAAAACAAATGAAGGTGTATCGTTTCATTTCGATACTAATAAAAAAACAAATAAAAAGGAAAACAAAAACAAACAATAAAACTGTTTGAATTCGATTATAAAAATAACTAAGAAAAATGGAGAAAAAAAGAGAGAGGGCCTACATGAGAGAATGGAGGCTGTCGACAGGAAGAATTTGTCAAGTCATTAAACTTATTTGGGGATATATTTTAACTCTCTCCTTTGTCCCGACGTGCACATATATTTTATATAATAGTAAATATTTTATTTTATTCGTATTCCCACCCGTCTCGCTCTTTTTTCTCTCTCGATAAAATTTACACGCACACCCAACTAAGTCTCTGCTCTTACGTATACGGCATAATTGCATTGAAACACCGATTCTCATTAGGTTATCGAAGTGATGTGGAGCCTAGCCAGTGCCAGATGAGTGACCATTTGGGAATGCTGGGCGCTGTATGCCATTTTCCGTTGACCAGGATATACATGCGATTGGAGACCACTTGTGAATTTGATGTTCCTAGAAACTTCCTTATTCGAAGGAAGCCGGTATAGCTTTCCAGGACTATGTATAATGGGTTCGGTATTGGTAACACTACTATGTAAAAGTCTTTCTACTTAAAATGCAGTTTTTGATTCAGCCCCCTGAATTTAGTTAATTTCTGCGACGCTAATTGGTTGGAAGATTTCATATATATATATATATATATATATATATATAGTAATTTATAAAATATATATATAAATTACTAACTAGCTCTACCTACGTATTGAGCACTTTTGAAGTAAATACTTAAAGTTTACGCATAAATCTATACTTTCGTATATTAAATTTATATGAGTAAATGAAGTAGTTATATATATATATATATATATATATATATATATATATATATATATATTACATTTTTTTTTTTGCCGCTTACGTTCGCGAAAGTGTTTAGTTTTCCAGAAGCTTCATAATATGCTTTATAAGAACGCACGAGTTGTAAATGTATCGTTTAATTGTATGTTTAAGGTGTAGGCTATATATGTATATAATTGGTTAATAAATATTTTGAAGACGCGTTATATATATATATATATATATATATATATATATATATATATATATATATACTAGCAAGACTCGTTAACCGGCATTGTCCGGTGGAAGCCCCCCCCCCCCGCAAAAAAGTAAACTACGGTTGTTGATAACCCGCAGGTACTATTTGAATCTGAAAAAAGCAAATAAGGTAATGCTTAAATTCGTATGCAATAATAAAATCAGGAAAAATGTTCCATTAGAATAAGAAGAGAAAGTGTAAACAGATTTAGAATCTAGGGATTCTCAGTGTATATGAATTGTTTAGATTGATAGAAACTCCCCATGTTAAGAACGGCTTTCGGAATAGGCACCACCAACCTTCCCTTCGAATAGACACCCCCTACATGCCCATATAAAGAACGTATATCGGAGCAAAGCACCTCTTTTTATTTGGGAGTGGTAGATAAATAAATCCTCCAAATTTAACCATGAAAATCGTAGGCAGCATACTCACCCGCCATTGATATGGTTGTGACATATCGATAAGAGAGAAGTGGATTTTTGTATCGCGCAGGGGAGTACAAATCTGGCAGACATTAAATTAAAGTGCAGAATACATGTGTTTATATCTCTAGAAGTACTTGTCTGCGCAAGATTTTCGTAATCAGAATAGACGAAAACATCTAAAAGTGATCATTGTAACGAAAAATGTGGAGGTGGACGAAATGTAAAAATTTAGCCTCGCAAAAATGTTAAACAAATGTTAAACGCATGTAAAACAAATGTAACCATCAATCTAGTAAATGGCAAAAGGCAAAAGTCGTGATTGTAACGAAAAATGTGGAGGTGGACGTAATGTTTTAATTACCCCCCCCAACAAATGTTAACTTGTGTACGTGTAAAGAAATGTAACCGTCAACCTTACTAGTAAATGATAAAATCAAAAAACAAAAATAAACAAAGGTGAACATGTTTTAGTTGATTGTGCACCTTTGCAACTTCGTTATTTATATAGGTTAAATTCAAACCTCATGATCTCTTTTTTTATATTAAATTATTAGGTGGAAGCACAGAATAGTTACCAAACACCCCCTTCTCCCCATGTTACGAATGGCTTTCAAAATGATAATGTTATTATTTCAGCACGGTTAAAAGAGCACAAGTACCCATGTTTATTTTCTATGGCAGGTTTTTATTTGAGGGGGTAGGGTCGGTACCGCTGTGTCGGTAGTTCGAACATCTTTACATTTTTAAATGATGCTGCCCGTGCACTTTTGCCCCGCGCTATTTCTAAATTTTTTATTCAGGTTAAATTTAAGCTTGCTTCACGATATATATATATTTTTTTATTGAATTTAGGTGAAAGCACAGAATAGTTACCAAACACCCTCCCCTCCCCATGTTAAGAATGGTTTTCAAAATAATAATGTTGTTATTTCAGTAAGGAGAAGAAGAGCACAAGTACCCATGTATTTGTTTCATGGCATGTTTTTATTGAGGGGGTTTGGTCGATACTGCCACCTCGCTATTTTGAAATATTTTATTCAGGTTAAATTCAAGCTTCACGATATCTTTTTTGTTTTTGTTATGAAATTGTTAGGTGGAAGAACAGAATAGTTACCAAACACTTTGCCCTCTTTGAAGAGGTGAGGCGATATTACCGTGTCGGTAGTTCGAAAACGTAGATTCCATGAACAAAGCTTCTTTCTTAGAACTGCACTCCTGTGGAATTGTCTTTCGTTTTCCTGCTTTCCAGCTGACTACAATATGGTTGTCTACAAGTCCAACGTAAACAAGTTCTTGATTTGCCGTTCCACTTAAGTTTATCGAATTTCCATTACTAACGATTACTATATTGTCCAATTGACTACTGCACACTCTTAACCCTTATCCTCGAGTGGTCTCTGGGCCTTGATAAGCCTTTGTAAAAAAAAATGTGTACTTTTACCACCTCGCTATTTTTCGATATTTCATTCAGGTTAAATGCAAACTTCACGATATCTTTTTTTTTTTTTTTATGAAATTGTTAGGTGGAAAAACATTTACAAAACACTCTCCCCTCCCCATTTTTTTTCTTCATGACAGGTTTTTATCTGAAGAGGTGAAAGCGATATCGCATGGGTAAATGTCGATATCGGAATACCCTGGCCAAAATCATCGCTAAAAAATCGTCCACATCCATCAAACTTAAACATCGAATTGGAAACTCAAAAACAAAATGAAACAAACTTTATTTTATTATTACCAGAAAAGATGTATTTCTCCTGTTATTATTTTAGTAAGAACGAATTACTAATTCATTATCTTTCTTACTAAAGTGAAATAAAATTATTAATTCTTTTATTTTTTCCCGTGCGCACTTGAATACAATTCACTGAAAATAAAATAAATAAATAACATGACGTTATTTGTCAACTAACACGACAAGTAAACAAGATTATATGATTTTGGCCCGAAAGCCAATGAATGAAAAGCTCTCAAAACTTTCAATCTTTTAATTAAATGAGAATTTGCTAAGAATTTTAAAGTCGTGAATTTTTAATCGACAGTTCACAGGCTTTTCCTATTTCGCTTAATTTTTGTAAACAAAGCAATTTTAATTGTTTCTAATAGTTATTTCGTGACTACTCAAAAACATTTGAACTGTCGAATAAAAAGCCATGGCCTTAAAATTCTTAAAAAATTCTCATAATATAAAGTTTGTTTCATTTTGTTTTCGAGTTTCCGATTCGATGTTTAAGTTTGATGGACGTGGACGATTTTTTAGTGCTGATTTGGCCAGGGTCTCGAGATTTAGGCGAACATGTTTTGTAAACCAGGTATATGTTTAAATTTGTTTTGAGATTTCCTGACGTGCAAGGATAGACGGAGAAGACTGTGTTTGTATATAAATTATTTTCCTTACGCACGTTAGTTCCATGAAGTAAGGCTATCAGTAGTTAACTGTGTGTTTATGAGCGGCTAATAGTTTTTATTTTCTTTTTAGCGCGCGCTAGTGTGTCCTGTGGCTAGCGGCAGAAGTGAGGTAATCGATATAAGAAAATCCGACCGTAATTATGACAGTTTTTACCTGTGAATGTCTGTGTTATATGAGGTTAGCAATATGTAAATGTCGGTTTTTGAGTAGTTAATATCCTTTAAATGTTGTTCTTTTTAGCGTTAGTATCTCTTGTGGAGGGCGATGCCATGTTTGTTAATTTTTAGAAGTGTTCGTTAAGGTAGGAATTCGTTTCATTTTAGAATATGAGAATGTCCGGTTTCAGCCAATCGTAAGCGCCGGAACATGTCGGGGAGAAGTTATTTATTTGGATTCGGAAATCAGAAAGTATATGTTATCATCCAGTTATGGAGAGTGTAATCTCACTGTACTGTGATAACTGGTCGCTGTGGTAGGACTAAATATATAAAGAGGAAAGTAGTGACCCCTTCCTCTTATAATGTCGCGAATGTGATGGTGGTTCTCTACGGATGAAACGTAACATTTTGATATCACGACTGAATGTGTATGTAACAGTGTTCAAGAGTTACATAAGGTGGTCGGTAATAGTTTAGATATAATAGGATTGTATGTGGCATCTGTTAATGCAAATCTATGGTAATTTGGTTTCTATTATATACAGGATATATATATATATATATATATATATATATATATATATATATATATATATATATATAGTCTGAGTAGGATTATCCATTAAAGGCATTGAGTGAAATTTGAAAATAAAATAAGAAACGTGTTACATTTAACACTTCACAGCCAAATAACAACGCGATTTTTTAAAAACTTTATAAAATAAACGGATGTTTATTTTTAAAGAGAGATATATTTCGGAGATATACACTCCTTTTTCAATCTGTATATATATATATATATATATATATATATATATATATATATATATATATATATATTATTCTTCGTCATGATGTTGAATGGAAGAATTTTAAGTTAAGTTCACTTGATGTTAGCTGTGTTTTTTTTTCTGTAGTCGGATAATTACGCGTGGTCGCGCGTGATTTGAAAGTCTGGGTAGGTTTATCCATTAAAGGCGTTGAGTGAAATTTGAAAATCAAATAAGAGACGTGTTACATTTAACAAATAACAACGCGATTTTTTTTTTAACTTTAAAAATAAACGTTTCTTATTTGATTTTCAAATTTCACTCAACGCCTTTAATGGATAAACCTACCCAGACTTTCAAATCACGCGCGACCACGCGTAATTATCCGGCTACAGAAAAAAAACCCACAGCTACCATCAAGTGGAGTTAACTTAAAATTCTTCCATTCAACATCATGATGAATAATAAGAAATATATATATATATATATATATATATATATATATATATATATATATATGTATATATATATGTATATATATATATATGTATATATATATGTATATATATGTATATATATGTATATATATGTATATGTATATATATATATGTATATATATATATATGTATATATATGTATATATATATATATATATATATATATATATATATATATATAAACTATATGTACCCGGCCACGCGTTGCTGTGGCTCAGTTTGTTAAAATGGAACACATGTGAAAGTAGAGAAAAGTGTGATTCTTTTTTTTCAAGAGAATGTACAAATTATTTTTTTAACAGATGTTAAGAAAATAAACAGAAAAATACTTCCATCATTAATTATGCAAAAAAGTAAATAAAATGTTGATTTAGTGTTTCAATATGCTTATAAATTACGATAAAACTTGCTGAGTATGCACTGTTTTACGGTTGTTGTAAAAATGGAACGGAAACTTCAATTTTGCTTCCTTTTAATCTTTCTTAATTTTTTAATTGTGCCCCCCCAAACGAATATAATGAAAACAGTAACATTCAACAATTGTACTTTATGTATATAAAACACAAAATATTTATTAAAAAAAAATTTTTTTAAAAGTTAATAACGAAAGGGAAATAATTCCATTTTTAAACGAAAAAGTCAGTTTACCTAATTTACTGTATTAATGCTATTTTTTTTTAAGCAAGAAAAAAAAAGGTAAATATCCAGATACGCTACTACAGAACACCGACCACTCTAATTTGTTTTTTATAGGTAATTGAGGTCGCTGACAACGAATCTGATAGTCAAATTTGGGGCAAATTTACCGTTTGCATGGTATTTACCCCTGAACCCACGAACTTCTTTCCACCATTTTGCAGCATCCGTTTATGCTACGCGCATGCACGCTGTAGCATAAACGATGGCTTCACCAAGCAAACTATGTTGGGGGAGGGGATTTTTTTTTCCAGGACATAGAATTTTCTAATTTTCAAAAATACATTATAGCGCTTTTTGGGTGGAAAATTTAAAATTAGCTGAAAAAGAAATAAAATAAGAAAAGGAAAGGACGCCAAGTTGGAGTAGGGGGGTAATTTATCTGTTTTTTTTTTACCTGGAACATCGAATTTTCAAATTTTCCGTAAGTAACGCACCGACATTTACCAATTAGAACACCATTTAACATTTTCCAAAGATTTTACTTTGTACATTGGGGGCGCGAGCGGGGGGGGGGGAGCGGATGTGATGTTTGCGCGCGCGCGCCCCAACATCACATCCCCCCAAACAAATTAGAGTGGTCGGTGTTCTGTAGTAGCGTATCTGGATATTTACCAAAAAAAAAATATTTAGGTTTGGCTATAAATTCCTAAACTCATTTCACCCTAAATAATTTAGGTGACTGAAATAGGAATCTAATTGAATCTTTAATTTCCTGAATAGTATCCGATAATTCATTTTTCTTCGAGTTATATCGAATACATTAATACGGACTTTAGGGGCTTTTTTCGTAATGTTACTGTAAAAATTATTTTTTATTGTTACAAATTACTATGCTTTAAAAAAAGCAAAAATAAATTCTTGCGTTTTTTATTCACTACTGAAAACCATAACTTTAGTAAAGGTATTTTTTGTTTGAACAAAATAAAACATTTTCACCGAGAGTTAAGTAAAAATAATTAGTTCATTATATTCTGCGATCATTATTTGAAAAATACTGCAATTTTCATTAAAATTCGTTAATTTCCTGATTTTTGGTGAATTTTTAAGTAAAGGGAGGAATCAAAATGTGTATACACTTTGAGCGTCGGCATTCATTTTGCGACCACGTGTGGTTAATTTAAATTAAAGTTCAATCACATGGTTACATTATCAATAAACCCATTGAAAATTTACCGATATTGTAAACACATTCTGTTTACATTAAGCCTGTGGTGTTTTTTTAGTGATGCAATGTTGTCAACTGAGATTTTTAAAAAACTGCGAGATCAGGAGAAAGAAATGTCCAGAAAATCGCTAGCCAGTTTGGCAGAAAAGTAACTTGTCTTGCCTTTGATAACATTTATTTGTTATATATTTGTTTTTTGACAACTTTTTCGAATCTATGTGTACAGTAATACAAACCCGTGTACAGTAATACAGACCCCTTCGGGGAGATTGGAATGCCCCCCCCCACCTAAAATGTACTTGGAAAAATCGATTTTATAGTGAGATTTAAGAATGGTTAGTCGAAAAAAAGGTGAAAAACAAAACAAATAATCAATAAATAATTGTTACCAAAGGCAATAAATGCTACTTTTTTTTACTTACATGAATGAGTTTATTTTATGTTTTAAAGTATTTTCAAGCAATCTAATGCGGGTATCTGGGTGCTAAATACCTCCAGATTTTCTAGAATTTCCCGCTAGATTGTAAACGAAATCTCCAGATCTAGCAGGAAAACCGCTAAATTGTAACACTGATCACGTGACAGGAAGCGGTAATAAATAATTGTCCCTAAATAAAAAAAATGGCCTCTCCGTACAAAGAAATCCAGCTATTTATCATAGAAAAATTAAGTATAATGTTATAATTAAAAAGGAATATATAAAAACACACATGGATATAGTAAACATATTATATCAAAACATGGAAGCCATCCGTCCAGTGGTTTTTTAGACAATTAACTCCGAACGAACCAACATTTACATTTTTATATATATAGATAAGTCGATAAGCTAATATATAATAGTTCTCATTCCTGCATAATTACTTTGAAGGAAGGATAAAATTCACTTACATCAGTTATCTCCAAGAGTTGTCGGAATCCTCTTGAAAATTCTGAGATTTGCTAAAATTCTATTTGTTCGATGATGGATGAATGAATTTATATAAATAAGTCTGGTATTGCCAAAAGTTTAATGTGAACTGCTTTGCTCCTTGCCATGTGTATATTTTATATATAATCGCTTCTTTCTAAAGTATAGCGCATGTAACCAGTTCTCTTTATAAGATTGTCAATATTTTGCTTTCTTAATAAAGTAAATAACTTTTTCCTTTCCATTTCTGTATTCTAACCCATTTTTAGTCATTACACATAGTTTAAAGTCAACGGTAAAAACTTTAGATAACCTAGGATTTGATGGGTTAACAGCAACTCTGTCATATGGAGCATTCCTGCTCAGCACTGCCTTCAATAGCAGCAGTTAATCCGAAGTGAACTATCTACTATGTATGAAGCACTCAAAATCATACAGTACCAAGCGCTAAGAAAACACACACACACACACACACACACACACACACACACACACACATATATATATATATTATTTTTATTTATTTATATAGACAGGTATTAGATACTTGTTACACTGAACATGCTAATGTTTAGGAGAAAATTGGTTTATTAAAAAACCAACTGTTCCTCATCAGGCGAGAGAAATAAAGTTTATATTTGCTATTCAGAGCATCTTGTCCTCAAATGATGAAGTGAAATATATATATATATATATAATAAAAAATAAAATATTAAAACGCTATGAGAGGTGTGCAATAAGTAATGCCCCTGATCCACTTCCCATAGCAGTAGAGCAACGAAACTTGGCACAGTTATTAGTCTTTCTCTACATAGGAACCACCCAGAGTTATGCATTTCTCCCATCGTTTGATGCAGTTTTGGAGACCGTTTTTGTAAAACACCCCAGGTTGGTCCTCCAACCACGACGTGACTTCAGAAATCAAGGCTGCATCATCTGGATAACTCTTTCCTTTCATGGCTGGGAAGAGGTGAAAGTCAAAGGGTGTAAGGCCAGGAGAGTAGTGAGGATGGGGGAGACTTCATAACCACACGCCCGTGCTTCTGATCTCGTGACATGCGAGTTGTGGACCGGAGCGTTGTCCTGCAGGAGGAGGGTACTTTTGCTGATCTTGCCCCGCCTCTTGATTTTGATAGCTTCCCTTAATTTCCTCAAAAGTGAAGCATAATAGGCTCCTGTAATTGTGGTACCCTTTGCCAGGAAATCTGTCATCACTACTCCGGCCTTGTCCCAGAAGACTGTGAGCACCTTGCCAGCGGAGGGCAGCACCCTTGCCTTCTTTGGAGGTGGTGAATCCAAGTGCTTCCACTGCATTGACTGGGCTTTGGTCTCTAGATCACAGTGATGGACCCAGATTTCATCCTGTGTAATCAGTCTTTTGAAAAACTTTGACTCATCTTCTTGACACATCTCTGTGCACTCGAGCACTCGACACGTTCTCGCTTCTGGAATGGTGTGAGCGACCTGGGAATCCATCTGGCAAACACCTTATGCATATACAAATGGCCATGAATGATAGTTTCTACAGACCCTGTACTAATCTTGACATCTTGGGCTATTTGGCGAATAGTAATGCGCCGAGCTCCAAAATGGCAGCCTCAATTTGACGGACAGATGCCTAATCAATGGCAGAAGGGGGGCGACCAGGTGTGGAAGCTGTTTTCACAGACTTCCGGCCATGTTTGAATTCACGATGCCAGCGTTTTACAAGGCCATATGATGGGGCATTATCACCATAAGTTTCTTTCATTTCATCAAAAGTCTCCTGTGGTGTGCGTCCTTTCAAATACAAAAATCGGATCACTGTTCGACATTCAACAAGATCTATTTCACACCTGACTCAGTTCAAACACCTGTAAAACAGAAACCACAATTAGTTCAGAGCTGCAATTTGCCATATAACCCGTAGAGATATAAATCATTGTACATGCAAAATTTCAGCTTGATCAGACAACTGGAAGTGGGTCGGGGGAATTACTTATTGCACGCCCCTCGTAACTTGGAGTGGGGACATTTTAGACTTAAAAATAGATGGTGGTGTGGGGAAAGAGGATGCTAAAACTTAATAAGATAAAGAAGAAGGGTGTAAAGATATTAGAAGGAAGAGTAAGTGGCAGCTAAAAAAGAAGAAGAAAAAGGGGGAAAAAGAAAGAAAGAAAGAAGAAAAGGAAAAGAAAAGAAAAAAGGAAAACGAGAGGAACCGAAATGCGTAAGGGATACGTGTATATATATATATATATATATATATATATATATATATATATATATATATATATATATATATATATATATGACAACGAGACGAATGCGGATGCTTTTTTTGTGTCCCTCAATAATGTTCATACAGCCCTTAAGTTTACGGTAGACAAAAAAAAACGAATTCTACTCTTCCGTTTTTTGGATGTTCTTGTGTCCAAAACATCTTCGTGTTTTCTTACTTCTGTTTATCGTAAACCAACCTTTACCGGTCTCTATACGCGGTGGGACTCTTTTTGTCCTACAAACCAAAAATATAATTTAATTAAGACATAGGATCTTGATGATTCGTTCTAAAGTTAATCTGGATGACGAGTTTAAATTTATTACTAAGACCCTTTGTAATAATGGTTACCCCTTATATATTGTTGAAACTACAATTAATAAGAAAGTTTCCAATTTTTATAAACCTAAAGAAATCATAGTTAATACATGTTCTGTTTACCTACGTCTACTTTGGCTAGGTAACATCAGTGACCGCTTTGTTAAGCAAATCTCTTTGTCTGTGCAACGGTGTTATTTTATAATATATATATATATATATTTTATATATTATAGAATTCACATATTGTTTTTTCAACTAGACCTATGTTGTCATCCATTTGCAAAGATCTTCTCCCCTCCCCCATAATAATTCTGTTATTTATTTATTTAAATGTAGTTGCAGTGCGCACTATCTTGGGCGAACATCGCAAAGATTAGATTTCCGTTTGAACCATGTTCCATCAAAGATTCGTGATGCAAATTTTTCACCATCGGATGTTCTGAATGATACGTATGGTTCTGCGATTTGCGACCACCTTATAAATAACCATACGCGTGCGACGAATTTCAGTGCCGACATGTTTACGATCTTGAGTAAGTCGCACTCCTCATTTCATTTAAAAATTCTAGAGACTCTTTTTATTATGTCTTTGAGACCTCTTTGCAAGCAAAAAGAAAATCTTTTAGGACTTAATTTAGTCTATGTAATTTTTCCCCCGTTTATTTTTCGCCCCCTCCCGCCATATTCCTGAAGTTTTTTTTAAATCGTATTGTCCTCGATTTAGTTCTGATGAGCGAGGAACGAAACCTTTATTTTCATTTTTTTTCTTTTTTAAATCATTATGTTGATTGGTCTGTATTACGCCATTATTAAATTCTGTACCTCCCGAAAAGCTTCCATATATATATATATATATATATATATATATATATATATATATATATATATATATATATATATATATATATATATATATATATATATATTCTTTTTAAATCAATTTTCACCCCAAACAAGCCACAGTGCCACTTTGAAGGTATTGGGCTACTATCGGAGGCGTACGTTGCAGGGATATTATGAAGGGAGATGAGTAGCAAGATGTCTGTTCACATTACACTTTAACTTCTGCATGTATACTGCAACTATGTAATTTTTGTCTATATAAATAAAAACATTATATATATATATATATACATATATATATACATATATATATATATGTATATATATACATATATATATATATATACATATATATATATACATATATACATATATACATATATATATACATATATACATATATACATATATATATACATATATATATACATATATATATATATATATATATATATATATATATATATGTATGCATGCAGAAAAAATAGTCAAAAGTAAAGAAAACAACAAACTGAAGTACGAAATTTTCTACAGCTCAGATGACCAAATTGTCTTTTCATATTTATATTATTTTGGGAGTTATATATTGTTGTCTTTCTAGCCGAATGCTTCCATAACTTAACGACTCCCTATAAGCCCAGAAATTGGCTGTCCTGTCTTCTCGTTCCAATACGTAAGCTCAAAATTCAGGGACTAACTCCTCAAAAACCTACGTGCATTTCGAAACATTTCAATGTTCCCTTAAAGTCGATTTTCAATTCTTTCAATATTAAAATATGTTGGAATTTTTAATCTACAATGATCGAAAATCGCTGACAGTGGATCATTTCAAATGCTTTATTTTTATCGTAGGGTTACAATCTCCAGAAGACGCGGACATACACACACGTCTACTGTCTATGGTTTAAAAAGACAAGAAAATAACAGTACAAATTTTGACCAAAAAATGTCAACGACTAATGAATTTAAAACGAGACACAACAATGGTGCAACAACAGAGCTCATCGGTTTCAAACAGCATCAAATCGGTAGAGAAACTCCCGACTAGAAATAGAAAGAAGCCTACAACACTCTATTTGGCTTGTGGAGAGATGCACTATGTTCGTTTTTGCCCATTTAAAAGACAAACATGTCAAAATTGTTCACGTCGTGGGCACAAGAATGCAAGAATGTATTTTGTGGTAAAAAGTACTGCAACACGTCCAGAATGAATACTGCATAGCCAAGAGGCAAAAAAGCACAGAAAAATGCCGGGACATTTCCAGAAAGCCACATCGAATTCGATTTTTGACACTTTCAATGTAAATTTCTAAACTACATGCATTTCGTTACGTCATTAATTTTAAGCGACTAAAGATACAAATCGGATGATCTTCATTTGTCATGTATTTTGTTAGTTAACATTCTTTTCCACCAAGTTAACATTTTTGGAAACCATTTTAACATAAATAGTTTTATCTTTAAATATTTATTTCGATATTATTAGTTTCGATAACATTCTTTCTATTATTCAAAGATTTTCTTTGTTATCAAAATATTTGTAACCTAAATACTGACAATCAGCCATGAGCAGGCTAACTGGCATTTTCCGGGGGTCAATAACATAACAGGAACACCAGCATCTGTAAAACCACCCAGGGCGGAGTCCTTGTCGTATACACGGGCAAGAAAACGTACACTAACCCTACGCTTTGATCTCTGTATGTCGGTCTCTCTCTTTCTCTTCGTTTCTGTTTTTTTTTTTTTTTTCTTAACAAAAAAAAAAAAAAATTTTATCGGCTTTTTATTTTCCTTTCTAATCTCTTTTTTGCCGCGTAAGGAATTTCTTCTAATCGACTATTTTTTTCTAGATAATTTCAGACATGAAAAGTTCCTTACAACCGAAATAAACACGATAAATGCCCCTTTTATTTACCATTGAGAAAAAAATTTGGACTCCTCCTCCCCACACACACAAAAAAAGAGAAAACATTTCCTTTAACTCGATACACACGATCAGACATTTTGTCTCCTCTTGCCACCAACGATTACGGTTGAGGAAATCATCCTTTTCTCAATATTTTCTCAAAAAGAACATAGACTGTTCGCTGTCGTTCGGGATGCAGAATATTTGCATATTTCGACTATAACACTCCATTACCATATATTACCGGATTACTATTGGAAACTGTAGCAAAACCCACTCAGCTACTTCAAACGATGCATATCCCTTTTGATCATATCAAAGGCAATCAAACGTTTCGCGCAATTATTATCAAGCTATTCAGATCAATGAAATCCGGCGAATCTCATTTAGCTTCATAAGTCATATAAAACAATCGCTGTAAACCACAAGTAAATGCTCTATGCATATAGACAATGTTATTTAAAGCAAAGAAAAGAAAGAACGAGTACGAGGCAACCAAACGTTTCACTCAATTGCCCCACAGTCACAATTACGTGAAAGGGACTCAACGCCGACCATGAAAATGATCACAAAGAGATGCGGCATCCGCATGCAATAAACATGAGACTTGCATAAATTGCGACATACTATGTGAGTACACGATACTCCAGGAAAATACCGGGTTAATCTCCTGGTTGTAAATCAATTGAATTGAATGTAAGATTAAAAAAAAAAAAAAAAATGGAGCAATTTTTAAGCGATTACCGACAATGGAAATATTATTGCATGAAAACCGCTAGAAGTCAGTTCACACAAACCTGTCGCTTTCATCGACAGATTTTATTAAACGTCTTTATCCATAATGAATAAGGCTTTCATTCTTTTTCGGTCGGTTCAGATTTGAGGCCCTTCATCCTAATTGTTTTGAGAACCAATCTCCAATCTCTCAGTTCGTCGTTGTCCCTTGATCGATATGTCACGCTTTTCTATGAGATAGCATTTTCAGCATAAATTTTTTTTTTTTACAAGGGAGTCACCACTTATCAAAGCCCAAAGGCCACTCGAAGATAAGGTTTAATGAATATAATGGTGTTAGTGTAGCAATCGTTAATGATGTAAGTTGAGTAGAATTTTATTATTTAAGGGTACGATACAACAAGCACTTGTTTACATTGGACTTGAAGCCTACGATATTGTAGTCGGTCAGGGAGCAGGCCAGCGGAACAGTGTTCCACAGGCGGACAGTTCTAGGAAAAAAACTTTGTTCATGGAATCTGCGTTTTAAGATACGGACTGAGATTGGGGAAATTGTTGATGGTAGTTGTAGAAAGTCGAGTGCTCTTTGTGAAAATCCAGCAGGGAGGGGGTAGGAGCTCAGACGAGCACTTGCCATGAGAATAGCGATAGAGTAGATACAGGTTTGCAACGGTTTTTATGTGTGAAAGAGGTGGGAGGAAAGAGAAAAGAACATCACCTATTAGATTTTGAATTCTGTCAAGGCATGATAGGGCGCGCCGCACAGCTCTTGTCGAGATGTAGCAACAGTACTCCATTCTAAGGCGTTTCTTGGCTCTTATATCGATAGAGGATTGCATCAGCAGTGAGATACCTACTAGAGCAGTAGAATGATTCAACCATTTTCCAGCGATCTTGGCAACAGATTTGATGTGTGTGTTTCATTTCAGATCAGGAATGAAGATCAGTGCCAGAATCTTGTCAAGACATGTTCAGAGCAATTATAATGAAAAGAAAGAAACTGGGGTTTAGCTGCATTCAAATTAACCAGCCACCTTTTTCCTCATTTCACCACGTGCTCAAGATCAGAAGAGTTAGAATGACTCTAAGAAGCGCTGTCCGTCAGTCGGTCGGTCGGTCTGTTATACTCACATTTGAAATAGGCGCTTCGTTAATCCGTCATGCTAACGTCCGAATCACATTTTTTCATCCCTCATAGAAAAAGACAAAAAAAAAGCAATAAAAACAAATTGCATACTCTTCTCAGAGAGCTTCGCCACATGATCAAGAACAGAATTTCTGGGCAGTGGACAGTTTATCTACTACTACTACTACTACTACCACCACCACCACCACCAAGCGGAAGAATTCATGTTTAGTAGATTGCCTTGCTGCATGCTATGAATGACCGGCATGAGAGTGGGAAATAGTTAGTAGAGGGAAGACAAACTGAGAAATGGTTTTACTGCCCCAATTTTGATTTCTCCAATTAGAAAAGGTATTAACTCTTGATATGAGGGAGATATTTAGAAATTAAACTAATTGAAGTCCTTGAAAAAATTATGCTCTTTTAGATATGAGGCTCTATGTTATGATTATTGCCACTTGAGATTTTCTGAAATTAATGTGCATATCATAAAGTGAACACCGTGGTCAGTTAGTTTTTATGTCCACAGATGAACAACTAACAATCTTAAGATATCTTTTTTATATATATACTAGCAGTTCAGCCCGGCTTTCCTCGGGCCCTATGTACTATTCATAACTTTATGTGTATATGTATATATATTCAAAAGCTTGACTCATGTCCAGGTAACCTACATCTAAAATTTCAAGTGTTTAGACACAAAATTGGTGGAGGACTTTAGTAGAGTCTGCAAAGGTCAACTCTTTCAACTTTGACCTTTTGGCAGCCAAAATTTCGCCCAAAAACTGATTAAAAAGATTGCTGTATATCTTAAATACTATTTATGCAAAATTTCAAATGTTTAGACCAAAAATAAGCTGAATAGTTTGCTAGAGACCGCAAAGATAAAATCTTTTGACCTTTGACCCCTTGACAGTCAAATTTTCAGCCAAAACCCGATTAAAAAGCTTGCCCTATGTCTGTACACTTTATGTAAAATCTCAAATGTTTAGACCAAAAATTGGCCAAATAATTTGGTAAAGACCGAAGAGGTCAACTTTTTAAATTTTGACCCAAAATTTGAACCCTTTAACATGTATTGTTTTGGGCTCAAATTAAAATCTCAAATTTCAAATGTTTAGACACAAAATTGACGGAGGAGTTTGGTAGATTTTAAAGGTTAAATAGTTGAACTTTGACCCTTTGACAGCTAAAGTTTTTTCAATAAGAATTGATTATATAATGTTATAAATTGAATTAAAAAATCTTAATGCTGCAATATTTTAAGTTATAAATTTAATATATTTCTACTAGAATATCTTGTCTTTTTCTTTTCCAGTTTTAACAACTAGTCCTTTACTTTTTCATGTTTAAGCTTAACCATATTACTTTTCATGCTCGCATTTTTCTATTATAATCCATAATTTTTCCAGGCTTCCAGTAAATTCACTTGTTCTTTGTTTAATTTTCAGTCTTAATTTTTAGCCCCCATGAACATAACATACACATATGTAATAACAATGTAAGGAGCTCGTTTGCTTTCAAGAAAATCCCCCAACTATCTCCCTTCCATGCTCTCATTCTCTCCATTTCACTTGTTATATCTCTTTTTGCGAGAGCGGTGAATTGGTAGCAACAGTAGTCGCTGAAAAGACGTGGTTGCTATGGAAACCAGTCATAAAAAATGTCGCTCAGCTCCTTACGTCTTTTTACGATTTTGAACACCAGTAAATTCATCATAACGTTTGTTTTACTGAACGAAATTGATTTTTTTTTCACAATATAGCTGAGAAAGTGGTCTATAAAATGTAATACCTGTTTGAAATGTGGTCGAAAAATGAGTGAGCAGTGGAGCTTTAAAGCAGTTCTAGATGACTAAAACTGCTACTTAACCAAAGATAGATAGATAGTTACAAGCGTATTAATATATAGATATATATATATGCATATATATGCATATATATATGTATATATATGTATATATATATGTATATATATATATGTATATATATATGTATATATATATATATATATGTATATATATATATATATGTATATATGTATATATATATATATATATATATATGTATATATATATATATATATGTATATATATATATATATATGTATATATATATATATATATATATATATATATATATATATATATATATATATATAGACCTTCCAAAGGGCGAATGAACTCTTTCTCAGGGTCAACGGCCAACTAGCACCGTGTATATTTGTGTATGTATATGTGTATATGGTTAACCAGTGTTGCCCGGATCGACATGAAGTTCCATTTGGACATACTTGCTATGCTAAGGATATTGAGCATTTTCATCGTGGGCAACGTTGTTACCCCCGCAACAATTTCAAAAATAAAACAACGGATTATAGCACTAAAATGTAATTAGCCACCAAAAAGGAAGAAGTACGTGACAACCTCACCACCAGATATTTCGGCAGAAGGAATACGAAGAGAAGAAGATATTCTCCGGACATTGAGCACTTTTTGTTGTCCGTGCACCGGGCCTCACCTGCCCCCTAAAAAACAATAAAATAAAAAAATGAATTAAAACAACTTTTCCTTCAATCAAAATAGCGAGGAGTGCCCGTGCGACCGAAAAAAGAAAAAATATGAGCCAATGATGTCGGGTTGTTTAATAAGGGAATAGACGGGGTAAGTTTGAAGATTTATCGTTTAATTAAATCGAGAATAGTGTCCTTTTCAGTAAAAAAAAAAAAATACCGACAAACTTCCAGGTATTAGGTTGGTGCCAAAATAATGTTGTTTTTTTTTTTTTCATACATAAAAAAGCGACATTATTTTTGCACCAACCTAATAGTATCAATACAATTGCTATATTTGATCTTGCAATAACATCATGATTCAATAATTAATAGACATCAAATGTAGGTAATAAGCCTTAATTTGCAATTTTAACAAACAGATTAGAAGGGCACCTTTATTTTCAAAGAGGTTAATGGTCTCTACCAAAGTCAGGGATCGTTCACCAAGGTAAATAAATAAATTGATAACTATTTATGCAACGTTTCGGTCAGCGTAGCTTTCGACCTTCGTCAGACATGTTTTCCAAGATGGGGCCAACATGTATGACGAAAGTCGAAGGCTACATCGACAGAAACGTTACACAAATAACACTCAAGATGAAAACAATAGTCCGATCAAAACAAATGATACAAACAATCCGAATTCAAATGTTTTCATCTGAATTTTCTGTTGCACAAGTGAATTTTCTGTTGCACAAGTGAAACCTCGCAACGAGTTTATCAAAATCCGATACATAAAAAAAGGAAAACATTTTTAAAAATTTAAATTATATCTTGATTTAAAAGGAGAAGTGAACTCTCCGATACCACTCTCCAAATGAAATTCTACCTTTTAAGGCGATATTAGAATCGAAATCCGAATCCATAATTGTATTGAAATTGTTAATTTAGAACAAAATCGATAATTGTATTGGAATTGTAAATTTAGAGCAAAATCGATAATTGTATTGGAATGAGAAAATTTAGAACAAAATTGATAATTGTATTGGAATGGGGAATTTAGAACAAATCGATAATTGTATTGGAATTGGGAATTTAGAAAAAAAATCGATAATTGTATTGGTATTGTTAATTTAGAACAAAATCGAAAATTGTATTGGAATTGGGAATTTGGAACAAAATCGATAATTGTATTGGAATTGTTGATTTAGAACAAAATCGATAATTATATTAGAATTGTATATATAGAGCAAAATCGATAATTGTATTGAAATTGTTAATTTAGAACAAATTCGATGATTGTGTTGGAATTGGGAATTTAGAGCAAAATCGATAATTGTATTGCAATTGTTAATTTAGAACAAAATCGATAATTGTATTGGAATTTAGAACAAAACCGATAATTTTATTGGAATTAGGAATTTAGAAAAAAATCGATAATTGTATTGGAATTGGGAATTTATAACTAAATCGATAATTGTATTGGAATTTTTAATTCAGAACAAAATCGATAATTGTATTGGAATTTGGAATTCAAAACAAAATCTATAATTGTATTGGAATTGTTGATTTAGAATAAAAATCGATAATTGTATTGGAATTGTTAATTTAGAACAAAATCAATAATTGTATTGGAATTGGGAATTTATAACTAAATCGATAATTTTATTGGAATTGCTAATTTTGAACAAAATCGTTAGTTGTATTGGAATTTTTAATTTAGAAAAAATCGATAATTGTATTTGAATTGTTAATTTAGAACAAAATCGATAATTGTATTGGAATTGTTAATTTAGAACAAAATCGATAATTGTATTGGAATTGTTAATTTAGAACAAAATCGATAATTGTATTGGAATTTTTAATTAAGAACAAAATCGATAATTGTATTGGAATTGTTTATTTAGAAAAATTCGATGATTGTATTGGAATTGTTTATTTAGAAAAAATCGATAATTGTATGGAAATTAGAATTTAGAACAGAATCGATAATTGTATCGGAATCAGAAAAAGTCCTCCTATCACTAGTGATTAATAAAATATACTAATGTAAAAACGTTATAAAAAGACATTTTCCGTCACAATTGACTAAAAACATTTAATTATTAAAACAATAATATCAGAAGCCGACTTCGATTTTTAAATATAAAATAAATAAAAGCGTTATGAAATTTCGAAGTAGATTTTATTATTTATGGTACAAATGTTGGCGTTTGTCCAGAACTCCGTACCCCCATGAAAAAAGAAAGAAAAATTCGTACGATATACTGACTCGCGACGGAAATAAAATATCGTGCACCAAAAATTGACGAAAATTGATCAAGTAGTTTTATTTTTATAAATAAAACAAGTTTAAAGCAAATTTGAGATTTTTCGATGCCCCACGCCCTATATTTAAATTGGCTTTTTAAAATCTCGCAAGTTTAAATTATTTTGAATTGTTTTCTTTGTCCCTTCATCCTGTTTTCAAGATGGCATCACAATATCGTCGCTGTTCATTTAGCCACAAATTTGTTGGTTTTTTTTATTTAAAAAAAACTACTTCATAAATTTATGTGATATTTAGTGTACGCTATTTTCTTTCCTTCATAGGTACTTACATCATAAAAAATTTCCTGTTTATATATATATATATATATATATATATATATATATATATATATATATATATATATATATATATATATACAATACACACACACATATATATACATATACATATATATACCCATACATATATATATATACATACACACACATATATATACACACACATATATAATATATATATATATATTAAGTTTATTTATACAAATATTAATGGCTACATATGTGCATACATGTTTCTGTAATTACCCGTGCTAAGGGAGATTATGTCTTTAGGCCATGAATTATCTTCGAAAACTGACATTTCAAGGCACAAAAAAAAAACTTTTCTTCATTTCGTTTACAAATCTTCTTATCTAATATTGGTGGGGGTTATGTGTAGGAGGATGAGCAAATACTTGAACAATCCATTCATCACAGGTTTTTATCTTACTAATATCCTAACCCTTTATTTTTATTATTCTTTTTATCATTCTCGTTCCTTGGTCACTCGTATTAACGTGCTCGAGGGACTCGACATTTTGTCTCGCTTGGCCTGTGGTCAAAAGAGTTTAGATATTTCCGGTTGTTACACATTGGGATTTAGCCGGCATTCTTCGTTTTACACACACATTCTATTTTAGAAGCAAAACAATCTATTTTATTTCACACACATTCTAAACTATTTTGTTTCTTTCCCTTGACAAGAGAGTATATCTCGGAAAATTTGTGAACTTGTGACACAACTAAATACAGCCAGGGTAACTTATACTACCATCAACAATAATAAAATACAGCGTTCACACCGGTTAATAAATATTTTAATTGAAAATTAGTGAAATTGTCAATTATTAATTTACCCATTTTGTATTCAACATTTATCCCACCCTCTGCATAATAAAGCCTTCGAACACACGTTCTTAATATATATATAACCAGACTATCCATTCGTGTGTAATCACTTTTTTCTTTACCATATTCCCTCTGCTTCACTTTTTTTTGTTTTCAAGTAAGATCTTTGACTTACTTGTTGTTTCATCAAATACTTCTGCATGGAACATCAGATCCTACATTTTGCTAATTCCTACCCTCTGATGAGAAGGAAAGTATTTCTTCGAAACTCCGCGGATTAAGGACTATCCATTTATCTAGTGTTTCCTTTTCAGATTAAATATGTTTTAACTCATTTCAAAGTGTTTTTTAACATATTTTATTAACTGTTTGCTCATATATATATATATATATATATATATATATTAATTTTATTTATACAAACATTAATGGCTACATATGTGCATACATGTTTCTGTAATCACCCACGTTGGGGGATTACGTTTGACGGTAATTCTTGGCCTGAAGACGTAATCCCCCAACGTGGGTGATTACAGAAACATGTATGCACATATGTAGCCTTTAATGTTTGTATAAATAAAATTAATATACCTGCTCTGTTCACTCATTGAGCACTATTTTGGTAGACACATGTTGTTTCATTGGATGTACTTCTAGGAAACTAAACTCTACTGGTTATATATATATATATATATATATATATATATATATATATATATATATATATATATATATTGTTTGTTTGGGTTTTAGCGATATGTTTTGAATGAATTCAATTATTTACGAAAGCGCATTTTTACCTAAATGCGAGCTGGGAATAATTTTCCCTTTAACCAATTTTGTACCCCCACATGGGGAGCGGTATATATATTATTTAAAAAAAAATTTTTAAGTGGATAATTACATTTTATATATATATATATATATATATATATATATATATATATATATATATATATATATATAAACACTCGTGTTTCATGCTTACGCAATCATCAGTGTAAGGTAATAATTCCTGCCGTGTAAGGTAATAATATTCGAACCCAGCCACGAAGCCACCTTTTGCTACATTTAACCGCAAACCGCTAAATGTGTTCAGTTACTGAAATGCAATTTCAAAGATGCAACCATATACTTTCGGGAAACGCCGAAACGGGTCAGCTAGTTTTATATACAAGAAGTTGTTGGGTTGTTTATCAAACAGAGGAGTAGGTGGTAAATTGCCTTGTGTGGGTTTGCACTTTTCTCATTTTATTGTGAAGGGATTAATATGACGATAGTGAGGAGACAAAACAATAAAACAGAGGCGCCACTCCCATTGCCCAAGCGTGTCAGGCTATTTTTATTTAAGATGCGCCCATCTAACTGGGTTACGTACTGTTTTTTTTTTTTTTTTTTTTTTTTCATTTACTTATTTCTCATAACCTTTACAACAATATTAAATAACTATTGAGATACACAGATATTTCCATGCTCATATGTGCGCTCGTGTATGTGTATGTTTGGTTGCACATATGCATACAAATACACGCATGTATTCACATTTCATAATTTTATCAATAGAAAGTAACATGGTCTTCTATTTACACAATTTGTTAGAGTTTCTGTTGTAGGTGAACCAAACCACCCTCCAAATGGACTAACCCATCGTCCATATAAACTTTACGTAGGACGGTTCCAGGCGGGGGTCTAATTCCAGAGTGACGTTCGTATGCGCGGTGAATTACATACACTGTTCGTTTTCCTTTGTAACTTTTCCGTTTTTTTTTTTTCATGTAATACATGTTTAAACTGTTTCCCATTGTTTTGTTCTTCTTGGTGGCTACTTGCGAGCCATAACACTGGCGACACTGGATTCGAGATACATACTCACGTCTAAAATAATGTTCTGAAAACATTAACGACATTGAACTCGTGTGTATCGATCGCGCTTAAGAAAGTGCAGCATAACACTTGCGACTGAAGGACTCGCGGGGATTTTAAAAAAAATACAATTGACCTTAAAAAAACAGACAATTACGGAACGAAAAGGAGTTGGGGAAAAAGTTCGTTGTTTTTCTCTACTGAAAAGTAAATCATTGCTTTTTCTTTTCAGAGGGAAATATACACTTGATTTTGGGGGGGGGTGATTAACTGTTTCCTTGGATTAATATATTTGTTCTGAGAGGAAAAATCAAAACGTTTTAAGTCCAATCAGACAAACGTTTTTTTCTAGCCAGACAATAAACGTTTTAAAATTGTTAAACCCAAATAAATAAAATTAGCGTTAGCACATTTGACTAAGTTGCAAATAAGAGTCGAACGTCAACAACGAACAGACGACCAGCAAAAGGAATTTCAAAAACAAGCAGTCGAACATTAATTGCGAACAGTTCCTATTTGCAGAACGTCAAGAACAAAATTACTTGCAGAAATCGCAAAGAATAACGCGCACTCTGAAAGCGATTCAGCTTTTTCTCAAAATACAATATGGTCCGCAATAGATAATTTTAAGTACGAGGAAGATGAAAAATCATTTGCAGATTATTTCAAGAGATATGAACACTTTTTCAATATCGACTGCGGTAACTGGTCTAACCAGAAGACCAGACTGCTGCTGCGTAAACTTTAAACCGCTGAACATAACGAATTCGTGGGTTACATCTTGCCACGGAAAACTGGATTTATCGTTCAATGAGACGGTAAATCTGTTAACAGTTCTCCCCGAAAACTTCTCTTTTTCATAAGTGATGGAGCTGTTTGAATGTGACCAAATACGATAATGACGACTTTGCCACGTACACAGCAGTAGTGAACAAACATTGTGATGACTGTAAGTTGTCTGAATTAACAGCAGACAATTTTAAATGCCTTGTTTTGCACAAGGTTTAACCTCGAAGATGCGGAAATCATGCGCAGAGTTCTTACGAAGTTAGAAAACAAACCGAACTTAACACTGCAAAAATTGACTGAGGATTGTCAAACTTGAAATAATAAAAAGATGCGAGAAATATCGAAGCAGGCATCGCAAATAGAAAAAAAAAATAACGAAGAAAAAACCGTCGAGACTATACACAGAATTACCCCCCCCCCAAGTCGGAAAAATCAAACGCATCGAGCCCTTGCTTCAGATGTGGTGGGAAACATTGGGTAAAGTATTTCCCATTTTTAACAAAGATGCCTGATATGTAATAAAATCGGATATAAAAGCTCGCACTGCAGAAAAAATCGGAACAAAAGCGGGGTACGTCAAATAATAATTAGAGATGTAGATGAAAACATACGCAAATACATAACGAGCAACACTATCGGCAAGGATATCAAATTTCAATTAGACAGTGGGTCGGATCTTTCAATTATAAATTTCAAAACATGGAAGAAATTACGAAAACCGACTATGCTAAGAACCAACAGAACGGCGACGGCCGTCAATGGTACAAAAATTAATTTTGATGGTGAATTAATCACCAATGTCACCTTGCTAGGAAAAACGAAAAAAACTAAATGTATGTCTTAAAAAATAGTGAGAACCTGTTTGGTTCCGATAGCATGGATGAATTTCATTTGTGAGATCTTCCTATATCCACATTTTGCAAAAAAAAAAAAATAAATAAAAACCCATCCAGATGAAACTGAGAAACTTATAACCAGTTTTAAAAAAGAATTCAAATATTTTTCTCCTGGCCTTGGGAAATGCACAAAAATGGTCGCTGATTTTAAGCTAAAACCAAGCGCACAACCGGTGTTTAAAAGAAAAAAAAAACGTAATGTCCCGTTCGCATCTCTGAACAAGATAAATCAGGAACTGGATATATTAGAAAACATCGGTATACTGGCTAAAATTGAATATAGTGAGTGGGCTGCTCCATCAGACTACGTAAAAAAAAATAAAATAAAATAAAATAAATAAAAAAGGTCCGGAGAAATCCCCGTTTGCGCTGACTGCTCGACCGGACTCAAGGGGAATTTAGAAGACTTTCACTATCCATGACCCATCCCAGAGGAAGTGTTCACGGAATTAAATGGCGGCAAGTTTTCTCTAAGATAGACCTGAGCGACGCTTACTTACAAATTCCTGTCGATGACAAAAGCGCTAACCTCCTCTGTATTAATACTCATTGGGTTTGTACAGATACCAAAGGCTCGCGTTTGTAGTCAAGATAGCACCCGCGATATTCCAGCAAGTCATGGATACCATGCTGAGCGACCTGAACAATGCCATCGCATATCTAGACGACATCATTATAACGAGCAAAAGCAGGGAGGAACACGCAAACCATTTCGGGCCATATTCAGTCGAATACAAAAGTATAGGTTTAAGATCAAAGAAGACAAGTGTAAATTCTTTTTACAAAAAAGCAAGTACCTAGGACATATCATTGATAAAGATGGCAGATGCCCAGATCCGGACAGGGCGACCGCCATTAGAGAAATGCCGGCTCCAGAAAAGAGAAAAAAATATGTTCAACCTCAGTATAAAACAAAGGGTTGTTTTTATAAAAAGAAAAATGAAAATGGCAAACTAACGTCAAAACTGTTCCAAACATGGCCGAAAAAAAATTTTTTAAATAATCATGTAGACAATATTTACCGAAAAGATGAGAATTTATGCAAAGACAAAAAAATTGTAAAGTTGTCACGTACAGTGACTGGAAATAAAATTGATTTTATTGTGCAAATATTTTTGTCAGTAAGATTTAAACGGGATTATTAAAGTTAAGGGCGTATGTTATAAAAATCTAGAAATCTACTTAGTTTGAATTGAATAAACTGCTGCCCAAAAGGAAAAGATACTGATTTCACACCCGGAGAAATCGGCTTGGGGGGGGTAACTACCCTCCAAATGGACTAATCTATCACCCATATAAACTTTACGCATGACGGTCCCGGTGGGGGGGGGGGGTTCTAATTCCAGAGTGACACTCGCCTATTCGATGAAGTACCTACACGGTTCGTTTGTAACCTTTCCGTTTTTCATGTAATACATGTTTAAACTGTTCTCCGTTGTTTTGTTCTCCTTTGTGGCTACTTGCGAGCCATAACGATTGAGTTCAATTAATAATTTAATGATCAAACGATAATGTAATGATATTTAACTGTGACAATACTATTTAAACAGGTGGAGTCTGCATGGTCCCCCGTGAATGCACAGTGAACGAGGCATGAAAGAAACTAAGTTCAGTATTTGCCACCTCCTCATTTAGCCCCAAAAGTCTCCCAGGGGGCGTCAAATCCTTTTGAAAATGAACAAATGGGGCAGTTTTAGGCTTTAGCATGTGTAAATTTGAGTTCTGTATCATGCAAAAAAAAAAAAAAAAAAAAAAAAAAAAATGACTAAGTCCATCATTTGCAACCCCTCTCATTTAGCTCCAAAATCCCCAAGGTCTTAACATATTTGAATTCAGCACCATGCAAAACTTCTAAATGGACATACACAGAACATTTTGGACAGATATGGTAAAATAGACCCAAAATACTGTTTTTATTTGCCTTAAAAGAACCCTAGTGCACGCCCAAGTGTTATCGCGAAGTATAGACAAACACAATTATATAGAAGGCAGTTAGTTACAACTTTTCAGAAAGTTTTATAAGAATCCAAGACCTCAATTTTTTTTTTTTTTTTTTTAATTTTTTTTTTTTAATAAGCACAAAAGTATCAATTTTATCCATTTTTAACCCGAAAGGCACCCTAGGAGGTCAACCGGAGTTTTCCTGGAAAATCTGTTCTGTTACTTTTTTTACTCGTTTAATGTTTGTGCAATTTTTTAAAAAAATTCAAAAGCGTAGTTATCGAGAAAATTGCGGACAGACGAACGAAGGGACAGATAAGGGTGAATTTACAGGTCCACTTTTTTGTCGGGGGACCAAAAAATAGATAATTTGTTTAAAAAGCACACTTTTAAAAGCTTCAAAACGAAATAAATTAAACAAAAAAAAAAAAAAAAAAAAAAAATTGGGCAACGCCGGATCGGAACAGCTAGTATTAAATAAAAACCGGTCAATGAGTGACATTAAGTTATAGCCCGTTGAAGAGTTAGCTCCTCATGTTTCCTCAATAATAACAAATAAAAAATGTGGAAAGCATGAAGTATAATTATTTAAAACTTGATTAGAAATAATATTTGTAAGAGGATACTCGTAAAGAAACTCGCATGTTTATATGGAAACCGAATTAAATATTGCAGTTGTATGCGCAATTCAATTAAGGACTATAAAATGAGATAGCGGCTGGCTTTATTTTATATATAAGTTGTCGAGTTATTTATCTAACAGAAGAGCTGGGGTGGCGCATCGCGAGGCACGGTTGGGTACATTGTGGATGAGTTTGCAGTTTTTGCTAGTTCTGTTGTTCCTATTTACAATGCCTCCCCACGGGACAGTTAGACACCAGTGTCGTTTTTTAACGTGGAGAAAAGGAACAAAAATAAAAATTGTCTCAGTCGTGAAGGATTTCTCCTCCACTGACAGAACAAGAAATTAATTGATTAAAATGACAATAAGGGAATAAAGCTACAAAATGAAGGCACCACACTACCCAACCAAGTGTGCCAGGTGATTTTTCTCTGAGGTACGTCTGGGTTTCATTGCCCGAAAAACAACGTGAGGAGGGGGGGGGCAGGAAGTGATGGTTGGAGTGGGGCAAAATAAGAGAAAAAAAAAAGCGAGGTATTGATCGATTGAACACAAACTTTTGCTTTTCAAAAAAATCCAGTAGTGGATATAAAAAATGAAAGCTTAGATCCAAATACCGTTAAGATATTCTGTTCGTCCTTCATGTTAAACAAGCCTGGGTGCCCGGCGTTCCCCAAGTGTCTGAAGGTGTGTGTCGATCAAAAATTTTTAGAAAGTGGTAGTAGGCAGGCTCGAACCTGTGCTGCGAAGAAGGAAAAGAACGTGAAAAAACAAAAACGTGACGTCTTTGCCGTTGCGTCCATCGCCAAATCAGAAGTGGCGAAGATGTAAATTAAGGCTAGTCAATCGAAAAGGGAAGATGACTTTCTAAAATATTTGTCGTCCGAAGGATCGGGCTTCAAAACGATACCGATCTTGATAAAATCCGTCGCCTCTGTCGAAAGTTTTAAGCAGACATACAAGCATACAAACATACATTTAAACAGAGAGATGAGATTTATATTATAGATAAAAAAAAAAAAAAACGGACGAGGAGAGCAACCTAACTCCCTTTCCCGGTAATTTTCCTAAATGTTTTTATAAAAATATTTTCAGTTAGTGAAAAATAAAGCTGTAACAGTCATTAATAAAATAAAGACTTATTTTCTTTCGCGAATCAATGTCCCAGTCAAGTGATTTGGCCACACATTGACCAATCGGCTTGCAGTGCGTATTGATTTAAATATATTCCCTGCGGAACTTCTTTAGTCCCCTTTGGAATCACGGTCGGTCAGCAGTTTAGTGGTGGATGCCCTTTTCTCTTCCCTGCAACCTCTCTCCCACAGAAAGACATTGCGAGCCTGTCTTTGTTTTATCGTTATTTCCATGGCAGGTGCTCGTATGAGCTCCAATCCCTTGTCCCCCCTCGCCAATCTTTCACGAGAAACACCCGTCTGGCTGAAACTACTGTCAATGATTTTTCTCACTATTTATCTGTGCCTAAATTCAAACGTAGATTCCATAAGCAAAGCTTCTTTCTTAGAACTGCACGCCAGTGGAACTCTCTGCCGCTTGCCTGTTTCCCACCTAACTACAACTTGGACGTCTTCAAGTCCAACATAAACAAACTCCTGACAAACTGCCCCCTTAAGTAAGACCCTATCAAACCCCCCAATACTAATGATTACTACAATACTATCTCATTGATTACTGTACACGCAATAACCCTTATCCCTGAGTGGCCTTCGGGCCTTGATAAGTGGTGACCCCCATGTAAAACAAAAAAAAAAAAACACAGAAAGCATAAAAACGAACATCACTTCTGTAGCAGTCACAAATAAAGATCTTTTTTCTCTTGTAGATCAATGCCCCCTTCCTCCGGATGAGTGATTTAACAACACATTGACCAATCAACTTGTACAGCGCATTGATTACATTTATCCCCTAGGAACTTTCTTTAGCCCCTTTGGGTTAGCAAAGAGAATCCGGCAAGCATGGAAGAAAGACTTTTCTCTCTCTCTCTCTCTTTCTTTCTTTCTTTTGTTTCTGTCCACTGGACGCATCCAGCATAGACGATCTTCGCCTGAAGATAACTGCTGGCCGACCTGCGATCACTTAAAGAACTTTCATCTCTTTCCTTTTCTCATTGTCCAACTTTCTGCTGTCGAAATAAACCTTTCGTTGTTTTGTTTTAAAAGAATTTATTTTTGTTTTTATTTCGTGCTACGTTCTCGACTACTAAATAGTCCATAGAGGTGCAATCTTGCATCCCTAAAAAAAATAATCGGGGATTTAGTAGAGAATCCAACAAACAGCTAAGGGAGAAAAGTAAATATACAAAAGAAAAAAAAATGTTACCATAGAAAAGTTACTTTAGTATCTGGATTATTTTTTGGATGTTTTAAAGTAGTTTTAAATGCTATTTTTAAATCTCAAATATTCGGTTTTTACGAACGGTTTTGCAAACAAGATGGCGGCCTTCAGTTTTCTTTATGGGAAACAAACCTGCCGCCATCTTGTTTGCAAAAACCGAATATTTGAGATTTAAAAATAGCATTTAAAACTACTTTAAAACGCAAAATAACAAAAAACAAAAAACAAATGAGCCAGGCAGGTACTAAAGTAACTTTTATTGACTGTGGTAACGTTTATTTATTTATTTATTTATTTATTTATTGTATATTTGAATTTCTTACCATCTTCTTCGTTTGTTGGCTTCTCTGCTAAATCCCCCCCCCAAATCAAAATGAGAGTTATCATTATATGGATCCGAGAATTCTATTGTTAGCATTGGTTTCACCGATATTTTTCTTGTCATAATTCTTTCTAACAAGACATCGGGTACTTACGGGAGGAGCCACGTGCAGGTTGCCAACATCATACGTGCAAATGATTTATGTGGAACGAACTGAATTCGAACTAAGAACAACCAGGCTTACAGTCCGTGTCATTAATCACTAGACCACTGTTACCTCTCAAAATGGGCGTTATTTGATAAGTATGAATCCGTCATCTTTCGCTTACTCTTTCACTTTTAAATTAAATTGAATTGCTTTTGTGAAAGTCAAACATGGATACCTGCATGTCTAGCATTTCGCATGTGCTTTAAAGCATGTCAAAAATATTACACCACGCATGTGTTGATCAACGGTATTCGCATCTAAAATTTCATCCTTGATCTATACCTTCGGATTCTTTGAAAAGCAAATGTTTATTTTCACTCGATCAATTTCTCGCCTCCCCCCTACTATATTTTGTTACTTTTATCCTGTTGTTTGGGCCGTCTCCAACCATCATTTCTTGTTCCTCTTTATTGCGTTATTTGTTAAGCCATGAAATCCAGATGCACCTGCGAAAAAAAAAAAATCGCCTGATACACTCGGTCGAAGAGGGTGGCGCTTTCGTTTCGTGGTTCTTGTTCCCTTCTTGTCAGCATTTTAATCAATTAACAATGAAACAAGAAAAGTGCAAATTCACCCCAGAGTACTTCACTATATCCCACCGTACCTCACGATACCTCACGTCTCTTTACCCGGTAGATAAACATCATAACATCTTCTTATATATAAAACTAGCCTGGGTGCCCGGCGTTGCCCAGGTGTTTAGAGGTGTGTGTTGAGCGAAAAAAAAAAACGTGGTAGTAGGCAGGCATGCTTGAACCCGTACTGTAAAGGAAGAAAAGAACGTGAAAAAAAAACGTGACGTCTTTGTTGTTGCGTCCATCGCCAACCGAAAATGGCGAATTTTAAAATTAGGGCTAGTCAATCGAAAAGAGGGGATGACTTTCGAAAATATTGGCGAAAAAAAGCAACCCCCTCCTTGTATAAAATGCCCAGTTGAGAGTGAAGGAATTAATGTTTTTGACAATTTTTTTATATTTGTCGTCCGAAGGGTCGAGCTTTAAAACGATGCGGATCTTGTGAAAATCTGTCGCTTCTGTCGAAAGTTTTAGGCATACATACATGCATACATACATACATTTAAACAGACATTATAGAAGATAAAGCCAACTGCGATATTGAGTTGTGTTTCCATGTCGAGTATCTTTTGATGATAGCCTTCGTTCTATTACCAGAGACAATGGATACACCCTGTAAGAGTGCCTGTTCGTATAATTGTGAAACAAGGGTTACGCAATCATCAACTACACTTTTCCTGAGTCATCACTGCCCGATTCCAGTAGCAAGGAAAAGTCCAAAACAGCCAGAAACAGCGCCGAGATAAGTGAATAACATTTTAAGCGCCTAGAATTCCCAAATCGTCACCCATTTTAGTACTGACCAGGCTCCACGATGCTTAACTTCGATTATCCAACAGGAACCGGTGTGTCAACGTGATGATACTGTATATAAATCGATTTTAAGATTCTAATATGTAATGTCATCGACATTTAGTTTTATTAGTGTTATTATTGGGTATGTAAGGGGAGATAACTCTCCAACAGTCTATAATCTATAATGATGGTGCGCTGATATACAAAAATATAATATTTATTGTCGGTGGCGGTGAAGGAGTGTGGATTAGTAAAAAGGGAAGATGTATGAGCGTATATGTTTTTGTTTTTGTTTTTTTGTTTTTTTGTTTTGTTTTGTTTTGTTTTTGTTCGGACCCAAATCGCCAAACAACATATATCTATTTGGGGTAATTATTGTTATTATAAGAATTTGAAATCACCTGCAAACGCCCAATGTGGGACTTTACTGTCAATGTAGCCACCCCCAGAGCATTATATTCGGCAACAGGGTGTTTCTTCTATCATTAACTTTGTGAAGATGGTTCCAATAGAGAGAACATTGGGTTCATTTTTTGGCATCCTCGTAATTCTCGCGTCCCTTGTTTTGCCCTTAAGTCTTCACATTCCATGGGCGATGTTTTTGACAAAGGAAGAAGAATTGCTGTTTTCTAGGTTGGGATCTAACACTTATCTTTGACAAGTTTTTAAACTTCTTACATCAAGTGGTGTCATGCCTTGTCAAAAGCGATTTAAAAAAAAATAATAATAAATAAAATAAAATAAAACAAAACAAAAATAAAACATTATTTAATTATTGGAATTCTTTTTTAGATGAGTAATTTGTATATTTTATTTATTTGCCGACTATTATCTTCATGGTTGCTATTTCACATCGTTTCGGCCAACTACTCCTCCAACAACCTGACGAAGGCCAGAGGAATTGTTGACCGAAACCTCGTGAAACAGCAACTATGAAGATAAGGATAATAGTCCGCAAATAAATAAATAAATAAATAAAACAATTATTGTTTATTTGTTTGTTTTTATTTATTTATTTATTTATTTATTTATTTATTTATTTATTGACAATCCACTATAATTGTGAGAAAGGAAAACGCACGCATAGGAATTCGATGGATGTTTTTTTTTCTTGGCCCCAAATTGTGAACCAACTGAAGATAGTAACTTCAGGCTGTAACTATATACCATCCACCATATTTGATTTATCCCAATTTCAAACAACGATTATATTATTTTTGACAATCAATCCTATTATATTGTTTATTGAGTTTATTATGTGGTGTGACTTCAAGCAACGATTATTTAAATAATTGCTAGTCTATCATGTTATTTTCTTATGGCTAGTTCGTGTGAAGAACAACAGCAACAACAATAACAACAGCAACAACAACAGCTGCAGTGGCAGGGAAATGACAGTGGTCCAGTGGTTAACGACGCAGGCTGACAACCTTACAGCATCAAGTTCGGACCCAGTCCGTTCCACAGAAACACTGTCACTTAGTAACGTTGGCAACCTTCACGTGGTCCCTGTGGAAAGTACCCGATATCCTTCTAAAACGACTTCCTAATAGAGAATATATTGGGGAAACGAATGCCAACGTATTTATGGATAACGCTCGACAACAACAAAAACAACAGCCACAACAACAAAAACAACAAGAACAACAACAACAAACAATAGTAACAACAAAAAACAACACCAACAACAGCAACAAAAACAACAACAACAAAAAACAACAGCAACAACAACAAAAACAACAACAACAACAAACAACAGCAACAACAACAAAAACAACAACAGTAACAACAAAACAACAACAACAAAAAACAACAGCAACAACAACAAAAATAACAAAAAACAACAACAAAAACAAAAACAGCAACAAAAAACAACAGCAACAACAAAAAAAACATTGCAACAACAAAAACAACAAAAACAACAACAACAACAACAACAACAACAACAACAAACAACAACAACAGCAACAACAAAACAAACAGCAACGACAAAAACAGCATCAACAACAACAACAACAACAACAGCGAAACGATATCGGTGAAATAGGCAATGCTCATTGGTGGATACACTTAATACTGATCGAACTAAAATACTCAGTAGGGAAAGGTTTATTAGGGATGAAAAAAATTACAACAAATAATTTGTACCAAATGCAAGAAAATTTAATTTTCTACTAATTTATATAGCTTTTCAGTTTTGTTTTGTTTTTTTGTTTTTTTTGTTTTTTTTCCAGGTGTTGCATTATTGCCTCGGATGCTTATAAACATAAAGATTTAAGATGGTGTCGTATTTGATGTAAAGGTTTGAGGTTGCATGTTTAACAACTGAAAAATCACAAATGAAACAAAAATAAAACTCATAATTCTCATTAATCGGCTGAAAATTCAATTTTCGACCGATCTGTATATTTTTAATTCACTGAAATGTTTAAGTTTTTTTTTTTTTTAATTATTTTGCATTGTACCGAAGATTTCTACCTCTCGTGATCTCGCCATCTTGAATCAATATTTTACAAGCCTTCCAAGAAACAATACAGAATCTGAAAAAAATTAAAAAAAAACAAAAAAACACTTACAAAAAGTATAAAAACTGAAGAACTAGGCAAGTCGATAAAAGATGAAATTTTCTTGCGTTTGGTAAAAGTTATTTGTTGCAAATTGTTTTTCTTTTCACCCGTATTGTTATTGTTAACTATAAAGGAGAGTAGAAAGTGTGCTGTGTGTTTACTTTCGGCAGCTTCGAAACTCTCGCTTCCCTTATTTTATCATTTTCTACCTCACATTCCATGAGGGATATTTCTGACAAGGGAGGAAGAATTACTGTTTTCTGAGTCAGCATATATCCATATAATATTTATCGTTGGCTAGTTTTTTTTTATTGTTATTATTATTATTATTATTATTATTATTAAAGTATTGAAGTAGCATTTTAGCCCTTTACATGAAGTGGCTTCATACTCTGTCTGGAGCGATTTCCATGAAAAATAATTTAATAATGACTCATTGCTCAATAATGCTCGAAAGAAGCATAAAGCGCTGGAAATATATGGAGACTTGTTGTCACTCAGACTCCAGGGAAAAGGACCCTATTTGTCTTGTCAATGATTTTTTTAAGTATTTTTAACAAGTGTCCACAAAACGAAAAGTGGTGAAAAAGAAAATATACATGCAACAAATGAAAAATCGAAAATTAAACAAAATTATGGTAAAAATTGATCCAATAGATGTCACCAATCCTACGAAAATGTAATGTTCTGCCAGCATTTTGTTTAATTTTTTATTTTTCAGCGATTACCCAGGGTTGTAAAGAAACTTCCATTATTTTTTCCTTCCAACTTAACAGACCTAACACTATTTTTTTTGTTGTTTGAAAGTAAATAAACACTTTAAAATAAGTGAAAACACACAAACTGATCCATGTAGGTAGAAGAGTAAAACTATTCGGAATTTTAATCTATTGTTCTAAGGGAGCTAACTCTATTTTACTAAGAATTGTAAGAAAAATGTTTGGGCTTTTGTTCAACTACTTTATTTAATTATTTTTATTGGAATCCTTTGAGATGAGTAATTATTGTAATTCATTTTTTTTTCGGGGCCCATGGCGCAGTAGATAGAGGTGTTGAATCTACGGTTCCATGTAAGCATTGTCTGAAAATAGTGGTTTCAGTCCTACTCAGGCAGGCCAAAGGATTAGTTGGCCAACATGTGGTGAGACAACAACAACTATGGAAGGCAGTAATTACTGCGGATACAGTTACGAGTCTCAGAATTCCTATACCGTTGCAGTAGGTGTATCAGAATGTTTGTAAGAATTTTTGACACCCCTAACACGAAACTGCGAATAAAATATAAAAATCTCGTAATTTCTCTTTTAAAAGTAGGTTATTTATTTTCTTTATGGATCATACTTCCAGAATAAACTATTAAAGTTGTTTTAAAAGTAATAGAAATATTTTTTTAAAAGCAGTAATGAATTTTCCGAACTCAATATTTTTCAATTTTTAAACTTTAAAAATCTATCAAAATTTTTCTATTGATTCTATTTTTACGATATTTTCAGTGTCAATGTGAAATTTTATGTTCTTTCCAATAAATCGAATATAATATTTTAGACAAACGTTTTTTTTTAATTCACCCCCCCCATTTTCAAGTTTCTATTAAAAAGTAAATAATTAATTTACTCACCGAAAAGTAAATAATTAATTTACTCACAAATTGAAGAGAAAAGGTCAATAAATAATATATTCAAATTTAAAACAAAAAAAAAAAAAACGTAGTGTTTTTTAGAAATTTACCTGTAAAGTTTGAAGTTTAAGTTTTTTTAACCACGTTATTTGTTTTTTCTTTCTTTTTTAATGGAACCTAGGTCCTTGCTCCTTTAATTGAAAAAAAATTAGGGCTTGAATTACATTTTTCGATGAGTTATAAGCTTGGAAAGACAGGGGGTCAAATAATTCACGCCTCCCATTTTGAAATGTCTATTAAAAAGTAAATAATTAATTTATGTACCAAAGTCTTATATATCACAAATTGAAGAGAAAAGGTCAATAAATAATATATTCAAATTTAAAACAAAAAAAAAGAACAGTTTTTTAGAAATTTACCTGTAAAGTCCGAAGTTTAAAACAAATAAAAAAAAACGTTGTTTTTTTTATTTGTTTTTTTTTAATGAAACTTTGGTCCTTGCTCCTTTAATTGAAAAAAATAATTAGGGCTTGAATTACATTTTTCGAGGAGTTATAAGCTTGGAAAGATGGGGTGGAATTATTCACTATTTTTACGAAATTTCTGACACACCTACCGTTGTGGTTAATCACCTGAAGAAGGCCAGAGGACGAATAGGCTGAAACAACAATAACTATGAAGATGAAGATAACAGTCCGCAAAAAAAGTATGAATAAGTTTATAACATTAATATTTTTTAAATGTAAAATACGACGATATTATAATTTTTCTTAAATAAAATATTCCAGTTATTGCAAAAAAAAATGATTTTTTTTCAACTACTTTAGTAAACTAGAGTTACCTCCCTTATAATTCCAATAACAAAGAGTAACATTTGTTGTAGTCCCCCCCCCCGTCCATTTTTGTTTTGTTAGCTATTGTAAAAGAAAAATGGCCGATTTGTGTGCTAACTTCCAGAGAATTATGTAGACTAATTGTGTGTTGATATTATTTTATTTTAAGCTTAAAATGATTTCTACACAATCGCACGACGACAGAGAGTCTCAGATGTCCTCGTATTTGGTAAAAAAAAAAAATGTCCTTGTAAAGTGGAGACACGAGAGAGACAAAACTGGATCCGCCCCTTCGTATTGTCACGAAATATTAAACCCTATAATCATGAAGTATATACAGGTCAACCGTAGCAAACCAATGGGTTTTGCTGTACGCTAAAACCTGCAACAACAACTCCAAACAAAAATAACAATGAACATGTAACATTTGAATAGTTTTTATGTACGATAAATGTTTGGTTAAAATTTGAATGTTAAAAAGTTCAGTTTTATACTTGGAAGGAAAGATAAAGCAAGGAATTGAAATACGAATGTTTTTAAGAGTATTTATTTCTTTTTACCGGGGAAGTATCTTTTCTTCAGTTTGTAGTGGTTTTGTAGTAAGCCTTAGCAGAGAGGTGTTGTCAGCTTTAATTTCGAAAGCGGATCTTTTTCTCGTTTGATGCTGTGTGTCTCTTGTTTGCTGGGTCCCTCTTCTCTCCTCTCTCCCCGGTTCTCAAAACCTCGGTTATTCATCTCCTTCCAACAGGCTTCCACAACATGCCGGCTGTTCGTACTTTATTTTAGATGCGCACACTTCCCATTGGTCAGATTAATTTCTACTATTTTTCCTTTTCTCAACGGAAAGGTGCGTAGAGCCGATGCGCAGAGACGCTTTTGTGCACTTTGTTTGTAACCGCCAACGAGTCAACATCCGGTTGGTAGTTTTACTATTTTATCCATAGATCCCCACAAACCTCTACATGTAAGAGTTGCTAATAGTAGCGATTTTAGGAACACGCTCACGCACCCTGATATAATTCTACTGTAAATGTGAAATGTATATCTTTTAATGATTAATAATTTATCAACGTTGTTATTTATGCACGAAAATTAAGGCACGACAAATGTACGAAAAAGCACAACTGCTTCTGCTGATTTTCTATTCGTGTGATATTTAGACCCGACGAATTTAGAAGAGAGAGAAAGAGAAAGAGGCAGGAGAGTTCGATTCGTAACGATTTATGCCGATTTAGCAAACTCAATTTTCGCTCATTGTATTTTTTTTTTTTTTTTTTTTTACATTTTCACCCCAAACAAGGCACATTGTCACTTTGTTGTAGGGGGCTACTATCAGGGACATAAGCATCAGAGGTACTGTGTAAGGAGTTGGGCAGCAAGATGTCGGTTTACGTTACACTTGAACTTCTGCATGTCAGTATAGTCGCGGAAGCAGGAACCAGGAAGGAAATTCCAAAGTCTAGCTGTTCTGGGAAGAAACTACTGGAGTAGAAGGCTCTCTTGAATCTAGGGATCTCTACTGTGAAGAGGTGGGATTTAGCTGCTTGTCGGGTTTGTCGGGTTTGTCGGGTTTGTCGGGAGTATTTACGTCGAGGGGCACAAGTGCTTGCAGTTCGTCAGAGCATTCACCGTTAAAGTACTTGTAGAACAGGCAGAGGGATGCAACATTTCGTCGACGTGACAGAGGCTGAAGTTTAGCTGACAGTTCAGGGCCTATTAAATTGGCGACTTTCTTTTGAACCTTGTCTCGGAGCGAGAGACTAATTGCAGATGCACCAGCCCAAATATGACAACAATACTCCATACATGGGCGAATGGTGGCCTTATAGAGGTATAGGATACTATCAGGCGTTAATAGCTTTCTAGCACGGTAGAGAGAACCCACCTTCTTCGCAGCGGTCTTCGCAATGTTCTCAATGTAATTGTTCCAAATCATGTTTCCTGTGAACGTTAGGCCGAGGAGTTTAAAAGATCTACATTCAGATAAAGAGTCTTTGACCATTGCTGTTGGCGGTAGGGAAGGTTTCTTATAATTATATTTGTATTTGAAAACTGTTTTCATTCATAATTCATTTTCTATCTCACCGTTTTTTTCCGGAACTTTTTTAATATGTTCATTACTGTAACATGATGATAATTAAGTAGATACAATTAGTTTTACATGAAATTTAATATTTCGATGTTCGCGTTTTGCAAAAATAATGAAGAAGCACCCAAGTTTTTCCCCAGACTATTAATTATTAATTATTTATTTAAAAAAAAAAAAAAAAAAGAAATGGGGGGGGTCACATGTAAAAAGAAAATGTTCTCTTAAGTTTTAATAGAAAAAAAAAAGATTGTTTAAAATCGTTATATATATATATATATATATATATATATATATATATATATATATATATATATATATGGAATCACGCCACAAACAACACTAAATACAAGCAAGTTCCCCTGCCTCCTCTGTGAACGATTTTGCAAGAGTGATATATATATATATATATATATATATATATATATATATATATATATATATATATATATATATATATATATATAGTGGAGATGGTAATTAATAAATCCTGAAGAAAGTGCTCAATACTGTTGTAGAGCAAATATGTGTTTTATTTTTTATTACCGTATCTTTCTGTTAAGTTACATTATTGTTTCGGCTACACAGCCGTTTTTTTTTTTGCCGTCTGTAGCGTCCTCAGACTTTTACAGAAATGTTCGCTATTTTGGGATGAAAGAGTGGAAGAGTGAATGAGGTCAGGGGGTGCGAGGAGGGCGGAAGAGGAAGAGATTACGGGAACAAGGAGGGAAGGTGGGGGGCGTTTGGTATGTCGATAATGTTTTAGTTTTGGGATTAAAGGGACTTGTGGGGGAGGGTCTGGGGGGTTCATTTCTGGTGTGGTTGAGGGCATAGGGATACATGAGGTGAAGGGGAATATATAGGGGTGGGAGGAGGGGTGTTACTTTAAAATTCGAGTCTTAGTGTTAAAGTTTTTAGCGTCTCGTTGGTGAGGTGATTTCTTGGTAAGTATGTCTTGAGTTGTTGGGTGTTCGCTTATGTTTGGAGGCGAGGGGCTATGATTCGGTTTATTTATTTTTAGTTTTTATTTTGTTGTTAATTGTTTGGAGAGGGTCAGCGAGCGGTCGCGGCCAGTACACGGATGCGCACGTACACACATATATACTTAAAAGAAACGGTCACAGGTACACATACATGCCCGCTCTGGCGTGTAAATATATGTGCATATGTGCGCCTGCATGCATAGACACCTGCGTTGTTCTCGCTTGCGTCAAATTTCCTTTAAGGTGCTAAGATTGGGTGCGCGTGCGTAGGCATGGATGCGCACATACACAGATACATACATACATCGACGCCCCCGCCCCCAAGGAGGCGATTATACGGGCTCATATGCGCATATTGAGTCAGGCATACTATTGGTATCTGCATGCGCGCACACGCTTGAACGTATGCGTGGGGTGCTAGTATCCCTGAATCAGTATGCGTATATGAGCCCGTATAATCGAGTATTAAAGCGAGTTAAGTCCAAACCACAGCTTTTTTAATCACTAACTTCGCATCAACTTTTAAAAACCTGACAAAATACATAATATGAAAATACAGAGTAAATTGTCTAAATATTTCATCAGATAGACCCCGCAAATGTTCGTGTATATGTCATCATTATTTTTTAATTCATTTAGTTTATTCTTAAAATGGTTTCTTTTGGAAATTTCCACTATTATATAAAAGTCATTTTGTGTGTGAGTTCCTTCCTAATAGGTTCCGAAACGGCTGAGCCTATCTTTTGCAAATTTCACACAAAGCTAATTTATATATCTGACAGTGTTCTCAGATATGTTTTGTACAAAAATTCATCCCATAGGTATCGAAAATCGAAAAAATTCGATCTTAAAAATAGTCTTTCTCTCTTATAGATAAAAATGAATTTTTACAGGGGAAATAATAACATCTCAGCAAATCGTTTTCGAAAATCGAAAAAATTCGATCTAAAAAATAGCCTTTCTCTTATATAGAGAAAAGGAATTTTTACAGGGGAATATTTTACGTTACACCGATCAAGGGAAATAATAAAACTTTAGCAAATCATTTTCGAAAATCGAAAAAATCCGATCTTAAGAATAGTATTTCTCTCATACAGAACGAAGAATTTTTACAGGGGGAATATTTTACGTTACATCGGCCAAGGGAAATAATAAAATCTCAGCAAATCGTTTCTTTTTTTTATTTGGAGATATAGCTTAGTGGTAGAGCATTCGACTACAGATCAAATTATTCCCTGTACAAGCCTGGGTGTACCTCACCATTTTATTTCAATTTTTTCTTATTAATGAGTTCAATTTACGATAAAAGAAGAGGTGGCATTTAAAATCGCTGCAAATCATTTCTTCGTTTGCATATTTAAAAACTAAACATTAATCAGAAGTGACTTTTCCAGGGCATTCATCGTCAAGCCCAAATATCAGCTGACATGATATTGTAAACAAACACAGAAGGAATTTGATGAACGACATTATCATTATTATTATTATTATTTATTTATTTATTTATTTACTTTTATTGCAAATTAGTCAACCGGGCAAATTATTCTTTGTAATATATAATATTCAATAGAGGATTGAGTCTATAATAATACATATGCAATCTATATAAATTAAAGTGTCATGTTTAAGCGTATTGTATGACCTGGCAACGCCGGGCGACCAGCTAATATTTTATAAATTTTTGAGGCAATTTGTAACAAAATTATATTACTCGTTTAGAAAAAAAAAAAGTTATTGTTTTGTGAATTTTGTTTTTGAACTCTTTCTTTCCAATCCTTGGAGGAAAGATTTAAAAAAAAAAAAAAAAAAAAAAAAAAAAAAAAGGAAAAAAAAAAAAAAAAAAAAAAAAAAAAAAAAAGCGTTTCATATTTTGAAATGCAATTTAAAATTTTAATTTAAAAGTCCCAATTTAGTTACTGTCATCTTTCCCTCTAGCAAAGTAGTTAAACATAAGGATTCAAACAGACTCCCTGTAATTGAGATCACTTCAACCTTTTATTATTTACTAGCAGATATACCCGGCGTTTCCCGGTATTAAACGTAAAGTTAAATTCCTTTAACAAAATGAAGTAAAAATTAAAAAAAACGGTAAGAAACTGACACATGTGTTCGTGAGTATTATATTTTTCTGAATAGTTCACTTCTTGTAAGTAAAATAAGTAAATACTCAAGCTGAGATCGAAAACAAAACCTAAAGACAGTGATCAAGTACGATAACCATTAAACCATCTTGCCACACTCTTTAAAAAGTGTTTTCAAAACTACTTATTCTTAAAATAAGTAAGCTGTCTTGTCAATGATTCGCGCATGCGCAGTCGTCAAACAGTTAACAAACAGATAAAAATCCGATGTACCCACCCAAGTACCAATTCTTCAATTTTGACCCCCTTAGCAGCCCTTTTTTTCTGATGAAAACCGACTAAAAAGTTTTTCACATGTCTGAATACCATATACACTAAATTTCAAGTCTGTAGATAAAAAATTCGTTGAGTATATAGGTTGAGAAGTGTTCTCACACACACATTCTCGCTTTTATAGATATATAGATAAGCAATTCTTTTAGTACATCTTTCAAGTTTAATCTTATTTCCTTACTAGCAAGGAGACTCAACGTCGCCCGGGATTGAATGATGATCAACTAATGTTTCACACTCCCATATTTTGTTGCCATCGAAATCGGTGATTTTTTCAGTCAAATCGATTGAATGCCTACTCTAGCCAGGGACCCACAGCGGTGAACTGGGAGGAAGCTTCACATGCCTCGCCTGCAGTGACTTAGACCACATTACATTGTAGTCTAGATTGTTGATTTTATAAAATTATTTTCACATAATGGTTTGAATTAAACTTTAAAATGCTAAAGTCAAGTATCATGGTTCAATTGTGCTCTAAACAGAAACATTCCTTTAGAACGCACCTCTATCATATCAAAAAACCTACAGTTGATTTTATATGCGGGGCTTTTGTGCGGTAATAAAACTTCTCAACTACACTTGTGATGTTAGGCTGTATAAGGCGTTAACTGTAGTCAAAATCGCCTGTTCCTTTTTTTCATCGATTTTTCTATTATCGATTATCGATAGTTATCAAAGACATTCCGATACAAAACTTATCTAAAAACACTGTCAGGCACATAAAGTACATTTGTGTGAAAATTCAAAATAAAAAATAGCCCAGCCGTTTAGGAGTCCATATGGAGCAAACTTTCTCTTTCACACACACACGCACGCGCGCACGCACGCACATACATACACACACACACACATACACAGACACATACATACACGCACACAAAAGTTCCCTTTATATAATAGATAGATAGATAGATAGATAGATAGATAGATAGATAGATAGATAGGTTTGTAACGATGTCGTTACAAACAAAAGCAAAAAAATAAATAAATAAAAATCTGGGTCAGTACTTTTTTCTTTTTCAGCAAAAATTTTTTATTACCTTTATAATCATTTTGTCACCACTTAAAAAATCTCTTGCTGCCACGCGTCCATTTTATCTGGCCGCGTTTCTATTTCTTCCGACCGCACGCCGGTATTAGCCAGCCACTTTTCGCCTTCGCATTTACACGTCCATTCTCTTCGACGTTTACTTTGCTTCTTCCAGAGTACGTGTTGCATTGTTTCTCCTTTTTTATTTGTTCTTCTTCTTTTCGCGCACACTTTCTAATTTGCAGATGCAGTTCTTCGACCACTGCTGCTGCTGCTAATCTCTTGACATGCTGGCCATCCTTCGCTGCCGCTGATATTTCCATCGCGTTCATACGCACTCTGTTACAGATTCTCAATTTCGATTGTTCTTTTTTCCCCCGTTTTGTACTTAACGGCGTTTTTCTTTATAGTGTTCAAACACAAAATATTTGTGTTCCAATTTGTAAAACTTTCTGTATCAAATTTCCATTTCCACATATCTTATACCACAGCTTCCATATCTAGCTATTAATGCCAAGGATCCTAATAGGATCTTATTAAAGCAATAACATTTGCTTCCTTTAAGATATAATTTCTAGTTATTTTATTTTCCTTTGTGACAAAAGATAAAATATGTTTATTAGATTCATTACGCAAATACAGTTAAATGGAATATTCCACGTTTTGCGATTAACTCCCATATTCCTTGCTCCCTTATACGCCGAATTATGCCTCTTGGAATTTACATTGACCTTAATTAACTCTACCGTTCTTTGTTCCTTTGTTTGGTTTTTGTGTGTTTGTTTTTGGTTGTTTTTTTTTATTTGTTTTGTTTGTTTGTTTTGTTTTTTTGTGTTACTTTGTAATTCAGCCTCTCTCAATTTCAACAAACCCTTTTAAATCATCTGGCGCGTACTAGACAATTTACTCTTAAGTGCATATCAATTCGATGTATGGACGTAAGGAACCTATTCAGATTCTCATCCAAGTTCTCGTAACATCGCGTTGGCAGCTTTCGGCATAGTTACGGAAGCAGCCGGAAGATGCCGACGCGATCAGCCAATCAGCAATCATCAGGCCACTAATTTCAATGAGTTCGTGAAGTTCATTTAAACGAAGTTTTGCGTTAAAGTCGAAAATGAATTACAGCACGCTGTGCAAACGCATTCATTTTCACTAGCAGGACCCGTGGAAATTCCACGGAATTAAAAAATGTATTGAATCACCAAATATGTTTCGATAAAGCTTTTTTTTTTTTATGGAACAAAAACAGCTTTTTTGGACAGAAAATTAATAAAATGCAACAAATAAGATTTCTATGAAAATAGTGTCGATTGTATTTTAAATATAGAACTGACCCAAATGAGATGAATTAATAAGTAATAATAAATGTTCAGAGAGTAATATTATGCTACATAGTTCAATACAAATGATAAAATCACATTGAAAGAGACAATATTTAATTAACTCTTTCAGGTCAGCATCTCTTGGCAAACAATGTTCTTTTTTACTTTCTGTTTCTTTTGAATGTTCCCTTGTTTACGTAACGTTTAGCTGACTTCTTTCTTTGATGAAGAACTGATGCGCGTCTAAATTACTACACGTTCCTTTCTCACGCCATTTCAACAATGAATATATATGAAAATATATTCGAAAATTAAACGATATCAAAGGGAGGTCACTCTCATATTTTTGTTTAGGGTTGCCAAATTGGATTTTTTTAAAGCCAAATTTCGCCAATTTGGCATCTTTTGAAGCAGTTTGGCCGTCAAACATTGTATTTGGCCTTTTTCAAAACGTAGCGTACAAACTAACAAAGTAAAAAGCAAACAGAATGTTAGATTGTTATATTAATGTTTCATAAAAGTATACAACTAAATGTTGAAAATGAGTCAAAGACTGAGATATAGATAAAGAGAGAGTTAAAGAGAGAAATATAGATAGAGAGTATAAGAGAATTAAAGAGAGTGGTATAGATAAGCAGAGAGTTAAAGAGGGACATAAATAGATAGATAGATAGATAGATAGATAGATAGATAGATAGATAGATGGATAGATAGATAGATAGATAGATAGATAGATAGATAGATAGATAAAAAGAGATACGGATATATAGAGAGGGTTAAAGAGAGTCATCATATTACAGTCACCAGCTGGTTCAAAGAATTACAATACAGTAACCGGATGCTTAAAAATCTCGTTTATAAAAACTTTCAGCATAAGTTTTGGTAGAACAAAAAAACCTATACGCTCCGAATCAGTGGTCTAAAATATCTATCTATCTATCTATTTATCTATCTATCTATCTATAAAAGTGAAAATGCCTGTGCCTGCCTGTCTGTCTGTATACACTTCCCTACCAAATAACTCTGTCAATTTTCGGTCTACAGACTCGAGATTTGACATAAAGGGTATTAAGATTTGGGAAAATCTTTTTAATCAACTTTCGGCCAGAAATTTGGCTGTTAACGATTTGACCTTTGAGAACTCTACCAAACTCCTCCGCCATTTTTGGGTCTAAACACTTGAAATTTTAGATATAGGTTACTTGGACATGGATCTAACTTTATAATTTGCTTTGAGCCCAAAACAATAAATGTTAAGGGGTCAAAGTTTTTAAAAAATTGACCTCAGCGGTCCCTACCAAATTGCTCAGTCAATTTTGGGTCTAAACATTTGAAATTTTACATAAAGAGTATTCAGACATAGGGCAAGCTTTTTAATCAGTTTTTGTGCGAAAATTTGGCTGCCAAGAGGTCAAAGTTGAAAGAGTTGACCTTTGCAGACTCTACCAAACTCCTCCGCTAATTTTGGGTCTAAACACTTGAAATTTTAGATGTAGGTTACTTGGACATGGGTCAAACATCTTAATTTAATTAGAGCTCAAAACAATAAATGTTAAGGGGTCAAAATTAAAAAAATTACCTCTTCGGTTTTTACCAAATTACTCAGGCAAATCTTGGTCTAAACATTTGAAATCTTGCATAAAGTGTATTCACACGTAGGGCAAGTTATGAAAAGTACATAGGGCCCGAGCAAAGCCAGGCTGAACTGCTAGTATATATATAAAGTTAAGCTTTTTCTCTCTTTGAGATTGAAAATAAATTTTGCTATTTATAAATGATTAAAATATCTTTTTAATATAGTCAGTCATGTGAATCCGAGTGACTACATGAAGGCTAACTAATTTGCACATTTATTTTAAAAAACGAGGGTTAATTAATTACTTATTTATGTTTATGGTTTCTCATTAAATGATTATTTTCATATCACCATTACGCTGAATTCTTTAGTCTACACAGTTGAAATTGGATATACAGGGTATTTGAACCTATAGCACACTTTCAATATGTTTTAAGAGGTCAAAAGTGAAAACAAGACATTGAGCTTGGCATAGCGTAAATCGACTACACACGTTTTTTATCTGCGCATGCGCTAATAATAAAAATTATAGGTTAAACAACATTCATTTTGCAGCTTTTGTATAGGTATAAATTTAGGTTATCGTTAACGGCTAAGGCTGGAGAGCTACATGCTTTGGTTTCGATTCTAGCTGATGGCACACAAGTCATTTTTTTTTTTTTTTTACTTTTGAAATCACTACTATATATTAGGCACAATATAATAATCAATAGAGGATTTGCTCTATAATAATAAATATGAAATCTGCATGAATGAAAATATAAGTGTATTTTATGACCAGGCAACGCCGGGTGGCCTCCTCATAAGTCATATCTGGTGAGTAGCACTATAAATGTATTGGGTGAGCTTGGCATCTCATAAACCAATGTCATTCCACATCTTCACAACCTCATGGAGTTCATGGGAAAAATAATGAATTAATTTAAAGGTCAACGTAACAGAGGCGCATAAAAAAACAAGCAGACAAATTAGAAGCGCTCTCTTTCCCCTCGGGTTAAATTTGTGTAGTAAATTTATCATTGAACTTTACTGATGAGTTGTGATACAACGAAACAATACTGTATGTGGATGACTATTAAAGCCCCCCCCCTCTTTGGGTTGAGCACTGTCGCAAATGTACTTTCACCCGATACTTCATTTGGCTATTACGCTAATTTCACTGTCCGTTTGTTTGTAAACAAACTAGCAATGTGAGCACTGTGGAGCGGTGAGCGAGTGCTTTTTTAATAGGCACTTGATGAGAGACATTTGCAGGTTCTGATTCGTAGCCTTGTGTGTAGAGCTGCCGGCTGTCAACTGGTTGTAGGGTCGATCTACGGCTGGGGAAAGGTGCTTGTCTAGCCACACTGATGAGTTGCGATACAACGAAACACTACTGTATATGAATGACTATCTATCTATCTATCTATCTATAAAAGTGAAAGTGTCTGTCTGTGTGTGTATCTGTGTGTCTGTGTGTATACATTTCCCTACGCAATAACTCTGTCAATTTTTAGTCTACAGACTCGAAATTTGATATACAGCGTACTGAGATTTGGGAAAATCTATGTGATTGGGTTTCGGCCAGAAATTTCGCCAGTAAGAGGTCAAAGTTCAACGATTCGACCTTTGAGAACTCTACACACTCCTCCGATAATTTTGGGTCTAAACACTTGAAATTTTAGATGTATGTTCCTTGGGGATGGATATAACTAAATAACTTGATTTGAGCCCAAAACAATAAATTTTAAGGGGTCATAATAGGGGTCAAAGTTTAAAAAATTGACCGCTTTCTTTTTCTTTTTTGCTCAACATACACCTCCAAATACCCGGGCAACGTCGGGCACCCATGCTAGTATATATATATATATATATATATATATATATATATATATATATATATATATATATATATATGTATGTATATATATGTATGTATATATATGTATGTATATGTATGTATATATATGTATGTATATATATGTATATATATGTATGTATATATATATATGTATATATATGTATGTATATATATGTATGTATGTATATATATATATGTATGTATATATATGTATGTATATATATGTATGTATGCATATATATATGTATATATATGTATATATATATGTATATATATATGTATATATATATACTGCGTATATGAAATATGAATATGTGCACATGTATTTATAAGTTGTATTAATAAATTTCTTACCTGCTTCAGCTTGTGTCTTTCCGTTACTTCTGCATTGTACCGCCTTCTACAATTCCATTTAACTACATACTATACAATGCTTCAAGCAAACTACACCCACCTTTTATCCCTTAGTCTGAGCCAGACAGAGTTTGCCATAACCAAAAAATTATTTCGACTTTCTGAAAAACGTGCTACAGTCGGCTGCCAAATTAATTTCCTCAAACGTTGCCTAAAACAAAACACAATTCCAAACACAATCAGAAACATGCATCTGCCCACTTGTTTCCAACTCTCGAAAATAATTTAGAAATATGAAATAAGAATTGAGAAAAAAAAACCTAACCATATACTACCCACAAGTCCCGAGCAATGATTTGCTGCGATATAGTCACTGCTTACAACAACACGTTTGTCAAAGTCAAGTAAATATCTGACGAAGAGATCTTTCTCGAAGTATTATATTACACGGACATACCACCAGACCGACTTTCACAGGTAACCACTGTGCAAATATAAATATACTGCGTATATGAAATATGAATATGTACACATGTATTTATAAGTTGTATTAATAAATGTCTCACCTGCTTCAGCTTGTCTTTCCGTTGCTCCTGCATTGGACCGCCTTCTACAATTCCATTTAACTATATATATTTTTTTTTTTTTTTTTTTTTTTTATTACATTTTCACCCCAAACAAGGCAAATTGCCACTTTGGTGTAGGGGGCTACTATCAGGGGCAACAACTACTGGGGTACTATGTAGGGATTTGGGCAGCAAGGTGTCGGTTCACGTTACACTTGAACTTCTGCACGTCAGTACTGTTGGGGAAGCAGGGACCTGGAATGGAATTCCAGAGTCTTGCGGTTCTGGGGAAGAAACTATTGGAGTAAAAAGATCTTTTACATCTAGGGACCTCTACAGTGTGGGGGTGGGATCTAGTAGCCTGTCGGGTTTGTCGAGGGTGCTCGCGTCGTGGGGGCACAAGTGATTGCAGTTCATCAGAGCATTCACCACTAAAATACTTGTAGAACAGGCAGAGGGATGCAACATTTCGTCGATGGGACAGAGGCTGAAGCTTAGATGCCAGTTCAGGGCCTATCAGATTTGCGACTCTCTTTTGAACCTTGTCAAGGAGCGAGAGACTAGTAGCAGATGCACCAGCCCAGATGTGGCAGCAATACTCCATACATGGGCGAATGGTGGCCTTATAGAGGTACAGGATACTTTCGGGTGTTAGTAGTTTTCTAGCACGGTAGAGAGAGCCCACCTTTCTTGCAGCGGCCCTGGCAATGCCTTCAATGTAATTGTTCCAACTCATGTTTCCTGTGAACGTTAGGCCAAGGAGTTTGAAAGATGGACTCTCAGATAAAGAGTCGTTGGCCATTGCTATTGGTGGTAGAGAGGGTTTCTTGTAATTATTGAATGAAACTAGTTTAGTCTTGGCAGCATTGAACGCGACCAACCACTTTTGTCCCCATTCCACTACAGATTGGAGGTCTTCCTCTAGTGTTTCTGCCATTTCTTTAGAAATGTGTTCATTCGTCTTCCTGTCGTGTCTGCCATAGAGTGTAGTGTCATCAGCATATATACCCATCTCAGAGGCAATGTTGTCGGGGAGGTCATTTATGAATATCAGGAACAATAGAGGTCCAAGGATAGAACCCTGGGGCACTCCCGCATTTATATCATATTGTTTAGATGTGCGACCGTCGAGGACTACCTGGATTTTTCTCTTATCTAAGAAGGATTTAATTATGTTAAGTATTCTACCAGTGATACCGTATGATCTGATTTTACTGAGGAGACCCTCATGCCATACCCTGTCAAAAGCCTTAGATATATCTAGAGCTACCGCTCTGCCTTCCCCCGCTTTGTCCAGTGATTGGTATATACGTTCAGAGATCACGGTGAGGATGTCTGCTGTGGAACGGGCTTGTCTAAATCCATATTGTTTGTCAGTCAGTAGTTTAGCATCTGTAAGATGATGGATTAGAGCGTGGTTAATTATGGTCTCAAATATTTTGGCAAAAAGTGGAAGGAGGCTAATGGGGCGATAATTTGATGGGTCTGTCCTTTCACCAGAATTCTTGAATACTGGTACAACAGAAGCAGTTTTCCAACAGCCCGGAAAGCAAGCTTCATTAAGACATTTGTTGTAGAGTTTGGAGAGAACTGGAGCTACTTCGGCTGAGCACTTTTTTAATAGCACAGCTGGGATAAGATCGGGTCCACATGCTTTTGAGGTGTCAAGGTTTTTTATGATAGCATGCACCTGAGCAGGGGTGGTTTTCAGATCGTCTAGTGTGGCGTCTGTCCGCATAGGAAAGTCAGGTAGGGGGTGGTTGGAAGGGTCCAGTGTGGAGTTTGAGGCAAACCGACTGGCAAGCATGTTAGCCTTGTCGGTTGCTGAGGAGACAACCTCGTGATTGTTGGTTAGTGGGGGAATTGTCGATTGCCCATTATTTACTACACTGTTGTAGATTTTCCAGAAGTCTCGAGTTCCTAGTTTTTGTGCTTCGATGCGCTTTTTAGTGGTTTCCGTAAATTCTCTCTTAGCTGTCGCTATTTCTTTCTTAACGTTATTTCTAGCTTCTATATACTTCAGTCTGTTTGAACTGGACTTATGTCGGTTAAACCTACGGTATGCATGCTGCTTTTGAGTAATGGCAGTTGCACAAGTCGACGTAAACCATTGGGGAGAGTGGGGCTTACTATAAAATTTCCGCATGGGAACATGCGCTTCGATTGCAGTTTTGAACCAGTCAGTGGTCTCGTTTGCACACTGTTCAGCAGGGAGAGAGAAAATATTTTTCCATGGAGCATCTCTAATTAGTTCCCTGATGGCTTCCCAGTCAGCCTTATTATAATATCTCGTTGTTTTGAGCACTGGCTCTTCAGTTTTGGGTCTAGTGTTTAGGGCGATTTCAACCATTATCACTGCATGATCAGCGTTCCCGAGTGGGCTGTGGGCCTTCGCTATGCAGTCATCGGGAACTGTGGTCAAAAACAGATCTAGAAGTGATGCGTGTTGTTCTTCCTGGTCAGGGAAACGGGTTGGAAACGTAACAATTTGTGATAGGGAGTGAGATATAGCGAAGCTATGGGTTGTGCTGCCCGCTGCATCTGTGTGAGTAGAGAATCCAAGCCAGTTTTTGTGGTGGACATTAAAGTCACCAAACACATGTATTTGTGCGCTAGTGTCGAGGGACAGTGCCGTGTCTATGCTGTCAGATACTTTGTTTATTATGGAGCAGTCCTGAGTCGAGGGAGAGCGGTAGAGAAAATAATAGTAGCTAATACTGTGTTGCACGTTTAGTCTAAAGCACATAAAGGCTTGATCATCTGTTTCTAGGTTTGTTTCTCTAGTCAAGGGAAGGGTATTACGAATGTAAACTCCAAGTCCGTGCATATGTCTGTCAGAGTCCTTACGGCAGAGTGGGAGATATCCAGGCATGTTAAAGTGGTTAGAGGGAATGGAGGAGTGTAGGTTAGTCTCACTTAGTGCTAAGATATCCGGGGTATTTGTTAAGAGAAATGCTTCAACATCAGCTAAGTTAGTTCTAAGCCCACGGATATTTGTGAATGAGAGCCTCAAGGGAGGAGGCAAGTTGAATTTGTTTGTCCCTAATCCTGGTTTAAGCTTATTTTTAGATTGTACTGTCGTCATATTTTTTTTTTTTGAGTTTCGGTAAGGGGGAGCTAAGCAAGAGGTTATGCGGAGCTTCAGACATGCATCACAAGTAGACCATCAGCTGACCTTTCTCCAATTAGGATTGTGGCCTCAGGAAAGCCCACCGGGGATGAGTGCAGGGTCCCTTTCCATGCGCGTCATGGCACTGCAAACAACCCGATATTATTCAACTGTTGATGGAGCAGCCGCTCTAAGCGCTACCAAAGAGTTAGGGCTCCTGTACTACCAGTCGGGAACAGCAGCCAGGAACTGTCAATCCGGTACCCTCAACCCTTTAGGAGAAGGTCAACCCAATCTAACTGCTCAGGCATATCTTATACTCAAGCACTCCCAAATGTTCAGTTTTAGGGGTGGGGCATGCTGGGAATGGGGAAGAACGGCGTTCATTGCCCTAGCCAGGAAACAAGATCTACCGCTGGGTGTTTCTGTCGAATCACTGAGATAGTGTCTCTGCGCTTGACTAATAGGCAAAGAAGGAGTATGGAAGCCGGGCGATAAACAGAGCCTATCTACTCCTTAAGCAATTTAGGTTTGCAAACCGGTGAATTTGTTTGAGTCACCAGCTCTAGGAAGGTTGTCATCCAAGACTGAAGAGGCCTCTCTCCCCTTTGGTTTAGTTTCAGAGTTTTCCTTCTCCTAGACGGATGATCTGGGAAGATCTACTGGGTCCGTCAGCCCTGAGAGGGTTTTCTCCGCGCCTAGGTTCTAATCCAGGTATTTCTGCGACCCCGCGTTGTTAGTGTTACTGGGTTAGTTTGTTGGGGATTATATCTACTGATTAGTTACACTCCTCAAAGTGATTTAGGGACATGCTATTTACTTGTTAATGGATAAAGGGGGTGGGTGAAGTTCATGCAGTAAGGACTCTGTAAATTGTTTTTTGGAGTATTCAGTCGAACAATAAATTTTGATTGTAAAGTTCAACTTACAGTTTTAATTTTCTTTCTCTTATATTGCGTATTGAGCTTTTTCATTTCGTTGGGATTAAACTATCTATACATAAATACTGGTATATATGTTAAATTATAGTTTACCATTGCGTATATCACGTAAACACTATATCCTTTTGATTTTATTACTTGTGTGTGTGTGATTTTTTTTTATTTACTTCAGTCGAAGTACTCAGAAATCAACAGGCCTACTACCTACCTAGGGCTAACACTTGAACTCTATATGAGATACATAGATATTCGAATGTTTCATTAAATTTCTTTATCTCTCAAACACTATGTTACTAAAGAAATTGAGAACATAATTTTCCTCTCCCCAATTAACCATTTTCATATGTTGTAGTATATCTTTCGTTTTGGTCTGTTGGTCTTACTGGATTCCAGGATTAGAATTTATCTAGTCTGGTGGAGTATCCAGCTTCGTGTTATTACTTGAGGTAACATCACTTGGAGAAGGTGCAACATTCCTCGTAAAAACTAATGTGAGTTAGCCATAGTGAGAAGATCTTATTTGGGCAGCGAATACTGAATGTGATTTTGAATATTTGGTCAGTTTACTTCTATGGAAAAAGTATCCTCATGCCAGGTTGTTTTGACAAACCCCTATACAGAAAGATCTTAGACACTCGAGGATAGTGTCTAGTAGGTGTGTGTGTGTGTGTGTGTGTGTGTGTGTGTGTGTGTGTGTGTGTGTGTGTGTGTGTGTGTGTGTGTGTTTTATAAATGCATGTTCGATTGAACAAGAGAGACAGGGAGGTGACGGTGGCTAAGTGGTTAACAATGCGGGCTGATCACCTAGGTGTGCCAAGTTCGTCTCACAGAAACATCGTCACTTAAGGACGTTGGTAAGCTTCATGTGGTACCTCCCGTAAGTACCCGATATCTTTCTATAAATAATTCTTCATAGAAAGATATTAGGAAAAATGATGCTCCTCGATAGCAGCAGCAGCAACAACAATAACAACAACAAGTGACAATTCGTGTTTGTTTCTTTTCTAATATATGCGTTTGAGTTAGCAGACCAGTGATTTAACGTTGATGCTCCTTAGTCTGATGAAGTGGATCTCTCTGAATTGGGATTCCACTGAAACATGTATGCACATACGTAATCAATAATGGTTGTATGATAAATATATTATATATTAGTGTTGGGAAGATTAATCGGAATCGGGAATTGAAAAATCGGAACTTTTTGTGGTATCAGAATCGGTATCGGAATCGGAAAAAAATGTGTGCCAAAAAAACGATTCTTTTAATTAGCTTTTTTATTTGATTTTCTATAAAGAAAAATATTCTCCCGTTTATAGTAATACTAAAATAATAACTATATATTAATTTTAAACTATTAGCAAACAAAAATCGATAGATCATCCCTCACGAGGGTATCCTTACGTTTGAGAAAAGATCTACACATTTCACATGTGTTTTACGGTAATCGTGAAAAATAACAACTTTATAGTTAAATATTCAGAGATTTATAAAGAATCGGAATCCGAATCGGTAATTATATCGGAATCGGCAATTTAATACGGAATCAGTATTTGCATAGGAATCAGAAAAAATATTGGAATCGTCCTATCCATATATATATATATATATATATATATATATATATATATATATATATATTATACAAACACACACATATATATATATTATACAAACACACACACATATATATATATATATATATATATATATATTATACAAACACACACACATATATATATATTATACAAACACACACACACACATATATATATTATACAAAAACACACACACACACATATATATATATTATACAAACATATGTATATATATATATATATATTATAGAAACACACACATATATATATATTATACAGACATATATATATATATATATATATATATATATATTATACAGACATATATATATATATATATATTAGTATATTTATATAACAATACAGCTCAATTCCAAATTCCAAAGTTTTATTCATCTTACTTTTTATTTCTTTCAACAAGTCAAAAAAATTCTATATAGTTTTACAACAATTCGTTATGAAGAATCTATCAGTTATTACTATGTCAATACTGAATATAATCACCGTAGACTCTTCAGAAAACATTAATTTATTTACCTTATATTGTACAGACCGAAGAATCCTATCAGAAATTCCTTGTAGTCGGACCTTCTTTTATCTCTTTTATGCTATTGTTATTTTTGACATTCGAGATGAGAACAGTAGTCCGAATAATGTTAATAATACAAATGAACTTTCATTAGATCTCGCTGTTCCATCTTCAAGCTTATATCTTTCATACTGTGGCAACTTAATTGTGAAGCGATTCAAACGAACGCTAAAAAGCAAACAGCTATAATTGCTATCCTCTTTCTTTCTATTTCGTTGGAATTCGCTTTCATCCTCACTCCTCATAAACGTGTGAACTATTTTTTCTCATAAACGTGTGAACTATTTTTTGTGAAGTATTTCTAATCAATGGAAATCTTTCCAAACCTCAAAAAGTAACACGTACATGTGAAATTAGTAAGCCAATAAGAACTTTGAAATTCCTATACGAACAAATCAACAAAACCAGTTTTCTCCAGACTTCACCAGTCACACCTAAAAGACACAAGACGTACACTCTCCACCCTCGTCTTCTAGGACGCGGGGGGTGCAAGTCGGGAACGGAAAGTACCTAATGACTCATATACTAGCTTCATCAACTCGCGCGTATCGGTACACTCACTAAGAAGAACGCGTTAAACGCACACACATATACACAAAGCCACGCTGACAAACACTCACACACCCATATATACACATTATGAACATTTTGATTTGTGACTACTGTATTAACTAAACACGTGTTTGTATAAATGATTTTAAAATAACTTTCATATTCTTATCTCGTGTACAGAAATATTTTCTTATAAAAGTTCGTATTACTCCAATTTTTTATTTATAAAACTTATTAAAAATTGTTAAACATCTACATAAATCTCCTAAGAATGAACAAACCCTCTTCAACCTATAATATCTACACTTACATTTTTTTTTTCACCAGCAGAACTTTCAATCTAATACCCTAAAGAACTATACATCTATACGATTTAAATATTCTTACTCCAAGTCTACGGATGTACGTACCCGTAATGGATTTACGAATTTTACCAGTTTTCAACCAGCTTCATTGATTGGATCTTCTTGTTTTCTAACTGCATCTTCATACGTGGACATCAGTTTAAATATCCTTTTTGCACGAGTTTTACTAAAAATTGTACGATCAAAAATTATGCCCGATCAAAGTACGACTGATTGCTCCTGCTGTTTGTCATATAGAAACAACTTGTAAAGTTGCTTGAATCAGCAGCAGCTGAATCGGACATTTAGTTAAGGGGATTTACTAAAATTGCACGACTAAATTATGTACGATTATTTGCTCCTGCTACCGTTTTGCTATTAAAGCAGCTTCGACACGAACGAACAACTAGGTTTATCAGCGCAAAATATTGTAAAAATCTGTTGTGGTATTATTAAAATGAACAGTAAAAACAATTTACTCACAAGTTTCAGTCGAGAGGTTATTTTTTGGCGAATATATTTCTAGATTCGGAACTTCTGCAATATTCGGTCGAGCGCCATGTTTTTTGCGTGTTTCACTAAACTGTCGCCAGGTGGCGCTTTTCGATCAAAGTACATTAACATTTATTAAGGAAACAATAACTCGTACTTTTGGGAATTTGTTCAAAACATAAAATATTTATTTCATAAAAATCCACTGTTGCTTTAGTTTCAAATATTTTTGTGTTCGGAAAAAAAAATCTTGTTTGTTACTTATTTGCCGTATAATTTGACCAAGAAGAAATTGGAGTTATCGCCCCCTAACAATGGCGCTCGCCCGAATACTGCAGAAGTGCCCTAGATTCATATAAAAGGTATTTACAAAAAATAAATTATCTTTTACAATATTCTCTCTTACGGCGTTAGTAAATAGATACATAGGCATTTATTTACATAATGAACTCCTTAAAAACTGAAACAATTTTTTTTCTAATTCTTTGTCCCACTTTTTTTCGTTTTTTTTTTTTTCGTTAAAAATATTTGTAAAAAAAAATAAACAAGTTTATTTTTTATATTAGTCGTACCTTGATTTTACTAATTATGCCCGACTAAAACATAAACGCGATTTTATGTAATTAAATCATAAAAGACTGAGACAATTATTTGGCACACTGTATTGGAAAACAATAATTCTCAGTCGTTAAGGGTTTAATTAGTCAAAGCAACTTCGACAGTTTCAAGTTTAATTTTTTAAAAAATCAGATAAAAAAAAAATCAAGCAACAGTTGATAATAATAAGAATTTCTTCTGCTTTTTACAAAGATTTTCTAGATTTATATTGTTATTGTGTTACAAAATTCAAATTTTAAAGAAAACGGTCACTTGTAAAATTTCATTTACCAAAAAGATCTCTCGGCTGAAAGTCTCTCAACTATATGTCCGAGATCTCCTAGCCAGCATTGACAAACCTTAAAAGGGGCGGTAAAAAAAAAAAAGTTTGGAAAAAAAAACTAGCAATTCTAATAAAGTGGTCATTAAGAAAAAAAAACGACCGCTACTTGTAACAAATTTGAAATTTGAGTGTCTAATTTTGCAATAAAAAGCGTCATAATTCAATTATTTGTAAATTGGTTGTCTAAATTTACAGAGTATTTGTCGTAATGCAAAATTTGAATGTCTTATTTTAAGTTAATATTGTTGTAACTTCAAAAACGTATGTCAAATACTGTCAAGTTCCCTAGGTGCACGGCAGTGCCAAGTTTTCAAAATAAGCATGCATTTCATTTATTTTCAGAACCGAAACCTGGATAACCATGAAACGACTGAACCGTCCCAGCGGCTATCAGCAACGTCAAGCTAAAAAATCAAAAGAGGCATCGCTAAACGACATTAAAGGTTCTTTGCTGAAGTGGATACAGAAACCAGAAACTGTCAAAAGTTCTGATTTTATTGAAGCTGAAAGAACGACGCATGGAAAACAATTCAAAAGCCATTTTTCAAGTGATAGCGAGCAACTGAGAAACAGCAACACGGAACAAACTTCTATTGAAGAACATTATGATACAGTAATTGTTGTTCGATCAAAAGAAGAGTTTGAAGACATTGCCGCCAGCACTGCCAGTAATTTGTCAACATTCAACGATGTATCATCGTGGCAAATTTCTGTGCTTGATAGTGTCAGAATTGATATCATCAAAAGGGAGAACGAGCCATTTCAGAATACGCACCTTTCAAGTCGGTTAAAAGAGCAGGTGCAAAGATTGAAGGTGAATTGCGGCAACTTTCTACAACCTGGTTTTATTCCTCACTGTCAAATGGCGACAGGGTGCTACGATCGTGGATGACTTACTCGCTACGTGGCAGAATGTTGTACTGCTTTTGCTGTCGGTTGTTTATGACAAGGCTCCTGCAACGTTTACTTTCGTCACTAGTTTTAAAGCCTGATGGAAGCTTGTAGAAATTTTATTTTTTATTTTTCTTTATTTACCTCCCCTTCCTTTCCCCCCTCTAATTGGTATATTTTATTCTCTCTTTCTCCCCTTCTTTTCTCCCCTCTCTCGGTGAATCTGGTGCTACTACTTCTGGCTGTGTCTCGCGATATTCGATAAAAGGAAGAAGAAAAAAAAACACAACAGACTGGCAGAAGAAAAGGAAAACACCAGAGCGGTGTTAGGCTTTTTGAAAACGCCAGAGCGGTGTTGCGACTGTTGCGATTTTGGAATTACGACAGAGTAGATTTGCGGCCTCTGCTTTACATCAGAACGGTGTTGCGACCTTCGAACTAAAGCACCAAAGCGGTTTTGCGAACTTTGATATGCCAAAAGAAAAAAAAGCAAGTAAAAAGTATATTTGTTATAAGTGTTCTTTAAGAACCGCCAGAGGGACTGATTTGGCAGCCCAGCCGAACTATAAATTTCCTTCCTTTCCTATTTTTCTTTCTGATAAAATTTATACCGGTTTACCTTGGCCCTTTTTTTTCTTCATTAAATTTCTTTAGAACACTTAGTCTCGTGCAACGGGATAAAATTTGTTGAACGTGACGATAAAATTCCCGTTAAGCTAAATCCCAAAATTATTGAGTATGAACAATTAAAGGGCCATTTGTCGTGCTATGAGAATTGGACTTCAACTGCAAAAAACTATCGATGCAGCGCACATTTCCCTGATGAAGAAAAAGAAAAGGAAATTCAGAGACATTCTGCACAGAGTTTAAGACGTGATACTTTTATTGCACGACAGAACCTGTCATTTAAAGGACATCGTGAGAATACGTCCTCATTAAACAAATTAACTTCTTGGAGCTTGTTGAATTGTTATCTCATTTCGATGTAGTGTTAAAGGAACATATTTTCAGCCTCCAGCAAAGGGTCGACAGTCAGGTAATATGGCCATACATGTTGCCTGAACCACAGTACGAGTTTATTTCCCTTTTAGGAAAACATGTGATTGGAAAACTCGTTGCTGACATAAAGAGTGCAAAGTACATTGGTATACTTTTGATAGAACACCAGACGTTTCGCATGCAGATCCAATGTCAACAATAATTAGATATGTACATATCAGCGATGGTGCAGTTAAAGTGCGTGAGTCATCTAAGGGATTTTTATTTTTGAAAGTAAAACAGTTACTGCATTGATTTATGATATCCTCGATAAATTAGAAAAACAAAGGACTAGATATTCTGTTCTGTCATGGTTAAGGGTGCAATAATGCTGCAAGCATTGCCGGAATCCACGGTGTTGTGCAAAAAACAGATCAAGGACATTAATCCAAGAGCCGTTTTTGTACGTTGTTCTAATCATTCTTTGAACCTTTGTGGGAAACATTCGTTTTCTAACAATCCTTCTTGTGTAACATTTTTTGTGCAGTCTTGAGGCATTGTACACTTTTTTGCTCTGTCAATACATCGCTGAGATGTGTTAGTAAAGTACACAGGTCTTACAGTGAACAGATTATCCACAACTCGCTGGAGTGCACATGCTGATGAAGTGAAGCCGGTGATACAGAGATTTAACCAGTTTGTGAAAGTTATTGAAGCTCTGTGTGATGTCGAAGAAAGCGACGAGACAAGAGGCGCTGCGCACAATCCGTTGCCAGCATATGCGACTTTTCTTTCATTGCTTCCTTGTTATTCTGGAGTGATGTTTTACAAGACGTAAACGAAGATCAGAAAGACATGCAAATACCAGGTATTATCGTGGACATGGTTGCTACCAAACTAAGGGCTCTCAGGGTCTTTTTGGAAGAGCAGCGTATGTTGTTGACAATTCCGTCCAGCAATCACTTGCAAAATGTGAAGAACTTGATATCTCTACAGAGAGGAGAATCAGAAGAACAAAATTTCAGGAGAGGAGGCAAGAGATGCTGGATTGTCATTGCAGTAGGAGACTAAGAAAGCAATGTTAGAGTGTCTGGGTCATTTCCATATCGAGTTGGATACCAGAGTGCAAACAGTGAATGACATTTTGTTGACCCTTTTCTGCCGCTCAGCCAGATCAAATTATTTGTGTCGGCGAGGAAGAAATACAGTTGTCTGTTGCCAAGCCACAGCTCTGAATGATGAGCTATCTGAAGACCTTTTTGTAGAAATTCCACGTTTAAGGCTACACCTACAAGCAGCCGAAATAAACTTGGGGAAGCCAAGCAAAGGACTGAACTGCAATTCCTACAGTTTATCATCAAGTGGGACTTTGTTAAGTCATTGCCATATTTTACGCTGGATCTAAAATTCCTTCTGACATGTGTTTCTGTGGCATCGTGTGAAAGAAGTTTCTCCAAAATTAAACTTATGAAAAATTACCTCCGGTCAACCATGAGTCAGTCGAGACTGTCAGATCTGGCTTATCTGTCCATTGAAAACGAACTTACAAGACAAATAGATTTTGACAATGTCATTGACTGACCATTTTACCACAAGGAAAGCAAGAAAACTATATTTATGTAATGTTACGATATTTATGTAATGTTACGATATTTATGTCATGTTACGATATTTATGTCATGTTACGATATTTATGTCATGTTATGATATTTATGTAATGTTACGATATTTATGTAATGTTACGATATTTATGTAATGTTATGATATTTATCTAATGTTATGATATTTATGTCATGTTACGATATTTATGTCATGTTACGATATTTATGTCATGTTATGATATTTATGTAATGTTACGATATTTATGTAATGTTATGATATTTATGTAATGTTATGATATTTATGTCATGTTACGATATTTATGTAATGTTATGATATTTATGTAATGTTACGATATTTATGTAATGTTATGATATTTATGTAATGTTATGATATTTATGTCATGTTACGATATTTATGTAATGTTATGATATTTATGTAATGTTACGATATTTATGTAATGTTATGATATTTATGTAATGTTATGATATTTATGTAATGTTATGATATTTATGTAATGTTATGATATTTATGTCATGTTACGATATTTATGTAATGTTATGATATTTATGTCATGTTACGATATTTATGCCATGTTACGATATTTATGTCATGTTATGATATTTATGTAATGTTACGATATTTATGTAATGTTACAATATTTATGTAATGTTACGATATTTATGTAATGTTATGATATTTATCTAATGTTATGATATTTATGTCATGTTACGATATTTATGTAATGTTACGATATTTATGTCATGTTATGATATTTATGTAATGTTACGATATTTATGTCATGTTATGATATTTATGTAATGTTACGATATTTATGTAATGTTACGATATTTATGTAATGTTATGATATTTATCTAATGTTATGATATTTATGTCATGTTACGATATTTATGTCATGTTACGATATTTATGTCATGTTATGATATTTATGTAATGTTACGATATTTATGTAATGTTATGATATTTATGTAATGTTATGATATTTATGTCATGTTACGATATTTATGTCATGTTATGATATTTATGTAATGTTACGATATTTATGTAATGTTATGATATTTATGTAATGTTATGATATTTATGTCATGTTACGATATTTATGTAATGTTATGATATTTATGTCATGTTACGATATTTATGCCATGTTACGATATTTATGTCATGTTATGATATTTATGTAATGTTACGATATTTATGTAATGTTACAATATTTATGTAATGTTACGATATTTATGTAATGTTATGATATTTATCTAATGTTATGATATTTATGTCATGTTACGATATTTATGTAATGTTACGATATTTATGTCATGTTATGATATTTATGTAATGTTACGATATTTATGTCATGTTATGATATTTATGTAATGTTATGATATTTATGTAATGTTACGATATTTATGTCATGTTACGATATTTATGTAATGTTATGATATTTATGTAATGTTACGATATTTATGTCATGTTACGATATTTATGTAATGTTACGATATTTATGTAATGTTACGATATTTATGTCATGTTACGATATTTATGTAATGTTATGATATTTATGTAATGTTACGATATTTATGTCATGTTACGATATTTATGTAATGTTACGATATTTATGTAATGTTACGATATTTATGTAATGTTACGATATTTATGACGTTACGATATTTATGTAATGTTACGATATTTATGTAATGTTACGATATTTATGTAATGTTATGATATTTATATCATATTACGATATTTATATAATGTTACGATATTTATGTAATGTTACGATATTTATGTAATGTTTCGATATTTATGTAATGTTATGATATTTATATCATATTACGATATTTATGTAATGTTATGATATTTATGTAATGTTATGATATTTATGTAATGTTACGTTATTTATGTAATGTTACGATATTTATGTAATGTTATGATATTTATGTAATGTTATGATATTTATATAATGTTACGATATTTATGTAATGTTACGATATTTATGTAATGTTACGTTATTTATGTAATGTTACGATTTTTATGTAATGTTACGATATTTAGGTAATGTTAGATATTTATGTAATGTTACGATATTTATGTAATGTTACGATATTTATGTAATGTTATGATATTTATGTCATGTTACGATATTTATGTCATGTTACGATATTTATGTAATGTTACGATATTTATATACTGTTACGATATTTATGTCATGTTACGATATTTATGTCATGTTACGATTTTTATGTCATGTTACGATATTTATGTAATGTTACGATATTTATGTCATGTTACGATATTTATGTCATGTTACGATATTTATGTAATGTTACGATATTTATGTAATGTTACGATATTTATGTAATGTTACGATATTTATGTCATGTTATGATATTTATGTCATGTTACGATATTTATGTAATGTTACGATATTTATGTAATGTTACGATATTTAGCTAATGCTACGATTTTTATGTAATGTTACGATATTTATGTAATGTTACGATATTTATGTCATGTTACGATATTTATGTCATGTTACGATATTTATGTAATGTTATGATTTTTATGTAATGTTACGATATTTATGTCATGTTACGATATTTATGTAATGTTACGATATTTATGTAATGTTACGATATTTATGTCATGTTACGATATTTATGTCATGTTACTATATTTATGTAATGTTACGATATTTATGTAATGTTACGATTTTTAATAAAAAATATCTTTTTGGATTTGTTTTTCTCCCGCTTTGTAACACTCTATTCTATATATTTTTTGTTTTTGTTTTATATAAATACAGCTACAAACCACAATGAAAAATGGGAGAAACGAAAATTTCTTTTTCTTTTGCACATGTCTATTTCAAATTTGATATGTTGCAACAAAACTGTAAAAATAGCATGAAAGTACTTCCGGTACTTATGCAGTTTTGGTACCGCGATTTTTCCAAACGTTCATGCGCGTTTTCGAGCAGATATCGTGAAGAATCTGGACATGCCGATGCAGAGACGCGATGAAGACCCAAAACCCAAATAACGCAAAAATAGTTGCTAATATATCTTAAAGAGAAAATAATCAAAACACCACTAGTAATGTTAAACTTTAATTTTAACAAGAAAAGAAAAACGAAGTAAAAGAATTTAAACAAGATATGAAAAAGAAATTGTAGATGTCTTTTTATGAAACATTTAATAAAAAAAAATATTTTTCGATTTATTGTTGTTTGGCGGCCATTGTTTTTCTTTTCTTTTTTTTTTTGCTTTTTTTTCTGGAGAGACATCATTGTCATAGATTTTTTTCTTGTCAGTTATTAAATTTTTGCCGATGGTTAGTGGTCATGTTTATGTTTTTTGTTTGTATTGTTTTTATTTTTTTATGATTTTTTTTTTCAATGTAGAGGGTAGGGTGGTTGGAAATTTTTCTTTTGTTGCAAAAGCAGAACTAGAGAAAAGGACGTAGAGAAAGTGGAAGGAAGCTGAGGGTAATATTGAGCTACCTGGTTCATTATGCAGGCGAAATGATCTTGGAATTTTTGTCTTCACATGAACTCTCTCAGGTAGCTTTCTAATAGTTCCCTATTGATCCCACATCCGATTTTGTTTCTTTGCTTTGTTTGCCTCCACATTTTCTCTACGTGGTTTATTGTCGCGTGTGTAGTAGGGTCAACAAAGTTTATAGATTCATTATCCTCATCATTTGGAAACTTTGGCAAAAAAGAATTGAATAAAAAAATTTATTGAATTTTTCTAGCGTCTGTTAACTTGAATTCGATTGGCTAAGCGGTTTCGCATATTTCGGTTCTTCTTGATATCTGGCCAGAAACACTCCTGAAGGTTCGAAAAAAAATCACAGGCGGACAGATCTAGGAAAGAAACTTTACTTGGGCAATTTTCATTTAGTTTTAAAAATAAAGTAAGAAATCACTTTTACTGTTTTTGTTTGTTTTATTTTGTTTTTGTTTTTGTTTTTTTAATATCCGGCGTGAATGTTGATCCCATAATTTTCTTTAAAAAATAATAATATACAAAATTATTACCATCATTGTATTATTCATAACATTGTACTGAAGAAAACGTTTGTGCATGATCTTGGTATAGGTCCTTGTTCTTCTTTGTTGTTGTTTTTTGTTTTTTTTTGTTTTTTGCTTTTTTGTTTTTTGTTTCTTTTTACAAAGGAGTCACCACTTATCAGAATCCGGAGGCCACTCGAGGCTAAGGGTTAATGAGTGTACAGTAGTCAATGGGAAAATGTCGTAGTAATCGTTAGTAGCAGGAATTGGATAAATTGGATCACTTAAGGGAATGGCTCATCAAGAACTGGATTTATTTTCAACTGCATCCTTAATAAATCTCTTTTTTGTTTGTTTGTTTTTATTTTAGATATTATACATCCAGAGTTACGCCGTTTAAACAAATACCAACTTTGTGGGTGTTTGTTGCGTATTTTTCAAGTTTAAGCTAACATGCAAACATGCATTTGCCCTTTATATAATAGATATAGAGTTTTACGTTGGAGATGATTTGAGGAATTCAATGCGTTGTGTACTTGCTATAACATGAGAACTGCATGGAAATTTAAGACAAATCTGTCAGGGAACTTTGCAGCTGGACAACGCCAGGTGCATCAGCTGCTGTGTGAAAAGAAGCGACACTTGTTTTGTTCCTTTGGATATTTGAAACCACGACTGAAACACAAAGGGAAACGAATATAATTAAATGCTTGTTTTCTTTTGCGTCCGCCCCCTACTACCCCCCCTTGTCCACGGGTCACACCTGCAATCCAACCCGAAATACACACGCATGCTGCGCACACATAACTATATCTATATTACATTTCTTTTAGTCTGTCTGTCTGTCTGCCTGTCTTTTCCATTTTTTTTATTAGAAACTACCGATCAATCTGACTAATATTTTATATGGACATTTTTATGCTAAGGTGCAGCAAACTTAGTATTATAGTATCCGTTCAATGCAAAGTTAAGGATTAACAGGGATTAGTCACCAAAATACCATTTTTATCTAAAAGTTTGGCATAAAGCACTCATTCTATAAATTTATAAATTTTGTCCTGTTTTTGAACAGGTTTAAAAGTCTAGTCTATTTTTAATTCTCGGTCTGTCTGTCTGTCTGTCTGTCCATATCACTTTTACTTGTAAACTACTGGGCCGATCTGGCTGAAATTTTGTATGAACTTTTGGTATGATAAGGTGCAGCGAACTAAGTATCATGGTATCTTTTCGATTCACAGTCAGGGATTCGTAGGGATTAGTCACCACAAAGCCACATTTATTTTTACTTTTTCTCAGAAAAGACTGTGCTGATCTGGGTGAAATTTTGTATGGACCCTTGTTATAATAAATTCCAGCAAGTCAACTATTATGGCATCCGTTTGATGCATAGTTTGTTAATAATACGAATTAATAGTGAGTAATATTTAATGCAAAAATGAATACAGTGTGGAACGATAAAATTGCCGCCATAGAAAAGACATGATTCCATTTCCGTTTGATAAAAACACGTTTTCTTTTTTTGTTGCAGACCATCTATTAGTTGGCCAGTTGTGCACAAATCCCAAGAGTGATAGGAGCTTTCTATCATGTCTGAAAGTATCACAATGTTCAACAAGCAAGATCCGAGATGCACTGATGTACAACTCATGCTTTCTATGTTACATGAAAAGGGCTGTCCCGTTTTCATGTAAGTAAAAAAAGAGAATTAGTTAAATGAAAATGATATCAGATAAAACGAGAATCGAACCCTGTAAATAAGTTTTAAAAGACAATAGGTTTTAAATGGAATGTCCAGTTAAATTGTTAATTCTTTTCAAATATTTTATAAATAAAATTTGGCTGGAAAATCTATTAACATTCTTAGAAAGAATGCATAATAAAAATATCGGTTAGAGAATTAACAAGTAGGTTAAATTCCTTTGTAAAACAAAGAGAATGGGAAATTTCCTGATCGTCAGAAATGGTTTCAAAACGTGCAAATCGCGCATGTTTGAAACACGTGAGTTATGGTCACGTTTGCCAGACATACGTGTGACGTCATGGCAGAAATAATTTCTCAATATAGAAAAGGGTTCGAAGAGTTAACAAGGAGAATCAGATTCAGATCAGAGAGAAGCAGAGAGGATCAGACCGATTCTCAGTTAAAGTCAGGGGATAAGAGAGGAGTCAGAGACAGAACTGATATTGAACCTTGGAAGCGGAGGTTAGAAGAAGAAAGAATTATGTAAAGACTTGAATTCCTTAATGCAAAGCCATTAACCGGTCGAAATGGAATAAACAAACAACTTCATCTTTTTGTATCTGCGTCTTCGTGTTATGTTATTCAACAGAAAATGTATTGTCAATTTATATTATAAGAACTTTGTGAAAAATCATCATTTCAAAAATAGGTAAACAAATATGTGTCAATGTTTATAGAAACACTTCTATTCACAGAACTGTCAAAGGTATAAATGCCAAACGCACTATCGGTCTATCTATATATCATAAATCTCCTCTCATTGTGTATACATGTTCTCGACTCTCTTGTGTTAACATGTACCTTGTCTCTTTATATATACAGAACTCTCTCTACCCCCACAACACGAACACTCTAAGACTCTCTTCCTAAGACGAACAACAACAATATATTACATCAGCCCTCTTCTAAACTATGCAACATACTTCTCATAATTTTGTGTCGTGTACCAGACCACTCATACAAGGGTGGGTTTGAAAAAAGTTCTCCGGTTACCACGGATAATCACAACGTTTTAGGGTCCATTATATAAATACCACGAAAATAAATACTAGATGATCTGAAAAAATAATTAAGAAAAAAAGAGAAAAGAAAAACGCACACAGATAAAAAAAAAGTATACAAGAAAAAATAAAAAGGCCGATATGCTGCAAAAGAAAAAGTTGTAATGAATGGAAAAAGATATATACGTTTCAAAACAAACCATGCATAATTCATTCATAAAGGATAAATTGTTTGACGTGTGCTTTCAAAAACAAACCATAAATAGTATTCATTGTTTTATATATATGTTGAAAAATGCAGTTCGCAAACGCACACAAAAAAGATGTCAGTGTGTTGAAATCGGACCGAGATGTGTGTCAGGTCGAATTGTTGACATTTTTCAAGGTCGCTGTACTTTAATGATGATCAAAACAAAAATACGTATATCGTCAAAAAAAGATGCTAAAAGAATTGTCTGTTAATGTGTTTTAATTGTTTTGTTTTTGAACAAAAGGGATAAATTGTTTTGTTGTTAACAGACTTTGTGTTACAAAAAATAATTTTTTTCTTTTCTTGAGAAAAGTTACAACTGTTTTGTGAAAATCACAGTTTAAATGTATAATGTAACATTTTTTTAAATATTTTATTCATTGTAAAATGTCTTGAATATATATAAATGTTATTGTACTTTTACGAAAGGAATTCAAGTCATTATTAGATATATACATTAGAATTGAAATGATTTAGGAAAAATAAGATGATAATGGTAGAATGGTTGGTCTAGAAAAAAAATTAGAATTTTAGGAGTGGCATAAAATAACAATTACGTAAACGGGTATTTTGAGTGTTTTCAGATGTGATAAGCCGAAAGAAAGAAATTTTTTTTTTGAAAATTGATTTTTGTTTTGTTTTTTTATGATGCCCATAACATTTTTCGCAAGAAGAGTAACTTGCTAGGGAGATTATAAGCACTAAAGGTACCCCTATTAGAAAAATACAGATGGGAACCTGCGATATTGTGTGTTTTTTAAAGCATGCTGCATGTAACGGCTTCGAGCAGAGGATAAGTCTCGGCAAAATAAATTAAAAAGGCAGGCGTTGGAAGAATACGAGATTTCATTATGAAAAAAATGGCTACGAGAGTCAAAAGGTCAATCACATATAGTATAATGAAGTGAGACAAAAGTAAAATATACCGTAAGTACTAGGAAGATATAACTTTGTATTTTTTAGAGATGTATGAACGCGAGATATCTCTGCTGGATCTTGGAAGCCCTGATGAGAGAAAAGAAAAATCACAAAAATCGGGCCATAGCGAGAATTTAAAGGATGGGGGTTAATTAGTTAAGGATGATTTTCTCTAAAATCTTCATCAAGATTCCAAGAGTCCGAGCAAGGAAATCCAAGTGAATCAGTGGATGGAAGGTATATCTTAAAATTTGGAAGCCAACCACGAAGATTAATAATGAGCTTTGAGATGTCCCGGATAAGATAGTTACAAAATGAAAACAAAGCCATACTTAATAGAACAACCGGGCAAAGATCAGGATACTTTTGGGACGAAAGGAGTCGTCAATTTCGTAAAGAGGTAAAATGAGACCTCAGTTTACGGCATAAGGGTACTGGATGAAGCAGCTGACGTGAGTTATAGGAGGTACTACCCTACACCCAAAAGGAACATTCCAGGGAGATCAGATAGAGATTCTGGTCTAAAAAATAAAATTATGAAGTCAGTTGGAAAAGGGCTGACTTGAGAAAAAAAAGTTTCGTTTTTTTTTTTATGGTGTCTGATCTTTCTTAACTAAGTGGTTATATAGATATAGAAAAAAAAAATGTACTAAAATTTAAAAATGCGTACATTTTTTTTTTTTTTTTGAAAAATGGGACGAAGGAATGTTACATCAAAAGGCTGAGAATTAGTTAAATGAAAATGATATCAGATAAAATGAGAATCGAACCCTGTAAGTAAGTTTTAAAGAACAATATGTTTTAAATGGAATGTCCAGTTAAATTGTTAATTCTTTTCAAATATTTTGGAAAATCTATTCACATTCTTAGAAAGAATGCATAATAAAAATATCGGTTAGAGAATTAACAAGTAGGTTAAATTCCTTTGTAAAACAAAGAGAATGGGAGATTTCCTGGTCGTCAGAAATGGTTTAAAAACGTGCAACTCGCGTATGTTTGAAACATGTGAGTTGTGGTCACGTTTGCCAGACATACGTATGACGTCATGGCAGAAATGATTTCTCAATATAGGAAAGGGTTCGAAGAGTAAACAAGGAGAATCAGATTCATATCAGAGAAGCAGAGAAGCAGAGAGAATCCGACCGATTCTCAGTTAGAGTCAGGGAGCCCTCTTGGGAGCGGGAGGCTTAGAAGGAACCATGTAACGACTTTGAATTCCTGAAGTACAGAATCATTTCCGACAGGTCGAAGAATAAACTATCATCATATTTTTTATAACTGGCGTCTTTCTGTGTTCATCATTCCAACGAGAAAAGGTAATGTGTTTAATCATTCCAGTATGTATCAATGTATACAAATTCATCCTCTCCTCGAAGTATATGTCTTGTGAATATCAACTCTCTCCGTATAAATGTCTTCAACATGTACCTACTGTCACTCTGTCTCCTCTCTAAATGAACATTTTAAAATATGTGTGTTGTCAACTACAAGGAACATTTAATAATATATGTACAGGCCGTCACGTAAATAATATGTACCCCATCTAAAACGATATCATAACATCTACTGATCCAAGTTATGACAACAGGACCATTGCCAGCACCCTCAAAATACAAATCCAGATGGTTCAATTCTTAAGGGCACTGCTCAATGAAGTTTTCAGCCATGGTTATGGTCTTTGGTGTGATTTCCAGTAAAGGCCACATCATACATCCTCACATCTTCGAAGTTGGCTTGAAAGTCAACACCAAAGTTTACCTGGATGTGCTGAGGAGTGTGGTGATCCCCTGATACAATCAGGTGGCTGCTGGCACCCCTGACTGTAGGAGTAGGACTCGGCACCAACCCACACGTCCAAATAGACTTAGGCTTGGCTTCAAAAGGAGTGCTATGACTTAATACCCTTCTCTCACTGGCCCCCCTCCTCCCTGACCTGAATTCGTTGGACCATTCTGCTGGTCATATGTCAGAACATCACCAACATGACCTCCCACAACACCAAAGCCAGCCTGATTGTCGCCATCTGCTGAGTATTTGCCGAGCTCCCACCAATGCTTGTGGAAAAAGCATGCTCCCAGTTCCAGACCCGTATCGAAGTGGTGAATGAGGCTGAAGACGGCTACATTGAATAGATGTCAGCTCTACTACATAATCAAGTAACCAGAATTTATTTTAAAACTTTTATTGAAAAAAATCAAGCTGTAGTGTTGCTTTCTTTACAGCGACACTTTTATCGTTCCACCCTGTATATATTATAGTCCTCTAGTCTACCTATTCATTCCACTTTTGGGGGGGAAACTACTTGGCAGATCTGGCTCAGATTTTGAAATAACCTTTATTATGATAAGGTTCAACGAACCAAGTATTATAGTCTCTATTCGAGGCACAGTTAGGAATTTATAGAGCTGAGCCAACGCAATACCATATTTACTCTAAAATTTTGGCACAAAGACTTAATTCTAGATCAACGGGCTATAATTTTTGTCCGTTTTAATGGACTAAAAAGTATAGTCTATATTATATTTCTCTTTGTCTATTTGTCAGCCTGGCCGTTCCATTTTTTCTCCGAAACTACTTGGTTGATCTGGCTGAAAGTGTGTACGGATCTTTTTTATAATAAGATAAAGCCAACTAAGTATTATGGTATCCGTTCGATACACAGTTATAGATTTATAGAATATGTAGTGCAAAATAATCATATATTTAAGTATATTCAGCCAACAACTTAATATTGAGCACTCTTCTTAAGTCAACGGGCTATAACTTTTGCCCTTTTTTTACAGGCTAAAATGTCTGGCACAATATAATAAAGTTGTATTCCTGTCTATTTGTTCACAATATACATCATATATGACGTCATAGCAGATGATTCAAACCCGGGCAATGTCTGACCTCACTGATGGTATATATATATATATATATATATATATATATATATATATATATATATATATATATATATATATATATAATTATAAGACTAAAATGACCTTGTAACGAGTGATGTAACCCACTTTCCGATTTACGACATCCGATTGCGCATGCGCGCAATAAACATTAACCCATAACAACGTAAACAAATAAACACAAGTCGCTTCTTTTGCAGATTTTGACCTGCGCACTGAAATATTAACGTTATTATTTCGGAATTATTATTTAACATGGGAAGAGTGGGGGTGTTTTGCAACTATTCTTTATTACAACTACACTGCCGCTATTTTCTTACAACTAAACACCTTTAACCCGTTGACAAACATAAGAACAATTGTAGTAAAGCCAAGACTACTACTACTACTACTACTACTACTACTATTACTACTACTACTCTATATCCGTCCCTTTTCCTCCCTTCCTTCCTTCCTTCCTTTCTTCGTTCTTCTTTTTATTTTTTGTTTACATTTCTAGATACAAAATAGTTGTGTGAGAACGGTAAATTTGTTGACACATTTACTGATCTGTTTCAATATTAGTTTTATTTTATTTTATTTTATTTTATTTATTCAGGTTTTTATTTTTTTGCTTCAGGTTTTATTAATTATATTTTTTTTAGATTTTAAGTTTCTATAACTGCCAGGTGATGGTTGAATGCCGGCATTATGAATGCATAACGTATTTGCTATTGGTTCATGTTTTAATTTTTAGCCTTGCTGCATGTTTTCATAGCCCAGTCATTTACGGCAGAGGCAAAATAAATCGGGAGCTGAAAATTTTGGTTTCGATTCTCGGTGGTGGCGCATGAGTCTTTTTTTATACTTTTTAAATCATTACTATATATTACATCCAATCTATCTAACTATCTATATCTATAAAAGTGAAAATGTATGTCTGTCTTTTCTCTATGGTAGTTAAGGAAGACTATTATAGAGAAAAACATTACTTTACATATTCACACTTTTAAACATATACATATGCACATAACCTTATGAACAGTATATAGGGCCCGAGCAAAGCCGGGCGGAACTGCTACTATTTTTGAATTTTAGTATAGGGATTAATTTCGTGTAAAATGATATCTCGTTTCTGGACCATTCTACTTTTTTAAGGAAACTAACTAATCTTTTTACAACTAACCCTAAGTCTGAGTGGCAAGGACATAAAATAATATGTAATAGCCTAAAAAAAGGTAGTACTTCCCAAAAAACAACACGCATAATTTATCTGACATAGTAAAAAAAAAAAAAAAAGAATGGTTATCTACTTTAACAGGCAAGAACGATTTGAAAATGAGGCACCATTGTACGATTTTAACGAATTGAAAATGAAGGATCATTGTACGATTTGAACGATTTGAAAATGAGGGATCATTGTACGATTTGAACAATTTGAAAATGAGGGATTATTGTACGATTTGGACGATTTGAACATGAGAGATTATTGTACGATTTGAACAATTTGAAAATGAGGCACCATTGTACGATTTGAACAATTTGAAAATGAGGGATCATTGTACGATTTGAACAATTTGAAAGTGAGGGATAATTGTACCATTTGAACAATTTTAAAATGAGGCATCATTGTACGATTTGAACAATTTGAAAATGAGGCATCATTGTACCATTTGAACAATTTTAAAATGAGGCATCATTGTACGATTTGGACAATTTGAAAATGAGTGATCATTGTATGATTTGAACGATATGAAAATGAGGCACCATTGTACGATTTGAACGATTTGAAAATGAGGGATCATTGTACGATTTGAACGATATTAAAATGAGGCACCATTGTACGATTTGAACGATTTGAAAATGAGGGATCATTGTACGATTTGAACAATTTGAAAATGAGGCATCATTGTACGATTTGAATAATTTTAAAATGAGTGATTATTGTACGATTTGAACGATTTGAAAATGAGGGATCATTGTGCGATTTGAACAATTTAAAAGTGAGGCATAATAGTACGATTTGAACGATTTGAAAATGAGTGATCATTGTACGATTTGGACGATTTCAATATGAGTGATTATTGTACGATTTGAACGATTTGAAAATGAGGGATCATTGTACGATTTGAAAATGAGGGATCATTGTACGATTTGAAAAATTTAAAAGTGAGGCATAATTGTACGATTTGAACAATTTGAACATGAGGGATTATTGTACGATTTGAACAATTTGAAAATGAGGCATAATTGTTCGATTTGAACGATTTGAAGATGAGGGATCACTGTACGATTTGAAAGAGTGTAAAATGAGTGATCATTGTACGATTTGAACAATTTTAAAATGTGGCATAATTGTTCGATTTAAACGATTTTAAGATGAGGGATCACTGTACGACTTGAAGGATTTGAAAATGAGGGATCATTGTACGATTTGAATGATTTTAAAATGAGGCATCAGTGTACGATTTGAACGATTTGAAAATGAGGGCTCATTGTACGATTTGAACGATTTGAAAATGAGGGATCATTTTATGATTTGAACAATTTGAAAATGAGGGATCATTGTACGATTTGAACGATTTGACAATGAGGCATCATTGGACGATTTGGACGATTTGAACATGAGGGATTATTGTATGATTTGAACGATTTTAAAATGAGTGATCATTGAACGATTTGAACGATTTGTAAATGAGTGATCATTGTACGATTTGAACAATTTGAAAATGAAGAATCATTGTACGATTTGAATGATTTGAAAATGAGTGATCATTGTACGATTTGAACAATTTGAAAATGAGGGATTATTGTAGGATGTGAATAATTTGAAAATGAGGCATCATTGTACGATTTGAACGATTTGAAAATGAGGCATCATTGTACGCTAAATTTATATGCAATACTGAAGAAAATCCTAAATTGTCTTTTTGTTGTTTTTTCTTTCTGTCCACTTTTTCAAGACATTCACACATAATCGCCTAAAAATAAAATCTCAAATCTTTCGGGAAGGGGAGCAGACAGTGCTAACCCACAATATTGCTCAACAATTATATTATCTATTTGATTCTAATATACAAATTTGTTTATTTTTAATATACGGCAACAGTTTAAAGAGTTTTCATAATCAAAATCTTGCTGATTCTCTCATTTCTGACCCGGAGCATTAGGTGCAATGGGGAAAATTTTTAATTTTAACCAAAGTTCTCGGCTTTCACTACCAATGCTCAGACCCTTTTTTCAGTTCCAGTTAAAATTCTAGGACTTCATACCAGACCTAAAATAAAAGACCTGTATTCAATCTATTTCTAAGGTTGCTGAAAAAAATGGATGGATCTTTTTACTGGTTCAAAAGTATAAACTCCTGATGCAATAAGCTAGCTTTACAAAACTCAGAAACCTCCTAAGTTAGAGTGCCGTTTCCAAATTTTCATCTGTGAAACATGTTACCACAGATATACTTCTCTTTGGGTTACAACTTAGTCGTCTTTAATTTCAATATCAACAGATATATTGTCAAAAATAACCTAATTTTATTCAATTTATTTATCATTTTCAATCCACACGCAATATCTTTTAACTGAGAATTTATTCATTTCACTACACCTTATCTTGAACAGCATTTAGGTTTGATAAGTACTGACTCATCATTAACAAATAAATGCGTTACACATTGAGTTTTCTAATTTCATGTATGATTATATAAATATTCATTGGTTTCATTAATAATGAGATCGGAGAGGTCTAATTTTTTAACTTTGACCCCAATTTTAACCCCTTAACATTTATTGTTTTGGGCTCAAATCAAATTAAAAGTTTGACCCATGTCCAAGTAACCTACATCTAAAATTTCAAGTGTTTAGACCCAAAATTGGTAGTGGAGTTTGGTAGAGTTTTCAAAGGTCAAATCGTTGAACTTTGACCCCTTGACAGCCAAATTTCTGTCCGAAAACCGATTAAAAAGATTTTACCAAATCTCAATACCCCTTATGTGAAATCTCAAGTCTGTAGCCTTGAAATTGACTGAGTAGTTTTGTAAGTAAATGTACACACACAGACACACAATTTCACTTTCATAGAGGATTTAATTGTAGAATGTAAACCAAGAAATCCAATTTTCTTTTTTTTTTTCAACATTATAGTCATTTTGTGCTCCTACTGGCGTCAGTGCATACATTTTGAAAAGATCTACATGCCATAGAGTCTTTCAACTAAATGTGTAGCATGTTTCTACGCCTAAATACGAACCATTGTCAAAGGATAAAATAAAAAAAATTTGAAAACCATGCTTAGGTATGTGAGATTATTTATTATCGATGAAATAAGAATGGTTAGCCACTTGCAATTAGCATTTATTCACCAACGTTTGCAAGATGGTTTTAGTGATATTAGAAAGCAAATGTATCCATTAACAAAGATGTCTATTGTTGCATTTGGTGATTTATTTCAGCTTTCACCTGTTAATAAAGAAGCCTGTATTTTTCAAAATATCTATTTAGGATGCTAGAAAATCAAATTTGGGAATATTTCGATTATGATGAATTGACTGCAAATATGTGGCAAAAATACGACAATGAAAACTTTGTTAACATTCTAAACAGAATCAGACTTGGATCACCAACTGATCAGGATATTGAAATCTTGAATAGGCATCGAATCAATCCTCAACAAAAAGCAAATATCGATCAAATTACTGATTTTTGCAAAAATTTGCAAAAAGAAATACATTTTTTTTTATCGTACCAACAAATGAATCTGCTGAGGAAGTGAATGATAAAATAATATTAAAAAAAAAATAATATTCATGTAATTGAAATTTCAGCTACTGATTCCAACTTTAGACAAAAATCAGGTAGCAAAAAAGCCCCAAAATACACCAAAATCTTCTAAACTTAGAAAGGTTTCTGACACAGCTGGACTTGAAACTGTGCTAAAAATTGGAGTTGGTGTTAGATACATGTTGCGTCGAAATATTAATGTTGAAAAAGGACTTTGCAATGCTAAAGAAATCACTGAAATACAAATGAAAAATGGCAAAGTTGTTTTGATTGTAAAATTTGATCATATGGATCATGCAGTCAATGTTGAATTTGTGCAAGCTGACTATGAGCTTGCACGTTAACTCTTTGTGAATAGATCTTAAATACCTTTGTCACTCAGTTACACTTTGACTGTCCACAAAATCCAAGGTATTTCAGTCAATTGTATTATTGTTAACTTGGGACATGATATATTTGAATCTATTTGGGATCTGGTCTATTTGATTGACTTTGAACTTCATAAATTGACCATGTGTGACAAAAGTGCATGGAATGAATATAATTGATTGAGAGCCAAAGAAGACAGAGTTGATTTGCCGCCACTTCCTCCTTGCTCTGTCAAGGCTCCCAGTTTGTCATTGTACAAACAGACTTATAAACAAAACAAAAGTCATTATAGATCATGATTTGAGGCAAAAAAATAATAGTTCAAACAGAAAATGGCCAAAAATTGACAATTTCAATGCTCAAAATAATTTGGACCTGAAATTGATCAATGAAAGAAGTCCTTGTTTTGCTAACAACATTGCTCAGGCAAATTAAAATCTTCCTTTGTTGTCTAAAATTATTAAAATCACTCCAAATATTGATTTGCCAATTCAGCAATTAAAAAAATTACTTGTTCCTGGCACTCATAGTGTTGCTAACCTTAGAGAATCAATTGAAGGTGTTTTTAATAATGGCCAACAAGAAGATGCCATTACATTTTGGGAATGTTTGATAAATAATTGTTATTCAATTTTGAAGAAAGGAAAACACTGAAATGCCTTAAAATACATGAAAAGCACCACCAAAGACTACAATATAGAGAATGCAATTGCATCTTTAAAGCTGGCTGTGCTGATTAATAAAATTCAACTGAGAATAGTTATTCAACTCCATCCTACTGATAGTCGCCAATAATTTAAAAGTAATTTAAAATTTTGCTCAAAACTGACTGTTTAGTGCTCAAATATTGTAATGAATGTCAGCAAAATACTGAGTACTTGGGAAAAGTGACCAGAACTTTTCCTACCGAAATGAAATGTTCGTATGTTCAAATAAATAGATTTTTATTTGAACACTACACTCCTCGATGAATTATTTCCAAAATTATGAATTTCAAACAAAAAAATATATATCTTTGGCACAAATTTCAGTGTAAAAACAGCTTTTGTGCTCACTTTGATTAGACTCGATTTTGGGCATTATATTTGTATTATTGTAAATAATAATGCCAACTAGAATATTGTGACTGATATTTCCCATAATGTTAATTTTCCTTTGAAAATATCCAACAATATTGGCATTTCCTTTGAAAAAATATCAAAGAAACAAATAATTGACAAAAACCAGGCCATATATCCAATATAAATATCAAAAACATTAGTGAAAGCCTTCTCTCTTGAAAGTTAACCGTCACATCAGCGTGGCGTGGTATGGGGTTGTAATTGTATCCCTGCAGGCGAAGGATAACACTGTTATGAATCATTATAACTCAGAAATTTATAATTTTTTTTTTTTGTAAATATTGCATTATTTGATGCGTTTCATGTGATTCTTAGCATGTTTTAAATAAATATAATAAATATAATTTGATTATTTTTGTTGTTGTTAATGTTGTTGATAAATATAATTTAAAAAATGTAGGTATTTTCTTGCAAAAAGATTTCTGCCTCAACAGAAAAATGTTTAACAAAATGTTTAACCGGAAAATTATTTTACCAAAACATATTGATTAATATAAAACTATAAAAAGGAAGATACTAGAATTTAAAAAATATATTTTTTTTACCCGCAATCAGATGTGCCTTATGCACTAAGAAAAATGTAATTAGCATTTGGTTGCACTTTTAAAGATTTTTAATATTTATAAAATTTCTCATTAAAAAAACGATTATTATATTCAATTATTTTACGGCACATCAGCCCTTGGTGGGGGGAGGGGGGGGTTAAAATAAAAGCAGAATGTTCCTTTTTATATCTTCTTCACATCTCTTGCCGTGTCCTCGAGTGGTTTGTGTCCCAACGTCAGCTCCTGGAACAAAAGCTCTCTCATGCATAACAACAACACAAGCTTCATTTCTCTGGACAATTGAAACTTTATTCGTTTCACGGTCGAATGTCACATCCCTGTTCTCTGCCTATCCCCAGAAGGGTGGGGGGGGGGATATCTCTATCGATTCATCTGCTATACATCGCAACCTCTCATTGCTTCCAGAATAACTAATGACTGTGTCTCTCAGACTCAAACTGAATTCTAACTCAAACTGGTTAAAAAAATATCTCATGTACGTTTCTATATATTTTAGGGGTAGAGAAGGGATATGGGCCCCTACGTCACTGACACATCATTATGCACTCAACACTCGTCCTACTCAAAATTGTTCCAATTTTAAGCTCGAGTCAACAAGTTTAATTTGGCTTGATCCCATCTGCACTAGGAAGCCTGTTTAACCTTTATCAGCTTGCTCTTCATTACATTGACCCGGGATCCATTGCGTTCAAAATTTCCTTCTAAATATTTCTATGTTTCATAAACACGCCGTGTTTGTTAGGTTCGCTATTTAAAAAAGCAAATACCAAATGATCTTTTTAACCAATAGTAGTTATTCCCCTTAAGCTGATTTTTCTTTTCAAGCAGTTATGCACGTCTGCATATTAGAAACTGCCAAACCCCATCACATATTAAAAATATAAATTGTAGTTTATTGCCAATAACATTGTATAGCAATATCAAATAAAAATTGGCGATTCATAGTTCAAAATATCGTTTCTGGTGTAGTGAGGTGAGCTTGTGACGTGCCTGATGCCCCAGGATTTAATGAAACTTTGAAAAGTCTGTCCAGATTACTGTCGGCCATTGTTCACCAAGATTTTGTCTAGACAACCAAAAAGCAAGGTATAATATTTCATTTTATCTGCCACTGCTTTGTCAGTTACTGGTGTTGGCATTTCAGCGACAATTGAATACTTTAAGTTCCTGTTGACAGTGAGCAAGAATTTCTGCCTATCAATCTCGTATAGATCTGATGCAATAAACGTCCAAAGCTGAGATGAACTGTCGTATGGGTGCAGTAGTTCGTACCTGTGCACATCAGTGTTCTCAGCAAAGTGTGCACGATTTGCACATCTTTTCAGTATCCTTGTTGATATTTACCCAGTGCACACTTTCCTTTGCAAATCGACTTGTTATCTGTATGCCTTGATAGGTTTGGTAGAGCTAGTATGGGATGCCCTTCCACATGGAGTGTCCAGGATGAGTACTTGTCAGCTCTTGAATAGGATTCCAGATTCAATAGCAGGTCCGTCACAGAAAGACCAATATAATCGAAGCTCAGCAGGTAATTACCTGGCCATTCCTGATATATGTTCTCCATAATGAGATTCATGGTTGGGTTTTTCGCTGTTTCATTTTGTAGAATTTTCTGATTTTTCAATGAAAAGTTGATGGTTGAGATAGTCTGATCCCCATCAACTGCAGTGTTTATACTATTCATTCTCTCATCTAACTGTATCATTTTCGGAGTAAGGTAATCATTTTAGGATGTCGGCAAGAATCATTTTGCTATCTGGTTTTATGTTACTTGGTATAGGTGTTATGTAGTAGGTTGAACACAAGAAAGTGTTGATCCATCTATTTATCTATCTATTTCTGTATCTATCCACCTTGATCTATCTATCCACCTTGATCTATCTATCTATCTATCTATCTATCTATCTATCTATCTAACTGGAGAGATGGATGTGAGATGAATATGAAGAATATTGATAAAAACTGTCAAAATATGGTAAAATCATATCATAGACAAGTTTACCGGGAGGTCTGGTCAGCTGATTGAATCTACGTGTATGTTACCACGTAATCAGGTTAGCTGAACATCAGTTAGAGTTGGAATTTGGGCGTTGAGCAGAGCAGACAGTTTAACAGGTCGTCCCTACCCCCTTCACTGGGAAAAGGGCTAACGTGTCTCAGAATGGAGATCTAGAAGTAACCACTCAATCAAAGATATTCACTTTCCATTCTTCTGCGATCGACACCGGGAAAGTGAATAAAAACTAAACCCAACCAGTGTTCTTGGAAGTGAATGAATATTCGTCCGAACACGTTCTAGCCTCCCCTCCAAGAACAAGATGAATTCCAGGTAGACCAAGATCAACGACGCATGAAGTTAAGGTAAGTCCAAAATACATGTATGACACACACACACACACACACACACACACACACACACACACACACACACACACACACACACACATATGCATATGAACAATTAGATATGAATATATCATAAACAGACAGCAACAACATAATTCTAGGGTTCATATAGCATAGAATCAACAATAGATATTTAGTGACACATATACACATCATGATGAACCCTTTGTTCCAAGTACACATATCGACATATGGTACTATGGTACACATCACACAACAGACCCCTTTTTGGTACGCCATCATACAACATAGGTAGCCCTTGATCTTGAATAGCATTCACTGTAGCCAGTGACTTCTGTTCCATGATGATGGAAAAAGCTTTCCTGTAGAGGTAGATGTGATATCACTGAATACCATACACGATTGCTAACATTTCTTGCTCAATGTTGCTATATTTGGTTTGTGTGTCAGTTAATGTTTTGGATCCAAATGCAACTGGTTTGCCATCTTGAATCAGTGCCACTCCCAAACCCTTCTGCGAGGCATCTACCTCCTGTGATGTGAGTTTAGTCTGATCATAGTATGAAAGGCATACGTCATCGGAAATCATTTCCTTGAGCTTGTCGTAACTTTTGGTTGTCAGGGTGCCAAATTCATGGTGATTGGGATTTAAGAAAACAACACAATGGCTGAATCTTTTCAGCAAAGTTCAGAATATATGGAGAAAGGTAATTTTGCACTCCTAGAAAACGTTGTAGTTTCCTTTTGTTTTGTTGGTTTTGCATTTTCTTAATATCATTCCAGTAGAGGTGTATATGTTTCCAAAAAAGATATGCTAGATTGCTTTATGAAACACTTTTTGCTGTTGATTACAAGTCCAGTGTTGGCTGCTCGGTTTGTACAAGAATATGTGATGGTCCTCATAGTTTGAGCCAAAATGGCTATATCGTGGGCAATGCAGACATTGACATCTAAGCTGTCTAAGATTTGGTCCATTTTTGCTTGGAAGATATCTTACAATACATTGAGACCAAACAGTAGAAGCTTCCGGCATATTTGTCCAAATAGCATCCTATAGGTTGCAGACAGTTGTGATTCCTCGACCAGCTGGATTGACCAATATTCTGCTTTGGTATCAAGTTTACTGAACACTTTGGCTTTTGCAAAGGCTGGGTTTAGTTCTTCTATTGTTGATATTTTGTCTAGATATCTATTGAGACTGGCCTTGAGTTTCTATGGGTCCATGCATATTCGGAGAAATCCGTCTTTCTTCATGCTGTGTGCCAAATTGGAGCACCAGTCTGTGTGTTCCTCAATTTTCTGGAGTACATCTTTCTCAAGAAGCCTGTTAGTTTCCTTATTCAGTTTGTCTTTTAGGTGGATATTGCATGTACATGAAAGGTCGATGCATCTTGCTTTAGTAAGAGTTTGGTGGTCCCATAAAAATTCCCAATCCTAGAAAACTGCTTGGGGTATTTTGACATATGTTGGCTGATAGAAAAGATAGACGTATTTAAACATTTTTTAAAGGTGTCCACATGTACGGTCATTAGCTTCAGCTTTTCCCATGTTGGAAGCCCTACGACTGCAAGTCATAATACTTCAACAATATAAAATGTATTTGTCCATTCTGAGTCCCTATGCTGACATGGAAAGCTGATGGTTCCAAGACATCAAATCTGATCGCCTTTGTATGACGTGTTTGTTTCACATATGGGAAGGGTTGCAGAATTGAGAGGGCTTTTAGTGATGTTCCATACATCTGTGGGAACATTCTCAGTGGGAGTATGTTGCCGGATGCCTGAAATCGATTTCATGTGGAGTGTGAGGTGTGTTCTGCATTTCAGGTGGGGGTGCTCTGATATTCAGAGTTGTGTAGGCTTTGTCCCTGGGTTTCCTGGTTATGCAGGGTGTTCCAAAAAATTTGACGTCATTTCACAGGCCAATAAATTTGGCGCTTTTTGTTGAAATTACCTCAAATTTTCGCAGCTTGTATAGAAACAGTTAAATATTTTATGTTTAATGTTTGACATTTATCTTTTTTCAGATAATGCCATTCACTTCAAAAGAAAAAATCATTTTGCATGTTGGAATATGCTCGAACAGTCACCACAGACCATGCAGCGTGCTTTCTTTAAGATATACTGAGAAGTTTCCAAGATATTGGCATTTAAAATGAGGTTACATTTTTTGGAGACCCTGTACTATGCATGCATTTAGCGGTACTTGTACAGTTTAATCAAGACATGAAAAAATGAAAATATTGAAAAAAGTTATATTGTACATACACGTCATGGAATGAACTTCTCCGAAAAAAAATTTCACTTAATTTGATCAAGTAGTTTTTTTATCTTTTTTTTTACAGAGGAAAATCAAATTTTCATTAAAATTCTATCATCGACATTTGTATGTTTACGGACACGAGGAGGGGGGTACCTTTACACGAAAAATTGATTAACAAAGGACAAAATGAAAAAAAGGATTAAAAAAAGGACACAGAAATTCTGTAAAATAAGTGAAAAAAAACACTAAAATATTTATCTAAGTATTTTTCTGCTTACATCTCAAAATAATCTCGTCAAATTTTGACAAACTTTAAGCGGTGATTGGAGTAATCTCCCCTTGATGTTCCCTTCTCCTAAGCGAAAAAAAAAAAAAAAAAAATGGCCGCTACGTGATTGATCTCATCAAAATCTGATTTTCCTCGGTAAAAAAAAAAACACAGAAAAAAAACTGCTTGATCAAATTAAGTGATTTTTTTTTTTTTTTTTGCATGAAAACTTTTATTCCATAACGAGTATGTACAATATAATTTTTTTTCTCCTGTATCTTCATTTTTTGATGTCTTGATTAAACTGTACAAGTACTCATTTAGTACTTATAGTTAGAGAGTAGAAATGCTGTAGCTAATCATCTTTGTCATTGTGATCGATATTTCCTTTTGTCTCCTGTGCGAGCCTTTTCTAGTCTCACACAAAAACACGCATTCACATCTCGAGCTATATTACTTGTCACATACATACGCACACACAAACATACGCGCGCACGTCCACACACGTACATATAATCACGTTCGTGTACATACACTCACATTCACGTGTATACACACACACGGTAACGTATGCACATGTACACACACATGGACAACATCACTTCCCCTTTCAGAGGAAATCCACACATGCGCAAAAGACCACTGGAAACAAGTATAAAAGCAAGAGACAAGCTGTTTCCAACCCTTTTCCAGACCAGCTTCCTAGCTGGGCGGTCTACGGACCGACAGCGTGCCTTTTCGGTAGGCGCGCACACGCGCGTGCCTCACGCCACTTGCTACTATGTGGGACAAAAAGCCAACAGACAGTACATACACTTTATACGCTTTCTCTCTCCATGAACTGGATTTGACATTCTCACTCTCTCTCTTTCTCTTTCTACATGCCGGACGGCCATTTCTTGTTCCACTACATTACTCACTTCTCTTCCCACGCACAAACAAATGATCGTGAGATGAACACACATTTCCTTTTCTTTCTACACTACCGGTCCCGCAACAAACGATGGTTACACCCGCACGGACATGAACACGTGTTACATTTAAAACATTCATTCTTTCAAAAGTAAATAAACGACATGTTTATCTATTCCAGCAATTGAGTCTTTGTTTCCTTCATTCCATTCATTTCATTATTTTTCTTTTGTAACGGGATTAGGATTTATATATCCTAGTCCTCTACACTCCTGTGTTCAGCTCTCCTTGGCATTTGAATTTCTGTATTTTCATAAGTTTTTGTTAAGGCTCGACCAGCAGCTGACACAAACCAATGGAGTATGCCGAGTGCTGATCAAGTTGATCAACCAATAAAAAAGTAATAACACTATCGAAGCAGACGACTTTTAATACATTGGAAGAAGAAAAAATAGTTCTAAGTCCTAAAAATTTAGTGCTAAAAATTTTAACAATTTTTCTTGAAAAAAAAAAAACATAAATTAAAAGAAATTCAAAAGTTTTTCTAATAAATATAAACATTTAAAACTTACAAAAACTAATTAAATTTTGGCCCTCTTGCAGTGATGTCACACCGGTAGAAAGAATGCCACCTGATTGGATAGGGAAATTGGCGTCATTTTATAAATTAGGTACGGGCAAAATGCTCAAAATGTATAAATATTTTGACCCCTCCCTTTATTTAAAAATTCACAAAAAATCAGGAAATCAACAAATTTTAATGAAATTTTCAGTATTTATCAAATAATGATTGCGGAATATAATGAACAAATTATTTTTATTTAAATCTTAATGGAAATGTATTATTTTGTTTAAACAAAAAATACCTTTACTAAAGTTATGGTTTTCAGTAGTAAATAAAAAACGCAAGAATTTGTTTTTGATTTTTTATATATAAATAAAGCATCGTAATTTGTAACAAGAAAAAAAAAATAATGATTTTTACAGGAACATTACGAAAAAATCCCTAAAGTCCGTATTAATGAATTCGATATAACTCGAAGAAAAATGAATTTCTTGAACTACCGATATTACCATTGTTTATTTAATATTTTCGCACAAAAAAAATTATAATAGCAAAATTATTTCTACTTTTTTTCTAATTTTTTTTTTTGTAATTACAGATTTCACACAATTTGTATATGTAAGATTTTAATCATTTCTTTGCTCGCAAGAATGTGAAACTTTCGGCGTAACATAATTTTTATATAATCTCGAACAATAATTAAAAAAAAATAATTTGAAAACAGGACATTAAAAATAATTAAATTAAAAATGATAAAAATTGATACAAACGTTTAAGATAGGAATGTATGGATGCACATTGCACGTGTGGAAAAAAGAAGAAGAAGAAGAAGAAGAAGAAGAAGAAATCTGACACGCCTACCTCCTTTTACTATCATAACTTCATGTTGAAACAGCGTTTTGAGTGGCTAAAATGTTGGGCTTCCGTACATTCGTGCTTACAAACTTTTATCGGTTGCGTTTTGCCGAACGGCATAATTACTTGCTTTTTGAGGGCTAATTAAGCTGTATTTTGTATAAACAAGGTATTTTTGTTTTATTTAATTCAATATCTTAGGACTTTACTAATTATCTTTGAAATAGACCCAGAAAACTAATATTTAAAGGATTTTTACTGTTCGAACATGTTTTTCCTCACAAATACACACCCACATGTATGCACGCACATACGCACACACACGCATATACACATCCTCACACACATACACACATGTACGCACACATACGCGCACAAGTACGCACACATGGGAAACGTCACTTCCCCTAAAAGGAATTCTAGACATGTGCAGTCAGAACACTCACCCCGATATAAAAGTCCACAACACTATTCAACTTCCTCTTTTCTTCCCTTTCGCCTGGTTTCGTCAACCAGGCAAGTTCGGCGTCCATAGCTCTTGGTTTGAAGACTTTTCCACGTGGACGACTGCTATCATGAACGCACGGGTTTGCTGAGGCAAACACTCCCTTGTTATTTTCCTTTTTACGTGCGGGACGGCCATTTCTCGCCCTCGACTTCATCCCTTTCTTTCCCACGCATGTAGTCATCAACGCCTGAATGAACACGTGTTGTTACACCTAAACCCTTTATTTTCGACAGAAAATAAACGACATGTTTATTCCATCCAGCAATTGAGTTTTTGTTTCCCCCATCCCATTCGTTTCATTATTTTCTTTTGTAGCGAGTTAGGGTATTTATATCCTGGTCCGCAACATTACAATGAATTTCTTTAACTTCAAAATTTAGGTGAATTTGGTTATCTCGCCGTGAAAACATTTTCATAACTTTTTTTTTTTTTTTCACGTATACAAATATTTTGGGTTTGTTTTACTGTACACATAGATTCGAAAAAGTTGTCAAAAAACAAATATATAACAAATAAATGTTATCAAAGGCAAGATAAGTTACTTTTCTACCCAACTGATATGTCTTTAGTGTTTATATTTAATGTAACATGTTTATTCAGCTCGAAAAACATACAGTGTTTACCGATGTATTGGAAAATTTAAAATGGCAGCCGACTCTCTTTGAGGCGGTAAGTTTGAGAAAATGAGTTATAAATAAAAAAAAAAAACAGACAAAATATTGTTAGAAACTCGCTCAATATATGTTACCGTGACATAGGTTGACATATATTCGGCGGGTTTTTAACAGTATTTTGACTGTTGTTTTTTTATTTATAACTCCTTTCCCCAAACTTACCGTCTCCGAGAGAGAGTCGGCCGCCATTTTGAATTTTCCAATACATCGGTAAACACTGCATGTTTTTCGAGCTGAATAAATATGTTACACTAAATATAAACACTAAAAACATATTTAGTTTGGTAGAAAAGTAACTTATCTTGCCTTTGATAACATTTATTTGTTATATATTTGTTTTTTGACAACTTTTTCGAATCTATGTGTACAGTAAAACAAACCCAATTTTTTTTTTCCTTTAGGAAATTAACTTTAGTCTCTAATCTTTCAAATACAATTCAAAAAATAGTCGGAAACCTACAAAAACATTATGATAAATCAGCTTTCAAAACTAGGTCCCCTTATTTTTACTCGTACCTATTCTAAATAAAATGAAATTTTGAAATTGACAATATTAAAATACAATATTTTTTTTTATTACATAATTTTTATTAAATACAGGAATTAAAAAAAAAATGATTTTTTTAGCAGTTTAGATCTTTTTTATAGAATTACTCTCGCGTGATTTTATAAATAAAATGACAATTAAATAAAGATAATTAGAAATGATATTGAAATATATATAAAAAGAATTATTGTAAAGTCATATTTAATAACACCATTCGATTGGCTATAAAAAGTGAAACATTTTAGTTAATTTTTAAAATTAAAAAAAAATTGGAAATAGAATTTGTTTGTAAAAAATAAATAAATGAACTGTTTACTATTGTCAGTTTCAATATCGTTTCATTATCATTTCTAATTATGTTTGTTGTAAAAAAAAAAAATGTTTTCTGATATTCTTTATTTCAATACCGTTTCGTTTCATTATTATCATTTCTAATTATCTTTATGTTTTATTTATAAAATTACGCGGGGGTGATCCAATAAATAAGATCTAAACTGCTAAAATATCATTTTTTTTTTTTTTTTTTTTTAATTCCATTCCTGTATTTAATAAAAATCATTGGTCGACCTAGACGAGAGGATCCAAAATGGCCGACCAGGACTGAGATATGACACGTGCCGTTGTTTCCTTAATAAATTATTTCAGTTAGGAAGAAATATCTCATGTATTAATAAATGTTAAATAATAATGAAACCTTACCAAAACAAAACGAAGTAAAAAAAAAAAATATCTGACAATTCATCGGCTCTAGCTGAAATAATTTATTAAGGAAACAACGGCTCGAGCTTATACTAATAAATAGCAACTTACACACAATTCATCGGCTCTAGCTGAAATAATTTATTAAGGAAACAACGGCTCGAGCTTATACTAATAAATAGCAACTTACACACAAATAAATGTTAAATAATAATGAAACCTTACCAAAACAAAACGAAGTAAAAAAAAAAAAAAAATATCTGACAATTCATCGGCTCTAACTGAAATAATTTATTAAGGAAACAACGGCACGTGTCATATCTCAGTCCTGGTCGGCCATTTTGGATCCTCTCGTCTAGGTCGACCAAATCATTTAATAAAAAAAAAATGTTTTCTAATATTGTCAATTTCTTTATTTAATTTTATTTATAAAATGACGCCAATTTCACTATCCAAGTAGGTGGCATTCTTTCCACCGGTGTTACACGACTTATGTCCCATTTACTTTCTCCATATTTTAGTTTCCTTAAACTGCAAGAGGGGACTACAGTTTTCCTTTAAATTCTCTTGAAGAAAAAAAAACATAAACAAAAAATATAAAAATATTTATTCATGAAAATTATGGTAGGTTCTTGTTATATTTTATTTTATTGTTTATCTTTTTATTTCTTCTTTTTTTTTTGTAATTTATCGGATAAATTTTGTTATTTTTGTTTACTACTGTTTTTAAACTTGATCAGCACTCGGTATATTCCGGCGGTTTACGTCAGTTGTCGGTCGAGCCTGAGCCAACATCATGGAAATCTGGTACGCAAAATGCAAAAGTGACACTTTTTTTAATTGAATAAAAGTTAATTATTACGACACTTATTCCCTCTGGTGGCAAATTGCGTGAATAGTAATCAAATAAATTGACAGAAAAACAACCAGGTGATCAAACAGATGAGGAGACGGGGAGGGGGTGGGGAGTAAAATTAACAAACAAGTTTCGGTGGTTTGAGTGGAGGGAGGTGAGAAAGTGTCTGGGGTTTCGTGACCCCGTCGGCGACCACAGTCTGATAACTTAATCCCATTGTACAGATCATTAACACATTAGACACGGGTTTCCCCCCCCCTCTCTCTCTCTCTCTCTCTCTCTCTCTCTCTCTCTCTCTCTCTGTATATATATTTCTCTTTTTTCTTTTTCTCTTTTTTGTTTTTTCGCTCTCTTTCTGTTGTTTCTCTCTCTATCTCTCTTTTTGCGCGTTCTGCCCCCCCCCTCTCTCTCTCTCTCTCTCTCTCTCTCTCTCTCTCTCTCTCTCTCTCTCTATTTGTTTCATGTGTTCTCGTATCTCTACGTTTACTTCCCTTCAACAAATCTCAAACTACATGGCCAATCTTTATGAAAAGTTGTCATTGTAACAGACGACCTGAATATATGCGTCCATTTTGGGTCAAACGTCTTGAAGTTATTTTTTTCTATGATTTGTCGGTCTTCTTTAAAAACAGTCAATAAAACAAAAAAAGTGTGTAGGGGGTTGGGAATAATAAACATACAACAAATAAATGTTACCAAAGGAAGGATAAGTTACTTTTTTTTAATACCTGGCTTTTTAAACTTATTTTTGTTTGTTTGTTTGATTGGTTGATTGATTGATTGGTTTTGAAAACAAAAGTAGCGTCACGTCTATTGAGTAAGAAAACAAAACAAACAAAAAAAACAATGGCGGTCTAATTACAGCTATGTCAAGCCTCAATAATCTCTCAAAATCGAAAATTAAACAAAATACTGATAGAACATTACATTTTCGCACTATTAGAAACATTTATTGGATGTGTTTTTTGGCTAGTATTTTGATTCATTTTCGATGTTTGAGAAATTATCAAGATTCGATTTGGCAGTAACGAGATTGCCATATATTTAGCTTTTCTGTGTTCTGCGTTATGTATATTTCTATTTTTATGTATTCATTTATTTATTTTGCATAATTTATACAGTTTTCTCTTGCCTTTCCTTTGCACATACGGCCCTGTCGGTGGGGCATTAGAATACACCGACTGCACCCCTGCAGAGGGTAAAAGTCTCTCAATGGGGGTCCTGGATATGACCTTAAACTATATCCAGTGGTGAGGCCCCAGTTTGTGGGCTTTGGGGAGTGTGGGGCCACTCTTTAATTACCATTGCTCCCAGGTCCACTCTGACCCGGAGTGGTAGTACCTGTTAGGGTTCCAACTATGGGTTAAATAGAAACCGACTTGAAAACAACAAATATATTCTATTAAAATTTTTTTCTTCAAAATCTTTGGATTCGGCATTAAATAACCCGAAAAGGGTTGATATGCCGTAAAACAAAAACAACCAACCAACCTTTTTAGATAGGGTCGGTCAACATCATCCTTTGGGTGTAGTGTATTATGCATGGTCATAATTTTCCTGGTTTTCGATGCCTCAGCTTTTCTTTTGTCCAGCCTATGAACTGTCCAGAGTATCTGACTAGTGATACTCAGTATACTGTCATTTCGGTTTCTATTATATAGTTTAGTTTTTAGAGTTTTTTTTTGTTTTTTTTCTATCGTGTATTCTTTTCCAATTTTCCCTTTAATCTCTGCTGCTTTGATGTTGTTTGCTTGTTTAACTCCCAAATATTTATAAGTGTCATGTTTGCGTAGTATCCTCACCCTCGCTTGGTTGGGTTAGGGTTAAGCAGTGAGCACGTTACCATTCAAAATTCCATTTCAGTATCCTAATTGAAGATTTTGGTTGCGTCTATAAGCGTCTCAAGTTCGTTTTTGTTTCCTGCGAAAAGTTTCAGATCGCCCATGTACATTAAATGGTTCATTCTTTAATTTATTATTATTAATGTTATTATAAATGTTATTATGATTGTGATTATTTTTTTACTATTGTTGCTATATTAATGTTATTATTATTATTGTGATTATTGATGCTATTATTAATGTTATTACTATTGTTATTATAAATGCTAATATTATTGTTATTATTTTTGTGATTATGATTATAATTATTAATAATAATATTATTTTTGTTATTATTAATGTATTATAAATGATATTATTTTTGTTGTTATTAATGGTATTATTTATTGTTATTATTAATGGTATTATTATTACTTTTGTTATTGCTATTATTATTTTTGTTATTATTAATGTTAATGTTTTTGTTATTATTAATAGTATTATTTTTGTTATTATTAGTGTTAATGTTTTTGTTATTATTAATGTTAATATTTTTGTTATTATTAATGGTATTGTTATTACTTTTGTTATTGATATTATTATTATTTTTGTTATTATCAATGTTATTATGAATGTTATTATTAATGTTATTATTAATATTATTATTTCTGTTATTATAAATATTAATATTAATGTTATTATTAATGTTATTATTATTATTATTATTATTGTTATTAAAATTGATATTTATTTTTGCTATGATTAATGCATTACTAATGTTTTTAATTATGTTATTAATCATATTAATTACGTTATTATAATTGTTATTATTAATTGTATTGTAAATGTAATTATTTATGTTATCATTATTGCCTTTATTAATGTTGTTAATAATGTTATTGTTAATGTTATTAATAATATTATTAATGTCTTATTATTCTCTTATTAATGTTATTATTATTGTCATTATTAATGTTATTATTTATGATATTATTACTGTTATGATTATTGTTATTATTAATGTTGTTGTTATTATTATTGCCATTATTATTATTATTATTATTATTATTATTATTATTATTATTATTATAGAAGTTATTCAGAAGTTAAGAGAGGTTCTTCTTAGAGATGATATCATAGAGATTCCAAGTATGAAGAGTAGTGATAGGCAGAAAGTGAAAAGCGAGGTAGAAATAATTCAAGGAGTAATTCACAACATCATAAGAAAGAACATATCGATTACGGAAATTAAAAGACATCTGTATGCAGCGTCATACGTTATTGCGAATCGTCTTGGCTTAATACAGAAAAAAAAGGGAAAAATGAAGGATAGAAGGCTACACTGACAGAGGCGGCTTGAAGAAAGTATTAAACGGTGGCGAAAAGACATTGGTAAAATCGAAGAAATAAGAAAAGGAGTTAAACTAGGACAGAAAGTCAAGGATGAGCTTGAAAGGACGGATAGATTGCTGGAAAAGGGAATGATAAACGTTCTAACAATGTAGAAAGAGAAGGTCCACACTGGTGGTATGAAAATTAGGAACTTTGTTGGAAAAAATGTTGCATTTCGGCAGAACAACCTTTTCCGGAACAATCAGTCTCAGCTGTATAAAGAATTAAATGGTAGTAAACAGGCGGGAAATAACAATACTCCAAATGCAAAAGATGCAACGAAGTTCTGGAGTGTAATTTGGTCTGTCGAAGGGCGATATAATGAGAAGGCTAGTTGGTTGGGAGAGGCCAGAGAAAGGCTATCAGAAATGCAGCAGATGAAGAACATTGAGATAACCATCGATGACATTAAGGCTGGCATACAAAGGATGACAAACTGGAAGACACCTGGTCCAGATGGAGTGATGGGCTTCTGGTTTAAACAGTTTTCATGCCTTTATCCACCTATAGCTGCTGCTCTGCAAAGAGTTGTAGAGTCGAGAGATGTCCCTGATTGGCTTGTGAAGGGAAGACCAACACTGATTAGGAAATATCCTGCAAAAGGAACAGATGCCAATAATTATAGACCAATTACATGTCTGCCATTGATGTGGAAACTGTTGACTGAAATATTTGCTGAGAAAATTTATGAACATCTAGAGAGTAATGATGTTTTTCCTGATGAACAAAAGGGGTGCCGGAAAGGCTCGAGAGATACTAAAGAGCAACTACTAATTGATAAAACAATAATGCAGTATGAGAAGAAGAAGAAGAAGAAGAAGAAGAAGAAGAAGAAGAAGAAGAAGAAGAAGAAGAAGAAGAAGAAGAAGAAGAAGAGGAGGAATCTGAGCGTAGCATGGATCAATTACAGAAAGGCTTATGACATGATTCCTCATTCATGGATACGTGAAACATCATTGATGATGAAGGTTGCTGAGAATGTGGTAGGGCTTTTGGAGACAAGTATGGCTCAATGGAAACCAGTGCTGACAGCAAACAGAGAGGAGATGGGGCAGGTTGGAATTAAACGTGGGATATTTGAATATTATTGTTATTATTATTGCTATTATTAATGTTATTAATGCTATTATTAATGTTTTTAATTATATTGTTATGAATGTTATTATTTTTGTTATTCTTTATGTGATTATTAATGTTATTATTAATATTAATATGATTCTTTTTTATTTTTCTTGTTATTAATGCTATTTTTAATGTAACCATTTATTTTATTTTTTGTTATTATAAATGTTATTATTAATGTTATCATTAATATTATCATTAATCTTATTACTTTTATTATAATAATTAATTTTGATATATTGTTATTATTAATGTTATCATTTATAGTAATTGTCTGTATTATCATTTATGTTATTAAATTTATTATTATAAATGTTATTATTTTTTGTTATTAATGTTAATTATAATATTATTATTATTTTTTGTTATTATTAATGCTATTATTGTTATTTTCAATGTTATTATTGTCATTATTCATGTTATGATTTATGTTATGATTATTGTTATTATTGTTTCTATTAATGTTATTATTATTGTTATTATTATTATTTTTGTTTTAATGTTAATATAAATTTCATTATTATTGTTATTTTCGTTTTTATTAATGTTAATTATGTTGTTATTCTTAATGCTATTAATATTGTTATTATTTATGTGATTATTATGGTTATTATTATTGTTATTATTTTAGTTATCATTAACGTTATTTTAATTGTTTTTATTTTAGTATAATTAATGTAATTGTTTTTGTTATTAGTTATGTTATGATTTATGTTGCTATTAATTTTTTTTTAATATTAATGTTATTATTAATGTAATTATTATTATTATTATTATTATTATTATTATTATTTGTAGTAATTATTAATGTTTTTATTATTACTATTATTTATGCTATTAATCATGTTTTTATTAATGCTATTATTATTTTATTATTAATGTTGTTTTTTTGTTAATTATTAATGTTATTATTAATGTTATTATTTGTGTTATTTTAATGTTATTATTAATTTTTTATAGTAATTATAAATGGTATTATTAATGTTATTATAATTGTTATTTTTGTTTTTTTATGGTTGTTAATCTACTTATTATTGTTGTTTTTAATGTTATTATTTTTGTCATCATTAATAGTTTCATTTTTATTATTTTAATGTTAATATTGATGCTATTACTATTTCATTATTGTTATTATTATTATTATTATTATTATTATTAATGGTATTATTATTATTATTATTATTATTATTATTATTATTATTATTATTTGTTATCATTTTGTTTTTCTTAATGTTTATTATTATTGCATTAGTAGTGAGATATCTTCTCGTTGTTATTGTTGCTATTATTTTTGTTATCATCATTGTTTTATTCTTCTAATTATTAATGTTATTATTATTGTCAGTATTGTGCTATTTTTATTGTTATTATCAATGTTACTATTTTTATTATTATTAATTTTATTGTTGTTACTATTTTGTTATTTTTTTGTTATTTTTATCTTAGTATTATTTTTATAGTTAATATTGTTGTTTTTTATTATTAATGTTATTATTTTTAATATCAATAATGTTATTATTATTGTTGCTATTATTATTATTGTTATTATTATTGTTTTTATTATTATTATTGTTATTATTATTATTGTTATCAATAATGTTATTTTTTATTATTAATGTTATTTATATTGCTTTTATTGTTATTATTAATGTTATTATTATTGTTTTTATTATTTTTATATTTATGTTATTATTTTTATTAGTATTCTTATTATTAATGTTATTGTTTTTGTTATTTTTGTTATACATAATCTTGTTATATTTGTTATTATTAAATTTATTATTTTATTATTTGTTATTATTTTTTGTTGTTATTCATGTATTATTTTTTTATAAATAATCTTGTTATATTTGTTATTATTAATGTCATAATTGTTTTTATTTGAATAATCTTGTTAGATTTGTTATTATTATTGTTATTATTGTTGTTGTTATTTATGTTATTATTTTTTATTGATATTGTTTTTATTAATCTTATTATTTTGTGATTATTTTTTTGTTATTCATGTTATTATTTTCGTAATCCCACCACTGACTAAAGAGATTTAATCCCACTTTAAACCTCTGCACCCCTACAACATTGACCAAAGTTTCATTAAAGTATTATTATCTGTGTTGTTTGCAAATTTTCCTAAAAGATTCTTTGCATAAGTTACCTATTGACTGGCAATTCTTAGCGCTAGTTCCGCTAGTTTGAATTACGAGTTTTATCAAAGGAAGAAAACTAAAAACCCATTTTTATCTTTGAAAACTGTTTTCATTAATAAATAATTCTTTTCATAATTTGTAATATTTTAATTAATGCGACATGACAATTAAGTAGATATCACTGTTTTTTTCTTGAAATTCAATATTTCGCTTTTTATTAATGAAAATAATTTTCGAAGATAATAAGCGAAACTTAAGTTTTTATTTATCTCCCCTAGATTAAACCTCTGGTTCAAATTAGCGCCCAATTACTTTGACAAGTGTAAAAATTTATTTGTCAAGTCTAAACAAAATTGAAAATAATAAGTTATCTCCCTTATTTTGTTAACACAATAACGTAAACTAAATCAAGTCAAGGTTATCTCCCTTGGTATGAAAAGTTGAATCTAAAAATGTCCGTTTTAACTATATTTTATAAGACAGTTAAATGTACTTTATAATTTGAGATTAATAATAGCCTGTGATTATTATTAAATTATGATTCTTCTATAGTTTAAAGATCGTGCTGAAGTAATAGCAGATTCTTAATATCAGGAGGAAGGAAAGTATTTGTTAACTATGCTGTATTTTCAGCTAATAATTTAATAAACAAAATATGCTGTAAAAATTGAATTTAACTTGGAAATCCTAACGAAATAGCACGAACCGTAAACTGCAGGAGTATCAATTTCATTACTTATAAATTTGAGATAAGTCATGACCTATGATAATGAAAAAAAATTGAAGGAAGATACGTAAGAGAGTGCCGAAAGGGTATTTCTTTGCATCGATGATCTTTTTAATCAACACATTACATGTAAAAACATTATTACGTACTTACGTGATCTGGCGAAATTAGTATACAATCCAAAAATTACGAAAAATGATCCAGTAGAAGATGTGCTTTGTATTTCAAACAAAATAAATCAGCCACAATTACGTTCTACAATGTGTTGATTTAGAAATGGCATACCCTGAATTTGTCAATTTAAGTTGTTTGTCATGCAAAATTGATCGCATAACTCTTTCGATAAAACTTGATAATTCAATAAATTCTATTTTTACTTGTAGTTATTTTTCGATTCGATCATTCTTCGTAATTTTTTAAATTTATGTTAATTGCGCTATAACACGTAAGTACGTAATAATGGTTCCACCTGAAATGCGTTGGTTTAAAAAGATCACCAATTTGTAAACCAAGTACTAATTTTCGCATTATAAAACTGAATTATTTCCCCTGATCGTTGATTTTTTTTTTTTTTTTTTTTTTTTTTTTTTAAGAGACGTCCACGCATTTCATTATGAGCTTGAATTTTTAAATACGGGATATACTGATGAGGTTTTCCAGGGTGTTTGGCAAACAATTCTCCTTAAGACAACACTTAAACAGCTTTGTAAGTATGGGAGCTAGTTTTTGAGCTCTGCAATAGAAATGCCATCAAAGCCAGTTGCATTACTGGATTCAAGGTTTCTGATTAACTTGTCAACATCACGCACAGATATTTATTTGTCGCATAGCATATTTTCAGACACAGAAGAAAATACGTATGGCTGGCTGGCTGGCTGGCTGCCTTCATCGCATGGTAGAATTAGCTTCAAAATATTCAGATACAAGGGAAATAACTCAAACCCTGGAAGATAAACCAATACTGAGTTACTCCCCTTTAATTTGATTAATGTCAGGATTGTTTCGAATTTGTATTTTTTATTTCACACACACACACACACACACACACACACACACACACACACACAACAATTGGGTTTGCTTTCTGTTATTTTATAGTTTCTTGAAGGAGACAAAAAACTTTGTGAATGTAAAACTACGTTTTTCTTTTTAAGTTTAGTTAAGTGAGGTATTCTTCGATGGGGACCTGAGAGATGCTTCGGACACTGACCGATGCTTTAATAACCGACACGATGGGTTACAGTTATCCGTAATAAAAGAAATATACACGGATGGTCAGTATAAAATATAAAATATTTTCTCAATTTTAAATAGACGAAAGCAATCCATGCCAGACAAAAGAAAATGGTTGAGACTAATTTTTAAACAAATACAATGTCATTCTTGCATGTGTTTTAAAGGTAAGCATTTTTCTCTGTTGATTTTTATTATTTCGTGATTTTTAAAAAAGGTGACAGAAGTTGCCGAAAATTTCACTCCTGTAATAAGGGGAAAAGGGGGAGGTATATATACGATACTTCTTTAAAAAAGTCAAAACACAAAAAGGACGGATTTAATAAGCAAAACTAAGTAACTTGTTTTCGTTATTTATTGCCTATAACAACATTTTCAAACAAAAGTATGCGTAGACAACAACAACAATCATAATAATAATTATATATATATATATTATATATATATTATATATATATATATGTCCTCACACACATACATTGTCACTTTACACGCACACACACACACACACACACACACACACACACACACACACACACACACACACACTTCTCCCCACTCTTTATCTGTGCCTAAACCTAAACGTAGATTCCATGAAAAAAGCTTTCTTTCTTAGAACTGCACGCCTGTGGAATTGTCTTACGTTTTCCTGCTTTCCGGCTGACTACAATATGGTTATCTTCAAGTCTAACGTAAACAAGTTCTTGATGAGCCGTTCCATATAAGTTAACAAATTTACCGGATTTCCATTAGTAATCATTACTATATTGTCCAATTTCTACTGTACACTCTTTAACCTTTATCCTCGAGTGGCCTCTTGACCTTGATAATGTGGTGATGCCTGTGTAAAAAAAGAAAAAAAAAGTTACTATATTTCATTTGAGAAAACATTTTTTTACCGTCTTTAGATTTGAAAAAAATCAGACAGGTTTAAAATAAAAATGAAGCCAAATAAAAGAATGAACTGAGCTTACAGAAAAAATCTAACTTTTTATTTAAAAAGATTTGCTTCTTAGAATAAATTTTAATATAAAAATAAATATAAAAATTTTTTTAAAAATTATTTGTTTCACCACGAAAGCAAATTAGACGCAAGATCATTTTTAATGTGGGGGGAAACCAGCCCCCTCCAAAAAAAAAGGGGGGCACTCTGGCAGTATCAAAAAAAAAAAAAAATAGTAATTGTTTCAGTATGAAGGGTTTCCCCTACATTGACCGAGGATGAGCCGATCCACTTAAGTTAACAAATTTACCGAATTTCCATTACTAACGATTACTATATTGTCCAATTAATTGACTACTGTACACTTTTAACCCTTATCCTCGAGTGGTCGATGGCCCTGATAAGTGGTTATGCCTATGTAAAAGAAAGAAAAGAAAAAAAAGTGAAGTGCAGACTGCAGCAATCAGCCCGGCCCGAAGTCCAAGAGCAGAAGGTAAACCAAATTGAAAAAAATATATATTCAGATACAAGGGAAATAACTCAAATCATGGACGATAACCCAAATACTGAATTATTTCCCTTTAAGTTGATTAAGGTCAGGATTGTTTGAATCCGTATATTTATTTATTTGTTTATCTCCAATTCATTTTGCTTTCTGTTATTTTACAGATAAAACTTTGTGATGTTAATGATATGAAATGGAGAGTTAAAAAACGAAAGTTTGGAAGTTTCATTTTTAATCCTAGCAGCCATCAAGCCAAGCCGTGCCAGGTGGTAGGGTTGGGTGCTGCCTTTTTTTTTTTTTTTTTTTGTGCCTTTGTAGTATGGGAAGCCTACATTTCTTGACCTGGTGTAGCTGGTGGTGGCGCTAGAATCCTTTGCCTCATCATCATCATCATCATCATCATCATCATCATCATCATCGTTACTATACAGCAGTCACTTTCCTCTCTACAGCAGCCACCTTCCTTGCCCTGGCAGCGGTGAGAGGGTGAGAAAGGGCTTTTGCTCATTCACATTAGTTTCGAGTTAGCTGGCATCAGCAGAAGACGCTGGACTTCGAGCTCTGTCAAAAACCTTTCTTTTGACGTTAAAAATAAAGTTCCAGGTTTTCTCCTTTCATGAAAGACCTTATAATTCCATTCCCAGTTAATTACAAGGCAAACAAAGCCTTATCAATTGGGAAACTATTAGTCTAAACAAAAAATCCGACGAAGACTCTGGGACATTTTTCTGTAAGAGACAGAAATTAAATTTGCCGACCTGTCAGACACTAAGACAGGCAAATTATCAGCACACATGTTCTTCAGGAAAGAGACTGTCTTGGAAGACAATTTAGCCGAAATTCCCTTCTTATAAGGGCATTTTTATTTTAAAAGAAAAATAGAACAACATTAGCGCCAGAAAGTTCTAGAAGATTGAGAGAGTGCCTCTTAAACAAAGACTGAAAGAAAGAGAACATTTTTTAAAGACCGTTTTTTGCATGTTTCTTTCCTTTCAGGTTTTACATATAAAGTAAGACTGTTTTTGTATTATTTTAAAAGAGACAAAGTATATTTCCCCGTTTTTAATTTGTTATTATTGTTTGGATGATAAATTTAATTTTGTCATTCCATTCGATAGAATTAATTCTAGAATCAGTCTCTAAATTAGAGACTCCTTTTTGTATTATCTATTTTTAAATCTTTTTGCAATTGCTACTTAAGGTTAATTGTTAACCCTTGCTTTGGGAAATAAAAGCAATTAACATTTTATTTCTTTTATAAAAAATAAAACATTGTAAATTGTAATAATTACAAAAAAAAATAATGTTTTTAGGAACATTACGAAAAAAAGAAAGCCCCTAAAGTCCGTATTAATGAAATCAATATAACTCAAAGAAAAATTAATTTCTCGAACTAACGATATTACCATTGAATTAAGCATTGTTTATTTAATATTTTCGCATAAAAAGTTATAATTTTTTTTTTAAGTTTACATAATTTTTATATGTAAGATTCTAATATTTTCATTGCATGGATGATCCTGTAATCTCCAGCATAACAATTTTTATATAATCTTTAAAAAAAAATGAAATAAATTTAAAAAAATTTAAAGCAGGGACACAGAAAAATAATCAAATTAAAAAATGGTGAAAATTATACAAACGTATAGCATTGTAAATTGTAATAATGTAGGTTCTTTTCAGATTTGTGATAAGATTTTTCACATATTTTTTTTTTATTTCATACATTTTTTTTTTGAAAGATAACAGTAGGCTATAATCTTTCAAATACAGTCCAAATATAATCGAAAATAATAAAAAAAAAAAAAAATTTATAATAAGTTGGTGTTCAAAACCATGTCTTCTACTGAACCAGCCATTAAAAAGCACATACTTCAAAAAAAAAAAAAAAAAAAAAAACAACGACCAAGGCTGGAGTGTTAAACGTTTCGGTTTCGATTCTAGCAGATAGTACCTAAATCATATTTTTTATAACTTTGTATTTATTATTTTTAAAAATATTTTGTATTATTACAATTTCCCCCCAAACAAGGCACATTGCCACTTTGATGTAGGGGGCTACTATCAGGGACCTAAGTTGCAGGGGTACTATGTTGTAGGGAGTTTAGCAGCAAGATGTCTGTTCACATTACACTTGAACTTCTGCATGTCAGTACAGTTGGAGAAGCAGGAAACCAGAAGAGAATTCCAAAGTCTAGCAGTTCTGGAGAAGAAGCTATTAGAGTAGAAGGCCTTCCTACATCTAGGGATCTCTACTGTGTAAGGTGGGACTTTGCTGCCTGTCGGGTTTGTCAGGGGTATTTTTGTCGAGGAGACACAAGGGCTTGTTGTTTGTCAGAGCATCCACCATTAAAATACTTGTAAAACAGGCAGAGGGATGCAACATTTCGTCGAGGGGACAGGGGCTGAAGCTTAGATGACAGTTCAGGACCTATCAGGTTGGTGACTCTCTTTTGAACCTTGTTTAGGAGCGAGAGACTAGTAGCAGATGCACCAGCCCAAATGTGACAACAGTACTCCATACATGGGCGAATGGTGGCTTTGTAGAGATACAGGATACTTTCAGGCATAAGTAACTTTCTAGCACAATAGAGAGAGCCCATCTTCTTTGCAGCAGACTTGGCAATGATCTCGATGTATCTATTCCAACTCATGTTTCCTGTGAACGTTAAGCCAAGGAGCTTGAACGAAGTACTTTCAGGTAATGTATCATTAGCCATGGCTATTGGTGGTTGGGAAGGTTTCATGTAATTATTAAAGGAAACGAGCTTTGTCTTAGCAGCGTTGAATGTTACCATCCATTTTTGACCCCACTCCATTACAGACTGAAGGTCTTCCTCTAGGGTTTCTGCCATTACCTTAGATATGTGCTCATTAGTTTTACCCACGTGCCTGCTATAGAGCGTGGTGTTGTCAGCAAATATACCCATCTCAGAGACAATTTTATCAGGTAAGTCATTTATGAATATCAGAAATAACAAAGGTCCAAGAATCGATCCCTGAGGTTCACCCACATTTATATAAAAATTTTTGGGCGTACGCCTATCGAGGACAACCTGGATTCTTCTTTCATTTAAGAAGGATCTAATTATGCTAAGCATTCGTCCAGTAATACCATAGGATTTTATTTTCATGAGAAGACCATTGTGCCATACCCTGTCGAAAGCCTTAAATATATCTAATGTGTGTGTGTGTGTGTGTGTGTGTGTGTGTGCGTATACACACACATGTGTGTGTGTGCGTGTGTGTGTGTGCGCGCGCGCGCGTGTGTGTGCGTGCGTGTTTCTACATGTGTGTTTGTTTTCATGAAATTGTTTTTTTTAAAGAATATCGTTTTTTCAATTCGAATTTTTTTAATGAATTCATTTTTTGGTAATTTAGCAGAGAAGCCAACAAACAACAAACAACTACAATGAAAAAAAATAAATAAAAAAATATATACAAGAAATAAATTTCACCGTAACCAATAAAATTTAATTTTATATCAATACCTGATTCATTTGTTTTGTTTTTCAAGTAGTTTTTATTGCTCTTTATTTAATCTCAAAAATTCAGTTTTTCCGAGCAGATTTGTAAAAAGAACAAAAAAAAATGGCGGCATCATCTTTTTTAGAAGAAATAAGCCTAGCTTTGACTTCACGGTTTACAGGTGCTTTGAATTTTTCCTGTATTTTTTTATGAGAGTTCCCGGCATAGTATAAACACCCCAACCTCCCCATGTTAAGAACGGCTTTAGGAATAAACACCCCCAACCTCGAAAGCCGTTCTTAACATGGTAAGGTTGGGGTATTTATTTCGAAAGCCGTTCTTAACATGAGGAGGGTGGGGTATTTATAAACTGAATTTTATTTATTTATTTTTTCGTATAGTCAGTTGTTGGTTTCTCTGCTAAATACCCCATTTTTTCACTATAGATTCTCAAATTTTTGCATATTTTTCTTAAAAAATTTTTTTTTCGCTGTAAATTTTTTCCTATTAATGTATACATTATCTATTCCTAAACTATTGATACTATTTCCCCTTATCTTTATATGGTCGGTTTCATTGCTTTCTAAGCTATTTAGAAGTAGATTGTAATTATCATATCCCTCCCCCCCTTTCTTCTCATACCACAGAGAGTAAGCTAGTTTTAATGCTATACTTTAACTTCAAACTTAAATGTCTATACCCTGTGCTGGTGAATAGACTTGATATCAATAAAAATCCTTATCACTGAAACAAGTGTACACGAAACCATTGTTTATGTTGAATTTTTGGAATGCTGTTAAATATATCATAAATCTGTTTACCCCCGGAACTATACATACACACACACACACACACCTAATATATATATACATACTTCTTTCTTAGAAGTGCACACCCGTGGAACTATCAGTCAATTCACTAATTGATATAATAATTAAGTGATTGATTTTGTGCTGTGAAACAGATGCTGTCAAGAATTGTAAATGTCAACTGAATTAAAGGAATAAATTATAAGATGGTAAACATCATGAACTTTGGAATATAGTCTTTTGTCATTCATTCACGATATTGCTCTGTAATTACATTGAGCTTCTTAAATAAGGATTGGTATATAAGAAAATATATTTCCACAAAAATATATCTATCTATCTATATATATATATATATATATATATATATATATATATATATATATATAAGTGAATGTGTCTGTGTGTGTGTCTGTGTGTCTCTCTGTCTGTCTGTGTACATTTCTCTACGCAATAACTCTGTCAATTTTTAGTCTACAGACTCGAAATTTGATATACAGGGTACTGAGATTTGGGAAAATCGACGGGATCGGGTTTCGGCCAGAAATTTGGCTGTTAAAGGGTCAAAGTTCAACGAATTAACCTTTGAGAACTCTACCGAACTCCTCCGACAATTTTGGGTCTAAACACTTGACATTTTAGACATTGGTTCCTTGGACATGGATCTAACTTAATAACTTGATTTGAACCCGAAACAATAAATGTTAAGGAGTCATAATAGGGGTCAAAGTTTAAAAAATTACGTTTTTTTTTTGTTTTTTTGTTTTTTGCTCAGCATACACCTCCAAACACCCGGTCAACGCCGGGCCGAAATGCTAGTATATCTATAAAAGTGAACGTGTGTGTGTGTCTGTGTGTGCGTGTCTGTGTCTGTCTGTCTGTCTGTGTACATTTTTCTTCGCAATAACTCTGCCAATTTTTAGTCTACAGACTCGAAATTTGATATACAGGGTACTGAGATTTGGGAAAATATTTGTGATTGATTTTCGGCCAGAAATTTGGCTGTTAAGGGGTCAAAGTTCAACGATTTGACATTTGAGAACTCTACTAAACTCCTCCGACAATTTTGGGTCTAAACACTTGACATTTTAGATATAGATTCCTTCGAATGGATCTAACTTAATAACTAAATTTGAGCCTAAAACAATAAATGTTAAGGGGTCATAATAGAGGTCAAAGTTTTAAACAATTGACCGCTTTTTTTCCTTTTTTTTTTATTTGCTCACCATACACCTCCAAACACCCGGGCAACGCCGGTCACCCACGCTAGTCTATCTATAAAAGTAAAAATGTGTCTGTGTATCTGTGTGTCTGTGTACATTTCCCTACGCAATAACTCTGTCAATTTTTAGTCTACAGACTCGAAATTTGATATACAGTGTACTGAGATTTGGGAAAATCGACGAGATCAGGTTTCGGCCAGAAATTTGTCTGTTAAGGGGTCAAAGTTCAACGATTTGACCTTTGAGAACTCTACCAAACTCCTCCGACAATTTTGGGTCTACGCACTTGAAATTTTAGATATAGGTTCCTTGGACATGGATCTAACTTAATAACTTGATTTGAGCCCAAAACAATAAATTTTAAGGGGTCATAATAGGGGTCAAAGTTAAAAAAATATTGACCTCTTCGGTCTCTCCCAAATTACTCAGACAATTTCTGGTCTAATTATTTGAAATTTTACATAAAGGGTATTCAGAGATAGGGCAAGCTTTTTCATCAGTTTGGGTCGAAAATTTTTAGTTACCAATATATAAACGTATGTATGTATGTCTGTTTACATGTCTGCTTTAAACTTTCAATAGAGGCGACGGATTTTACCAACATCAGTGTCGTTTTAAAGTTCGACCTTTCATACGACAAATATCGAAAAATTGGTTAAAATATTAATATCTTCCCCTTCAACTAGGCACTTTTCTACAGGGGGGGGGGCACTTTTTTTGCTGATATTTTTTAAAGTTATCCTCTCCTTTAGATTGTCTAACCTTACTTTTAAAAAATGTCGCTTCCGGATTGGCGGTGGTCGTGACAGCATAAACATTAGGTTTTACCCCGTTCTTTTCCTCCTTTGCGGTACGGGTTCGAGCCTGCTTTCCTACTACCACTTTTTTTTTTTTTTTTTTTGCTCAACATACACATCCAAACACCCGGACAACGCCGGGCTGAAATGCTAGTATGTCTATAAAAGTGAAAGTGTCTGTCTGTCTGTGTATCTGTGTATCTGTGTGTGTACATTTCCCTACGCAATAACTCTGTCAATTTTAAGTCTACAGACTCAAAATTTGATATACAGTGTACTGAGATTTGGGAAAATCTTTGGGATCGGTTTTCGGTCAGAAATTTGGCTGTTAAGGGGTCAAAGTTCAACGATTTGACCTTCAAGAACTCTACCAAACTGCTCCGACAATTTTGAGTCAAAACACTTGAAATTTTAGATATAGGTTCCTTGGACATGGATCTAACTTAATAACTTGATTTGAGCCAAACACAATAAATGTTAAGGGGTCATAATAGAGGTCAAAGTTTTAAAAAATTGACCGCTTTTTTTCCTTTTTTTTTCTTTGCTCAGCGTACACCTCCAAACACCCGGGCAACGCCGGGCACCCATGCTAGTATATCTACAAAGGTGAACGTGCCTGTGTGTGTGTGTGTGTGTGTGTGTGTGTGTGTGTGTGTGTCTGTCTGTCTGTGTCTGTCTGTGTGTCTGTGTACATTTCCCTATGCAATAACTCTCTCAATTTTTAGTCTACAGACTCGAAATTTAATATACAGTGTACTGAGATTTGGGAAAATTTATGTGATTGGTTTCAGCCAGAAATTTGGCTGTTAAGGGGTCAAAGTTCAACGAATTGACCTTTGAGAACTCTAACAAACTCCTCCGACAATTTTGGGTTTAAAAACTTGAAATTTTAGATATAGGTTCCTTGGACATGGATCTAACTTAATAACTTGATTTGAGCCTAAAACAATAAATGTTAAGGGGTCATAATAGGGGTCAAAGTTTTAAAAAATTTGACCTCTGTGGTCTCTACCAAATTACTCAGACAATTTCTGGTCTAAACTTTGAAATTTTGCATAAAGGGTATTTAGAGATAGTGCGAGCTTTTTAATCGGTTTGGGTCGAAAATTTGAGCTACCAATATATTAATGTATATATGTCTGTTTACATGTCTGCTTTAAACTTTCGACAGAGGCGACAGATTTTACCAAGATCAGTATCATTTTGAAGTTTGACCCTTCAGACGAAAAATACCGAAAAATTGGCTAAAAACATTAATTTCTTCACCCTCAACTCAAAGCTTTTTTCGCCAATATTTTTGGAAGTCATCCCCTCTTTTCGATTGTCTAGCCTTAATTTAAACCTACGTCACTTCTGGTTTGACGGTGGTCGTAACAGCAAAGACGTCACGTTTTTTGCCCGTTCTTTTCCTCCTTCACGGTACAGGTTCGAGCCTGCCTTCCTACTACCACTTTTTTTTTGTTTTTTTTTGTTTTTTTTTGTTTTTTTTTGCTCAACACACACCTCCAAACACCCGGGCAACGCCGGGCTGAAATGCTAGTATATATATATATATATATATATATATATATATGTACAAGGTATCTAAAAATGAAACAAAAAATGTACTCACACTTCAAATGACGATAAAACATTTCCAAACATAGGGTGAAATGGAATAACTTCGAATACAAACGATGTAATTCAAGAATCATGTAAGCAAATGTTCAAATTGATGACCATTATTGTCCTGATAACAGTTAAAGTGTGAGTATATTTTGGGGACACTCATTCACATGAAATCACCTTTTTCTTCACCATATTCCCTCTCCTTCACTATTTGTTACCAAGTAAGATCTATGACTTACTTGTAGTTTCATCAAATACTTTTGCAAGCAAAATCCGATCCTGCATTTTGCTAAATCCTACCCTCTGATGAGAAGGAAAGTATTTTTTCAAAACTCCGCAGATTAAGGACTATCCACTTATTTTGTGCTTCCTTTTTAAAATTAAATGTTTTTAACTCTTTTTCAAAGTGTTTTTTTAACATCTTTCATTAACTACTTGTTCTTATATATACAGGGTGTCCATAAAGTCCGTGTGCAATTTTAAAATGAATTGTTCCAAAATCAAATCCTTTTTGCAATCACAAATAAAATTATAAATATTTTAAGGCGCACACAGACTTTATGGACACCCTGTATGTGTATATATATATATATATATATATATATATATATATATATATATATATATATATAGTGCTGAAGAAAGCAGAGGAATTTCATTGGAAAAAGAAAACCATACAAACCTGTTCTGATAATGCTGATGCTGTGGCTAAAGAAAGAAAGAAAGAAAGGAAAAAAAAAGCTTTACAAAAAGAGCAAGTCAAAAGTTTTGCAATATTTGTGTACGTTTTTGTTTGTGGTTCATATATTCTGTGACCGAAGAAACAGCTCAAACCCAAGAAAGTACCCATTATGTTTGATAGTATTGTCGTAATTGGTGTGTGGACACATTGTGTACGATAAAAACGCATAAGTGAATGTGCAACAGTCTCGTTCAGTAACTTCTATTTACGAGTTCAAGCTCAGCAATAACATAAGAACAAACAAAAACATCTGTGTGCGAAAAGTCATGGTGGAGTCGATCGCAATAACATTGTAACATCTTTACTACTTCTTAGTCGATGCAATCTACATGCAACAAGCTAAGATGAAGCAGGACCTGCTAAAAACAGCCTATCCTGCCTTGACAGAGTACAAAATAGACTTCGTGGCTTAGTGGGGGATGCCCTTTTCTCTTCCCTGCAACCTTTCTCCCACAGAAGAGACGTAGCGAGCCTGTCTTTGTTTCATCGTTACTTCCATGGCAAGTGCTCGTCTGAGCTCCAATCCCTGGTCCCTCCTTGCCGATTTTTCACGATAAACACCCATCTAGCTGAAACCACTGTCAAAAATTTTCCCCACTCTTTAACTGTGCCAAAACCAAAACGTAGATTCCATGAACAAAGCTTCTTTTTTAGAAGTGTACGCCAGTGGAACTCTGTTCCGTCTGCCTGTTTCCCACCTGACTACAACTTAGATGTCTTCAAGTCCAACATAAACAAATTCCTGATGAACCGCCCTGCTCAAATCTCCAATACTAACGATTACTATGATACTATCCCATTGATTACTGTACACGCAATAACTCTTATCCCCAAGTGGCTTCCAGGTCTTGATAAGTGGTGACTTCCATGTAAAAAAAAAAAGTACTGTGGCCACATTGCTGGAAGTGTTGCGCAGAGCACTCTTTCTTGCTTTGCTAGAGGACAAAACGGACTTTGCAATCTAGTGGGTGATGCCCTTTTCTCCTCCCTACTACCTCTTTCTCTACCCTTATTTTCATAGCAGCTGCTTTACTGAGCTTAAATCTATGGTCTTCCCCTCCGTAAAACATTAACAAATACTCCTCTAGCTACAACCACTGTCAATAGTTTCCCCGTTTTTTCTCTCTACTTAAAACTTCCATGAGCAAAATGTCTTTTCTTAGAACTGTGGAACACAATATTACTAGGTTGCTTCCCAGCTGACTACAACATTGTTGTTTTCAAGTCCAATGTAAATAAATACTTGTTCAGCCGTTTGCTTAAATAATTAACTTCTGTCCAATCACCACTATCATTAATCATCGCAATGTTGTCTCACCATCCGCCTAACACTCCTTTATCCTTTAAGTGTATTACAGTGTGATAGCAGTCCAGCATCGTAAATATCAGGCAACACTAATTCATAATTCACGTTTATTATTTTTTCTTGAATCCATAAAATTATTTGTTATTTAGATGTACCAAAACTTATAAGGGGTTATGCCTTATAAACAGTCCAAGGCCGCCTTATTTATCTAAAATGTGTTGGAACCTCCCACATGACAGCCGCACAAAATTGCCTCTGCATGTGTCATTCAACATACAACATATCAAAGTTCAGCACACCTCTTCACTGTTGAGGTCCTTAAATGCCAGAAAGCTGTCTACTCTACTTTAATAGTTTCTTCCCTCAAACAGCTAAACTTTGAAATTCTCTTCCTGCTACCCTGACTGTATTGCTATGCAGAAGTTTAAATGTAATGTAAACTAATATCTTGTTAATCTTTCTAAGGCATGGTCTGAATTAGTAGCCCCTTACGTTCAAGTGGCAATATGCCTTGTTAGGGGTGAATGCAAGAAAAAAAAATCTATTCAGTAAAGGAAGCAGTTTTAGCCATGAAAGGTACGCAGTGTGTTAGTAGCATTGAGGTAGTTGGTGTTTGGATATGTTGTGCATTAAAAGTCGCATACGTAAATGTACAAAACTATTTCGAAATTTTTTTTTTTTTTTGACAAGTTCAGCAGTAGCAACCAAAATATTTGTTGTCCAACATCTAACGATACTGCCTATCACAGTAAACACAGGGTTAAAGAAAATTTGTTTAGCTTGCAAAAATGCAAAAACCTTGGCGATTTGACCATCTAGATAGGATTCCATGGAAAATATATGCGTACAAATTATTTATTTAAATACTATACATTACATATTCCAGAAACACAAATAAACCTTTACTGCCAAGAAAAGGCTTTCACAGTCAAGTTCTAACTGCTTCCATTTTGTGAATCAATGAAGATTTGAAATGGATTGTGAGAGCCTTTTCTAAACAAAGGTCTATGCATTTCAATGAAACTATGGTATGTCTCTGGAATATGTAACAGTTTTTAGTTAAATATTTTTATTTAAGCTTTCACCTTCTCACGATTGAGCAATTCTTTGATTACTTTTTTTATACTCAGAAACACACATACATACATATATAAGTAATTATCGGAGCAATGGGACTCCTGGAAAAGAATTTTAAAAACTACCTGGCAAATATACCTGGTGAACCAAGTGCAGGAGAGATTCAAACAATTGCATTTAAAAGGGCCGTTAGAATCTTAAAAAGATCTCTTCGATGGAATATACAAGATAGTGGATGTTCCATCCCCAGCTTGAACAAAATAAGAAAATTAAAAAATATATATATCTTTATCTGGAGCTGGTCCAGCTAGCCACAAGTGATCACATGGAAATCAGTTTTTCTTTGACAGGGAAAACATTGCGGAGCACAGATGTTCTATAATAATTGCTCGATGGTCTGCAAATTGAATGGAGAATTGAAGCATCATATGAATGTCCACAGTAAAGCAGTACCAATTGGCGTCCCTCAATCTCAGCATGTGTGACCTCTACAACAAACTGTGTAAGAGCAGAGGAAGTCTGAAGAGTTACCTTCCTTCCCACAGAAGATAGAAACTGCATCTTGATCACATCTCCACATGTGTGTATATATATATATATATATATATATATATATATATATATATATATATATATATATGCATGTATATATGTGTGTATAAATGTATAAAATAAATTTTAAAAATAAAATAAATAATTAAATAAATAATTAAATAAATAAAAATTATAAAACGAATAAAATCAAATAACCAGAACAAAATATAAAAAAAAAATACATGGAAATGGATAAATAATCTATAAACCTCACCTGTCTGTTTGTATGTATGTAGGTCTACAAAAAACTTTCCACAGAGGCGACGGATTTTTACAAGATCGGTATCATTTTGAAGCTCAACCCTTCGGATGACAAATATCGAAAAAATTTCTAAAAACATTAATTCCTTCACCCTCAACTGGGCCTTTTTCTACAAAGATAGGTCACTTTTTTCGCTGATATTTTTTAAAGTCATCTTTTTTCAACTACCTAGCCTTAATTTAAGTCTTTGCCACTTCCGGTTTAGTGATGAACGTAATGGCAAAGATGTCACTTTTTTTTTTTCATATTCTTTTCCTCTTTTGTGGTACAGGTTCAAACCTACCTGCCTGCCTACCACCACTTTTTTTTTTTGCTCAACACACACCTCCAAACACCCGGACAATGCTAGGCACCCAGACTAATCAACAATAAAGCAAAGGAAAGATGGTCTTCTGTCAAGAAGTGACGATCACCATATATACTTTATTTATTTTTTTATTTTTACACAGGAATCACCACTTATCAAGGCCTGTAGGCCACTCGAGGATAAGGGTTAATGAGTATACATTAGTCAATGTTATTATAGCGTAGTAAACACAGGCAGTGAGAATTTTGTAAATTGGATTACTTAGGGGGACGGTTCATCAAAAACTTGTTTACGTTGGACTTGAAGACAATCAGATTGCAGTCAGCTGGAAAGCAGGCAATCGGAAGAGTGTTCCACATGCGTGCAGTTCTAAGATAGAAGCTTTGTTCATGGAATCAACATTTAGGTTCAGGCACAGATAAAGAGTGTGGGAAATTATTGATATAGATATATATTTTTGTATCCTTATTTAAAAGCAGAGTCATGACAAGTTGCTACAGAGAGCCCTTTTTTACAATAATAAAGATCATCAGATGCTAGGATTAAATTTAAATGTAGAGTTAAATAGCTAGAATTGTTACAATCTAAATGAATGATCCAAATCCTACATGCGAATAAAACTTCCATTCTTCTTAACCAGATAGCAAACATAAATAAGGTATAGAGCTCATCTAAGAATGGTTTTTTCTCCATAACGGTGAGCATCCTTGTATTCAATCATAGCAGTATGGACGGTGAAATAAGGGTTACCCTCTTCAAATAAAAAAAAACAACTTAGCAATTAAACCAGTTATTATTTAAAAATAAAAATTAAATTAGCAATTTGGGGGTTGCAAAATTTATATAAATATAATTTCATCAGATTTTGTCATCCATACATCCCAAGTTGGTAAAATCCATACTGACTTACTTATTTACCTACAGCAATCCCTGTTCTAAATGTTTTTACCCATAAATGCAGGAGTAGACATCCTCCCACAGGAGTGAAACACACTTGTAACCATGGGTGGTTTTGCTGTCAGAATAATAACTAGAGGATATATATTTTATTTATTTAGACACCCCAAAAATACAACGCATAAATTAAGTGACTAGTAACAGAGGCGGGTTAAACCCATGGGCTAAGACCATTCTTTGAGATCAAAACAAAATTTATATACTTAATTGGTTAAGTAAGCCATCATAGCAAGTTCTGAATATGTCTGATTAAGTTAAATCAATTATTAAATTAATTATTAAATCATAGACGCCTTCTAGTAATCAATGAACAAAAACACCAAACGGTCTAAATTACCTCCCTTTGACCATTATAGGATACAAACCGACCCAATTTCAAACAAAATTAACTAACAATACTTAACAATATAATTGGATTATCTCCCTTCATTTTATCCTACTTAACGATATGAAAACTTTTTCAAGTAGAATAACAATGAATCTTAAAACATTAAATAACAATAAATAGATTAGAATACTTTACCCGTAATATTATACAAGGATTTTTATATATATCTTTAATACACCCATTTTATTTACTCTTGTATTCAATTAAACTTTGAAACTAAAAGGATCTTAAATCCGAGCACAAATATAACGATAATCTATAAACATTACCTGCCACTAATACGAAACTAAAACTAACCGTAACATTTTTGCAAGGCTGTTACAGCCATAATATTGAAACAAAAATTTAAAAAATTAAGTATTGGGTAACAAAGAAATAACAAGATCTAATTTAGGAACCCAACGAATGGGATATATATTAAAAAAAATTTTTTTAATGGCTTAGGGCTCTCTGTAGCAACTTTTCATGACTCTGCTCTTAAATAAGGATACGAAAATTAGGCGATATATTAATATTTAAATGGGATTTTCCGTAACCACAACAAAGTTAGATGTTTCTCGCATGCCTTTCTAACTAGGGATTCCCCCTTCCTTCTTTCTCTTCAAAAAATGCTCCATTGCCAAAAGTGTGCTTATTCATAAAGTCTGAAGAAATGCTGGTTTTGAAAAGTTTCAAACGACATAACGCTTGATATTTTCGAACTGGACATGGAAACAATTGTAATGTAAATTGAAATACAGTTTTAGTTGCCACCAACACCTTGTTTTGAAGTCTTGTTTTTGCTTACACAGTATATATATGTATGTATATATATATATATATATATATATATATATATATATATATATATAAGTAGTAATAAGACTACACAACTAAAACAAGAATAGGCTTAAAGGTTACTAAAATTGTCTGCATATACCCATGGCGCAACACGTGTTAAGTAATAATCACTTCTTAGTCTTTTGGAGGTTGAAGGTTCAATCCTCAGTGCAGGCGATACTAAAAATACGATTGTGAATTACTTTATAAAGCTGACAGAACAAAAGCTGAAGAGCTTCATTTAAAATTCTGTAGTGATTTCCAGAATTAGACAAGACACATGTGAAGAAGGCCTGAGGTTAGATTGGCCAAAAGAATGAACATCCAAGATGAGAACAGCAGTTTGAATTATCCAGGATTCCAAAGACTCACACAATAAGGTGATCATCACTTATCAAGGCCCGGAAGCCACTCAGTGATAAGGGTTCTTGCATGTACAGTATGTTAGTGTGGGGGTTTAATAAAAATGTCTACTTAAGGAGGCGGTTCATCAGGAATTTGTTTACATTGGACTTGAAGACATCCAGGTTGTAGTCAGGTGGGAAGCAAGCAGACGGAACAGAGTTCCACAGGCGTGCAGTTCTAAGAAAGAAGCTTTGTTCATGGAATCTACGTTTTGATTTAGGCACAGATAAAGAGTGGGGAAAAATTTTTGACAGTGGTTTCAGCTAGAGTCAATTTTCTATCGATTCTTACATATTATAAAGTTGTATCGATTCTTACATATTATAAATATATTTATATATATATATATAACTTGAGCTCCTTCAGCTATAATCAAAACCTAAACCAAAACATATGAAGAATTCCATTAGAAGTGTCATCAGAAGAAGCATCACCTGTTCGCATGCTCTCTCTCCAACTGTCACAAATCTTTCACTTGCATTCTCTAAAGACATGTCAGAACTAAAGATATGGTAAAGACATGTCAGAACTAAAGACATGTCAGAACTACAGTCATGTTATAGACATGTCAGAACTAAAGATGTCAGAACTAAAGACATGTCAAAGACGTCAGAACTAAAGACATGTTAAAGACATGTCAGAACTAAAGACATGTTAAAGACATGTCAGAACTAAAGACATGTTAAAGACATGTCAGAACTAAAGACATGTTAAAGACATGTCAGAACTAAAGACATGTTAAAGACATGTCAGAACTAAAGACATGTTAAAGACATGTCAGAACTGAAGACATGTTAAAGACATGTCAGAACTGAAGACATGTTAAAGACATGTCAGAACTAAAGACATGTTAAAGACATGTCAGAACTAAAGACATATTAAAGCCTGTGGAACTCTGTTCCGTCTGCCTGCTTCCCACCTGAGTGCAACTTGGATGTCTCTAAGTCCAACATTAACAAATTCCTAATGAACTGCCCCTTTAAGTAAACACTTCATCAAATCTCCAAACTAACGTAATGTACTTGCAATAACCCTTATCCCTGAGTGGCTTCTGGGCCTTGATAAGTGGTGACTACTGTGTTAAAAAAAAAAAAAGAAGATATGTCAGAACTAAAGACATGTCAGAACTAAAGACATATTAAAGACATGTCAGAACTAAAAACATGTCAGAACTAAAAACATATTAAAGACATGTCAGAACTAAAGACATGTCAGAACTAAAAACATGTCAGAACTAAAGACATGTCAGAACTAAAAACATGTCAGAACTAAAAACATATTAAAGACATGTCAGAACTAAAGACATGTCAGAACTAAAAACATGTCAGAACTAAAGACATGTCAGAATTAAAAACATGTCAGAACTAAAGACATATTAAAGACATGTCAGAACTATATAAGCCTAGTTCTACTATCAGTTGCAGATCTTTTACATCGCATGGTATTTCGTCCACTCATATGCTCTGTGCACTGGTAATTAGGGTCACACATTCCCCTCCATATTTCGTCATACACCATCCATGTGGAGCCTTTGCCCACACCTGGTCACCCATTTTGAAGATGGGTCTGCTATTAATTGTGTCGGCGCTGATGTTGCACTGATTCTTTACAGCCATATGCTGTACCAATAAATCACATTGATAGGTGCTGTAAAAGATAACAAGTCATCCTTTGGCGTGATGTTGTACCAATATACTGCTTCCGGTATAGTATACCATTTTATGACAGCGAGCGTTTTTACACTTGCGTTACGTCACCTGATCATGACATTGCCAGAGATGCAGCCAGACTCTCCACTCATCTACGAAGGTTTTAAACAAGCTGCTCCGAAAGGCAGTGTCATTATCTTTCAGAAACTTGACAGGCCTTGCTCATAAGAAGAGCATCTTTAGCTGGTTGATAACACTTGTCGCATCTTACTGAGGAAGGCATCATCAAAGAATAAACCGAGTGAGCCACAGTCAATCAATGGGCCTGTTACAATGGGTAATCTCTGTGGCTAACAGTATCATGTTTGGTTAACATTTATAGCATCATCTGATCAGAAACCCCAGGGCTAATCAATTTCACAAAATAGAGTGTCCATCTCACACTAGGATGACCGCTTTGGCAGTGGACAATCTGGATCTGGTCAAACCCAACTAAGCTCATGGACGCAGTGCAAGTAGGTTGCACAAGTCCAGTGTCTGTCTTAATTGCATCAACCACCTCTGAAGCACTCGTCAATCGATCTACCAAAGGAGACATCCTTTAACAGCACATATTTCTTCAATTTTATTATTCTCAAGACATTGTCAAATGAGCATCTCACTTGCAGCCTTGGTTCGTATTCTGGTCCTGCCAGTATGGGCACCTTTGATCCATTTATGGACACAAGCAGAATCAGTAAACAAATGCAAGGGGATCATCTACCAGAGGATTGCCAAGTTTATTCCTCTAATAATAGCATAGAGTTCCGTGAGATTAGTATGTTGAATCTTTTTCTGGATGTAACCAGCAAACATCCTCTACTACAGCTTCATCATATAACGACATGGCAGTGAGAGAACTTGTGTCAACCTAGATGCTAAGGTTTTGGTTGTCAATGGGTTTTCTTTGTGCACTCTGATGAGAACCTCCTTAATCATGGTGTTGAGAGGGGCGTTGTCAATTTTGTTATCCCATCCAGTATGGATATCAGATGCTCTCTGCTTGATTAACACCACGGCAACATGAAGCCAATCACACCGGAGAAAGTGCTCAACCAATTTGCCACATAATGAAAACATTCTGCCGCATAACGACACAAAGTATTCTGGGATTTTGTTCCCTCATCTCAAATACAGTTATCTTCTATCCAGACTTGCAAACTAAACATTCATGCACCATCCTGTAGCTTCGCTATAGAGATGCTCCTTGACATGTGCTGTGGGCAAAACACTTTTTCATATACACATAATCAATATAGACAAACATTGCACACTGTATGCGTTCATCCTTCATCAAAGCAGCATCAATAATTGTTTGCATGATGCATGGTGCCACATGGAGTCTGAACCTCATGCAATATCTTCATCCCTTAATTAGTAGTTGTACGGCCACAGTGATTAGTGCACATGTACTTAAAAGTATGCCTTGACAAGCTCTAACGCCAATACATTCAGTCCTGTTCGCCGCCATTCTCTCCACTTTTAGTGCATATGTCCGTGTGAATCATAAATGGGTTCACGTACTCATTTAACTCCAGATAGTCGAGCACTGCCCTTACCTATTTTTTGTTCAGACCCTTGCGGTAAAGAACCAACCACTCGTTATCAATCTAGGCTTGTAGCTCTTTATGATATTCTGCACGATCTCATGCAGGGATGTTATGCTCTGGTACTCTATTGTGTAACTTTTCTGATGGTTGATCACCAGACAATTCCCATGACACTCCAAAATTTGGTGCATTGGTCACTCAGCACAAAAATCAGGCTTTTCCAGCTCTATCATCACACCCAGAGCGAGAGCCATCTCAGCAAAGTGTACCTTGCCTCCTCTGCTGGATGCACACCATCAAATTTCTTGACAACGTCCAGTAAGAGATCAAATCACAATGGCTTGCTGTTGACCACCAGTATGTTAGTTTCTAGGGTATTCCTGTTTATTACTGTTAAAGTTATGTTGCCAACACCGTGGCTTAGGAGGCATTTCTCGTTTGCTGTCAGAATTGTGGTACGTTTCCGTACTTCGGGTTGGCATAACAACCCACTCACAATGGATGAGGAGCAGCCAGAATTCACCAACACTATCCGATTTAGCCTATTGATTTTTACCTTTATTACAGGGGAAGCACTTCTAATTTATGGGGAGAGAGTAGTGCTAATCTCTCGCCCCTTGTCTCATTTCCTGGATAACTTCATGTGACATGTCTTTGATGCTGGCATTGATAATAGTGCATTTTTGAGAGTGCTCTTCTGACTTTGTCCCCATGCTGCATCAGTCACTCGCTAAGTGATTGGGGCCTTCACAATTGTGACACTGCAGCTGCATCCTGCTAGTCAAGGGTTAAAGGTGAGTTCACAGGAACATGAAGAACTGTGGTGGCTGCTGCAGCAACAGGCTCCTTCACCTCTACCTCTTCTGTCATGAGAGTTCAAATACAAGCAAGATCTGTTTCAGGGTCATGAGTAGGGCTATGACAAGAGAATATTCTTATTGTTTTAACTCTCTAGTATATATCCAACACAGTTCATCAATCGAGAACCACATCACTATTTAAAGACATAAGATATTAACTGATATATACTTGAGAGTCCAAATAATGAAAAGAATATTCTTTTGTCATAGCCCCAGTCACGAGCTCCATCCTTGAGAAATCATGCAATTGTTACCTAACCAAACCGTGGAGCCCAGACACAAAGGCACAACTGAGCCATTGGTTAGAGAGATTTTCTTTGATTAGATGTGCCAGGTGCTGTTGGTCATCCAAATATTCATTTAATTTCCCCCCGATGGGCAAACAACAGGAGACAAACTTGTCAAATGCAACACAACGATTCAGCACAAAATCCACGATGACGGCATATTTCAACTCTTTTAAATACTCCCTCTGATTGTAGGTTAATCATCAGAATATCAACCTGAGTGGTAGAACATGCTTGATGTTATCAAAATTCAGACACTATGTGATCGGATGAGACATGATGAAATTCATGAATGAGCAAAATGTCAAACGCTTTACCCGCCATTTGCATTTGGTTATTTGTTAGCTAAAATAGTTTGTTCTGTAGGGCTTATAATTTTTGTGGACAGTGGTCAAGTTTTCATACACGCAAATGAACAGATAGATGTTTGCCGATCAGACATAAGCAAAATATTTCAAATTTGGTTTCTTTTATACTCATTATATCTTGCCATTCCTAGTTTTTCATCTAGATTCCATGAACAAAGCTTCTTTCTTAGAACAGCACGGCTGTGGAACTCTCTGCCGCTTGCTTTAAGATTCTGACTGTCCCTTTAAGTGCAAGTGTTTTAATCTCTTGCACTTGGTTCACTAAGTATATTGGCCAGGTAGTTTTTGAAGTTCATTTTTAAGAGTTTAATTGTTTCTACAATAACTGGGAGTTGGGTTCCTATTTATGTTTATTAAATTTCGCCACCTTACGTGGGTTTACGTGCGTTTATGTGGGTTTATCACATTCTTTTCCATAAAACAAGTCACACATTTTGTGTCTTCTGGTTTCCATGCGCCGATAGCAGAGAGTACATCTGTTTCTTTGAGGTAAAATTGTGGCATTGCTACTACACTATTCTACTCGAATTATAAAAGAAAACTTTAAAATCTTATTAAAAAAATAATAATTAAGTTATGAAATTAAATCCACCAGAATGCATTTGGGTTTCAGCCTATCTTTGGTTTAGGTTATCACTTTTTTTTTTTTTTTTTTTAACATGGGGGTCACCACTTATCAAGGCCCAAAGGCCACTCAGGGATAAGGGTTATTGCGTGTACAGTACTCAATGAGATAGTATTGTAGTAATCATTAGTATTGGTGGTTTTGATAGAGTGTCTTACTTAAGGGGGTGGTTTGTCAGGAGTTTGTTTATGTTGGACTTGAAGACGTCCAAGTTGTAGTCAGGTGGGAAACAGGCAAGCAGCAGAGAGTTCCACTGGCGTGCAGTTCTAAGAAAGAAGCTTTGCTCATGGAATCTACGTTTAGATTTAGGCACAGATAAAGAGTGGGGAAATTATTGACAGTAGTTTCAGCCAGACGGGCGTTTCTTGTGAAAGATTGGCAAGGGTTGGGGGGGCGAGAGATTGGAGCTCAGACGAGCACCCGCCATGGCAATAACGATAAAACAAAGACAGGCTCGCAACGTCTCTTCTGTGGGAGAGAGGTTGCAGGGAAGAGAAAAGGGCATCTCCCACTAAACCACGAAGTCTATTTTGAACTCTGTCAAGGCAGGATAGGCTGTTTTTAGCAGCTCCTGCCCAGATGTGGCAGCAGTACTCCATCTTTGGACGTACTTGGCTTTTATACATATAGAGAATTGCATCAGTAGTGAGATATCTTCTGGAGCGGTAGAAGGATCCCACCATTTTCCCAACGTCCCTGGCAATATGTTCCATTTCAGATCAGGAGTAAAGGTCAAACCCAGAAGCTTGTCAAAACATGGAGCCTCCCCAAGACGAGAGCCATCTATTTCAATTGATGCCAGATAGGGATCAGAGCATTGATGATGTAAAGATAGAAGCTTGGTTTTGGATGCATTAAAAGTGACCAGCCACCTCTTCCCCCATTGTACCATGCGCTCAAGATCAGAGGAGAGAGAATTAGAGAGAGCTTTGTCATTTACGGCCTTTGATGTGTTGCCATAGATGGTCGTGTCATCAGCATAGATGTCAACGAATGATTTAAGTATGTATTTTGGGAGATCATTGATGTAGATCAGGAAGAGAGTTGGGCCCAGGATAAAACAAGTCACACTGCTTGTGTCGTCTTGTTTTCACACACTGTACCTTCTGTGTTACTGCAACCTGGCAAAATAAAATTAAAATATTGCAAAGATTTTAACCTTACCGATTTTTTTTTTTTTTTTTAAATGAAGAAAACTTTTGAAATTAAAAATTGCCTAAATCCCAGTATTTATTCCCACATTGAATAACAAATTTGGTTAACAGAAACCCTAACAGTTTTGTGTGACTGGAAAATTACTGACAGTTCATCCATCTGTATTTTATTTTTTGTTCTTGTTTTTGGCAGGCAATTTAGAAAAGTTTTTTTTTTTTTTTTTTTTTTTAGTCAAATTTAAAAATGACCAAAAAACGTTCATAAAAAAAAAAAAATAGTTTTTGTTTTTTTTTAATTTATATATTTTTTGTCTCCAAAAGTATTCATTTTTTAAATTTTTATTTTTTACAAATCTGATTATCAAGATATATTTAAAAAAAAAAAAAAAAAAAAAAATGTTAAAAGAAAATTTAGGTTGATAAAATCATCACAACCAGTCCTTTTTTTTTTTAAGAGGGGGGGGGGGAGTTACATAGTTTGTTTGTTTTTTGTCAATATTTTGTTGCTGCTATTGCTGATTCTGCCTGTGTGTATATGTAGAGCTTGAATACAAAATCCTTCAAGTAAAAATAAAGTGGTCAACCATGGTCGTGGACAATCCAAAGGCTCATTTTTCATCAGCTACTGCTTAAGATGTAGGGGAGAACGTCACCTTCATCAGGATTACTCCTCGTATCCTTAATCCTCACCTCATAATACTGTTTAGCAAGGAGGTAGCAAATGCCATTTTTGAGTCTACAAAGAATTGAACCCTGATCTTCTGAGTCATTAGCAGACGTACTTACCATTATGCTGCAAGAGCAAAAAAAACATTTTTGCACATCCAATTTTCCTGGTTTAAAGAAATTGGATTTATTGGATTTTGTATTCAAACTCCTCATATATTTAAGTGGTGTGTACTGCATAGATCTTTTTTTTAATGCAGATGAAACAAATAATCTTATTTGTTTATGTGACATAATCCACAGATAAAAAAAATACAACCATCCTTGCTCTCTCTCTCTCATATATATATAAAAACTTATAAAATTCAAGATCGGTCAGAAAGCTAAATGTCAAACCTTATGAAGTACTAAAAGCCTGATGATTTCTCTTTGGAATGACACAAACGATTTTCTGTGTAGCTTACTTAATATTATATATATATATATATATATATATATATATATATATATATATATATATATATATATATATATATATATATATATTATGTAAATTAAAGTTTTAGCAGCAAATGATTCTATATAAATGTTTGGTTAAAGATAAAGAACAAGGATCTGAGCCTATCACCAGATGAGTGATTCATACTTTTGAACAAGCAAGACTTTCATTGGATATGTCAGTAACAACTGGCAATGTTACATTTTTTTTTTCTTTTAAATCCTAACATAATTGCTCATATCACCTTGCGCTTGACTGTTCATAATTTGAAAATTAACATTAGAATGATTAGTTAACTGGATTTAAATACAAATGAAAATAATAAAGAATAGCCACTCCTTGACGATTTCGGCTACCATTCAAATTTGCGGTAACTTCAATGTCCATTATGTGGAATGGCTGACCCACTCAAATAAGACAGATGATGAGGAGAGGTTCTGTCATGATTTTGCCATTGCCTATGACCTCACTCAGATTGTTCACGAACCCACCTGTGTGCCCGATACTACTGGTCAGTATGCAAGCCTTCTAGACCTTTTCCTCACAACTTGCCCGGCGCTATGTTCATGTTCCATTCTATCTTCCCTGGGATCCTCCGATCAAACAGTTGTATCAGTTAAGATAAAAATGAAATACAATACATCTTTAGATGTACCTCTCCACCGTACAGTATATTGATACTCTATGGCTGACTGGGATAGCTTCCGTACATTCATATCTGATCTACCTCTGCATTCCATGTTTAAAAAGGAGGTATACTCTATAGTATCAGACCTGACCAAATGGTTAATTGTAGGCATAGACCGATTCATACCATCCAAAAAATTCCACCAAAAACCTAACAGTCAGCCATGGTTCTCCCCAAAATGTGCTGCTGCCACTGTGCACAGAAATCACTTTTTCCATAGCTACCAACGTAATAGATGTACTGAGACTAAAGCTGCCTTCAGATCTTCCAGCAACCACTGTAAAAGAGGAATAAAAAATGCAAGAGACCTATATGCTCAGTCCGTTAAATCCAAAGTAGCTGAGCAGCGGCTTGGTTCACACCAGTTCTGGCAAATAGCAAACAGGATCTTGAACAGAAGCGTGCATTCTATCCCAACTATCACCAATGGACCTGAGGTCATCTCATCAGCATCAGACAAGGCCAAACTATTTGCCAAGAACTTTGCAGCTAACTCTACCCTCTGCGACAAAGGTCATGACCTCCCCGTATTTCCTCCTATAACAGATAACACACTATCCAACATACAAATATCTGTGCACAAAGTCGCCAAACTAATCAAGAACCTTGATTCCAGTAAAGCAACTGGCCCAGACGGCATTCCAATTTAGTGTTGAAAAAGCTTCGACCAGAACTTGTTCCCATACTTACAAAACTGTTTAAGCATTGCCTTAAGGAGAAGTGCTTTCCAACACCCTGGAAAACCTCATCAGTATGCCCTGTATTTAAGAACTCAGGTGATAAGTCATCTCCCTCTCAGTACAGACCAATAAGTCTCTTGTGTGTCATGAGTAAGTTACTGGAATCCATATTAAATAAAGAAGTAGTCAACCACCTCAGCAGAAATAACCTCCTTAGTGACATGCAATATGGTTTCCGTTCTGCTAGATCTACAGCTGATGTGTTAACAGTTATATCCCATAGGATTAGTGAATCTCTCGACAAAGGCTTCCTTTCTAGGGCAATTGCTCGACATATCAAAGGCCTTCGATAAGGTTTGGCATAAGGGTCTACTTCACAAGATTTCCAGCTACGGTATAACTGGAAATGTTTTCTCAATAATTAAATCATTTCTCTCTGATAGGTTCATAAGAGTAGTGGTTAATGGGCAGCAATCAGAGGCCCACAGTATTAATGCTGGAGTCCCCCAGGCGTCCATCCTGGGCCCAACTCTCTTCCTGATCTACATCAATGATCTCTCAAAACACATACTTAAACCATTCGTTGACATCTATGCTGATGACACGACCATCTATGGCAACACATCAAAGGTCATAAATGACAAAGCTCTCTCTGATTCCCTCTCCTCTGATCTAGAGCGCGTGGTTCAGTGGAGGAAGAGATGGCTGGTTACTTTTAATGCATCTAAGACCAAGCTCCTAATGTTACATCATCAATGCTCGGTTCCTCATCTAGCATCAATTGAAATGGATGGCTCTCGACTTGGGGAGGCTTCATGTTTCGACAAGCTCCTGGGTTTAACCTTTACTCTTGATCTGAAATGGAACACTTATATCAAGTCTGTTACCCGGGCTGCTGGGAAAATGGTGGGATCCTTCTACCGCTCCAGATATCTCACTACTGATGCAATTCTCTATCTCAATAAAAGCCAAAAGCCAAGTACATCCAAAGATGGAGTACTGCTGCCACATCTGGGCTGGAGCTTCAAAAAACAGCCTATCCTGCCTTGACAGAGTACAAAATAAACTTTATGGCCTGGTGGGGGATGCTCTCTTCTCTTCCCTGCAACCTCTCTCCCACAGAAGAGACGCTGCGAGCCTGTCTTTGTTTTATCGTTATTTCCATGGCAAGTGTTCGTCCGAGCTCCAATCTCTGGTCCCCCCCTCGCCAATCCTTCATGATAAACATCCGTCTAGCTAAAACCACTGTCAGTAATTTCCCCCCACACTTTATCTGTGCCTAAATTAAAACGTAGATTCCATGAACATAGCTTTTTTTCCGAGAAGTACACGCCTGTGGAATTCTCTTCCGTTTGCCTGTTTCCCACCTGGCTACAACTTGGACGTCTTCAAGTCCAACATAAACAAATTCCTGATTAATGGCCCCCTCAAGTAAGACACTTTAGCAAATCTCCAATACCAACTATTACAATATTATCCCATTGATTATTGTACACAAAATAACCCTTATCCCCGAGTGGCTTCCGGGCCTTGATAAGTGGTGATCCCCATGTAAAAAAAAAAAATTAAAAAAAAAAAAAAAAAAAAAAGAAATCTGGTTCTTGCATAACATCAACCACCCAAAAGCGCTGCTCATTCAAAAATATAAAACAAACGATGATCTCATGATGATCTTTGTCCGTCATCTTTAACGAAATGTGTATATTTTTGAAAACTAACTTTTTCACCCATTGAAAGTCTTTGTATTTAAAGTGATTTCTTGCTAGGAAGAGAAAGGATGATCATCATTATTATTACCAGCATTATTTAAAAGGAAATACAGTTGAGAAATTAATTTTAAAAAATCATTTTGCTGTACATACTATTTGTGACCTATTCAACGCACAATATATATATATATATATATATATATATTATATATATATATATATATATATATACACACACACACACTAGCAGGCCTCCCGGTGTTGCCTGGTCATATAATACACTTAAATATGATATTTGAATTCATATAGATTTCATATTAATTATTATAAAGCAATTGTACCCAATACAAATAGTAATTGTTGCAATATTTTGGTTCTATAATGGGATATAATCCCACACAGTCGGACGATTCTATTTATAAACGATGCTGCTAAGAACTGACGAATCAAATTAATTCACGTTCTGCTACCAACCAATCAGAAACCAGAATTGCTTCATAAATATTAAACCTTTTCTGGAGCAATTTCACATGTTCTTTTCCGTCTCGACACGGTAAGAATATTTTGTTCTGTGGAACTGTCTACTACAAACAAGTCACCTCCCAGGACTTGTGTGTAACAGCGAACCATCTGAAACTGTTCTGAAACTAAAAATAGCTTACACTTCTAAAGTAATGATTTCCAAAATTTAAAAAACTGTCTTTGGTGCCGTTAGTTGGAATCAAAACCAAAACCTTCAACATTCCAACCTTAGTCATTATTCAGCATTTCAAATGTGTATGTACACATGCTCTGAAGTTAGTTGATTTACTCCTCTTGAGATCAACTGCTTTTTCTTTTTCAGTTTTGACCCCATAGCATCTATTTTTACAGGCTAAAAACCAAATCAAGTGCTCCCAGGTCCAAAATACCCTATATATCAAATTTCAAGTGTTGACCAAATATTCAGAAGAGTTTGGTAGAGAATTTTCATACAGAGACAAGATCACACACACACACGTGTGTGTGTGGATGAAAACATTTCCATGGGCTAAAACCTTTTTATCCTAAATTCTACGCAATTATCTAGAATGTAGAAAAATTATACAAAAACTTCAGCGTAATAGTTAAATGAAATCGACATCTAACTAACCATAACATATGAATGATTAATGAACATTCATTTTTCAAAGGAATATGCAAATTAGTTAACCTTTATGTAGGTTGGAGGATCTGACCACTGGATTAAGATCCGAGTGTAGTATCTGTTCTGATGTTACACTTAATTTGTCCTCAGTCAATGTAGAGGAAGCCCTAACTAAGTAGGCAAAAATGAAGCTTGCCTATCAGATTGCCCTATTTGGGGAGTTGACATTCCCCACATTAAAAACGACCTTGTGTCAAATATTGCTCTCGTGGGAGAAGCAATTAAATACCAATAGAAAAAGTAGGTCTGGCCTCTGACCCAAGATCATAGTGTAGTATCTGTTCTGATCTGACACTCAGGTTAATTTGTCCCAAGTCAATGGAGAGGAAACCCTTCTATACAAAAGCAATTGTTATTTTTACCTACTTCCAAAGTGCCCCTTTTTGGGGGGGGGGGGAGTTAGTTTTCCTGACACATTAAAAACGACCTTGAGTCATATTTTACTTTTGTGGGTAAGCAAATAAATAGAAAAAATAGGCTTTTAATATCAATGTCAAAGCAAGGAAAAAAAAACCCTCAATTTTATATATAGGTGCAAGTTTTAAACAATTTAACTTATCGTAAATAAAAATCATGAGTAAAATAATTTAATTATGTACTTTCTGTAATGGCTGACCTCTGATATTTCATTCAATCATTTATGATAAATTAAATTACTTTAAACTCGTTTTAAATATTAAAAAATATAACAAACATGTCACAAATGAGTAGGTAAAGACAAAAAAATTGTTTTTACCTAATTTTCCAACAATAATTCTTTCAAAATAATTTATGTCAGTAACAGTAATAATTATTGGAAAAAGATACGATAAAATCAAAAATGAAAATATGAAAACCAAACAAATAATTTTTATTTAAAATAAAAGCAGTAACCAAGAAACTGGATATAGAATAGCTAACAGCAAAGGAAATGGAGAAAAAAAATTAAAAAAAAAAAAATAAAAAAAAAATAAAAAAATTATCGAATAAATAGGTTTTTGTAAAAACGCAAATTTAAAGAAAAACTACATAAAAAAAAAGTCGAAGAAATGTATTAACGTTAGATTTCCTCAATTTTACAATATTTACAAAAATAAAATAAAAACAAAATTTTACGGAGTATATAAAGTTGTAGATTATTCTAGCCTTAACTTTGTAATAGCATCTTCTAGCATAAAGAATCTGATTTTTGTTTCGTATTTCAGGTCATGAAAGTGGTCAAGAATTTCAATTCCACTGAATGTTACACTTCTTAGAAACTTGATTCAAGTTGTCAAGAGAAATAAACAAAACAAAAAAAAAATTTGGAAAAAAAATACCAAGAAACAAACATTTATTTGAAATACCCATCCATATGTTTTACTTATAGGAGAAAAATAAAGCGCAAAATAAATTTCCTTTCAAAGCATAATGACTAAAAAACGGTACTTAATCCTCATTTTTATAGCATTACGCAGAATGGGTAGTTTGAACCACTCCTGTGACAGGACCTTAGTCTGTCACTGGTTTACAATCTCAGCAAGGAGAGTACCCATTTATATTGCTGGATAGAGCGTTTTTGCTTACAACACCTGGTATTCACCCAAATGATTATTCATCTAAGTACTTACCAGCTTTAATGTCATTTAATTTTGAACTGATGGGAACTGGTGTGTCATCCACATGATTTTTTGTCATAAAACATCCACACATTTTATGGGGGTGGTGAGGCGGGAAAATTATAAAAAGAAATAACAGAATCCTTCCCTGGGCATTAGAGAAAAAAAAAAAAAAAAATGGTTCCAAACAAACAATTGCTATACGTATTTGGTAGGTACGGGCAAAATGAATGCCGATGCTCAAAATGTATAAACATTTTGACCCCTCCCTTTACTTAAAAATTCAAAAATCAGGAAATTAACCAATTTTTATGAAATTTTCAGTATTTATCAAATAATGATTGAGGAATATAATTAACTGATTATTTTTATTTAAATCTGAGTGGAAATATACTTCGTTTAAACAAAAAATACCTTTACTAAAGTTATAATTTTCGGTAGTAAATAATTTATTTTTGCTTTTTTTATATAAATAAAGCATCATAATTTGTAACAAAAAAAAAAAAAAAAAAAAAAAAAAATTTTTTTACAGGAACATTATAAAAAAAACCCTAAAGTCCGTATTAATGAATTCGATATAACTCTAAGAAAAATGAATTTCTCGAACTATCGATATTACCATTGAATTAAGCATTGTTTATTTAGTATTTTCACACACAAAAAAAATTATAATAACAAAAATATTTCTACTTTTTTTTTTAATTACAGATTTCGCATAATTTTTATATGCAAGATTTTAATAATTTCCTTGCTCGCAAGAATGTGAAACTTTCGGTGTAACATAATTTTTATATAATCTCGAACAATAATTTTAAAAAATTAATTTAAAAACAGGAACATAAAAAATAATTAAATTAAAAAATGATAAAAATTGATACAAACGTTCAGAATAGGAATGTATGGATGCACGTCTGGGGGAAAAAAAAAGAAAAAAAAAAAGAAGAAATCTGACACCCCTACCTCCTTTTACTATCATAACTTCATTTTGAAACAGCGTTTCAATTGGCTGAAATTTTGGGCCTCCTTATAATCATGTTTACATTTTTTTTTTTTTTTTTTTAGTTTGTTGGATTTTTGGTGAACGGTAAATTACTTGCTTTTTGAGGGCTAATTAAGTTTTTTTTTTGCACAAACAAGGTTTTTTTTGTTTTTTTTTTAATTCAATATCTTAGGACTTTACTAATTATCTTTGAAATAGACCCAGAAAACTAATATTTATCTTTTAAAGGATTTTACAATGAATTTATTTAACTTCAAAATTTAGCTGAATTGGTTAGCTCACCGTGAAAACATTTTTCATAACTTTTTTTCTTTTTCACGAGTACAAATATTTTTTATCTTTTAGGAAATTAACTTTATTCTCTAATCTTTCAAATACAATCAAAAAGTAGTCGCACACCTACAAAAAAAATTATGATAAATCGGCTTTCAAAACTAGGTCCCCTTATTTTTACCTGCTCATTTTTGCCCGTACCTAGTATTTGGGATCATTTTTTTTTTTTTAATCCCTCTTTAGAAACAAAATGGAAGAACAAATACAGGAGCAATTTTGAAATGTAAAATTGGATTAAAACTTCTCAGACAATTTTTTTTTCGATTAGGGATGGAGGGGGGGTATCTATTTTATTACAGGGTAAATATCAAAAGTATTTGCTTCTTTAAAACGATTTTGGTTTGAATATAATGTATGACAATACAACTTGCCTTGCATCAATCCGAAAGAAAAAGAGCAGAGAAACTATATATATATATTATATATATATATTAAATGAAGCTATGATACAAGTCTATCGAATTCTTGGGAACTGGCTCATCCCATCTAAGTGTGATAACCATGACATAACAGATTATATATATAATAACAGATTATATATATATATATATATATATAATTTCAAATGTATAAACATATAAGGTAATACAATATATCGCATATATATTTATTTTCAGTATTCAATTCAACAATTGTCAATATTTGAGTAGAATTTAGTAGTAGTATGAAAATATATTCATTGTAAGCTACAGAGAAACATTGTATATTATCATATATATAAGGAGGAACATATTAAAAAAAAAAAAAAAAATTCAATAAAATTATACCACAAAGATGAAATGAAAGATTTTCATACTTTGGATTAAGCTGATAAAATAGAGTGAAATAGATAAAAGAAAATGCTGTAAAAAGATTTATACACTTTTTTTAGGCATTTTTCTTACACCTCCACTATATATATATATATATATATATATATATATATATATATATAAAATGAAAGGAAGTTAGAAATGTGATTTCAACTAATCTATCTCATAGGTTGCAATGAAATAATTAGTTTAAATAAACTAAATACAAAATTAAACTGAAAACTAACACTAAGCATAAGAATGTCTAGGATCCACAATTTCTTTCCTATTTTTTTTAGAAAAATAGAAAGAAATTTTAAAAAGTGGCAAACCAAACAGATCAGAAAAAAGGCGCACTTCATCATCCAGAGAGCAAATCAGCAGTTTCAGGATATTTTTTTTTAAATGGCACAAAACAATGAAATGAGAAATGACTTATTCTTGTGTTTTGTTAAATCTAATTTGTGTCATGATGAAGCACAATGGAATATGATGCGAAAATGTAAAATGCCCTAATCCCAACTAAACAGAAATACATTATATATATATATATATATAATTGGGTAAACAGAGTATGATGTTCAAACAGTCCGCATTATCATACCTAGATATAAGAGGTGTGTGTGTGTGTATATATATATATATATATATATATATATATATATATATATATATATATATATAAACACACACACGATAGAAGTCTCAATTAAAGAAAATTTATGGTTTATTTTTGTTGCTCAATTTAAATAATAAAAATAATAAACTAAGAATCTGTCCTGGAATGCTCAAATCTGGACTTGAGAAGGAAAAAGATAAGAGGGGGAGTAGGAGAACAAAAAGAATAGTTATAAACTGACATTTTTTTTAACACTCAGTGTCCCAAGTTTTTATTCCAACACTCCTCATCATCAAATGTTCACACACAAATGCCCAGTGAATGATCTTAAAGATGATGATGGAACCGGAGAGGTAAGAGGGGGTGGGGAGGCAGGCAGCAAATATCCAATGGTCGGTGTTATTATAACAACATTACAATAGTAGTGGTAATATTAGCTTAGAATAGTAAAATCATATCATAATGTTATCAACATTATCTATGTAGTGTCCATTGTCTTGTGTGTGACACTGTTGCTCCAGTAGAGTTAATGTCAGCATAATTATTAATCATTGTAATAAAATCCCTTCGAGTAGATCAGTTATTGTTGTTGTCATCCCAATTTGTTATGTACAGAGGGTGGGGGGGAAATTTAACCAAAAGATTAAAAAAAAAAAAAAGTTGTGAATAGTGAACAAACCGGTCCTTCCCCCAATCTGAAAGGAGCCATGTTGGAAAAACCCAGCAGACTCTGCGCAAAAATAAAAAAAACAAAAATGAAGAGTTCCTCAGACTGATCACACTCAAAGTATACACACTTTCAAGACATTTTAGATGAGACTGTTCTGGGGTATGTGTGTGTGTATATATATGTATTTGTGTGTGTGTGTGTGTGTGTGTGTGCGTATGCATATGTGAGAGGGTAGGAGCTGGGGCTCACTTGCTGAAAGCCGCTATGACTGCCCACATCATTTCATTTGACCCTTCCTTCATGCTCTCAACATCAAACTCAAGGTCCAGTAGCTCACGCACACGTTTCATGGCGACCTCATAGTCGTCGTCAGAGAGTGGGGCAAAGGCATTTTCCAGCACATCAGAGGCATGAGCAAGGTATATCAGAGCCAGAAGACGTTTGTCCATTCTTTGCGGATTGTTAGTCCATCGACTCAGAACGGCATCCTGTACTCGTTTGATCACCTTCTGTTTCACGATTGTGTCTGTTAGCGGATGAGTCGTCATGTCAAAGAGGAGGAAGTTCTGTTTTTCAGTCGTGCAAACTCCTTTCTCCACTAAATTTTTAGCCAATCGTTCACGGACATTACGAAGTTGGTATTTCAGTTTCAATGGATTCCAAGTCTCGCCTAAAAAAAAAAAAAAAAAAAAAGTAATGTTAATCAATGATGAAAAACCAAGCACATGAGAAATAAGATAAACATTAAAAGGTGTGTGTGTGTTTTTAATGTCATGTAGCAAAAGTTATCAGCTTTGAACATTGCAGCAAGCATTTGTTGATCGTGTCAAAGTCTTGGTTATCTCCCTTGATCTAAAATTCAAGCCTTAATTATACATAACCACCATCTTAGAGGAGCTAGTTCTTATGTGCATTTATTTCAATCTCATAGTTGCCTCTCCCCTCTTTCACTTATTTTTCTATGCAATTACTTTCCAAAACTGCTGCTTCTACTACTAATAATATTACAACTATTACTACTACTAATAATAATAATAATAATAATGATAATAAAGACAGGTTATTTTAGGATTGGTTGGTTGGTTGTTTTTATTTTACGGCATATATCAACACTTTTCGGGTTATTTAATGCCGAATCCAAAGATTTTGAAGAAAAATTTTTAATAAAATATATTTGTTGTTTTCAAGTCGGTTTCTATTTAACCCATAGTTGGGACCCTAACAGGTACTACCACTCCGGGTCAGAGTGGACCTGGGAGCAATGGTAATTAAAGGGTGGCTCCACACTCCCCAAAAGCCCGCAAGTTGGGGCCTCACCACTGGATATAGTTTAAGGTTATATCCAGGACCGTTATTTTAGGAAGATATATCCTTCAATTAGTATGTCCAGATAAACCCCTAGACAGTTTTGTTAACCTGAACATATACATTGATAGAAGTAATTGCTTCCCAGGCTGGAAGACAAGTTTTATTTTAAATTGTAAACTGTTGGTTCAACATCTCACTGTATATGGCTTTTAAGTTTTCACTTTCATTGTTGATTAATATATACGATTGAATTTCTGATATTACTAACCAGCAGAGCATTATCACTGCCAACAAAAGGAAGAGTGTTTCAAGCATGCATACACACTGATGATGTATGGAAATGACACCTGGCCAGTGAGGGTTGAGGACAGGCATTGCATGAAGAGAAATATTGGAATGACATGATGGATGTGTAATGCTGGGCTTAGATCTGACAACTTCAAAGGAAGATTAAATGAACAGTATAGGGAGATATTTGTAGAAAAGGTGACATTGAAAAAAAAAAAAATGGATGGATTTTGGGGTTATTAGATGTAAAACAGTTGAGGTAGCAGGTTCAGTTCACAGAGGAAGGCCACAGAAAATACATGAGGCAGTGATAAGGATGGAGTTGAAAGAAAGATGGATATTCAAAAACCTGACCAAGAATAGGCTTGGAGGTGAATTTCTTAAAGCCATCCAACTCATGCCAACATGTAAAACCGACATTAAACTCAATATGATGAAAAACATGTTAATCCGATGTTTTCCTAAAGAAAGTTATGAATTGTAAATTTCTTGGTAATCTTTTGATCTATAAGTCTGAGAAGCAATTTCTTTTGATGAATATTGGTCAAAAGATGACCATAAGAATGAATATACTAAAGAAAAAATTATGATAGAGGCTCAACTGAGCGCCAATCCTTAGTTCCTCTTTGTCAGACATTCTTAACAAGAATTCTTACCAGAACAAAACAAGTTTCCTTTTTTCCTCCTATATGACAGAATTTCCATGAACAGAGTTTCTTTCCAAAATCTCTACTTCTGCGGAACATTACCATTGGACTGCTTCCTTGTAAACTACAATAGTGTCATCTTCAAATCCAATGTCAACAAACACTTGTCATTAATCACCTCCATAAGTAATCAAACTTCATTCCATTCATTATTTTCAATCCTTTCATAACATTCTTCATCATTCAACTGATAATCTACTTATTTCATGAATCCTTGTTCTTGAGTTGATTTTGGCCTTAATAAAAATTAAATTTCATCTCCGCTATTTTAAAAAATTTGTACTCATTTATCTGGACCATTTTCAAAAAGTTCAAAGAAAACCGTAAATGGCAGCTTTTTAATGAAAATAAAAAATAAAACCCCAAAATAATTGCATCTCTAATTTTGTTTTCAAGTTTTACAAATTTAAATATGAAGAAAACTACAAAATCTATTAAAACTAAGGAAATTTCAAAGCATTTCCTACTTTAAAAAATTCCAATATCGGATTTAAAAAAAAAAAGGGGAAAGAAATTACAATGTGCTACATTACATTTGCCCAGCCTGGAGGTTATCCTAAGGACGAATTCATTATGCTATCAGGTTGACAAAGTTCTTGTGGTTTTTAACTTCTAAATTCAGATTAACATCTCAGCTCAAATAAAAATTTATTGATCGAAATAAGCATCATCAGGATCAACACACTTTTGCCAACGCAAAACAAGTGTTTTTATGCCAGTAACATAAAAATCTTGTGTTCTGGTGGCGATTATATTGCTTTGGTTTTGGAAGCATTTCTCACACAAAGTTGTTGATATACTTAAAAAAGTGATAGTCGGTAGGTGAGAGGTCCAGAGAGTATGGCGTATTAAGGCAAACTTTCATAGTTCAATTTGTTCAACTTCTGCAGGGTCATTTTAGCAATGTGGGGTCAAGCATTGGGTCTTTTCTGTTGACTAATGCTGGGTGTTGTTATCCAAGTTATGCATTTCATCTTTTGTTGACAGTACTTCGCCGCCATAATCGTTTCGCCTACATTAAAAAAACAAACTAATGTATAAGACTGGTTGCAGACCACCAAACAGCATAACCTTTTGGTGCAACTCTGGCTTCAGGAAGTGTCATGGAGCTTCGTCTGCGTTTAACCACTAAGACGAGAACCGCCGGCTGTCGTAAAGAACCCACTTTTCATCGCAAGTCACAAGCCAGTTGGGAGGTCATTTTTGTTGTGTAAAAGGGAAGATGACACTTTATAATGGCACGTCTTTTGATTGCTGTTCAGTTTTAGCAGCAACTATTTATCAAGTTTTTTGTATTTCCAATCTCTCAAGTGGTTGAAAAGTGTGTATACGTAATTTTTTTTTTTTTTTTTTTTTACATAGGCATCACCACTTATCAAGGCCAAGAGGCCACTCGAGGATAAGTGTTAAAGAGTGTACAGTAGAAATTGGACAATATAGTAATTGTTAGTAATGGAAATTTGGTAAATTTGTTAACTTTTATGATCAACTTGTTTACGTTATACTTGAAGACAACCATATTGTAGTCAGCTGGAAAGCGGAAGACAATTCCATAGGCGTGCAGTTCTAATGGAATCTACGTTTAGGTTCAGGCACAGATAAAGAGTGGGGGAAATTAGTGATAGTGTTTTCTACTAGACGGGTGTTTCTTGTGAAAGTTTTGTGAGGGAGGACCATAGATTGGAGCTCAGCCGAGCACTTGCCATGAAAATAACGATAAAGGAGAGACAAACTCGCACCATCTCTTCTGTGAGAAAGAGGTTGCAGGGAAGAGAAAAAGACATCCCCTACAAGGCTACGAAGTCTATTTTGAGCTCTATCAAGGCAGGATAAGTCCTTTCTAGCAGCTTCTGCCCAGATGTGGCAACAGTACTCCCATCCTTGGACGTACCTTGGACATGTCTAATTCAGAAGCAAGTTTGAACAGTTGTGCATGGATTAGCTTCGACTAAATTGATCATTGTCAACATTCGATGGACAACCACTATGCTCATCGTCTTCAAGACTCTTGTCACCGCCACAAAGATTCCTGGGTAAAACACTTCGCTGATATCGCAAGCGGTTTCAGCAGCTTTTCAGGCTAACTTGAAATAAAAAAATTGTGCAAATTTGCTTTTTTTCATATTCAACGTTCAGAAAAGACAATTGCTTTACAAAACGATTATAATTTAAAGGATTAGATAGAGCAAAAACACTCTTTAAAATGATAAAGTAAAGGTATCATGATAAAAACTCGTTTGAAAGTACATTTGAAATGAAAACTTAAAATTCCACAAGAACTTTCTTCTCAACCTAATAATATGGTAATGTGAAGTAGTTATCTTTAATTGCAGGAAAATTGGCCGACCAAGGAAAACTTGGAAGCAAGTGATTAGACAAGACCTAGCTGGAAATAGCTGACCCACTGAACCGTGATAACTGGAGAATGAGCTTGCAGCATATAGACAAAAAATAAAGAACAAGCCGAGCATGCAAGGTCCTTCCTCCAGGAGTGGAAAATTTACTTTCACCATGACTAATGTTTGTAAAAAAAATTTTTTTTTTTTTTTTTTTTTTTTTTTTTTTTTTTTTAAATCTAAGGCGTGGTTATTGAGAAAAGTGCAAACAAATGAATGATTTGGGGGAAATTTTACCCCTATAATGCCTCCTAGAAGGGGGGGGGGCCCCGTTCTGTTACTGGTTTTACTCATATCATGTTTAATGTTTGTGCAAAATTTTTAAAAATTCCAAGGCGTAGTTATTGAGAAAAGTGCAGACAGACGAAGGGTGAATTTACGGGTCCACCCTCCTTTTGTCGGGGGTGGGGGTGGAGAACAAAAAACATTACCTATACTTTAAATCAATATTTCAATTTTAATCCATTAGATCTTTAATTAAATTAAAAATTGATGACAAAATGGCTTGGTGATTTTGGTTGCTTGAATTCTCAATCTGGAGCTAAATATGAAAATGAAGACAGAGAAATAAAGCGCCATTAAAATAAGACGCCATTAAACTAAAGCTGCTTATTTCAAGTTAATTTGTAAGCTTGAACATTTTTATGTGAAACTTTTTCTCAAGGTTAGATTTTATTGCTTCTTAATTTCTGTTTTTCTTTTCATCTAACACTTCTTGCTGGCAAGTTTTTGACCTTGAAGTTGTATTTTTTAGCTCCTTACATCAAGTGGATTCATACCCTGTCGAGCAATTTCCATAAGAAAAAAATATTTGAGCTGTAAAACTGTTGACTGACACAAACGTTAGTTTCAAAGGTTAGTTCGAAAAAGACCTAAGAAAAAAAAAAAGAAAAAAAAAAAAAAAGAAAAAAGAGCATTCTTATTTGACAGAGTTGAGCGATTGGCAATGACTCCTGCAACTGATGATGGCAACATAATGAGGGAGAGTAACAAGTTATAAGAAGGCAGAAAAAATATTCCAATGTACCCTAAACATTTAATGCTCACATTTGCGAAAAATATTCAGATTTCAGTCCATTAAAAATTAGCAAAATTTATAGCCCATCGACTTAGAATGAGTGCTTTATGTCAAATTTTTAAAGTACATGTGGTATTGTGGTAAGTAATCTCTTAATCCCTGATCAATCAAATGGATACCATTTTACTGCACCTTATAATTAAGGTCCATACAAATTTCCAACCAGATTGACCCAGTAATTTCCGAAAAAGAATGGACAGACAAGCAGAAATGTATAACTATATACATTTATTAAATTTATTTTTTAATTATGCCCCCCCCCCCAAAGTGTGTGCTAGTTTATTCATTGATCTGCTTAACTAGAGAAAGATCATGTTAATCCATAGCCACTAAAACTAAGGCATTTAACCTTTATCTGTTCCTCCCCCTTACAATAAATTCCTTTTAAATCCATTCAATCATCGAAAAGTGATTGAGAGACAAGCCCAAAAAGAATCGATGCATAATACAAATGTATGATCACCCAACAACTTGTCAGGAAGATATGAAGTTAATCTTTGAATACGTTTTGAAAATAAACCATTGGAAATAAGTTATAACTATTAATATATTGTCATTTTTTTTTAAGGCTTCATAGGGGGACAATTAAGGTTTTTATCAATTTTTCTTTACACATTTTATAGTAAGGTTAAAAAGTCCAGAACTTGAATTAAGATTTTCAGAAGAGATTTGTTTTTTATTTCACAGAATTATACGAAAAAGAATTATTTTATATCAAAATATATTTTGTGTGGTGTGAGAGTATGAGTAAAGGACAGAAAATGGAGGAAAAACAAAGGAGACACAAGACATGGGCAAAAAAAACAAACAAAGGAGACACAAAAGCGGGGAAAAACAAAGGAGACACAAAAGCGGGGAAAAACAAAGGAGACACAACAGAGGGGAAAAACAAAGGAGACACAACAGAGGGGAAAAACAAAGGAGACACAACAGAGGGGAAAAACAAAGGAGACACAACAGAGGGGAAAAACAAAGGAGACACAACAGAGGGGAAAAACAAAGGAGACACAACAGAGGGGAAAAACAAAGGAGACACAACAGAGGGGAAAAACAAAGGAGACACAACAGAGGGGAAAAACAAAGGAGACACAACAGAGGGGAAAAACAAAGGAGACACAACAGAGGGGAAAAACAAAGGAGACACAACAGAGGGGAAAAACAAAGGAGACACAACAGAGGGGAAAAACAAAGGAGACACAACAGAGGGGAAAAACAAAGGAGACACAACAGAGGGGAAAAACAAAGGAGACACAAAAGAGGGGAAAAACAAAGGAGACACAAAAGAGGGGAAAAACAAAGGAGACACAACAGAGGGGAAAAACAAAGGAGACACAAAAGAGGGGAAAAACAAAGGAGACACAAAAGAGGGGAAAAACAAAGGAGACACAAAAGAGGGGAAAAACAAAGGAGACACAAAAGAGGGGAAAAACAAAGGAGACACAAAAGAGGGGAAAAACAAAGGAGACACAAAAGAGGGGAAAAACAAAGGAGACACAAAAGAGGGGAAAAACAAAGGAGACACAAAAGAGGGGAAAAACAAAGGAGACACAAAAGAGGGGAAAAACAAAGGAGACACAAAAGAGGGGAAAAACAAAGGAGACACAAAAGAGGGGAAAAACAAAGGAGACACAAAAGAGGGGAAAAACAAAGGAGACACAAAAGAGGGGAAAAACAAAGGAGACACAAAAGAGGGGAAAAACAAAGGAGAGACAAAAGAGGGGAAAAACAAAGGAGACACAAAAGAGGGGGAAACAAACAGACACAGAAGAGAAAACCAAATCTATTTTTTTAGCCATGAAGATGCTATTTCAAGCTGAAGAGTGACCATCTGACAAAGTCTGTCATTATGAGACAAAGATAGATTCAAACCAAGACTAAAATGCAAAAGAGTTGACGTACGAAGAAGAAAAGTATTAAATTCACTTCTAAACTTATAGTACTGTATAATCCCAAGTGATGATCAAGCTAAGTGATGATCAAGCTAAACAATTTCAGTGGTGTAATGAGAATTAGTTTTTCAATACACAGCTTAAAAATTAAGTCCAAATAACATTAGTTAAAAAAAATGATTTCATAAAATTCAAAGAAATTCATCAATAAACTAGAATACCTGACTCAGAACAAATAAAATTCCCAGAACAGAACAGTTCTGCACCACTTATGCCCCCTGATTAAGATTATAATCAAGATATGATTGTACTAAACCTCATGTCTCGAATCCTTATTCTAATCTTGATCAAAATCCAAGACAACCACTTTAATTCTATAAAATGTCTACAATTTAAGCTTAAAAACTCTTAAGGAATTGAAGCTCATAGAATCTTGCTCAATTTGTGTCTAATAAGTCAAATTTAATGCAAATCTGAAATATTTTGATTTTAAAAATGGAAGATTATGTCCAAATTTAAATTCCATTAAAAATATCAAAAAAATAAAATTTTATAAACATTTATTAATTGATGTCTAATACCTACAGTAAAAATTTCACAAAAATCTGAGATATTTAAATTTTCAGAAGCTTAAATTAACCTAAATATAGCCCATATTCTAATCTCTTTACACCTAGCAGCCATCTTCCATAATTCACGATTGGTTGATTTAGGAGTAAATCCTATTAATAGAAATCCATCAACATATACACATACGTATCTTTATAGAAATGGAGATAAATGAAATTTACTATAGTTTCTCTTTGCTTAATTAAATCTTAAAAGCTTCATGCATTTTACTTTTACAATTGACAGATGAAAATTTTGATTCTTACTGTTAAAACTTTTCGGCTTAACATTTACAGGCAACATGAACTGAAATACATTGAGGGCATTGCCAAGGCTGCTGAGAAGATAGGGATTTCTCTATTATACTAGAAATAGTTTCTCACCCGAGAGTACCCTGTATTTCTACAAAGCCACTATTCAATTATGCATTGTGCATCTGCTACTAACCTCTTGTTCTTAGAGTTAAAAAAAAAAAAAAAGTCTCCACCCTAATAGGACACTTTCAACCAAACTCCAACCTGTCTCATTGGTGAAATGTTGCATCCTTGTTCTTGTTTTTCAAGTACTTTAATGGAATGTACTTTGTACCCCCCATGACATAAATACCTTCCAACTAACTCGACAAGTAGCAAAATCCCACCCCTATACTGTAGAGATCTCTAGATGTCAAAAAGCCTTCTACTCTAATAGTTGATTCCCTCAAAACTGTTAGACTTTGGAATTCTCTCCCGGCTCAGTGCTTCCCTGACTGTACAGACATGCAAAAGTTCAAAATATAATGTGAACAGACATCTTGCTGTTCAATTCCCTACACATAGTATCCCTGTGGATTCAAAGCGACACTGTGCCGTGTTTGAGGTGAATTAACAGTAAAAATAATAAAATATAAAAAAAGATATCTTTTAACTTGACTAAAAACAAATTTTTTTGTCCTCTATTTTTGATATTGATAAGCACGTGTCTTTCCATCAGAGTCTTTAACAGATGACAATGAAGAGGAAATGGGGTTAGGAAAATAAATGTAAAGAAATGTATTAAACACAAATTCTAATAATCAATAATTAAGGTTGAGAATCAATCCCTTGGATAGGACAGTAACACAATTTTTTTTTTTTGAATTTCTCTCTAATCATGGCCAAAAGTAAATTTCATTAAACAATACCTGTTAAGAAACTGGTGATATAAATAATTCATTATTTCAAGGCAAATACAGTTTTATTGTGATTATAAAAACCAACATAAAATACACACCTGAAAATTCCCAGACAAAATATACACCTGAGAATATTGAAATACATATATAAACCAGATTTGGAAAGCATTGACAGCTAGTAAAATATACGGAGATGGAGGAGGAGGAGGTGCAAATCATCAACAACAATGATTATGAATCATGAAATTTGGGTGGGGGTGGGGACTGAAGAAGATTAAAGTAAGCATAAGAGAACAGAATAGTGATTTTTTTTTATAGGTCAGTCTATATGATTACCTAAAACACAATAACTTGAAAGTCAAGTGGAATATATATATATATGTATATATATATGATTAGTTTTTTTGGAAAAAGAATTCCAGCAGAGTGCTCAATTAAAAGGAAAATCCAAATTTTAAGAGCGTACTTATATTTTGTGTACAGAAAGTTGTTAGTTGAGACAGGTCATTGGTACCGTCGGTTTCAAGCCCGATAATAAGGCCCGTTTAAGGTATCCTTATCAAGCTCTCTTCAGCCAATATTCGTCTATCTTATAACCGGAAGTGTGAAGTATATATACCTCGCGAATCCACGTTCAAATCTCGTTTTGTTTAATCCCCCCCCCCTTTTTTTTTTTTTTTTTTTTTTATATCTATCTATATATATATATATATATATATATATATATCGGGTAATGTAATACCTAATTTTCAACTTTGAATTATTTAAATTTAAGATCTAATTTCGAAAAAATGTTTTTTTTTATATGAATCGATTTTAATTTGAACCCCATTTAATTTTAAAATCTCTTTCCTTATGTATAAAAACTTTAAAATCTGTATTGGTATCGGTTAAAAACTTAAAAATTCGTTTAATTATATCGAACATTTAAAAATTTCCAAAAATATGTTTAAAGTTTTAAAAAATATATTTTTAATTATATCGAATCACGTTTAAAAATTTCGAAATACGTTTAAAAATTATTTTTTAAAAACCCAAATCTTTCAAGGTTTGGAGAAGTGAGCATTTATCTATCCTAAGTGATTTCCCTAGTTTATTAACATTATTATATTTTTCTATAGTTTTAAATTCGAAATAGATTATAAATTACATTTATAAAATATAATTTTATATATATATATATATATATATATGACATTAATTAAAAATCTATAATATAATTGCGATTAAAATCCAAGTTTACCGACTAATTATTTATGTATTTACAATTTTTTTTCCTTATATATATATATATATATATATATAAAAACAACATCTAAGTGTTGTTCTTTTCATTGATCCAATTTATTAGGAGCCCCTTCCTTCTATGTATGCAACTTTTCAAAGCTTCACTCCTCACATTTAAACATTTTATTTTTGGGTCATGAATGGACCGGAGGATGTAGTATTTCTCTGCGTTACAGAGTGAGCATTGACTTAATTCCGGGACGTATGCTGGTCTATGCTCTATTTTTCTCCATTTTATGGAAAAGGGTGTATTTTTTTCTTTAAGCTCCCACACGCGGGTAGCTAATGCTGTATTCATCCTTGTTTTAGCTCTAAAGGAGCTCATATGTGCATAATATCTTTGTTTAAATTGGCCTTTTGTCATACCTATATATATTTCCGGTATATTTGTGGATTGTTCCGTTACTGTGGCCTCATAGACAAGGGATTCAGCTTTACAATTACCCTCCAATGGACAGCTATTTTTGGTCCTGCAAGAGCAGCCTGCGTTATCTATCTTTTTTGGTTCTTTGGATATTATCGACTTTATTGATGGAGCTGTCGAGTAACTAACTTTCACCGTGTTTCTATTAAAAAGTTTATGTAGTCTATGTGTTCTTGGAAAATGTTTGTCTAGAAGGCTAAGAAAACAATGCCCCACTCTAGTTTTAATGTTCAATGAAAACGGAGGTAAGAACCAGATTATTTTCCGTTTCCTCTTTCGTTTTATATTTTCTTTATTCTGGGTTTGTTGAAATTTTATGTTTTCATTGAACCCACTTTGATGCAGTGCGTCATTATAATATGGTGCTGCTTTCTCGAACACTTCAGCGTTCGAAGAAAGCCGTGAAATCCTTTGGCTAATGTTCGCTACCATATTTTTAAACACTGTGGGTGGGTGGCATGAACCCTTATTTATATACATGAGTTTTTCATTTAGTTTGTGAAAGGGTTTGTGTATTTTCTTCTCGAGATCTAGAGTGGCATCTAAAAAATCTACTCTATCTAAATTTGTCTGTATTATTATTTTAAAGGCTAGTTCCTTAAAAATTCAGCTAGGTCTTTTCTAAGCCTGTCTAGTGCACATCCATTGTAGTCACGCGATAGGCAAAGTCCATCATCTCTATATAATCCAAAAAAGTGATCTGGGAATTTATATTTCATGGTCTCCAGTAGAAAAAGTCCAACCAGATCGCAGATATCAGCACTGTCATACGCCCCCATCGCGACGTCAAAGGGGTCTTCGGGGTTTGATTTTTTGACCCACGTTTTATCGTCAAAAAATAAAAGGGTCTGTCGAGCTTGCATGATTGTTTCCTTATCGAGCTCACTTATCTTTCTATATTTTGATGCGAAGATCAACGATTTTTCTAGGATTTCCTTAGTGATTGAAGGGTAAAAATCGACGATATCCAGTTGTGTAAACTTACATTTGTGTGGTTCAGTTATGTTTTTAAACCAGTCCAGTACCGCGCTAGTGTCTGCCCACAAATTAAGATTTGATTTTCTTTTTATCTCTTTTACTATTTCTCTAAGTATAGACTTGCTAGCTAGACCGATTTCGCTTTTAGCCGGGTTTATTAACCTGCAGGTTGGCCTATTATTAAAATTTTCCTTGTGGTCTTTTAAAGTTATAAACACATTTTTCTTTGCTAACCTATTTACTCTGTATTCTATACCTAATTTTGTGGCAACTTCTGTAGCCTCTTGGTTAATAGATTTATAAGTATCTTTTCTTGCTACCTGGTATTTTTCTGTAATTGAGTTTAGTACAAGTTGTTTTTTCTGTTCCTTTTCCATTTTATATAAATTTTTCGTTTTATCTGAGAAAACAATCGTCTCATTTTCTCTTTTTATTTTGGATTCTTGTATACAGCTGGTTACTTGGTGTTGGTATATTTTTAGTGGAGTAATTTAAGGTATATTGTTCCATCTCCGGTTGTTTTTAAAGAAGGTGGTCTTTACTTCCTGTTTTGTGGTGTTCTTTCCCGATAGTGCTCAACCACTAGGCTATTGGTATTTACCGTAAATTCCTGGTGGGGGCGAATATGATTAGTTTTTTTGGAAAAAGAATTCCAGCAGAGTGCTCAATTAAAAGGAAAATCCAAATTTTAAGAGCGTACTTATATTTTGTGTACAGAAAGTTGTTAGTTGAGACAGGTCATTGGTACCGTCGGTTTCAAGCCCGATAATAAGGCCCGTTTAAGGTATCCTTATCAAGCTCTCTTCAGCCAATATTCGTCTATCTTATAACCGGAAGTGTGAAGTATATATACCTCGCGAATCCACGTTCAAATCTCGTTTTGTTTAATCCCCCCCCCCCTTTTTTTTTTTTTTTTTATATCTATCTATATATATATATATATATATATATATATCGGGTAATGTAATACCTAATTTTCAACTTTGAATTATTTATTTTAAATTAAATTTTGAAAAAGATTTACTAGACATTATCGCTAAGCTTGAATTTAAACATAGATCAAATCAATTTCAAAAAACAATGACAGCTGATATCAAAAAAATAAAAAGAGAAAATGAGACGATTGTTTTCTCAGATAAAACGAAAAATTTATATAAAATGGAAAAGGAACAGAAAAAACAACTTGTACTAAACTCAATTACAGAAAAATACCAGGTAGCAAGAAAAGATACTTATAAATCTATTAACCAAGAGGCTACAGAAGTTGCCACAAAATTAGGTATAGAATACAGAGTAAATAGGTTAGCAAAGAAAAATGTGTTTATAACTTTAAAAGACCACAAGGAAAATTTTAATAATAGGCCAACCTGCAGGTTAATAAACCCGGCTAAAAGCGAAATCGGTCTAGCTAGCAAGTCTATACTTAGAGAAATAGTAAAAGAGATAAAAAGAAAATCAAATCTTAATTTGTGGGCAGACACTAGCGCGGTACTGGACTGGTTTAAAAACATAACTGAACCACACAAATGTAAGTTTACACAACTGGATATCGTCGATTTTTACCCTTCAATCACTAAGGAAATCCTAGAAAAATCGTTGATCTTCGCATCAAAATATAGAAAGATAAGTGAGCTCGATAAGGAAACAATCATGCAAGCTCGACAGACCCTTTTATTTTTTGACGATAAAACGTGGGTCAAAAAATCAAACCCCGAAGACCCCTTTGACGTCGCGATGGGGGCGTATGACAGTGCGGATATCTGCGATCTGGTTGGACTTTTTCTACTGGAGACCATGAAATATAAATTCCCAGATCACTTTTTTGGATTATATAGAGATGATGGACTTTGCCTATCGCGTGACTACAATGGATGTGCACTAGACAGGCTTAGAAAAGACCTAGCTGAATTTTTTAAGGAACTAGGCTTTAAAATAATAATACAGACAAATTTAGATAGAGTAGATTTTTTAGATGCCACTCTAGATCTCGAGAAGAAAATACACAAACCCTTTCACAAACTAAATGAAAAACTCATGTATATAAATAAGGGTTCATGCCACCCACCCACAGTGTTTAAAAATATGGTAGCGAACATTAGCCAAAGGATTTCACGGCTTTCTTCGAACGCTGAAGTGTTCGAGAAAGCAGCACCATATTATAATGACGCACTGCATCAAAGTGGGTTCAATGAAAACATAAAATTTCAACAAACCCAGAATAAAGAAAATATAAAACGAAAGAGGAAACGGAAAATAATCTGGTTCTTACCTCCGTTTTCATTGAACATTAAAACTAGAGTGGGGCATTGTTTTCTTAGCCTTCTAGACAAACATTTTCCAAGAACACATAGACTACATAAACTTTTTAATAGAAACACGGTGAAAGTTAGTTACTCGACAGCTCCATCAATAAAGTCGATAATATCCAAAGAACCAAAAAAGATAGATAACGCAGGCTGCTCTTGCAGGACCAAAAATAGCTGTCCATTGGAGGGTAATTGTAAAGCTGAATCCCTTGTCTATGAGGCCACAGTAACGGAACAATCCACAAATATACCGGAAATATATATAGGTATGACAAAAGGCCAATTTAAACAAAGATATTATGCACATATGAGCTCCTTTAGAGCTAAAACAAGGATGAATACAGCATTAGCTACCCGCGTGTGGGAGCTTAAAGAAAAAAATACACCCTTTTCCATAAAATGGAGAAAAATAGAGCATAGACCAGCATACGTCCCGGAATTAAGTCAATGCTCACTCTGTAACGCAGAGAAATACTACATCCTCCGGTCCATTCATGACCCAAAAATAAAATGTTTAAATGTGAGGAGTGAAGCTTTGAAAAGTTGCATACATAGAAGGAAGGGGCTCCTAATAAATTGGATCAATGAAAAGAACAACACTTAGATGTTGTTTTTATATATATATATATAAGGAAAAAAAATTGTAAATACATAAATAATTAGTCGGTAAACTTGGATTTTAATCGCAATTATATTATAGATTTTTAATTAATGTCATATATATATATATATATATATATATATAAAATCATATTTTATAAATGTAATTTATAATCTATTTCGAATTTAAAACTATAGAAAAATATAATAATGTTAATAAACTAGGGAAATCACTTAGGATAGATAAATGCTCACTTCTCCAAACCTTGAAAGATTTGGGTTTTTAAAAAATAATTTTTAAACGTATTTCGAAATTTTTAAACGTGATTCGATATAATTAAAAATATATTTTTTAAAACTTTAAACGTATTTTTGGAAATTTTTAAATGTTCGATATAATTAAACGAATTTTTAAGTTTTTAACCGATACCAATACAGATTTTAAAGTTTTTATACATAAGGAAAGAGATTTTAAAATTAAATGGGGTTCAAATTAAAATCGATTCATATAAAAAAAACATTTTTTCGAAATTAGATCTTAAATTTAAATAATTCAAAGTTGAAAATTAGGTATTACATTACCCGATATATATATATATATATATATATATAGATAGATATAAAAAAAAAAAAAAAAAAAAAAAAAAAAGGGGGGGGGGCGGATTAAACAAAACGAGATTTGAACGTGGATTCGCGAGGTATATATACTTCACACTTCCGGTTATAAGATAGACGAATATTGGCTGAAGAGAGCTTGATAAGGATACCTTAAACGGGCCTTATTATCGGGCTTGAAACCGACGGTACCAATGACCTGTCTCAACTAACAACTTTCTGTACACAAAATATATGTATATATATATATATATATATATATATATATGTATATATCTATATATATATATATATATATATATATATATACATACATACATATACATACACACACACACACAAGTAGGCCACTCAGCATTGCCTGATCATAAATTATGCTTAAATATATTTTAATTCATGCAGATTTATTATCATAGAGCCAATTCTCTATCAATTGTTATATTGTATCCAATATATAGTAGTGATTTCAAAAGTGAAGAAAAACAAAAAAAAAAAAATTAAAAAAATGACGGGTGCAATCAGCTAGAATTGAAACCAAAACATAGTTCTCCAGCTTTAGTCGTACCATCCAAGTCCATATGCATATCAAAAATGGATATTTGCACTTGTGTAAAAGATAGGTTTAGTCGACTTACACCTAACAAGTTTACATTTTTACTCATTAGCAGCTATTTTTACCAATTAAACACCAAATTGAATTTATTCCACAGGTCCGAATCTCCTATATATCAAGTTTGAAGTCTGTAGTAAAATATGCTGAAATACTGTATTTTAATTCATGTAGATTTCGTATTTAGAGCCAATTCTTTATCGATTATTATATAAAGAAAATTAGAAAGGAACAAAACCAAAATATGTAGACAGGAATTATTTCTATTATTTAATGAAACCTGCCTAAAAGAAAAAATTCTGCCCATACACCCAAGAGTAAAAATGTATAAAAAAATAAAAAGTCAAACATGCAGAGTCCCCCTGCACAAGTGGAAAATTTACTTTTAACATAACTAATGTTTGTGTAATATTTAAAAAAAAAAAAAAAAAAATCCAAGGAGTGGTTATTAGGTCAAATCCCTTTGTCTGAGAGCTAGAAAAAGACACACGTTTTATTCGCTAATTTTTGTGTGGCGGTTGGATGTACACATATTTACATATAAATAAATACACAATTTTTTTTTTTTTTTTTATAAAGTGGAGGATATCCCCCCCCCCCTATTTTAGTGACACAAAATACATGTTAAAATGTTCCTCAATTTGGGTATCGGGTTATGTTTCAATAAACTTCCATTTGAATTATTTTAATTGGCTATAATTTGCAATTAACCCACCAAGAGATTAATCCTTAACTAAATCACTAGCATTCATCTTATAACTGTTTGACATCCCACTTTCATTTTATGTACTGTATACTATCCTCGCTTATATCACTGTTCGTTAAGTTAAAAAGTAATAAAACTAACTACAAAACACTGGATTATAATAGTTTATTAGAAATAAAAAGAAATATCAGTAGTGATACTATTGAACCTGTCACTGAAGAAAGAGTGAAAAAGAGAAATATAGCAAGCAGAAAGAGACTAATTTTGGATAGTCTTTTTATTCTAATAATTTTACTGACTACAAAAAACACCACCCTATCCCAAATTGAAACAATCTAGCCCAAGTGTAAGGAGTAGCCCAACAGGTCACATTTTTATCTAATATATATATATACACACACACACACACACACACACACACACACACACACACACACACACACACACACACACACACACACATGCACAAAGCAATTGAATCGCATACATTCAGTCCCTGCCAGTTACTTTTCAGGTAAAATAGTGCAGTCTTGTAGATATCCCATCAAAAAAAACGTCTGGTGCGTTAGGTTTCGTAAAAGTGGAGGGCATTCAATCAAACTCCTTCCAATCCATTCGTTTGATAAAAAAAAAAAGGGATCTAATACCACGATGGTAGTGTGGATTCTCTATTTTGCTGAAAATGAAACTCGGCAACGTTAAAGTCATCTCTTGTGCGTAAAACGACAACTTACTGCAACAAGTTCACATGCATACGATCAGTTACAATGGCATAAAAAAATAATGGTTTTAAGTCACACCACATTGTTTAGTTTGTACCATATCAACCCATCTAGGTTTTATTTAATAGTGAATGGGTTTCAAATATTCTATAGGTAGGATAAATATATTCTCAGAATACATGGATTCTTGAAGCATTGCTCCTTAGCATTGGTAATCTTTGTTCTCAATACGATCAACTCTCAGCCACAGCCTTCTAGTATCTATGATAGATTCCATGAGCAAAGCTTCTTTCTTAGAACTGCATGCCAGTGGAACTCTCTGCCGCTTGCCTGTTTCCCACCTGACTACAACTTAGTCTTCAAGTCCAACATAAACAAACTCTTGACAAACCGCCCCCTTAAGTAAGAGACTATGAAAACCCCCAATACTAATGATTACTACAATACTATCTCATTGATTACTGTACACGCAATAACCCTCATCCCTGAGTGGCCTTCGGGCCTTGATAAGTGGTGACCCCCATGTAAAAAAAAAAAAAAAAAAATCTATTTGAGAACATAAAAAGGAAAAAAAGGTTTTGAGGTTTTGTTTTTTTGAAGAATTAAACTGAATAATATATAGTTGCAGATGAACTTTGAAATATTGATTGATTGGATTGGGCCTCTTTGATCTCCCATCTAGCCAAAGTAAAGGCTGAAATAGAAAAATGGTTCACCACTACGATCTCATTCTAGTGCATCACTGATCACCATCCACAGCCTACAGAAAGCCCCTCTGTATAGGGTTACAGTCGGCAAATATGTGCGAGACACAGTTGCCTGGGTGACACACCACATTGTAATTCTTGGTAAGTTATGTTGGTCAAGAGTAACATGCGTATTCTTAGCTTCTCATTACAGGTACAATTATGTAGATGAATTGATCCATTTCATTTGAATGTAACCTCGCCACTTCATACAATCTTTGTTCGAAAGTGTGCATTTTCAGTACATGGTTTCAAGTACGAGCCACAAAACTGCACTGTTGAATTTGAATAAGAAACTAAATTCATTAACAGAGCACCTGTTAGCATAGCTACCATATCAATAGAGAGTGCTGTCAAACCTCGTGAATGGAGATATAAAAGGGGCCAAGTGAAATCTCCCCCACTAAACCACTCCCCAGTGGAAAGGAAAAGTCTTATGTGAATACTGTCACTGAAAGTGAATGTTCTCAATTACAGCCAACACAAACTCCTTCGGCCAATAACACTGGATAATGATTGTAAACATTATGACAAACTCAACGATTTTATTTTAACGTAAAAAATTTAAAACTTGTGTGATCCATGTAACTATAAGAGTTTGCATTCTCGTCTACTCTAGATTTATCAAGAAAGACGGCATTCGTTCAGATTTTCAATGTCCATTTTCAAGGTTTTTCAAACCTTTCTCCAGACAAATTTCAAGTTTTCAAAACAAAATTAAATATAATAAACCAAAAAACTTAATCGAGAGGAAAATTCATTTTCATTTATCTCTTTATTTCATGAAGTAGTTTTAAAAGGTCACACAGTTATTTACATGAAGTTCTCTAACACGCTGGTCAGCTATTTACAGCTTTCATTCGAATTGTGTTTAGTGCCAGTCAGGTGAGATTTCATGAAACTTTCACCCATTTTTCTAAAATAAAATGTCATTTCACATACACAACAATATGCTTGCTGACAATCATATTTACATTCCCTGACCCACTTATATTTGACTAACTAAGCATGATTAAATGTTATTTTCCCCACTGTCGATTGGTCTAAGCAGTGTTCGTTTTACTTTTAAATTTTAAATTTCCGGTATTGTGGATACAAAAGGTACATCCCTTTATCATGAAACTACCTGATGTTGTTATATGGAAAGCACCAGGTAGTTTCATGATAAAGGGACATAACTCTTGTATTCACAATAATACGATACAATTTCAGAACAATATATTTCTATTTTATTTTTAATATTTAATAAAATAATGGTATTTTTATTGATACTTTTAAAAATCTAATAGTATTTATTTTGATTTCATTTTTAATATTTTGATACCTTAATACTATTTTCAATATTTTCAAGGTAATAGAAATAAGTCCTTTTCAAAGCAAAAGTAAAAATTCAAGGACTTTTCAAGTCTATGCAAACCCAGGAAGATTAGAAGGATAGAAGATGGTAACAAATGTATTAACACCCTCTTTTTTTGAATGGGTTTGTCTGATGACAAACTTGAGATCGAGAATGACCACTTGCCATGTTAAAGGCAAATATATTCAAAAAGTTAACACCCCCGAGTGAGCAGTGGTCGACAAAATTTTAAGCTTTTTGTAAAAGTATTAGCAGCAAGGCATTGGATTTTACAAGCAAAACGAATTGTCATACCACTACAGGAAAAAAAAGGAGGGGGGCTGATACATTTGAAATGTAATTATAGGGTAGTTTCACTAACGTATTATGTGAAAATTTTGAAAAATTAAAAGCAGATGAAATTTATAAGAAAAGAACATAACAGTTTAGAAATTAGTAATATTAGAAATGAATATTTGATGGAGGGTGTAGATATGTTTGGATATGTATGCAAATTTGATACAGGATTTCATTATTTGTGAAATTGAAAAGTTATGGTATTTAAAAATAATATTAAACAGTTTTCGATTTAACTATGAAAATGGTAAGAATTATTCTGAATATATTCTTCAGGGTTTCTCAGGGTTTAGTACTGACATCTTAGTTATTATTTGATATTCATAAATAAAGGACTTACAACACCAACGTTCTCTCCTGACATTCAGATTTTACGCAGTCATTAGGACATGTATATTGATGACTCACATGCCGAGTTAATGTTGCGTCAGCATTTTAAGGAGTGGCGGGTTGGTTGGTTGGTTGTTTTTGTTTTACGGCATATCAACCCTTTTAAGGTTATTTAATGCCGAATCCAAAGATTTTGAAGAAAAATTTTTTAATAGAATATATTTGTTGTTTTCAAGTCAGTTTCTATTTAACCCATAGTTGGGACCCTAACAGGTACTACCACTCCGGGTCAGAGTGGACCTGGGAGCAATGGCAATTAAAGGGTGGCTCCACACTCCCCAAAGCCCACAAGCTAGGGCCTCACCACTGGATATAGTTTAAGGTCATATCCAGGATCAGGAGTGGCGGGAGTATGACATCACAGAATGGAATTCATATATAGCAGTACTTTTCAACCAGGGTTCCGCAGAACCTTAGTCCAGAGGTTCTGGAATTTCTAAATTAGAACAAGGAACAAATAAACAACGTTAAATTTAATTTTGAAAATCTATTTTATTATTATATGCATATTTTAAAAAATATTGTTTAAATATACTAAATTTTACATAATTAAATTTGCTACATTTGAAAAATTACTTTGTCTTGCCACTATTGGGTTTACTTTTATATATTCTTATAACTAACATTTCTGATAATGGTCATTTCATCTGGCTCATTTCAAGTTTGGCATAAGATTAAGTTATACTTTAATATAAAGAATTTGATGGAAGAATATCTTTAATCATTGGTAATATTGTGTCCCCACTTTTTTCCAAGTGAAATTCGTTTATTAAAAAGAATTTTCTTAATCATATTTTGCATCACATTTATTTATTGACCATTTGTTTTTTTAAAAATTATTTTGACAAAAATATTTATTATTCAAACATTAGTCTCATTCTTCATCTTTTATAAAAAAGTGATTATCATTTAAGGATATAAATTTGCACTTTCATTCTTTTTAAATAATTAAAAAACAATTTCAATTCATTTACGAAGTACACAAGTGGATTTTATTTCTAAGTAGCTGCACTTTTATTTATATAAAAACTAGCCTGAGTGTCCAGTGTTTCCTCGGGTGTTTGGAGGTGTGTTGAGAAAAAAAAAAAGAAAGAAAAGTGGTAGTAGGCAGGCAAGCTCAAACCCGTACCACGAAGGCAGAAAAGTGAAAAAAAAAAAAAAGTAACACGTTAGCTGTTGCACCCATTGCCAAACCAGAAATGATGTAGGTTTAAATTAAGGCTAGTCAATCGAAAAGCGATGACGACTTTCAAAAATACTGACAAAATAAGCGGCCCCTCCCTGTAGAAAAGTGCCCAGTTGATTGTGAAGGAATTAATGTTTTTGGCCAATTTTTCGATATTTGTCGTCTGAAGGGTCGAGCTTCAAAATGATACCGATGTCGTGAAAATCAGTTGCCTCTGCGATACATACATACATTTAAACAGCTAGGTGCAAAGGAAGATATTCTCACAGCAAACATTACACATAAACAAATAAATAATAAAGCAGTCACGCCAGTTGCAGAAATTGTTTTGCTGAATCATCATGGTAAACAAAACAAAAAATTTTGAAAACGCATCTTGAATAATTAATGGAGAACTTTCAAGTATTCTTTCTAAATGAAAGAATTAATTTCAAGGGTGGAAAATATACTAATGAGTCACGACTTATCAAGGCCAAAAGTCACATAAGGCCAAAAGGGTTAATAGATTGTCAGTTGAATGATCCACAATGAATTTAACAAAATTTGATCACTTAAGGATGGCTCGAAAAGTATTTGTTGACATTGGATTTGAAAGCAACTATGTTGTACTCTGCTGGAAAGCATTCCATGACAATGTTCTTCAAAGTCTTTGGAAAGAAACTTTGTTGATGGAAATTTTTGTTTTAGATACAGAAGAAAAAATTTCTTGCAGTCGAGGTTTTGGATTGCAGCAAGTGCTTGGGGGTGGTACTCGAGTACGAGAAATTCACAGTAATATGAACCTATTCTGATACAGGTATTTTAGCTACTGCACACTAGGGTAGGTCGATTTTGGCATTATGACTAGGTCTATGCGGAGAAAGATGTTAAATAACATTGAGAATAACAACACAAAATATTTTTTTCTAAAACTCCATCGTTTTTTGCTAAAATGAATTTAAACATTGAAAAACTCAATATGTTGCATCTATGTCGCCGGGTGCCGGTGTTAAATCAAAGAATAAGCATGTCATATTAATGCCGGTTTTGAAGAAAAAATACGAAGGGAGTATAAACAATAGGTTTTTTTTTTTTTTGTAATATCTATTTTATTTTTAGAAAACTAATTGAGTGTCGATATAAAAAGACACCCTGCAAAATATTTCATTTAAAATGAAGTAAACGACTAATAAACCAGGGCTTTATTTTATCTGGTTAAATTTACGTCTACACCGCCAAGTAATCGGTTTCATTTTCGTGTTCACACGTTTGTTTACTTTATTAATCGGAGCTTAATTCAAATTTAGAAATTATTACATTTTGCATTTTATATCTTATCAAACCTTAATTATTTATTAATTTATTTTAAACCTTTGTGTTATTTAATTTAATAATTCTTTATTTAAAAAAAAACAAACAAAACATTTTTCTTCGCAAAGCTATTTCGGTGTGATTTGACTTGTTTTCATACTATTCGGTAAGTAAAACCATTATTATTTATTTTTTGATATTTACCAATTTTTCCAAATTTTATTTTTAATTCATGATTTCCATTGTTTAATTTCTTACAATATCATAAAATATTATTTTGCAGATATTTTTCTAACCATGAGTCGGAAACGAACTCTTTCTACACGTAGTACTGATTCTACAAAATTTGCGGGCCCACCTTCTCCATTAAATACAACAGAACCCCCTACTTTCCATCAGGTTATTAAATATGGCTATTACATGGAGAATTCTCACCCAAAGTTAAATAAATTTGCCCTTTCAAAATTAATGGCAACTGATGTTAAAAATATTTGGAAGGCAGTAAATCCCAGTTTGCCACTATTAACTGACAAATGGATTCTGCATAAATTGCAGGACACCTGCTTTAAAAAAGCTAAGCAAATAAATAGAAACGTTTTATCCGCATATGCCAAAAGTCTGCTGGTCAATAAACTTGACAAATTATTTGACATTTCATCTTGTTCGTGTGACCTGCCAATTGCAAGTTGTCATGACAAAAATATTAAATGCAAAAAAGAAAATTGTCAGTCAAAGCATATAGTCTGTACCTGTCCTATAAAAAAAAAAAAGGTAAGTTTATTCTATTTTTTTTTTTTTAATTTCTCTTGTTTGTTTGAAAAAAATATTTTTAATGAAAATCATAGACATCTTAAATTAAATGAATTTCTATACTTGTATTTTATGTAAACCAATGAGATAAGAAATTACAATTTTTGACATGAAATAGAATTTATTTCTAAGATCAGCGTAGATTAGAATAAAAATTTGTCAAATTTTCTAATTCAGGTTCCTGTTGAGGAGAGAGAGTATTTGAAGGACCAAAGAAATAAAATAGGACCCAAAGGCAATTTTCAACTCGGACCTGTTGATAAAGCTGCCGTAGCAAAATGTAAAAAGTTAACTGTGTTAGGAGAAAAGCAAGTTGATTCATCCCCCCCCCGCCTATTGTTTCAACATCCCATGACCAAAATATCATTCTGACATCAGAAAATAGTGATGGAACAGATGAAAGTTTTGAATCAGAGGAAGAGTATAAGAGTATTTACAGCCTGATAAAAATTCCTCGTTATGCCATTGAACTCATCAGAGGTGATGTCTCATCAAACCTAGGTGCAAGTCTTGCAAATGCTTTTCTTTTGGATCTACAGGCTGCAGGCCTTCTAAAATCAAATATTGATTTTAAAAAATTTTTTCTTGATAAGTTCAAAATTGACAGAAAAAGATCAAAAAACAATGCCTATCAAAAACATTATCAAAAAATTAGAAATCTTGTCTGCATTGGTGATGATGGGAAACACGACAAAGACACTTTATTTTACATGGAAACTGTCGATGAAAAAGGAAACAAAAATCGAAGAAAAGCTAAAGGACAAGAGCATCACTTGACATTTACAAAGGAGATGGGTTGTGGAAGTAAGGAGGAGTATCTTGCACATAGAGTGATCCCTACTGTTGGAGCAACTGGTGCTGTTCTGGCGGATGAAGTTCACAAAGTTCTAGAACAGTATGAGAGTGTCAATACTTTAAAGGCTGTCCTTTTAGACAACATAAGCACCAATACTGGATGGAAATCCGGACTAGTTTCCTCACTAGAAAACAAGCTTCATAGAAAAATACATACCATTGGCTGTTCTCTACACCAAAATGAGCTTCCTTTTAGGGCATTATTTAAATCCCTTGATGGAAGTGCACGAAGCCCAACATCATTTACGGGTCAACTCGGAAAATTATGTGCCAACAATTACCATCATTTACCCCAAGTTGACTTTTTACCTGTGAGTAGTCCTCTAGAGGGCAGGTATTCTGAACTAACAGAAAATGATCTCACTGGTGACCAAAGACTACTTTTAGAGTATGCTGTTGGTATTTCAAGGGGTAAAGTAGACCCTCAGTATGCAGCATGGAGGATCGGACCTTTAAATCAGGCAAGATGGCTTACTCTGGCAATCCGATTAATGTGTATGTGGACCCGTAAAATTTATCCATCTGAATTGACCAGAAAAATGCACCAGCTGATTAGTTTTATTGTAGAAGTTTATGCAGTTAACTGGTTTGAAATTAAACTGGATAATAAATTTCATAACCAGCAAATGTATATTTTTAAAATGATTGGGCAAATAAAAAAGCAGCCTCAAGAAATTCAGGAAATTGCTTTAAGCAATCTTCAGTTTAATGCTTTTGCCCTTTTGCCAGAGAATATTCTGTTCTCTATGTTAGAATCAGATGAAATGGAAGTGAGAGAAGAAGCTATCAGAAGAATTTTAACCATTAGGTAAGTAAACAGTCATATAAAACTGATCAAATTGTTTATTTCGATTTATACATTCATTTTCAATTATTAAATTAAAAAAAAAATTAATTGAAATAAAAGTTGTGTTCATTTGTTCAAGTTAATAAAATTATTTGACTTCTCTTTTCTTTTTCAGGAGTGAGGAACCAGTGAAAAAGCGTTTAAAAAAAATATCAACAATAAATTTTGACGCTTTATATTGGTCAAATTTGATAGACCTTTTTCAAAGTGGAGTTTCAGAGCCAGCACTAACTGAAGAATTATCAGATGATGACCTTCAGGAATTATTGATGAGCGGCAGAAAGCCAGAGTTACCTGATTTGCCTGCACATTCACAAAGTGTGGAAAGGGCTGTAAAATTGACATCAGAAGCCGGCCAATCAGTCTATGGACTTGAAGTAAGACATAGACATATAATTGCTAAGATTTTATGCCATGAAATGAGGCCATTTTTTGCTTCAAAAGGATCCTATAGGGAGAATTTTGATATCATGGTAAAAAAATAGCTTTTTACTTGCCAATTGTTTTGTGTTTTTTATACAAGCATAGATAACTGCCTAGAGATAGGTAAATAATTTGTTTTAGGTTTTATTAAGACTTTTTTCAGACAGAATAAAAACTTCTTTTTTTCATTGATAGTAAAAAGAATTGAATCTTGCAGTTATAAAACAAAGTAAAATGCAGCATTTATATAATTTTGTAATTGCCGCCACCTCAAAGGGGGGGGGGAATTATAATTTTGTTTAATATTTAGCACATCAGTCATAATATAGTTTATTTAAATATATAAAACAACTTGTTATGATTGAAACTGCAAAATGCTAAATAATTTCATACAAATCTTTCACAGATAAGGGGTTTTCCGTGTCTCAAAATAGACGATCTTTAAAATCAAATTAGCATCCGATGCCTGATGTTAGAAACCTAGTTTTTTTTTTATATTTGTACTCCCCATATGTTTGTGCAACTTTCTATGCTTCAACCTTTTACATTTTCCCAAAAAAGTTGAAAATCGACCTACCCGACTGCACACATACACACACAAGACCAGAGAGACCAAGATGCTCAACGTTTCACGAGTCGTATGCGGACTTTTTCAAGAGGGATTGAGAAAGCCCACAAGACAGGCGAAACGTTGAGCCTCTAGGTCTCTCTGCCTCCATTTTGAATTTCATATCGTTGGATTGTATCCATTTTAATAATCATACACCTGTGTGTGTGTGCGCACGTGTATGAAGGGAGTGACCAATTATTTTTACATCTACATAAAAAAAAGGGGGGCGCTGCCATTAGAGGTGCAGGATGATTATGATTGTCGTTAAATGGAAAAATTCACTGTGAATCTTCAGCAATTAAAGTTCTTTCATTTCCAGCAGAAACTTACAGATTAGACACCGCAGCACATATCATCCTATTTTGAATCAGCAAAGTAAAAAAGAACGCAGCCTTTCATCAGACTCACTTAAAATGGACATCTAACCCAAACATTCACTTTCAAGCTGAATAAGCATTATGAAAATAAACTTTTTAAAAAAATAGTGAACTAACAATGCCTATCATACTCAATTCAGAGTCAAAAATTGAAGAATATTGTTGCTGTCTTTGAAAGACTCATTCTACCAGCATAAGCAGATTGAATTCCTAAAGGAAACCCAAGATACTGAATTCGCGGAGCCTTGAAAAGCATGCCCATTTGCTTTAAGGCGATTGTGTAACATAGTTAATAATAAAAAAAAGGGGGGGGGGTAAAAAAAAATATATGTATATATATATTATATTATATATAGGAACAGATTTCTGCTGCCACCCTCTCCACTCCACCCTTGATAACAATGGGCAGCAAAAGTACAGTCATTTAAATTGAGTCAGAATCTCTTTTCAAAAACATGTGGGGCAACATATGGCCTTCACTGAAAACATACCTAAAGACCATCAGTTCAGAGAACTTTGTCTTTATGACTTGCGGGATATTGTGCAAACTTTTTAATGTTACAGAAGTATATAGTAAGAGAAAATGAAATTTTATCAAGCCAAGAAAAAAATATTCAAGAGTTTGTATCAGTGATGAGACTATTTAGTTGTTGAAAGTGATGAAATTAGTAGAAATGGTTCCTATTTAATTGCTACCCCATGAGTGCAGAGTTAGACACAAGTTTAGTTTTTTTTATTGTAAGGAAAATCCATCTCCTAAAAAGAGGGGTTACTCTGGATCAAGACAAATATTAAAATTGCCTCACTCTAGAAGAATTTCACCTTCACTGATTGAAGACAGAAAATATGAAGAGTAGTATCAGAACAGATACTACACTTTGCTCCTAAGTAAAAGGTCAGATATATCAAAGTACGAGTGTAAAGAAAAGTGTAAAGTGCAGACAATTGCAAATTAATTGACTTCTATCCAGTCATGGCTGACGGAATGAGAGCTTGCTAGTGCCGTGAAGTTATTAAAGGATTGTTTGAAATTCCGTCCAGAATACAGAGGTCAATAAGATACGCCCGAGAAAGGCAAAACATTACGGAAGGCCGAATAGCTGCAAGAAGAATATTCCAGCTGAAAAGTCTGAATAATCCAAATTACTTAGCAAAAATATATGCTTTATTCAAACACTCTTAACAAGCCCCGTTTCAAACGTAAGATCCTCGTACATCTACCAGAAATAAAATGAACATTATATACATTCAAATGATTTTTATAGCTTATCTCAAAGTATGGTTCTGGTTCAGTCTTGAATAATTCTCCCAGGCATCATCGCCTCTTTATAGAGGGGATAGTATCATAGCCAGAAGTGCCCCTACTAGGGAATGCCAACAGGTTTGATTCTAGAATACTTTGCCTCCATCTAGAGAGCTGCATTCCCTCAGATTAAACCAACTTCTTGTCAAATTTTTCTGCAATGGATAATTATCAGCAGATAAGTATACTTAATTTGACTGGTCTTCTCATTATGCCCCTGAGCCGAACCCTAAACGTGTTTTGTTTTCGCCAAAAAATCTGGACACCTTTACTGACAGAGTAAATATTATAAATATTTAATGATTATATTCTTTTTTTCTTTTTAATGGTTTCATCAAAAAATATGGATACTTCTACGAATGGCTATATTAACCCGTTTGTGTCACTGGCAAAGGACGAATTTGTTAACCTGTTGGTATTTGTGAGTGTCGACAACCATTGGCGACAGCTGGATGAGCAAATTTCAAGCTGAATAAGCATTATGAAAATAAACTTATATTTAACAAAAAAAACTAACAATGCCTATCATATTCAGTTCAGAGTCAAAAATTGAAAAAAAATAATCATTACAATAACGAGTTGGTTCTTATCCAGAATTCCACCTAAAGATCTTTATGTACATACTCATCACAGAACAAAAATGTCATATTCCAAATCTATATATATAAATTTGTATTATGTTTGTTTGTTCACAATTTGATTAATATATACAAAACGTCTCTTACTTTAATTTTTTTATTTCTATATATAGTCTGATATATGCAAAAATATACAATTAAGAGATTACCTTATTTGCATATGACATTAAGAAAAATCGATTTTACTAAATAGCAGTATCTTAGTTAATGTTTTTAGTGAGAGAATTATTTGAAGTATTCTATTTAAAATTGCTATTTAATAAATATTAAACAATAATTATATTGATAATATATTTAATTTTTTTTAGAATTAATATTTCCAACAGCGACCTTTTTTTAAAACTTTTTTTTTTTAGAGTTAGTTGCCCCTAGATGCTATGCATGAAAAAAAATAAAAAAAAACAAACGTTTACCAAATATCTTTTGGTAATTTCATTAAGTTTCTGGCTGGAAATATATTCCATGTAGATAGAAAAGTGTTTGACTTGTTTTGTTTTTTTTTTAAATTAAAAAAAAAAAAAAAAAACTTACAAAAAAAACTGAAAAGATTTAATTTGTTTGTTTTATTTTATTGCTTAATAAACGGCAATACAGAAATCGGTAATTTTTTTACCATGTAATCCAGCGTCGTTTATTACCTAAAAAAAAAAAAAAAAAAAAAAAAAAAAAATGAAGCTCTACTGCCCCCCCTCTCCAAATTCCACAATTTACACCTTTTCTTTTTTCGCATTAATTTCATCGATTACAAACTTAATTTTCTAATTAAAAAGGTAACTTTATACAACGTGATCTAGCAGCGTTTAACCCCCTTAAAAAAAAAAAAAACTTTTATAAATATTATAAGAAATTTTGAAAAAAGAAATAACATGTTAGAGTGGGGGATAACTTTTCTATATAAATTTAACGTAAAATGAACACCAAACGTTCAATGAGCCATGTCACCTCTAGCATTTTTTCAAGTTTGGTGATTGAGGGGGAGGGCAAAATCTGACAAATACAATTTATTTTTTTCTAGTGGGGGAGGGGGAACTTACATTGGAAACATAAAATAACGATAAATTTAATTATTTTTTATGAGACCATTTTCTACTTTCACCTAACAATTTAATAAAAACAAACCTCAAAATATGACAAAGTCAATTTTTTTTGGTGGGGGGAGATTACATTAGAAACAGAAAAACGACAAATAAAAAGCAAATCAAAAAGCCCCCCCCCCCCATAAAAGGCAAATCGAAAATTTCCTTTATTTACAAAAAAAGCCAGTAAAAAAAGTGTCCTTACAAAAAATAAAGGTAAATGTGTAGTTTAGCGGCGTAAATTATTTGACAGAAAAAAAATTATAAAAACTATTTATTTTTATATAAAACATTCTTAGACCCAAACGCTGAAATAAAACAAAAACAATTCATTTTTTTGTTTTTTTATCATTTTTTATTGGACTAAATGTGCACGCCTTACACGTTTAAAATTTAGTCTTTAGGTTTGACAGATTGACTTTTTTAAGGCCAAATTTGGCCTTTTTTACGCTCTTTCATTACAAAAAAAATATGGCAGCCAAAAACATAGTTCATGAAAGAGCTTAAAAAGGCCAATCTGCCAAACCTTAGAAAGGCCAAATTTTAAAAGCAATATAGCGGCCTCAAATAATAAATATAAATGATAAAAAAATAATAAATTTTTTCTGGTTTTATTTCAGCCTTTTGATCTAGCAATGTTTTTTATATAAAAATAGTTTTTATATATTTTTTGTCTGGCAAATAATTTATGCCGCTAAACTACACATTTACCAAAATAAAAAAATAAACACACGCATTAATGTTTATAAACAATATTTTTTTAGGTTCACAAAATCGTGAGTTTTCTTAGGACAGTGATCCCTTCTGCCGAAATATCTGGTGGAGAGAGTATCAGATACTTCTTTTTGGAGGCGATTACATTTACATGTTTTTATACGATCTTTTATTTTTGAAATTGTTGTAGGGGTATCCACGTTACCTATGATGAAAATGATTAGTATAGCATGTGTGTTTCAAACTGAACTTTGTGTCAACCCAGGCAATACCGGGTACCCATGCTAGTATTATATAAATCGATAAGTTTTTTTATATATATATATATATATATATATATATATATATATATAGAGAGAGAGAGAGAGAGAGAGAAAATTTGATTTTTTTGTGATTAATAGTATACAGTAGCCATTACAAGACTAATTTTAAAGTCTAATTCAAATTAAGTTGTTTCCCTTTATTAAATGATGGGTCAATACAGTTCTCGCTTCCTTATAAAATTTAATTTTCTTGATTAAAGAAAAAAATTAACTATTCAATCAGTTTTAGAATATGACATTTTTGTTTCATGGCGGGGATGTACTGAATAAAAGATTTTTCTATATATATTTGTACTTGTTGAATTCTGGACTTGCACCAATAAGTTGAACATTATGTGAAAAATATCAATGTTATTAAGTTAATCATTTTTTTTTTTTTTTTTTTTAAACAATATATAATACATCAATCAATTTTATTAAAAAAATTGTTTCAATGTAATAGTCAGCATTAATAAGATTCCGAGACATGGCTAGTCCGTTGACTTTCAAGAATAGACTGAATGTTGACTGGGAGTAGACCAGCAAAAACTAGAAAGAGAGGGGACCTTGAGAAAGATCAAATACACTAGTTAGGTCAGCAATCCAGAGTTCATATATGCTACTGACAATACAGAAAAATGCTCTAAATATCCACCGAAAGGGGAGGAGGAGGATGGATAAAAAAAAAAACAATTAGAAAATGACACAGAGCAGATAACGAGTAAAGAATAACACGTAGATTTCCCATGCGTCTGTGGAGAGTAATTGAATTCCAAAAAAAGGAATGAACATTCACTGGAACAAAACGGTATGTGCTGCTCATTTAATGATCCATACACAGAATTCTTTCGAGGACAGTCGATACATAGAAAAGCTGAAGAGAGGTAGGTCCTGAAATTGTATTCTCTCCTGATGACCTAACATTATCTGGACACTGTGATGGTATACCCACGAATGAAAAACAGCCAATAAACTTAATTATATACAAGTTTACAAGGTAAGCTGTTTCTTCCAAACAACATCTGTTGGTTGCTCGCTTCATTGCGAGTTTCTGCTATTGTTCTGATAGCAGATATCATTCAACGTCAAGAACATGTTCACAGATATGTCCCACTGATATTTATGAATCCTGGATTTTAACATTTTGTACGGTTTTTATACTGTGATCCTCTGCAAAAATAGGTAGATTTAAAACTTTGGTGATTTTATGAAAAGTCTCCAATGTCTTTAAGGTATTTTTAGGTATATGGACACAAAATTGGAACGTCTATATAGATTAGAGTCAAAGAATACACAATGTAGAGTTCAAAATGATTTCAACTTTGTAAATAGTTTCTGTTCACTGCATTTTTCAGTTTTCTCTGATGCGGTTCATTTCTTTATACTTTAAAGTAGAAACAATGAAAATTTCAACAATTATTCATTTTATATGCAATAAATTTTTCAACCTTAATGAAACGTTGCAAGCAATCTTTGGAATTTGTGAATATTTGCTTATTCTTATAGTAAGTCAAATTCAGTTTTCACTTCACCCGTGAACAAAATACAATTTTCCATGAAATATACAATTCTTCAGAAACTTTCACATAATTCTCCAAAGTTGAAGGCTAAAGAGAAAAGGAATATTTTCATCAGTTATAAACAATAATCATTGTAGTAGTAACTTTTCTCAATGTGTAAATGTTAAAAATCAGAACTGCAATTGTCAAATTTTTTTTTTTTTTTTTTTTTACATAGGCATCACCACTTATCAAGGTCAAGAGGCCACTCGAGGATAAGGGTTAAAGAGTGTACAGTAGAAATTGGACAATATAGTAATCGTTAGTAATGGAAATTCGATAAATTTGTTAAGTGGGACGGCTCATCAAGAACTTGTTTACATTAGACTCTGATTTTGATCACGTTGTACAATGGGGAAAGGAGTGGCTGGTTACTTTTAATGCATCTAAAACCAAGCTTCTCTCTTTACATCATCAACGTTCTGATCCCGATCTGGCATCAATTAAAATGAATGGCTCTCGTCTTGGGGAGGCCTCAAGTTTTGACAGGCTTCTGGGCTTGACCTTTACTCCTGATCTTAAATGGAATACGTACATAAAATCTGTTGCCAAGGCCGCTGGAAAAATGGTCGGATCTTTCTATCGATCCAGTAGATATCTCACTGCTGATGCAATTCTCTATATAAGAGCCAGATACGTCCAAGGATGGAGTACTGTTGCCACATATGGGCAGGAGCTGCTAGAAAAGACTTGTCCTGCCTTGATAGGAAAGAGAATCGGAGAGAACTTGGTCGTTTACTGACTTAGATGTGCTACCATAGATGGTAGTATCATCAGCATAAATGTCTACAAATGATGTAAGGATGTGATTTGGAAGATCATTAATGTAGATCAGGAAAAGAGTTGGGCCCAGGATGGACCCCTGAGGGACTCCAGCATTAATACTGTGAGTTTCTGATTTTTGCCCATCAACTACTACTCTTATGAACCTATCAGAAAGAAATGATTTAATAGTTGAGAAGACATTTCCAGCAAAGCATAGCTAGAGATCTTGTGAAGTAAACCTTTATGCCATACCCTATCAAAGGCCTTTGATATGTCAAGAGCAATTGCCCTGGAAAGGTTGCCTCCGTCGAGAGATTCGCTAATCCTATGAGATATAACTGTAAGCACATCTGCTGTAGATCTAGCATAACGGAAACCATATTGTGTGTCACTAAGGTTATTTTTGCTGAGATATGTGCAAAGTTCACATTTATTTAAGAAATTGCAAATATTCTTAAAAAAAATATGTCGATTCCTGGCTTTTTGGTCTGGAATGAAAGTGTAGAATTTCTGTACTCAGTCAGAGAAAAAAAATTTTTGTAATGCATTGTAGTTTCGGTCATTTCAAAGAATTACTTTGTAAAATTAAAATCATATTCAGGAACAATTTAAAAAATTATTGATAAAAATCAATTAGAAAGCATTTGGGTTCAGTGAAAAACAAGTCAGCCCTTTTACTCAAGTTTTAATCACGCACAACTTTGGTAAAGAATATTTTTTAAAAATACATAGGTGCACCTTAACAATCGGCACCCCTCTTACAATTTTTTCCTTATTTTTTTCAATTATTTGTGTAGATTATTAAACCCTCAGCTATCAAATTATAAAAATAATAAAAAAAAAAAAAAATCAATATTTTCGGGTAATGTATTCTTGGCCATTGCTATTGGTGGTAGAGAAGGTTTCTTGTAATTATTGAAGGAAACAAGCTTAGTCTTGGCAGCATTGAATGTGACCATCCATTTTTGTCCCCATTCCACAAGAATAATAAAGGTCCAAAGATAGACCCCTGAGGTACTCCCGCATTTATATCATTGTTTAGATGTATGACCGTCGTGCACAATCTGGATTTTTCTCTTAAGGATTTAATTACATTATGTATTCTTCCAGTGACACCATATGATCTAATTTTCCTTAGAAGACCATCATGCCATACCCTGTCAAAAGCCTTAGATATATCCAGGGCTACTGCTCTACCCTCCCGTTTTGTCCAGTGAACAGTATACTTTCAGAGATTACAGTTAGGATATCTGCTATGGAACGGGCTTGATTAAATCCATATTGATTGTCGGTCAGGAGTTTAGCAGCTGTAAGATGATGGACTAGAGCTTGATTAATTAAAGACTCAAATATTTTGGTGAAAAGCAGAAGGCTAATGAGGTGATAATTTAATGGGTCAGTTCTTTCGCCAGAATTCTTGAAAACTGGTACCACAGAAGCAGTTTTCCAGCAGTCAGGAAAGCAAGATTTGTTGAGGCATTTGTTGTAAAGTTTGGAGAGAACTGGAGCAACCTCAGAAGAGCAATTTTTTTAATAGCCCAGCCGGGATGAGATCGGGTCCACATGCTTTTGAGGTGTCTAGGTTTTTTTATGATACCATGTACCTGAGAAGGAGTGATTTTCAAATCATCTAGTGTGGCGTCTGTCCACAAAGGAAAATTAGGGAGGGTGTGGTGTGCCAGGTCCGATGTGGAATTAGAGGCAAACTGACTGGCAAGTACGTTAGCCTTCTCGGTTGCCATGCAAACAACCTCATGATTGTTTGATAGTGGGAGAATCGTTGACTGCCTATTATTTACTACACTGTTGTAGATTTTCCGAAAGTCGTGGGTTCCTAATTTCTGTGCTTTGATGCGTTTTCTGGTGGTTTCAGTATATTCTATCTTAGCTGTCGCTATTTTTCTCTTACAATTGCTTCTAGCTTCTATATACTTCTGTCTGTTTGAACTGAACTTATGTCAGTTGAATCTGCAGTACGCATGCTGCCTTTGAGCAATGGAAGCTGCACAAGTAGAAATAAACCATTGAGGAGAGTGGGGCTTGCTATAGAATTTCCATGTGAGAACATGTGTTTCAATTGCAGTTTTGAACCATTCAGTGGTCTCATTTGCGCACTGTTCAGCTGGAAGAGAAAAGATATTTCCCCATGGAGCATCTCTAATGAGATCCCTGATGGCTTCCCCATCAGCCTTTTTGTAATACCTCGTTTTGAGCAGTGGGTCTTCAGTTTTGGGTTGAGAATTTAGGGCGATTTCTACCATTATCACAGCATGATCAGCATTCCCGAGTGAGCTGTGGGCATTCGTTGTACAATCATCGGAAACTATGATCAGAAATAGATCTACAAGTGAGGCATGTTGATCTTGCTGGTCTGGGAAACGTGTCGGAAATGTAACCGTCTGTGATAGGGAATGAGAAGCTATGTGTTGTGCTACCAGCAGCATCTGTGTAGGTTGAGAACCCAAGCCAGTTACTGTGGTGAACATTAAAGCCATCAAATACATGTACTTGTGCACTAGTATTGAGGGAGAGTGCTATACCTATGCTGTCAAAGACTTTATTAGGGTACAGTCTTGGGTCGAGGAAGAGCGGTAAAGAAAATACAAGTAGCTAATATGTTGCATGTTTAGTCTGAAGCACATAAAGGCCTAGTCGTCTAATTCTAGTTTTGTTTCTCTAGTCAGGGAGAGGGTATTACGAATATAGACTCCAAGCCCGTGCATATGTCCAAGTCCTTATGGCAGAGTGGGAGATAACCAGGTATGTTAAGATGGTTAGGGAATTGAGGAGTGCAGGTTAGTTTCACTTAACGCTAAGATATCACGGGTGTTTACTAAGAGAAATGATTGAACATTATCTAAGTTCTAAGCCCGCAGACATTCGTAAATGCAAGCCTCAAGGGAAGAGGCTGGATGTCTTTTTTGGAGTTTGGTCCTGGTTTAGACGTGTTGGCATTCCCCTAGTATGGACGCTTCAGACTTAATAACCTAACCCTTTCTCAAACAAGGTAGAGCCTTGGAGGATGGACTTCATAAGACTAAAACGGATTATACCTTATCCCAACAGCAACAAAGTCAACAAACTGATTGCTAAGAACGTATCAGTAATGTGTCTGAAAGTTGAGGCAACAACTTTTCTAAAATTTTCTTTGTTCGGTATAAGTTCACTCAGGTCAAAATTATAATTCCAAAGACAAATATCTTTAATTCCTTATTGCAAAATTAACATTGCAAAGATTAAAGCTTGTACCGCCAATGGATACTTTAATTTCAGTAACATACTTTTTGAGTTTCCTTTTCTCTTTTAAATTGTTTTTTTTATCATGAAATCAAATTGTTTTCTCTCCTCAATTTTTACATGGTTCATTGAACTATAAACCGTAAAAAGTTTTTATATGGTTCATCAAAGCGTAAAAAGGAAAAATTTATCTGGATACCGAATGTGCTATGAAGCATTGAAAATATTCAAAGCATTATTAGCAGTTGAATAGAAACTTATTGAAAGCAAAGTCGACCCTCCAAGTCATTTTTGCCATTTTCCTGGGTGCAATGGGATTTTGTCTAGTGTTTAGCTTAATCTGGCACTTGCTTCCATTATTAGCATTAATTTTCATTTATCACAAGATAATACATTTGTAAAGATTTTACACTTGTTTTAATTTCCTATTATACACTGGTAAAATTGGCTTATGAACTATGCCACACAAGATGCCATTTTTCTCATTTCGAATCAACTTTAAATGGGCATATTGTTTAATTTACATGTTCACATATTGGAAAATAAATTTTACTTTGGAATGCTAACATAAATACTAGTGGTGGGACGATTAATCAGAATTGGAATCGTTAATCGTAAGAATCGTGTATTTTGGGAGGTATTGGAATTGCATCGTTAAAAAATACCTTAATTTTCCGATTCCTTCATTACGATTCTTTTAGTCTGATGTTGAAAAAAAGAAAAGAATTTCCTGATATTTCTAACCGCAAGAGAGAAATGTAGCATGTTATAAAAAGAAACCAAAGAAATTCATTATTAACAGGGCAATGCTTAGTGCCCCTCCCTTACAAGGTTCATTCATTCATATCTATTGTAATCAAAACTACAAAAGAGTTAACTTGAAAAGAAGTATGCAGGGCTCTACATTGCGAGTAAAAATAAAAAAAAAACGCTTATCTTTTTGGTGACTGTTTTTTTTACTGACAAATCTAATAGTGAATGAAAATGCTTTTTCAACTTATATTTTCTTAAAATAAAACGAGCAAAGTCAAATTATTTAAACAGTATAAGGTTTAATAGAACAATATACTTTTTTTTCTTTTTAAAAGAAGGCTTTTGAAAGAAATATCTCTAAAATGAAATTGATCACTATTATTTCGCAAAATTTTGACAGTAGTCGGCTTCTTTTGAAGTTTCAAAAAGAATATCATTGGAATAACATTAGAACTACACATGCTAAGTGATGGTTTGCGGTTAAGGTCTTCAGAAAATGAAAAAACAAAAACAATTATTTTGCTATCTCTTAAATACAGCTTTATATTTAATTTAAGCTACTACTGGGTAAGTCAATTTTCAAATATTTTTTTTTTTAAATTTACATTCTATTAAAATATTCAACTCATGAAGCAATTAGATATATTTTTTGGAACTTCTTTGCAGACCCCCCCCCCTCCCAAAAAATAAAATAAAATATTGGTTTTAATTTAGATTAGATAACATTTTTGGTATTATTTTACTTTAGGGTTCGTCTCACGTTTGTAAAGAAAAATATATTTTTTAAAGTAGATTTAGGTGTGCTAAAAACGCCACCCCATTCTCGAGTAACTCTTAATAAAATACCTATTTCGAATTTTCTTTTTATCCCGAAAAAATAAAAAAACTTATTCTAAAAAAGACATGGGGCCTATGTTTTTTGTACCCCCCCCCAAAAAAAAACACCATGAACTTTATAAACAAACAAAAACACGTGTTAGATGCTTCCTTCCATATTTTAAAAACTATTTGCCGGCCCCAATTTTTAATGCAATATTTGTTTATAACACACCCGAAATTATATGAAAATTAAGATTTTAAAGGAAAGTTCTGTGGTAGTGTATTATCGACATTTACAAAAAAAAACAAAAAAACAATTGCCTTTCCAAAATTATCCGCAATTTAAAAAAATTAAGCCAATGGTAACAAAGTGTGAAAAAATCTAACAATTTCAAAGTGTTAGCGACAAGTGAACATTAAAGGGATTAGTGAATTCAAAAGTTTTCACACCTTTATGCAAAAACACGTATTGGCCCAAACTACAGATAGAAATTATTTCTGCTAATTGGTATCTTTCATATCGTTTGACAATTTAGTTTTCTTCATGTTTCTCAGCTACTGACAAGACACACAAAAGACAGTGTAAATTTTCCAAGATAAAAATGTAAGTGTATACTTTTAAACTATTTTAAAGACAGTCAAAATGTGTTTCATGAATTGAAAATTAATTTAATTTTACCTAGTCTGTGCTTGTAATGAATATGGCTAATTATGAAATGAAATAACTAAGAAATTGTTTTTGTGGTTTCAACTATATTCTAGTTCTAATAACTTTTTAATTTTCAAATATAAAAATATATTTATTGAATAAATAAGATAGTTTCTTATAGTAATTGCACAATACCTTCACGTTTCTTTTCAATAATCTTTGAGAATAATAATGCAAAAAAAAATGTGTGAAACAATAAATAAACAAAAAAGCAAATATTATTAAAGACAAACTAAGTTACTTTTTTACACAATTAGATACATTTTTGAAGTATACCCGAACGAGCATCACACCGTCTATATTTTTCAGTTTGTTTTTTTGCAATTTTGAAAAATTGTAAGAAAACGAACAGAACAGTGGATTATTATTGATTGGACACTTACCAGATTATCTCACAAAAAACAAGCAAAAATATTTTGACATTTGAAAGGGGCGCTAGTTTTTAGTTACGTTATAGCAAACCGATCGCATATTGGAACCACTCGATAAGAATTGGGATTTTATTTTGGTGCTTGTGCAGTGTACGTACCGTGTTATATTTTAGATGGGATTTCCAAGTTGAATTAAATTTTTATAGTATGTTTTTTCATTAAATTGTTAGGTGAAAGTGCAGAACAGTTAAAGAATAGCTTTTTCACTAATAACATAACTTAGCAAAATTACCAACTAGTCACTCAGAGCAGTTTTATTAGTGAGGGGTCGAAATCGCAGTGTCTTTTTTTTTTTTTTTTTGTCTAAGTCACCATCTAGGTGTCACCAATTTTTTTAACCCTCCTTAACTTCAAAGAGTAAATACAATATATACAACTAAAAAAATAATTTTTTTAAAAATGCTGATTCTATTCATGAAAAATTCTTTTAACTAGAAATTAAAACTTAGGTAAAGATAGCCGACTGACAGCAACAGGAGCACTGGTTAACTATTGAACCACGTGGAAAGGTGTGGGGGGAGGAAAAAAGGAAATTAAATGATGATAATAAATTATGATAACCGTCTTTGAAAGGCACTAAACTCCTAAAATTTACTTCTTTAAAATTTTAGGCGGCATTCCCCGGCGATTTTAAAGCACACTCTCGCAAAAAAAAAGATTTCATTTTTAAGTTTGGGAAAGATATATTTATTATAACCGAATTCCTGTATGAAGACTGGATCTACTTTATTGGACGTTAATTTGTGAGATAAATAATTTTTCAATGTTTAATATGTTTTTAAAGTTTCAATTATCAATTAAATTTTTTTAATTGCGTTTTTTTTTTCAATTTATTTAAAAAAAATAAAATAAAATAAAACAGGGATTAAAATGTATTTTTCAAGATAACAAGCTTCGAAAGAAGTCTAATTAAAAAAAATCACTTAATTTTTAATTTCAACAACCCTGAGAATTTAATTAAAAAAATATTGAAATGTGACATTTTTTTTATTTAACATTTCTATTAGTTCAATTAATTTTCTTTCAATAATTCATTTCACTCAACAAACTTCACCATTTTTTGTTTTGTTTAATCTTTTTCTGTAATTTTGGTAATTATTTTTGCTCAAATTTATCTAGTATTTCATTTTTTTTTTATAGTGGTATGATTTTTATGTGTCCTTTGATATTTCAAAATTAGTTTGGCTAAACTTATTCTTCACATTAGAAACAATGTGTAAAAGCAATGAAAAAGTAAGAAAAAACAATAGAACTACTCTTTGTGAATTATGGAGGTCTGAAGAACTGCCGTCACAAATACAACTATCAATAGCCAAACAAAAAATCGTTTTTGAAATTCCTTTAATTGTAACTTTTCGCTATACCTACCTTTTGGTATAAAACACAAACTTTCGATTAATGGTATTTCTCAAATAGGGTTGTTAACTTTGGAAGGGTTATTTTGTATCTACAGCGCCATGTCACGTGGTATATTGTTTTTTTCATTACGCACGTTCATTTATAAATTATTAAATTAAATATTTAACTTTTTTTATATTTAATTAGTATATATTTTCTTTCTCTTCCGCTATATTTTTTTTTTATTTAATTCATTAAATCTGTTAATTATGAGGACCAAAATAATGAATCGTGTTAATTTATTCTCTAATTTTCTTGTTTTTGTTCTGTTATATGAATTCTATTTTATTTGTTTTTGCTCTGAAGGATAAATTCTGTTTTCTTTGGGTTTTTTTCTGTATTCCAATTAAGTAAAATAAATTTTGCTAATTTTGCCGTTTAGTTTACTATATAATAATTTTATTTAAACCAAAACACGACGGTGTAGACATAAAATATCTCTTCCAAAGTTAGGGAACATATTTGGGAACTACCCGACCATAAGTATAAAACTACCTGGTATATTTCAAAACAATAATTCCCTAGGAATCGGAATCGTACTTGGTATCGGAATCGTTAATCAATATTTTCCTGGAATCGGAATCGTATAAAAATTAGGAATCGTCCCAACACTAATATATATATATATGTATGTGTAGGAAAACATTTTTTTTTTTATTAAAGTTATTTAAAAGATGCAATTTTCATTGATTTGTAAAAATTAAGTTTAAAATAGAATTTTTGTGACTAAAACCTCAAATTAAATAAACACATAATAGATTATTTATTTAAATAATTCATCAATATAAAATTTCATTATTAAGTAATTTATGAACCTATTAGCAGGGTTACCTAATATTGCCCAGGAGCATGGATAACTAGCAAAATTGTTTTTATTTTTATTTATTTAAAAAAAAAAAAAAAAAAAAAAAACAAGCTGAACATGTGGGGTTCCCCTCCACAAGTGAAAAATTTACTTTCACCATGATTAATGTTCGTGCAAAATTTCCAAAAAAAAAAAAAATCCAAGGCCTAGTTATTGAAAAAAGTGTGAACAAACTAACAATTTACAGTCAATTTTACCCCCCCTCCCAGACACACATACCAGGAAGTAACTAGAGTTGTGCAAAATTTCCAAAAAAATCCAAGGCATAGTTATTGAGAAAAGTGAATAACTAGGTCCAATCCATCTTGTCAGGGGACAAGAGTGTAACATCTTATGAATCTTATAAAATTTCTCTCTACAGATATCAGTCATTACCGTCTGAAGCCCCATATTTTTTTTGGTAAATAGTTCAATAGTATAAAAAAGAAAAATCTGACTGAGAGTTTGACCTAATTTTAATGCAATTTTAAAATCTATCAGTAAGAATGAAAAATAAAAATAAAATGAAAAAAGGGCAATGCCTATCCCCACACCTTAGCATTAATTTGATTCCTAGTGACTCAAATGGAATTTTTAAAAGTAACACTGAATCCAATGATTCATATTTATAAGTGCATCTTGTGTAGACTTTACTGAGACAGAATCATGAACTTTTCATGACATAACAGAGTAAGTATAATAGTAGTAATCTATGGTTGTTTTTTAATGGAAGTGAAAGGCTTACCACTCAAATACTCAATCCACGTTTGAATGGATTCAGTTGGATCTGTCTCTTTAATGTGTTTTAAAGCTTCGTCCAGTAAAACATCACCGGTTGGGGTGTCAGACTTGCAGACAATTTTTCGGGTAAGCAAACTGCGCCTTCTCATGCCAGCTTTTTCGAGTTCTATTCGCCCTCGGAGACCAAGTTCTACAAGAATACAGCCTCTGAGACCAGACGATATGCAATCGTTCCAAAATGATGTATAACCCTGGAAATAGAGAAAAAGAACTTTTAGAAATAAAAAAAATTAGATAAAAAAAATATATATAACACTTGAGCAATAGTTCTTTATGGGTAATTTGCTTTCTTCAATTCTTTAAAGAATTTGACACTAATCTATGAAAGAGTAAATATGAATTGGCAATTTTTAAGTCCTATCAGATTTGCCACAAGTTTTTTCGTTTTTTGGAAAATGCACATAACGTTTATGCCATGATTGGCATAAACGTTATGTGCAAAATTCACACCTAAAAATCTGCATTTCACAAACCTATTCTGTTGGTCCTGACATGTTAAGGGGCAAAAAATATGGTAATTATCCTCATTGTAAAATGATTAAAGAAAAAAAAAAAAGTTTTTCCTTTAAGGATTAGAAATTCACATAAAATAATGGCTTGTTTTTTTCTGGAGAGCTCAATATTATCCCTATCATTATAAGGATGATAGACTATGTTTGAAATGGTTAGTAGAGATGATAATTTTCTCTCTAAAAAAAAAAAAAAAAAAAAAAGAAGGTAAACTGTTGAAAACCGAAGCCAATTATTCTGGGATTAATTTGTAGCCCCTGTCCCCGCAGATAAAAACTGTATAAAATAAAACATACCTGAAGAGTAGAATAAAAAATTCTACTTTCAACAGAAGATTAATCAAATTACCGGCACCAACTAGAGGTTTTGTATATGCAATCCCTCCCACCCAGAAAAAGAGGAATTGTTTCGCATGAGAGAATCCAATTTTTTTTTTACTCCAATAGTTTAAATCAAATTTTTTCTTTAACTACATGAAAATTTGAATTGCAAAAATGTTATTGAAAATTAAAATTTTATGAACCAACAAACAAAACCATTTTCAGAGATGTAAAAAGATTGCAAAGTGAAAATGTGTGTGTGTGTGTGTACATTTCCCTACACAATAACTGTCAATTTTCAGTGTACAGACTCGAGATTTGACATAAGGGGTATTGAGATTTGGGAAAATCTTTGATTGGTTGTCGGTCAGAAATTTGGCTGTTAAGGGGTCAAAGTTCAATGATTTGATCTTTGAAAACTCTACCAAACTCCTCCGCCAATTTTGGGTCTAAACACTTGAAAGATACAGGTTCTTTGGACATTGATCAAACTTTATAATTTGATTTGAGCCCATAATAATAAAAGCTTAAGGGTCAAAATTGGGGTCAAAGCTTTAAAAAATTGACCTCTGCAGTCTCTTCCAAATTACTCAGTCAATTTTTTGTCTAAATATTTGAAATTTTACATAAAGTGTATTCAGACATAGGGCAAGCTATTTAATCGGTTTGTGGCTGAAAATTTGGCTTCCAAGGGGTTATGGTTCAAAAGATTTTACCTTTGTGGTCTCTAGCAAACTATTAAGCTAATTTTGGGTCTAAACATTTGAAATTTTACATAAATGGTACTCAGACATGCAGCAAGCTTTTTAATTAGGTTTTGGGCGAAAGTTTCACTGCCAAAAGGTCATGGTTGAAACAGTTGACCATTGCAGACTACCAAACTCCGTCAATTTTGTGTTTAAAGACTTGAAATTTTAGATGTAGGTTACCTGGACATGGGTCAAACATTTTATTTGATTTGAGCCCAAAATAATAAATGTTAAGGAGTCAAAATTGGGGTCAAAGTTTTTAAAATTTTTACCTCTGCAGTCTAACTTTTCTCTATAATAGTTAAGGAAGTCTATTATATAGAAAGGCATTACTGTATGTATGCACACTTTAATATATACATATGCACATCAAGTTATTAATAGTACATAGGACCCGAGCAAAGTCGGGCTAAACTGCTAGTAATAAATAAAATAAAACTTATTTTGTACATCAACATTTTTGTAATTATAGAGAAAATCTGGAGAATTAAGAAATAGTGAAATCTCTGAATGGTGGGAGCAGAATACATTACCTTGAGTAAATTTAAGTTTTTATTTTACAAAAACAAAAATTTGATTTGTGAAGGAATCATAGAATTTCTTTTAACACACACACATACTGTTTACAAGATTACCACGAATGACAAAAAATTAAAAAAAATTTTTTTTAGATTTATACATCAAATTCAGGTAATTTTGTTTTCATGAATTGTTCTGTAAGTTTCATTCTATGGCAGCTTTGAGCCAGCCTAGAAACCAGCCACAGGCTTTTGTCACAGTTTCCCCAGAGGCTCTGGTGATTTTACTCTTTAGTTAACCTGCTTGGTTAATTATCGACGATCTCAACTTCAGCAGTGAAAAGAAACATGCTAACTGCATCAGCTTGTCATTCATGTATTATTCTTTCTTTTTCTAGTAGGTAAATATGGAAGCTCAAAATTATCGATAATTATTCTGGAGAAAGAAAAATGGGTAAACCTAATAATTGTTTTCAAACAGTTAAAAAAAAAAAAAAAAAGTTAGCAGTTGAAAATTGAACGAATTATCTTCACTGTAATGGTATTCAATATACTTGTACTGTATTATATGCAGTTAACATCTGGGCAATAACAGAAGAGAAATAAATGACTGGTTTGACACAATAAATGTTTTATATAATGACTGGCAAAGTTTATAAAACAAACTTGTGGAACTCGTCTTGTTATCTCTGGATGTGTCTACCTCAATGCGGATGTGATTGACAGAGTGATACCAGATTGACTGCATAAGACTTGATACCAACGTCCCAATAATAGTGACCTCAGTCAGTCTAGTTTAAACTTTGAAAATACCATGGGCAAAAATAAAGCCTCAAGCGTCAAACTCCTACAAATGATAGAAACAACAATAAAGAATTTTTTTTTTTAATATTTGGATGAAGTTATTTGGCAAGAAAATATCCAATTCCATAGTTTGCCAATAATGCAACTGAAGTTATAAATTTCATTCATTGCTTTTAGTGATCTATTAGTTCACCCCCCCCCCCTCCAAAAAAAAAAAAAAAAAAAAAAAAAGAATATTGATAATTTGTGGGGGTTTTTTTTCCTTAATTATTTTTATTCATAACATGGTTATTTTCATATTTTGGTCAGTGTAGCCTCCAACTTTCATATGGCAAAACGGATAAAGGTGTTGATTAATAATCTGTTCTAACAGTCTTCTGAAAGTTAATGGTTAAATCTGTATTGGAAATCATAACTAACAAAGAGTAACACTTCTACACACTCATAGCTGATGGAAAGAGAATCTACCCTCGTGAATTAAATGAAGATTCTCAAATGTGAAAAGATATCTGAAGGAGGGTTGAGAAGAAAGAGAGGAAGAAGAAAGCAAGAGAAAAAAAAAAAGGAAAGTCCGGGTCAGCATTAGTTTATCTATAATATAAATCTCACCTGTCTGTTTAAATGTATGTATGTCGACAGAGGCAAGGGATTTTCATGAGATCGGTATCAAAGCTCGACCCTTCGGACAACAAATATCGAAAAACTGGCTAAAAGCATTAATTCCTTCACCCTCAACTTGGCAGTTTTTTTACAAGGAGAGGTCACTTTTTTCGCCGATATTTTTAAAAGTCATCCCCTCTTTTCGACTGACCAGCCTTAATTTTAACCTTTGTCACTTTCAATTTGGCAAGTGATGCAACGGCAAAAACGTCACTTTTTTTCATGTTCTTTTCCTCCTCCGCGGTACGGGTTCGAGCTTGCCTGCCTACTAGCACTTTTTTTTTTTTTTGCTCAACACAAACCTCCGGAAAACGCCGGGCACTCAGGCTAGTTGTAGAATAAATAGAATCAAAAATTCACATTTTAACACATTCCTTTTAATTGATAGTTGAAGTAACAGTTTTCTTTTAAACTTTAAAATTCTGATTTTTCTGAAACAAAATCAACAACCTAAAAGTCACAGGTCACCACATGCTACGTTACGAAAGGTTTTGTAGTCATCGACTAAAAAAGTTTTAAACTATTTATACTAAGCTATTGTTTACATCAAGTGGCTTCACATCTTGTCTGGAGCGATTTACATAAAAAAAAAGAAAAAAGAGGCCACACCCATACACACAGCAGAGAAAATGCTGATCATAAGCATCTTGACTTATAATAAACATATTTCCAGTAACATGTAATTCTCCCTCTTTCTCTAAAGTTAGGTCAAGGTTTATTATGCTTATACATTTGTATGTATGTGATTCACTCTTAAACTAATTAACAGATCATTATAATTTTGGGAAACAGCTGCTAAGCGTCCAAACGTGGGCTATATTTAGCTTTATGTAAAATTAGTTAAGAGAGTGGAAGCCAGTCATGAAAATTCAGATGCCTGTGATATTTTTGCAAAATTTTAAATTTTAGTAAGCATAACAGGAGTACCTCATTTGAAAATTTAAATATTTATTGAATTCGATCCATAGTCATTAAGTAAAATTCCTTGAATTTCAATTTCTTCTGAAGATCCCTTAAATTTAAACTTTAGATATTTTCTGGAATGAAAAACGTGATTTTGATCAAAATTGGAATAAGGATACTGAACATAAGGTTTAGTATTATATCTTGAATTTATGACTAGTAAAGTGACAAAAGTGGTGCAAAACTTCTGTTCAGGGAATTTGTTTTATCTGTTAGAATGGGTATTCTTCCAGATATACATAAAAAGCAGAAAATTTGTTTTATCTGTTAGAATGGCTATTCTTCCAGATATACATAAAAAGCAGAAAATTTGTTTTATCTGTTAGAATGGCTATTCTTCCAGATATACATAAAAAGCAGAAAATTTGTTTTATCTGTTAGAATGGCTATTCTTCCAGATATACATAAAAAGCAGAAAATTTGTTTTATCTGTTAGAATGGCTATTCTTCCAGATATACATAAAAAGCAGAAAATTTGTTTTATCTGTTAGAATGGCTATTCTTCCAGATATACATAAAAAGCATAAAACTGGTCCAAGAAAAACAAACTCCTTTGTAACTGGCTTCTCCACAGATGAAAAACAATGCATTGGATTTGTCAAGGTATTTAATAAATTTTCTGCAAGCTCAACCATTAAAGTAGTGTTATGAACAACCTTGGAATGTGGCCAGACTCTCACTATGAATAGCACCTTGTATACTCCATGTCTGAACAGATACAAAGGGAATCTACATGCTATTTCTAAATGGTTCATGTACATTAAAAATATGTGCATGAATTAATAATAAAAAAAAAATAAAATAAAATAAAAGTTCAAAATGATATATAAAACGTTTGTATAGAACAAAAATAAAAAATTAAATTCCATTTTATTGTAAAACATGCATTGGGTTGCATGTTTTAGTGATGCATTTGAATGGCAGATGTTGCAGATAATATAACAATGTCGTTATATATATATATATATTAGTTGAATATAAAAAAAAATTGCATTTTTGCACCAACCTAATAGTTGCTTGGCCAAAGGGGGGGGGAGGAGGGAGGAGCCACAGAATTGAAAATATCTGGTTGGAGTTGAATGCGTTTTAAATTGGCTGGAATAGAAACCTCAGTCTGTAAGTCTGCCATTCAAACAAGAGTTCTACTGTAATACCCCCCCCCTTCCCCAAAAAAGATAAACATCTGTTATCTATATATATCTATAAAAGTGAGAATATGTGAGGACACTTTTCAATCTATATACTCAACGAATTTTGGATCTACCATCTTAAAATTTGGTATATAGGGTATTCAGACATGGAAAACTAGTCAGTTTTCATCAAGAAAAAAAGGGCTGCTACAGGGTCAAAATTTTAAAAAATTTGATTGGGGGCGGGGGGTCGAATTCTTCTGTTTGTCAACTGTTTCTTGAATGCATATACGTGAACTGTTCATATGACAGATTCCTTATGTTAACAATAAGTAGATTTGAGAACATTTTTTTAAAGATAGTGTCAAGCTGGTCTAATGGTTATTGTACTTGACTCACTGTCTTTAGGTTTTGATTTACGATCTCAGCTCGAATATTTTTTTTTTTTACTTACAAAAAGTGAACTGTTTAGAAAAAACAATACTCGCACATGCATACATGTCAGTTTCTGTATGAATTGAAATATTTATGCATATTTTACAACCAGGCAACGCCGGGGCAGCCTACCAGTTTGTTTATAAATTGAACTTGTGATTTTACTTGGGATGCAAATTTTCTGTTGCAAAACTGACAGAATCAAACAGCAACAACCTTGGCCCAATACAATGAACGAGACGATCATGGCATATGTAGTAAATGCAAAATTGGATGTTCATATTGTGATATAGAAAATTTAAGAGGTGGAATAGAACCATAGAGGAAATAGTCTTACTACAAAACAGGGGGGGGGATTGCAAAAAGAAAAGTACAAAATGAATTTAACAATAGGATTTCTTATCTACAGAGAAAGATTGGTGATGAAAGGGGTAAGAGATTAGACAAAGTTAACCTTGAGTTTGCACTGCAAAAGTAATATCAAAGTTTTGCATTCAAGTACATTGAACCATTTAACATAATAGAGTATTCACTAGCGGATCAGAAGATCAAAGTTCACTCCTTGGCCGAGTCATACCAAAGATTTAAAGAAAATAATACTTGATATCTTCTTCCTAATCACTCAGCATTACAAGACAAAGGATCAAGACTTAGTGGAGTAATCCTGGAAAAAGAGCCACTCGTCTATACGTAGCTAATAAAAAGGAAGCTTCTGGGTTGCCCATGACCACAGGGATATAGTAATAATCCTAATCTAAGAAACAGTTGTATATTCATTCATCAATGTCTTATTGTCCAAGTCCACATTTGCAAAGGCTTAGATAAACAAAACACTCCATAGATGGCGCAGGAATGAATTCAGTCTTATGACAACATAGGTCATCTCAGCTTTGTTGCAACGTTCTGCATCAAAGTTTTTGGTGTTATTTTGTGATAGCATTCCATTCTGCTTCAATGAACTCAGAAATTTCACACTAACATTTTTATTGATCTACACCACAGTCCACGCAGGATCTTGCGGCAAATATAAATGACCTGTCAGCTGTGATAATTGTACTCAGGTACGAGAAATGATCAACTACCTCCCTCCATCCAAAGTGAACTGGATGTCACCTTGGCTGAACCAATTTTCATTTGCATTGTATTAATCTATATGCTAATTTGCAAAATAAAATGATAGATACAATCCTGGATAGCCTGAACATTGAAAAGTGATTCAAAGTCATACAATATCATGTGTGGTCAACACCTATGAAAGTAATAATTTGGTCAATGGAGAGAGAGAAATACACACAAAAAAATTAGACAGATTGCAGTTTCTTTCTGTTCAAGCAGTGCCTATACAGGGCGATGGTCTTGGCCATTGTACCCAGAGGTATCTTCTGCTCAGCACAATATTTCATCAGTCACCTGCTTTCCATGACCTCATGTTACCAATTGCGGTGGGGGTTGTCATGCTCAGGAAAAATAAAAATTGAAATTTGGTAAGCATATGTCTACTAAATGTGTTATTTGTACGCATGTGCAAATATACAACTATACATTCAAGTCGATTCATTTTTAATGATTTCTTATCCATCTGATGATGGCTCAAACGCTAACGACTAACAATTCTAGTTGATGGTGCTCAAGTCTTTTACTTTTGAAAAAATTACTATATATTGGGTACAGTGGAATATATAATAATCAATAGGGAATATAATACAAATCTGCATAAATTAAAATATATTTAAGCATATTTTAACACAGAGATACGGCGGGCTGCCAGCTACTAATTTATCTATCTTATATATATAATCAAGTCAGTTTCTCTTCCACCTCCTCCAATGATTTGATCACATTCAATAAATGATTGCCATCTTCCATTTTTGAGCTGAATTAGTTCTTTTGAAAGAATAAATAAGTTTCAATTACAGGACGATATTTCCTCAAACTGAAAGGATGATGCAGAAGCGTGTATATGAAGAATCTCTTGCAACCAAGACATGGACATTAATTTCTGAACTCTAATCATTGCAGTAACTTGATTGCTACACGTATGACAAGGCTGAGAATGCAACAGAACTTTTCATTGCTAAAATCAATAATTAAAATCAAAACCGGGATGTATGCTCTTGCATAGACATTTGATGCAAAAAGGAAAAGTAATTCACAACCAGATTTCAATAAAAGAATATTTAAAGATGTTTCTAAAAAAAAATTTTTTTTTTTGTTTTAGGATGACACATAGCAACAGATAAATGACTAGGTAAAATTCAATTGTAAGCTACACTCCTCTGGAGGTTGAAAGTTCAATCCTCAATACAGGAATGCAATCGCAAATTACTTAAAACTTATACCCGGTCACAGTTGGCAGAATGAGAGCATGTTATCCCCAAGTATTAAATAGAGTTCTGTTTAAAATTTTGTCCAGATTGTGAAGTTCAGAGCTCTTTTTTTTTTTTTTTTTTACTTGGGATTCAATTACCAAGGCCCAAAGACTACTCGAGGATAACAGTTAATGAATGTAAGATAGTAGTATAGTAATTGTTAATGGTGTAAACTGGGTAGAATTTGATTATTTTGGTGGATGACTCAACAAGAACTTGTTTACATTGGATTTGAAGGCTACCATGTTGTATTCAATCGGAAAGCAGGCCAGCAAAACAGTGTTCCACAGGCGGGCAGTTCTGGGAAAGAAGCTTTGTTCATGGAATCTGTGTTTAGATTTAGGCACAGGAGTGGGGGAAATTTTATGTAGTGGTTGTAACTAGTCGATTGCTTACATTGGCTGAAGTGTTGTGAAAATAACATTCACTGTGAGAACAGTAGTACAAATTATTCAATTACAAATTTTATGTTAAAAAAAAAAAAAAAAAAAACTTTAATTTCTTCCTCTTACAGTTTAGAGTCTTTTAAAAATCTCATCTGAAAGCTTCCAACAATGTCCATGAAAATCCATACTTTATTCCATAATTATAAAATTGAAACAATCGAAATATTAAAAGCTATTTATACAAGATGTAATCTCAACAAGCTCTGACAACTTGCTCCTGGAATCACTTGCTCTTAATTAAAGAGCAAGTGATTCATTAAATATTTCAAATAAGTTTTTAGTTTTGGAAATTTACATACATAAAAACAGTTAACACATAGAAACAGGTTTTTAGTGTGAGAAAATAAAATGTGAATATTAAATCGAATTGCTTTAAAAATTGTAAAATCCTCTGTAAACAAAACCGGAACCAAGTCAAAAAAAGTACCATCTGTTTCCTAATTAAGGTTATAAAAACTAGAACATGAAAGTTTTCAGCTGTTGCTGTGACAAACAAAAATGAATGCAACATTAATCCTGCCTTTTATAACAGGAAGGAAGAAGGATAATGGTGCAGTATAATCAACTACGCCCACCCCTCAATTCATAGAAACCTAAGATTGAATGTTGAAATATAGAAAATAACCAACATTTGAATTACAAATTTTTATTATATATATATATTACAATAGAAAAATGCGAACATGAAAAGTATTATGGTTAAGTTTAAACATTGAAAAGTAAAGGACTAGTTAAAACTGGAAAAGAAAAGGACAAGATATTTTAGTAAATATAATAAATGTATAACTTAAAATATTGCAGCATTAAGAAATGATTATATAATGTTATAAATTGAATTAAAAAAAAAAATTCTTAATGCTGCAATGTTTTAAGACACTCCATCCGAAAAAGTGTTGCAACAATTTCTTCAGATGTACTGCATAACGTCTAATGAGAATACACCATCCCAGATGTCTCTAGCAGAAATAATATTCGCAAGAAAAATATGGCCAGTCTTTGACGAACTATTGTCAAAACAGGTAAAACTTGCGAAGACAACTGTTCCCAAGAAAAATTATGTGCCCGGAGAAAAAAATATTCCAGATGCACAAAGATAATACTTTCTGGGAGCAGAGAACAATTAACAGGATCGGTCGTATGGTCTACATGGCGGAAGGACCACATTCAATGCATAAGAAACACTTGAACCAGATACACAAACGAACTTCGAACGAGTTAAGTGAGACTCCGCTAGAAGATAACTACTGTATAATGCATTTGACTCGGAACCCCCTCAAACTAGTACCAAAATACGTCATTCCGCCAGAAAAAAAAGGAAACTGACAAACTCTTTGGAGGTAAACTCGAGAAAGAAAAACTATATTTTGGAAAAAAATAAATCTTCGGAGGGGGGTTTCTGAGGTAGTTAACATCCCTATATCTATGATGTTATGGATTTGTCTGGCACTATGTAAGCCAGACAATTCTGTCAAGCAGAGAGCACACGTGCATAACCACTCGCAGTGAACACCAGGACTCTTTCAGCTTAATATCATGACCCCTTAAACAGGACTACAACAATAGGAAAGCATTCTTAATGTGCTTCATCATAGTTTGTTAATAAAAAATAATTAAGGAAATAAAAACAAAAGTTTAACAGTTTTAATAAATAACTTATTGTGATGGCTATTCAAAAATTAAGTGCCCAGTACTAGTTGAACTTTTACAGTGGAATAAAGTTAAAACAAACATTCAAATGGCTTTTATTTCCGATTTTTGCTAATTTTTTGCTGGCCGTTTAAAAATTGAGTGTCTACTTTTAGCGAAACATAAATGATGTGTTAGGTCTAATGTAAATAGGTTAGTGATTGTTCTTGATAGATCACAAATGTGATTCAAAAAATAATTGTACAAATGTCTTTAAAAAGACACTTCTAGAAGTAATCGCAAGATGAATAGTAAATTCAAATGTTAAGGTACTGAAATCATTTAAAAAAAAAAAAAAAAAAAAAGAAGATCATTTATCTCAAAGAAAGCGATAGGTTTTTAATGTCCTTCGATCAATACATAAACAAACAGATGTAATTGTATGGATGAACATAATTGCAATAACATTGCGTTTTAGTCTTTGTAACTTCATATGGAAGAATAGTTTGATAGTAGCTTTAAGCAATGGAAAAGTTATGTCTGGTTATGGCAATATTGGAGATCCATACAATCAGTACACATATACGAAACTGATCACAGAATTAAATAATTGTAAGCATTTTTTTTTTTTTTTTTTTTTTTTTTACACAGGTATCACCACTTATCAAGGCCCGGAGACCACTCGAGGATAAGGGTTAATGGGTATACATTAGTCACTGATTATCGCGTAGTAAACACAAGTAGTGGGAGTTTTGTAAATTGGATTACTTAGGAAGATGGTTCATTAAGCACTTGTTTACGTTGGACTTGAAGACAATCAGATTGTAGTCAGCTGGAAAGCAGGAAATCCGAAGAGAGTTCCACAAGTGTGCAGTTCTAAGAAAAGCTTTATTCATGGAATCTACATTTAGGCACAGATAACGAGTGTGGGAAATTATTGATAGTGGTTTTGGCTAGACGAGTGTTTTTTGTGAAAGTTTGGTGAGGGGGGGAGCATAGATTGAAGCTCAGATGAGCACTTGCCATGAAAATAACGATAAAGCAGAAACAGGCTTGCAACGTCTCTTCGGTGGGAAAGATGCCAGGGAAGAGAAAAGGGGCATGCCCCCGCTACATCTTGTGTGTATTGTAAGCAAGCAATTTTAACATGCGTTTCGTAATTCTTAGGAAAAAAAAAAAAAAAAGTAACAAAAATAATGTTAATGCATAACATTGAAAAATAACTTACTGGTGGTGGTTATTTGTATGCAGAGACGCTTATTTGTAAATGACACGGAGGTGTTTGTTAATTCAATTTAGCATTCTGAAGAGCAATTTTATGTTTTTAAATGTACATAGTGCACCGAATCTGAATCATTCGGTTATTCCAGTATTCCTTGATTACATTCAACATTCACAGAATGTAACTCAACACCAGGAAGCAATTATTTCATTTTTAAGTCAAATATAATATGTAGAAAATAGTATTAGTTACAGAATTAAACAATGATCAGTGCCATGGTGAAAATTGTCGATGAATAAATTCATAGGGCCTTTGAGTTTCATGGGAGGATCTAATTGCAGAAGTGTGAAAGTCTTTGCTACTTTCTTTGTGGGATTACATATTTGAGAGAGTAAGTTTAGTCAGATTAAATGTAATAATTTGTAAACGGGGACAAAATATATGCATACTTTTCTAGAAACATGCTTTAGTTGCTGAAACAGATAAGTGTTAAGAATGCGCATATGAAGTGGTGTTCTATTTTCTTATAATTGCTGAAGTTGCACAATAAAAATCTAAATCATTTTATTATATATATATAGACATTCAAATTAATTCGTTTTTTTCCATGTATTCTAACTATATTAACACTAAAATCGGTTATGCTATTTAATTCTGTGATACAAATATATTTGTAATACTATAAAAAAAACAAAAAAAAAACAACAATAAGCGATAAAAATAAACAGTATAATTAATCTAGGGATTATGGCCTAACGGTTAAGGCACCGGACTGTGGTAAACATGGTCTGAGGTTCGATCCCTAGAAACAGTTGAACTACGCTGACGAGAGGTAACGACCTTGAAACACGCGTGTACGTAGATTACTGTTTTTAAAAATAAATAAATAAATAAATAAATAAATAAAAATATTATATATGTCCAAATTAAAAAGGGCGACTTTCTAAGTAAATAAAAAAATGAGCTCCGAGGCGGAGCCAATATTAACCGAATGTATCGCTTGAAAAAAAAAATAAATAAATAAAATAAAAATATATATATATATATATATATATATATATATATATATATATATAGATTTAAAGATTATGAGGGTTTTTTGAAACATGAAAAACGATGTTACTTTTTGTATTTAATATTTTTTATTGTTATTTTTTATGTTTCAAGCAGACCTCCGCTCTTGGTCACAAAAAAGTACCGAAATCTATAATATAAAGCTGAATGTCTGGTCACGAATAGGCTCCTATATGGTTGACTGCTTTAAAAAACTGATTACATATGATAGATATATCAAGACACAGGAATGGGTATGTTTGATCTGGCAGAACGGTGGTTCATTAAAATTGTGGGGTCTGCGTTCGCGCCTAGTCCACAAAGTATGGAAATAAAAAAAAAAAAAAAAAAACGTTTGCAAGTGTTTTTGATATAGATGTACATAATAATAATTTGATAAGTATGTTTTAACTTAAATAGGGATGGTATGATAAAATTGTGGGGTCTGCATTCGCGTCTGGCCTTCATAGAATAGAAATAGGCACAAACTTTAATAAAGACTTCATATCTATCTGCGTAAGTATACTTTGATAATTATGTTTCAGTTTAAAAAAAATATGGTATATAAAAAAAATGGAAATATGTCACAAAGTTTAACAAGGTTTTTTTTTTTTAATATAGATCCACAGAATATTGTGATAAGTGTTTCAGTGTGAACAGGTATGGTATAATAAATTATGGGTTTATCCATTTTATTTTTACTTTCATCATGTTTTGCTTTGGTTTTGATACCCCCAAATTCGAAGCTATCTCTTTACAACCCTTCCTTTCATAACCTATCATACTTTCATAAATCAGAGTCCATTTTCTGTAGGCTGTTTTTGAACCCAGTCAACGACGGGTACTTTTGCTTATATATATATATATATATATATATATATATATATATATATATATATTAGTGCTGTGAAGATTCCAATATTTTTCCAGATTTTTATACAATTATCAATTCCGTACTAAATTCTCAATTTCAATACAATTACCGATCTAAATTCTTTGTAAATCTCTAAATATTTAACAATACAGTGGTTATTCCCCCGCCCCCAATTACTGTAAAAACACATGTTAAATGTGCAGATATTTTCCTAAACGTAAAAGTACATTTGTGGGGGAGGGAGGAGGAGGAGGTGATCTATAGATTTTAGTCTTATTGGTAGTTTAAAATCAATAAATCTTTATTTTATCATTCATTACGAATAGTAAGATTTTGCTTTAAACAAACTCAAACAAAAAAAATACAATTAAAAGAATCCTTTGGCCTCGAAAAATAGGCACAGATTTTTCCAATTCTGATATCCCTCCAAATTTCAGATTCATCGTTCGCACACATATCCACACACACACCATCTGGCATTGTCCAGTCGTAAAATACGCTTAAACACAGTATTATAATTTATGCAGATTTTGTATTTATTATCATAGAGCGAATACTCTATTGATTATTATAATACATAGTAGCGAGTTCAAAAGTTAAAGAAAAAAATGACCTTCGTGTCATTCGATAAAATCGAAATCAAAACATTTAGCTCTCTTGCAACATTCACTAACATATGACCTAAGGACGCATATCAAAACTTTAAAAAATAAACGTATGTGTCCATGGGTAGAAGATACACATTAAGTTGACATATCTGTCAAGTTCCAATTTTTCAATTTTGACCTTAGCAGCTACTTTTTTTTCCAGCTAAAAACCAAATCGACTTTATTCCACAGGTCCAAATACCCCATATATCAAGTTTAAAGTCTGTAAGCCTAAAATTGACAGTAGTTTAGTAGAGACTGTTCCACACACATGATAAGCCAAATTCAGTGCCAAGAGATTTTTGGGCCCTCAACAAAAGGAGGGTGGACCTGTAAATTCACCCTTGTCTGTTCATCTGCCCGCACTTCTCTCAACTATGCCTTGGAATTTTTTGAAACTTTGCACAAACATTAAACATGATACAAGTAAAAATAACAATGGATTTTTCTGGGAAAACTCCGGTTGCTCCCTAGTGGTGCCTTTCGGGTTAAAATAGTTAAAATTGACACTTTGTGCTTATTAAAAAAATTAATGCCTTGGATTTTTTTGAAAAATTTTCTCAAAAGTTGTAACTAACTGATTTCTATATAATTAAATAATAATATGTCGCAAATATAATAATACTTCGCAATAACTCTTGGGTGTGTCCCAGGGGCTCTTTTAGGGCTAATAAAAACATTCCATTTTTGGGACTATTTTACCATATTTGTCCAAAATTTTCTGTGCATGTCTATGTAGCAGTTTTGCATGGTGCTGAACTCAAATTTAAATATGTTATGGCCTTAGGGACTTTTGGGCTAAAGGGAAGGGGGGGGCGCAAATGGACTTAGTCATTTCTTTTTTTGCATGGTGCAGAACTCAAATTTACATATGTTAAGGTCTAAAACTGCACTGTTTGTTCATTTTCACCAAGATTTAATGTCCCCTGGGGACTTTTGGAACTAAGTGGGGGGGGGGGGAATGTGGAACATTTTTTTTTATGCCTCGCCCATCATGCATGCTTCACTTGTTTTTTCAATAAATGAAAACCTAAATCCAATATTTCAGTTGATTCCCGATCATCTTCATTGATTAGATATTTACTCCTCATTGTTGATCTGTACTGATGAATGCTAAGAACAGCCAAGCTCTCCTGTTGTGAAATAGAAACTTGTTTTATTCCATGTGTAATTGTAACAGATACATACATTTCTACATTTAACTGGAGAGAATTAGATGTTGCAAAATAAATTGAATTTATATAAAGTATTTTAAAATATTATAACGTATTTCATACATAATGTTATTGTATGTTGATGGGTTTTTAATGAAGATAGTATTGAGTATAGATGTGCTGCCTATTAAAACTTAAGATTTTTAAAGATAAGCACAAGAAAGTTGAAAACATAAAACTTTTTTTTAAGCCAAACTGAATTATCCAGAAAGAAGGGAGGAGATAGAATTGAGATGAGGAGGGAGAAGAGCGTTCATATAAAAAGAGAAAGTTTGGTTCTCCTTCCATCTCATTTAAAACTTAGGGGTGTTAAGTCTCAATCCAAAGAGATAGAAAGATAGACAAGGTTGATAATACTAATCTTAGTTTTCAACATGATTGATCATCTTCAGCCATCATTTTCCAGTATCTACTTGGAAGGGAATAAAAAATAGTTTTTATTTTTAGAATAATCAAACTGCATATGATGATGGGGGATGAAGTTAGAGATACTATGGCATGATGTGACCAACCAATTAATTGGATCGGGTCTCTCTGATCTCCTGCATAGCTAAAGTAAGGGCCGAAGCGGAGTGTTACAAGTTACTCCACTACAGATTGTTCAGCCTCCAGGATCCCGTCCTAAGGTATCACGAATCGCCACCAAGGCCTACAGGTGGCTCTGTTTTCAGAAGGGGGAAGGGTACCTGTAAAATGTTTTTGACTCCTAATGGGGGTATGAGCTGAATAGATTCAACAATCATTTTTATAACCAACGGCTGTGCTAAACAACCAATAAAAACGTTTCAAAATTATAAAAATTGTTGAATTTTGGATTCAATCAGTTCGCCGTTAACTACGCCACGGACCGCATTTGATTCTTGACCGCCATCTTGGTTACTGATCTGAACTACGCCGCCATCTTTGTTCAACACAATGTCTCAAAACTTAACAGGTTATGGGCCCAGCCATCGTCTTTTCTTTGACAGATCGGAATCTAAATTCGAATTGTGTCAGGTAAAATTTCTGGGATATCTAAGGATTCGAAAACTACACAGTCATACAATCTCCAACAGAGAATCCAAACGACCCCAAATTTCTCGAAAAGAACGCGACTTTTTGCAGAACTGATTCAATGTTTAGACGATAGAAGTCTGTCTCTGATTTTATAAGAGACGCATTGGATGATGGAAGAAAAACATTGAACATATTAAGAGAACATTATTTATCAAAAGGGAAACCGAAAATTATATCACTATATACAGAACTAACGTCTCTGAAACGTAACGAGGATGAAACGATCACTGACTATGTTATAAGGCCAGAAACAACCGCCAATGCCTTAAAACTTTCAGGTGAAATAATAAGCGATAGCTTGTTGATATCAATGACCCTCAAGGGACTTCCAGCCGATTTTAAACCATTTACAACTGTTATAACTCAGAAAGACAAACCCATAAATTCCAGCGAATTTAAAGTGGCATTGCATAATTACGAAGAGACTAATAGTATGCTCGTGGACAATAACTCTAGCAATATTATGAAGTTCAAAAATGCTTCTCGAAAGCAGACACCAGCAAATTACGCACCTCACCACAATGTATTCTCCAAAAGTAATTTTCCCAAGAAAAAGAATAAAATTATCTGCTATAATTGTGGACGACCCAACCACAAAAGTTTCCAATGTCGATATAAATGGACTCCATAAAAAACGTTGAGAACTTTGAGGAAGAACATACATTTCTATTCACATGTAACTTTGACAATACCACAAACAGTAAAAATCTCCTTGTAGACTGTGGTGCTACAGCGCACGTTATCACCAAGGAATCTGATTTTATTAATTTAGATTCAAACTTTAATCCTCAAAGTCATTTTGTTGAACTTGTCGACGGTAGTCAAATAAATGATATAGTCTTGAAAAGAGGCGATGCTAAAATATCCCTAAAAAATAATAAAGGTGAAATCTAACTATATTCTAAAAAATGCTCTGTTCATACCTACATTTAAGCAAGACATTTTCTGTGCAGGCTGCAATTAAAGAAAGTGCGAATATACAATTTGGCCAAAATAAATCAAAATTGATATATCCCAAGGGAACTGTATTTGACATTAAAGAAAATGGCCAACTATATTATTTAAAAAGTATGGTTCCCTCAAAAACTGCCTGTCACGACTTGGAAACCTGACATAAAATTCTAGAACACTGCAATACAGCTGATATTAAAAAATTACCAAATGTAGTCGAAGGCATGAAAATAATACCTTCAGACGATCTCCCAAATTGTGATGTGTGTGTACAGGGGAAAATGACAAAAGACATATGCCGAACGCCAGACAAAAAAGCTACGAAAATTCTCTCACTTGTGCATTGTGACTTGGCAGGTCCAATCAGCCCGATGGGGAGAAATAATCTAAGGTACGTTTTGAACTTTATTGATTTTTCCGGTTCAATTATGGTTTATTTTCTAAAAAACAAATCTGACACTATCCTCGCCACTAAGAAATATTTAGCTGATATTGCCCCATATGGTTCAGTAAAATGTATTCGCTCAGACAATGGGACTGAATTTACTAGTAAAGACTTTGAACTTCTTTTAATTAACCACCGTATTAAACACGAAAAATCAGCGCCGTATTCCTCCCCCTTCCAAAATGGCACCGCTGAAAGAGCATGGCGAACCCTTTTTGAGATGACAAGATGCCTACTTACCGAATCAAAATTAGCGCATAGTTTATGGACATACGCTTTAATGGCAACAGCATATATCAGAAATAGATCGTTCCATAAGAGGCTAGGAAAAACGCTTTATGAAGCGTTTTGCAGTGTAAAACCTAAAATGAACAGAATGCATATATTTGGTTCTGATTGTTTTGCATTTATAGAAAACACCAGTAAACTAAATACTAAAAGCGAAAAAGGTACTTTCGTAGGTTACGATAAAAATAGTTCGGCATACTTAATCTACTTCCCAAACCAAAATGCCATAAAAAGGGTTAGTAAAATTCAGAGATACATTAAATTTAAAAAATGGCAATCCAGTGGATGAAAACATGAAATATTACCTAGCATCTTAATCGATCACAATGAAAATATTAATAACGACGACAATATTAACCAGACACATTGATACCCAATAAGGGAGCAAGAAAGGGCAGACTTCTTACAAATTGAAAAGATACAAGATTACGCCATGGATTACTGTTATTCATTGAACAGCGCACCGGAAAGTTATGAGGTGATTAATTCAGAAAATCACCAAGAATGGGAACAAGCTATGGCATCCGAATTGAAAGCTTTATCTGAAAATAACACATACAAAATAGTGGCAAAACCAACAGATAAAAATATAATTTCTTCACGCTGGGTTTTTTCTAAAAAAAAAAAAAAAAAAAAAAAAAAATCACAGCTTCTGGCAGTGAAACTTTTAAAGCAAGATTTGTTGCAAAAGGTTTTTCACAAATTTCTGGAGTGGAATATTTTGCAACATTTTCACCAACGACAAATTTAACGACAATTAGAATTTTATTACAACTTGCCGCTCAATACAATTTAAAAATACATCAAATGGATGTAAAAAATGCTTATGCTCCGATTGACTGAAATCTACATTTAATCTCCAGAGGGATTTAAAATGAAAAATAAAAATTGGATGTGGAAATTAAATAAATCGTTATATGAACTAAAACAAAGTGCACACAATTGGAATTTAATACTCCATAATTATTTAATAGAACAGGAATTCAAACAATGTCCCGTAGACGCGTGCATGTATACCAAAAATGTAGATAATAAATTATTGATTTTGTTTTTTTTGGGTTGAAGATATATTACTCGCCTCAAACTGTGACAACACTTTAAAAGATGTTCAAAATGAATTAAATAAAAAATTTAAAATGGCCGATCTTGGATGACTGCCATGGTTCATGGGTATAAAATTTACCTGTGAAAATGAACTATGAACCAATCACGATACATTGAAAAAATTCTGCTCAAGTTCGGAATGCAAGATTATAAGCCGCGTTCAACTCCCGTTGAAATGGACATAAATAAAAATATAGAGACCAAAACAAAATCCATAGATAACCGAATATACAGGAGGGAAATGGTAGGGAGCTTCATCTACTTGATGACCGCAACAAGGCCCGACATATGTTACACTGTAACAAAGCTATCTCAAAACTTATCGAAACCGACAATTAAGGACCTTAATCGTGCAAAACAAATCCTTCATTACCTAAAAGGAGCCAAGAAACAATCTTCAATATTTAAAAAGTCTACATATCCTCTAAATTTAGAAGGCTTTTCGGATTCAGATTGGAGTAACTGAGGATAGAAAAAGTATAGCGGGGTATTGTTTTAGACTGTAAAGACTGGACCTATGATGTCTTGGAAAACTAAAAAGCAACAAATTGTTGCCCTTTCTACTTGTGAAGCAGAATATGTGGTTCTTACTCATTCCGTGCAGGAGGCAATTTTTCTGAACACCTTCCTAAAATCTATTTTAAAACCAGATCTAAGTAAAAAACCTATAGTAATTCATTGTGATAATCAGAGCAGTATCTTATTAGCAAATAATTCTATGATTCATCAAAGGTCGAAGCATATTGACATCAGATATCATTTTATAAGGGATGAAATAAGGAAAAAAATCTATTACTCTTACTTATGTGACGTCTGAAAATAATATAGCCGACATTTTCACTAAACCTATAAAAAGAATAAAATTAAGACATTTTATAACCAAACTTTTTGGAATCTAATTATGAATAAATCTCTTTTCAGAAACCTAAAAAGAGAAGCATGAACAGTCAAAATCACACACACACACAAAAAAAAAAAAAAAAAATTGTAAATAACTGCGACCATTTCTACCTTACTAACCAAATTAACCAACTAATAACTAACATAATGTTTCCAGTTTTTGTATAAAAAAAAAAAAAAAAAAAAAAAAAAAAAACAGTAACTTGTTAAAACCTTTTCTTTGTAAATTTCCTATTTGTCAAATAATTCTTTTTTTGTATCTATTTGTTTTGGCAAACATTTGTTAAAAAAAAATTTAAAAAAAAAAAAAAATCTATATTTGTGAATTTTTGTGCATATGTTTATATGTACTTGAAAAGTATTCTATTTGTATGTTTATATATATATTTGAAAAATGTTTATTTTTATGTATCAAAAAATAAATAAATAAACTCCATGTAAAAAAAATGGCTTCTTTTTGCACACATTATACCAATATATTAATTCTTTTGGACCAATGAGAATAAAGACAAATTCCCCCAAAACCAGAAGAAAAAAAATTATTTTATTGGTTTATTTTTCTTTGTTCATTTATTTGTTTATTTTTATTTATTTATTTATTTTTCTTTCCTTTTCTCAAGTCAAACCAAAATTGAATCCAAAAGGATTTTTCCATTATATCAAAAAAGGGTGTGTGTAAAATGTTTGACTCCTAATGAAGGTAGGAGATGAATGGATTCGCCAATCATTTGTATAACCAAAGGCTGTGCTAAACAACCAATGAAAACGTTTCAAAATCATAAAAATGGTTGAAGTTTGGATTCAATCAGTTCGCCGTTAACTACACCACGGACCGCATTTGATTCTTGCCCGCCATCTTGGTTACTGATCTGAACTACGCTGCCATCTTTGTTCAACACAATGTCTCAAAACTTAACACATCTTTTACACATCTAACCCTTTTTATGGCATTTTGGTTTGGGAAGTAAATTAACTTTTAGAATAATCAAACTGCATAGGATGATGGGAGATGAAATTAGAGATACTATGGCATGATGTGACCAACCAATTAATTGGATCGGGTCTCTCTGATCTCCTGCATAGCTAAAGTAAGGGCCGAAGCGGAGTGTTACAAGTTACTCCACTACAGACGGTTCAGCCTCCAAGATCCCGTCCTAAGGTATCACGAATCGCCACCAAGGCCTACAGGTGGCTCTGTTTTCAGAAGGGGGAAGGGTACCTTTCTGTATGGAGTTGCAATTGGTGAATTTGAGGCTTCACCGACAGGGCAAAATTAAGTTTAGTATAATGTATTCATTCTACTTATGACACAAAAAGTCTTATTTTTGGCTACAAATTTATTTAAATTTAATATAATAAAATGACTGCAGAGGTTTGCAACAACAAATGATACATAAAAATTCAATACATCTAGGCTAACAGTCAATATCTTATACACATTCAGTCATGATAATATAATGCTACATTGCATCCGACGAGCAACACCATCACGATATCTTTAGAGGAAGGAGTGCCTACTTTTTTTTCTAACTACTTAGTCCTAACACTGCTACCAGTTGTCACCAGGATCAATTCCACATTTCCCACAGATACTGTGAATACACCCATCGTAATTCATGCACATTGACATAACAATCTTTCCAATCCAATATATATAGTAGTGATTTCAAAAGTTAAAAATGATTTGAGTGCCATCAACTAGAATTATAACCAAAACATGTAGTGTAGAATTATAACCAAAACATGTAGTGCTCCAGCCTTAGTCATTACAGATTTAGCTAACCTCAAAAAATGTTAAAATTCAACCGATTTTAATGTATAAATATATATTTGCACATAAGAGGAATTATGCCTGCCAAGTTCCAATTTTTTTTAAATGTTGACACTGTAGCAGCTATTTTTACTGGCTAAAAAACTAATCGAATTCCACAGGTTCGAATCCCCTATATATCAAGTTTTAAGTCTAACTAAAAATTAACAGAGTAGTTTGATTGAGACTGTTCCTCAGACACAAATTATATATATATATATATATATATATATATGATACTGATCCAATATGAAATGATAAATTGTTTTTAACTATTAAAAAATATCGACATTAATAATTGATTTAAAAAAAAAAAAAAAAAAAAAAAAAAAAAAAAATTACAACCAAGAAAAAAGAAAAACAAAAAATTAAAAATCAGCAAACAGATTGGAGAAATAATCATTTCAGATAATTATTGATGATGATAAATTTACAAAAAAAAAAAAAAAAAAAAAAAAAAAAAAAAAAAAAAAAAACTAGATAAACATTGGGGTGAAATCAGCCTAAATTGAGTAAATTTGAGAATTGTGACATCACAAACTATATCAGTACCAGAGGGAAGGTATATAGCAACTGTTGTTAGGAGTATGGTGCTGTATGGAGGTTTGCGCCGAGTCCTCCACCCTTTTCTCACTCGTGCACCTTTCGTGTAACAGAGCAACGATCAAATAAATATGAAAATGCAAAGTTTTATCAGACATTGAGACATCAGCTTTGATAGCTAGTTCAAATATACAAAAGCTTTGACATAATCAGTCGCCTACGTTGGTCTGGCCATGATGAGAGGAACAATTCTTGAATAAGAAAATGCAGATTTTGAGATTGAAGACCAAAGGAAAGTAAGAGGATACACGAAAACTTGAAGGCAAACCATTAACAAGCATCTTAGACAATGGCATTTTGAACCGAATAGCGTTTGAGATTGGGGTTGCAGACTGCGAGAAAACATCAGAGTTCTGACCAAAGGAAATATAATATGATACTGAATGAATTTTTAAGAGTTTATAATATAAGGCCACGTTTTGGAATAGGTCATCGTTTTATTTTCAGGGTATGTTGTTACAGTAGCGATTTTACAACTGAAAACTGATTATATGCTATTACCACTTTTAGAGGGCAATCATCCGAAAGTTTTATTATAAGGTTTTCAAGAATGAAAATGTACTTAACAGTTTAAGTTTAGTTTTTTTTTTTACACAAAGGAGTTAAAACTTATCAAGTTCTGAAGGTCACTCAAGAATAAGGGTAAATAAGTACATGGTGGTCAGCAGGACAACAGTGTAGTAATTGCTAGTGGGGGAAATTGGGTATGATTTGATTATTTAAGGGGCCCCGACTCCAAAACTTGTTTGCATTGGACTTGACAAAGACCATGAGCAAAACAGAGTTCCACAGAGAGGCAGTTCTAGGAAAGAAACTTTGTTCATGAAGTTTGTGCTTAGATTTAGGCACAGATACGGAGCAGGGAAAACTGTTGATAGTGGTTGTAGCTAGACAAGTTTTTTTTGTGAAGGTTTGGCAAGAGGGGGACTATGGATTGGAGCTCTGACGAGCACTTACTATGAAAATAATGATAGAGCAGAGACAGGCTCACAAGATTTATTCTATGGGAAAGAGGTTGTCGGGAAGTAAAAAAGAGCATCACCTACTAGGTTTTGAACTGTCAAAGCAAGATAGGGTGCTCCGAGAGGCTCCTGCTCAGATGTGGCAGCAGTACTCTATTTTAGGACTATCTGACTCTTATACTGATAGAGAATTGCGTCGGGAGCGAGATACTTTCTGGGACGGTAGAATGGCGCAACCATTTTTCTGGCAACCTTGGCAACAGATTTATACATTTAAAAATGTATACATGTTTTTGACAAGATAAAAACAAAAAAACAGTAGAGATTCACAGCCCCCACGCCTCTTCCTCCTACCAATACCTAAAAGCTATCAGCGTTACCTAGATAAAATGTGTATAGATATCTAAAAAAAATAAAATATGGACATAACCTAATCTAAAAATACTGGACGTCTTGGCAAAGTATCGCAAATTTATTTATTTATATTCCTTGTCATTAAATTTTGCCAGGTCTTTACAAAATGTGTTTTTTTAAAAATCTCCAAATCCCTTAACTATGCAAATTTAGTTCCCTCTCAGGCCACACGACACCATGAAAAAGGGATCTATCTCCAAACTTCCCTTTCAAGTAGTAGTTATAACTTATACAAAAAAAATATTAGAAGTAAAAGTGTGTAAGCACAATTTATCCATTTGTATTATTTAGACTACTGTTCACATCATGGATGCTATTTTCACATTTCAGATGATGTAACCTTTGACCTTTTCAAAGTTTATCTTTTTCAACTGAAATCTATGCAAAAGTTCAGATAAAAGTCTTTATTTAATCCACAAGGGTAGGCTTGCACTCCTTCCATCAGCCATGCACAAATAGAAGTAATTCATAATTGTATTATTGAGCATACTGAGGATTGAACCTTCAAAAGACTGTCACTTGGATTAAACTTACTATTAATACTTTTATCTGTTGTGCCCCAAGTCCTAATGACCACTAGTTTGAATTTTAATAGTCAAAAACATATTCTTGTTCATTTTAGATACGTAATCTTATTTACAACTAATTGTGAAAATAACATCCAAGATGAGAACAGTAGCCCAAATAATCAATCCACATCTAAAACAAAAAACAAAACTTTAAAACAACTGTATTAATATATAGATTTATTTTCCTATTTGCTAAAATGTCAAATATTTGTGTAATTATATTATGCTAACGAGACCTGTGGAAATTCCATTCATTCATGTTGGCATTCTGTAGATGTTCAGCATAAATGAAGATGCTCTGATATTATTGAAGCTCTTTTGTTAAAACTGCAGAAGTATTTATCTAAGCTAGCAGGGACGCCTGGTGTAGCCGGGTCGTAAACTATGCTTAAATATGATATTTTGATTCTTGCAGATTTCATATATATTATTACGATTCTTATATATTATAAAGTTGCAATTTCAAAAATAAAATATATCCATATGATTTGGGTGCATCAGCTGGAATTGAAACCAAAACCAAAACTTATGAAAAGAATATATCTATATATATATAAACTTGAGTTCCTTTAGCTATAATTGAAATCAAAACCAAAACTTGTGAAGAATTCTCGGTAAAATTATTTATTACAAGAAATGTAAGTCCATAACAATTAAACGACAGTCACTCTGATGCAAGTGTGGCATACAAAATAAAACACACACGTTGTCTTAATAATATGTAGATTATGCAATGCAGTTATATGTGCCATCTCTCAAAGAAATGTACTTTATCTGATCTGATTTAACAGTTTGAACATCCTACCCCATAAATAGAATTAACACAAGTTTAATCAGTCAAGGATCTTCAAAAATGATTTGTATAATTGTAAAGATAAAATACAAAGCCGCACAAGCAAAATTTTGTAAGCTGTTGCCTTTGATAACGAGTTCTGTCCATAGTTACATCTGGACTAAGTTCTATAGCAGTTGCGCCAGGACACCAGGTTGTATGGCAGTGAATGCCAAGCCATCACCTAGTCTTTTCTCGCTCAACTGCAGCGCAATGATTCAACCCCCACCCCCATACCAAAGTGGCACTCATTCTAGATAGGTTGAACCAGCTTCCTATGAAGGAAGAAGTTTCATGGGAGTATTAAATTCACAAACTATGCCGAGTCGCATGTATATCCTAGTTAGGGGAGATGACAATGTTAGGTTTTTGCACTCTTGCATGGCGGTATCAACATCTTACATACAGCACCTGGTATTCCCAAATGGTCACCACCTGGCACTGACTATACTTAACGGTTAACTTTAATGATCTAATGAGAATAAGCGTGCCAATGTGATTAGTCCATATATGCAATAACAGATCCATAATTAGATCTGCAATGTGAAATCTGACCAAAGTAAACATCTAAGGCTGAAGGATTTTACCAGTATAAAGGTTATCCGAAAGACAAATTGATTACACTATAGTTATGCGAAGCATTCATTCACCTCAAACTGTTGCAGAAACATGGTTGTCTTAATCACAGGAAGATTTGCTGGCCAAGGAAAATTTGGAAGCAGAGTGGAAGATGGAGATAGTTGACCCTTTGAACAATAAAAAGTAAGCTTTGGGTGGGAGAGGAGGAGAAACGTTTGCCCTCAGATAAGAAAATGAATAACAAAACATTTGGTCATTTTTTTGCGCCCCCCCCCCCATATACACATCTTGATAGAAACAAAATTATCACTATGATGCTCAGAGTTCTATCATTCATCAATAGTTTAGATGAAATCGAACAGAAAAATCAAAAAATTTCAGTTACATGAAGAAAAAAAAAAATTGCAACCATCTTCAATATTTATTTGCAAGATTTAGGTTTTTTTTGTGTCGGTAGATATTTTACTAGAAAAAGTTCTGTAGATTTAGGAGTTACATAAAACTCAATCTATAGTCTCGCTTTATTTTGGATGAAATTATTGCTATAATAGTGAAATTGAAGCTTAGGGTCATGAAATGAATCATAATACTCTGCATACACTTTATAAATGTTCGTATTAGCCAGAAATCAAATTGACAGTTTAAACACTTTGAAATCACTTTCAAATTTGTAATCCTGTAGAAATCAGCATGTAGTTCCGAAAACATTTTGAAAGTGTGAATTTGGAAGTCGGAAGTGATTTCTGACTAGTATTAAAGTTTAATTTTGTTTTACAACATGTGAACAAACGATGGGTTATTTAATTACAAATAAGAGTTGTCAAATGTAATTCTAATTATTGCATTTAGAATACATTGTTCTAGAATAGATTTCATTAACTCTTTAGAAGAAATTTTACAGAGGATACCACCATTATTCCGTAGCAGTGGTAATCTCCTTGGTTCTCAACATGATTGACCATCAGCTTTCGCCTTATAATGTCAAATTGGGAAGAAGAAAAATAAAGTTTGATTTTTGGAAATATCAGATTGAACATGGTTGGAGGATGAAAGTTAGAGATACTAGAACATGACATGACCAGCTAATTAATTGGATCCATAGTCTACATGTGGCCTTGTTTTCAGGAAATGGGGGGTACCTTTCTGCATGGGGTTGCAATCTGAATTTGTGGTCTATGCTGATGACATGACCATCCATGGCAACACATCAAAGGTCGTAAATGACAAAGTTCTGATTCTCTCTTATCTGTGCCTAAATCAAAACGTAGATTCCATGAACAAAGAAGTGCACGCCTGTGGAACTCTTCCGTTTGTTTCCCACCTGACTACAACTTGGATGTCTTCAAGTCCAACATAAACAAGTTCCTGATAAACTGCCCCCTTAAGCAAGACACTTTATCAAATCTCCATTACTAGCGATTACGACGATATTACCCCATTGATTACTGTACACGCAGTAACCCTTATCCCCGAATGGTCTCCGGGCCTTGATAAAAACTGATATTGGATAAGTATCTTTTTTATCTCTGCAAAGCCACCATTCACTTATGCAATTGAGTATCGTTGCTACATCTGGGCTGGTGCATCTACTGCTAGTCTCTCCCACTTAGAACCTCAGAAAAAAAAAAAAAAAAATTGAAATCTAATATGTCCCACACTATAAATCAAGCTCCAACACCTGTCTCATTGTTACAATGCTTCATCCATGTGTCCATTTTATAAATACTTCAATACAATGTGCTCTGATTAATTTATGGCACTTGTACTCCCCACCCCATCCCCACTCGAGATGCATAATCATGATTAATCCATCAAACAGCAAAATTCCACACTGTCGAGGTCCCTAGATGCTGGAAAGCTTTTTACACTAAAAGTTAGACTGATAGATTTTGGAATTCCCTCTCTGCTTTCTACTTCCAATGGAGTTTAAATGTAAAAAATAGATGCCGCACTGCTCATCTCCTCATAAACTGTTGATATGATCCCGAATGCAAGGTGCCTTAAATAAGTTTCCAAACTTTTTTCATATGGGCACTTTTATTGAAAGTACACACATGAAACTCTAGTCTCCTCTGAAGTAATCTCCTCTTGCTGTAATGCACTTGTACTGTTCCAACAACTTCCAGAACGCCCCATGAAAATCTTATGCGAGCATGTTAATGACCTTCATCACAGTCTCTTTCATCTCAACTGTCTCATAATGACAGCCTCTAAGGTTTTCCTTAAGCTTAGGGAATGATCAAAAATCACAAGGAGCAAGGTTTGAACTATAATGAGGAAATGTCTTGATGCTCATCTTGATCAAATAGTTTGTGACATTGTTGGAGCACCCTTGGGACAAACTTTGTGCAAATCTTCCGCATCTTCAGTTCCTCATGAATAATTTTGTACAGTTCCCACACTGACATCAAAATGCACTAATTGTCTGTATAGACTCACGATAATTCTTTATTTGTCCAATCAACTCTGGTGTTCTGACTTCCTTACTCTTCCTGCACCTCTTATAATTCAGATTCCCTGCTTTCCTTGAATCTCGTATGCCATTCACAAACTGATGCTTGATTCATGCAAGATAGCTCAAAAGCAGTCGGAAGCATTCCATACGTTTCTGTGGCATTTTTCCAAGTTTAAAACATAATTTTATTGCATATAGTTCTTCTAAAGTGTTCTCACATCCAGATTGCATTTTTGAAATTCACCAGCTTTGACAATCAGGCTTTAGTAGGGTGTATTCCAATTCCTTCTCTAGCTGTTCATTTGACCCTGAAATCATAAAAATTGGTCAGTCATCTAATAAGATGTGTAGCAATAACATAATGGATTTCCAAGAGTCTACAACAGTTTTAAATGCCCGTACAAGTCTGGAAACTTATTGAAGGCACTTCCCCTTACATTCAAGTGGCAATATACCTTATTTGGGATGAATAAGGGTTATATTAAAAAAGGAATGATAAATTTTCTTTAAATATTAAAACATATTGATGTCAATAAAGTTATACAAAAAGAATGAACAAAAATGCTTTTAAAAAAAAAAAAAAAAAACCATATAGCAGACAATAGAAATTGCAGCTTTTTGTAATAAATGGCAGAGAAAGTTCAAGTGCATAGCACATTATTCCAGACATTTGACCACCAACTCTAGTTACTAATTTATCCAGAGATTGTTCTTCAAAGCTGCTGGAATTATTTGAAATCTTCAGCAGATTCACTGAATAACTTCTTTGTTCTTTGATTGCTTTAGGGGTGAAGATGACTGACTTGCTTTTATTCTTGTCAAGTAGTCACAAAGAACAGTTTTTTTTTAAAGCTAAACTTTATTTCCACTAGTGTTGATCTTGACACTTAAGACAGCATTGAGATGTCTCTCAGCACTTCCAAGTCATTTCCTGAAGCCAGTTGCATCTGTAACAGACTTCATAGCATCATACTTAATAGAGTTGATAATTCTGCTTGTCAGCAGCAGTTTCACACCTTTTTTTTTTTTTTTAATTCCACTTTTGCTTTTTATTTTGTATAGTTTTTTTTGATACAAAGCTCCGCAAAAACTTCTTATTGAGCATGTCTTTATCGCAAATGTTTTGCAAGTTTCCTTGAGATGCTGAGAACAGATTGCTGTTGCTGCTGATATTCCTCCCCTTCCAAGCTGCCATTTTGTACTTGAGCACATTTGAGAGATTGTGTAGCGATCTAGTTTTGTTTGCATGCTAAAATCTAAATTTCAAAAAGGTATGATCACTCGACAGGAACTTGCCGAATATCTTATGTAACTATTCCAAAACAAATTCAGAGTCTTTGAGAACCAGCAGAGAGATGCATTACCTTCTTCAAAGAATGCACCACTAAATGTTTAAGATTGTGCTGTGCATTGTTGATCCAACGCTTCAAATTCAGAGCCATTTGCTTGATATTTTAAGACTCTGCACACCAATAATGGTGGGTAGTACACTCCAAAAGAAATGCAAAATTACATAAAGAAGAATATACAACATGGACTGTTCCCAAAACAGAATAGCTGAAATAATGAACCCAACATTGATAGAAACAGTACGAGTAATGTTATCGGATTTGAATGTCTAAGAAATTTTGAGCAGAAGCTTTATCCACTGTTTTATATGTTCAAAACCGGACCACAACATGATATATTAATGAAAGTCATTAAATAATAAAAAAAAAAAGCACTATTAGTTTTTTAGGCTATCATTCCATTTAATTCACATTTTAATTTCTTTTTTGCCTCTTTTTAAGGTTGATAAATATTTTCGCCATAATTGGACGATAATGTGTCATTCAAAATGGTAGGTATTGATGTCCCTAATTTTCGAGCTACAATAATTCTTAATACTCGATATCTAGCGCAACTCTTATCCTGGAAATTGATTTGACAGTCAGGCTCTGACACTGACTTCTGAAAATAAAGAAATAAAAAGAAGACGGACAAAAGGAAAGCCTTCCCAAATAGCTGTATACGTTTCTTTTTCCTTTTCCTCCCCTAAGAGATACTACTCTTGAAAATAAAGGATATCAAGTACTACCATCTCGTACGGCACATTATGTTGGTAAATAAACTTAAAATTGAAAAATTCCTTTTAATATTCTTTTATATACTAACTCGTGTCCAGTGTTTCCCACGGACCGCATTGATATAGCCTTCAAACAACTCTTTACCTAAAACATTTAGCTTTCCAGCAGTATTTACTACCATATGACCCAAGGGCAGATGGATATCTAACTTTTAAAAAATTAAGTGTATTTGAGCATGCTTAAAGTAGCACCAAGTCTACTTCAATCTGCAAAGTTCCAATTTTTACCTCTAAGTTATTTTTACTAGCTAAAAACCAAATCTAATTTGTTCCACAAGTCTGAATCACTATATCAATTTCCAAATCTATAGACTAAAAATTGACAAGTTTGAAAGAGACCATTCCATTTGATGAAAACCGTTTTTTTGTGTTGCAGATCATCTACTAGTTGGCAAGTTGTGTATAAATCCCAAGAGCAATAGGGGCTTTCTATCATGTCTGAAAGTGACAATGTTCAATGAGCAAGATTGTAAATGTGCCGCTGTACAACTCCTCTCTACCGATCCAAATTATGACAACAGGACCATTGCCAGCACCTTCAAAATGCATCGCTGGATTGCTATGAATAACAGGGACATGCCCAGAGTGATGAAAACAAAGTTTCTGGCCACGGTTATGGTTTTTGGTGTAGTTTCATGCCACTTCATATCTTTGAAGTCGGTTTGAAAGTCAACACCAAAGTGTACCTGGATGTGCTGAAAAGTGTGGTGATTCCCTGGTGCAATCAGGTGGCCACTGGCAGACCCTGAATATGGCAGCAGGACTCAGCAACAGCCCAAAGAGACCCAGGCTTGGCTTCAGAAGGAGTGCTATGACTTTGTACTCTTCTCTCACTGGCTCTCTTCCTCCACTGACCTAAATCCACTTAACAACTTTGTTTGGTCATATGTCTTATTGATTTTTTTAATAAAAGTTTTAAAATATAGTCATTGTTTTGTTTTCTTTAGGGTGACACTTTTATCGTTCCACCCTCTCCGTGTATATATATATATATATATATATATATATATATATATACACACACATACACACACACTCTAACAGTTTAACTAAATGTCCAAGTTAATAATACCCATTAGAATACATTCGGTTTGTTGACGTTCTTTGCAACTTACATATGCCAAGTTTAGTTTGATAATGTTTTATTTGTGTGAAGTTGTAAATCTCAAATATATTTTAATCAGTGTGTATGTTTTATTAGCATATGATGCCAAGATATTAAAGACAGGATATTTCGTTATATAAAAAATGTAATTTTTAAATTTAAAAAATTAAACTAATTTAGTATTTAACTCGCGTAAGATTTTCAACTTTTTTTTTTTTTTTGCATGAAAGACAAAAAGTTAACAGTGCATCATATTGGTTCTTTTTTAAGATAGGACTATTTTTATATGCATAGAAAAAACATGTGCACAAAATTTGAAAAACAAACATTTTCTTTTCACATAAAAATAAATCACTTGTCACCGAAAATAGTAACTTCATTAGAAGTAGTTTAGGAGGGAAAAAAAAAAAGCCATTTATCACACAAGAAAAGAAATATATCTCTCTCTCACTCACTCTCACTCACTCACTCACTCTCTCACACACACACACACACACACACACGAGAGGAATAGTTAAATTTTGTTTGCATCTAAATTTTTATCAAAATAACCCTGAAAATAAATGAAATATCGCAAGTTAAAATAGAAGGTAATTTCACTATATTTACCAGGTTTTGCATGCTAAACTAACTAATAGTAACTTCACTTGAAGTAGTTTAGGAGGAAAAAAAAAGCCATATATCACACAAGAAAAGAAATTATATATATATATATATATATATATATATATATATATATATACACACACGAGAGGAATAGTTAAATTTTGTTTGCATCTAAATTTTTATCAAAATAATAACCCTGAAAATAAATGAAATATCACAAGTTAAAATAGAAAGTAATTTCACTATATTTACCAGGTTTTGCATGCTAAACTAGACTGGTCTGCGATACCTATGAAACTCGGAACCAAGAAAACTAATCAAAAGCAAATTTTTCAAATTATGTGTTCTGTATAGAAAAGATTAAGAGAATAAAAAAAAAATACAATAGCGTTTACATTTTTATGTGTTGGATTTATTTCTTTCCCATAAAATAGCTTAAATAGATCTGCTATATTGAGAGAATGACAATAATATTTGACCTATTCATGGACTGTGGTAATGCTACAGATTGCCCCACCCCCTTACAGCCAGGACCACAAAGGAAGTGAATGTGAGCTCAACAGACCAATGACATCATGACAGTTACTTTATAACTCACTGTTAACAAGTAGCAGTGGCAAGGATAGGCTGGAGGGGGGGGGGTAGATAAATTCAGAGAACATCTAGGAGGAGAAGGATCTCTACATAGATCATTGAGGCCTGAACAGTAGCTAGGAACACTATAAAACATGTTCAACAAGTCTGACTTTTTTTTATGGCATTTACCTAGGATAGGTTGGACCAACTCCTCTCACAAAACACAAAGCATCCCAAATAGATGCAGACCACACATGATGAGATGCAGAGGCCAAGATGGACAGCCAATCCTGGGACCAGCAGCAAACACTGAATGTGAGATAGGTTCAACCGTCAGCTTTGATGATATGCAATCACATTCTCAGCTCGCCTCTCAGGGGTCTTCGCCTACCTTGTAGTGGTTCTGGAGTTACTGCTTCATGGATGAACTGTGTGTTGCGGCCCGCAGCATGGGCGAACTAACAAAGTCTAAAGTCTCCTCTTTAATCAAGTCAAAAATCTCTTTACCCTGAATAAATTCCAATAAAGTGTTTTATGATTTTTTTTTTTTTTTTTATTACTATTATATGTGAGGAACAACATACTAAAAGTTTACCAAAATCTGATCACCACAAACGTGCTAACTGACGTCTGCTGGTCAAACTGTATTTTGACTGGACTTCTTCAAAAATGCTTGGTTAAGAGTTCAACAAGTCATTTGTATAAAATGCCAGCGCTTGTTTTTATAATTTACACTTAGTGTTCAGTGACTGCTATCACTAGAAAATTCAACACAGCCAAAATAAGAAAACTAAGAAAAACCACAGGATGTGCATTTGGAGTATGGTGGTTGTTCAAGTGGGGGGGGGGTGCATGGACAGTTATACAGACACTTCTACTTATGAATATTGTTGCATATTTAATATATTTTCAAAATATACAATTCAGATCAATTTAACATGGAATGGGATTATTAAATCAGTCATCATTTTCTTTTCTATTATGACAATGGTAAATAGCTATTTATAAAAAGGTCAATGGATTTTGATAAATTCTCACTAAACTTGAATTGCAACAGTGTTTAATGGTGTATGCATACTAAATTTAAACTATGATTGTAGAAACGCAAGATGTGCATGTGAACACCATTCAGTGATGATAACACCCAAAAATATTAAAAAACTTTTAGAGAATAAATTATCTGTAAAAGAAGACTTGCAAAAAATAAAATCATTTATCTAAATTAGAAGAGGGAGGAAGATTACATGTATTTTCAATTTTTTATTTGAACTATGGGTCTATTTTTTTTTTTTTGGTCGATTGTTTTACGGCATATCAACCCTTTTTGGGTTATTTAATGCCGAATCCAAAGATTTGGAAGAAAAATATTTTAATAGAATATCTTTGTTTACAAGTCGGTTTCTATTTAACCTATAGTTAGGACCCTAACAGGTACTACCACTCCGGGTCAGAGTGGACCTGGGAGCAATGGTAATTAAAGGGTGGCTCCACACTCCCCAAAGCCCGCAAGCTGAGGCCTCACCACTGGATATAGTTTAAGGTCATATCTAGGAACGTTTTTTTTGGGGGGGGGGGATTTCTTCATAGTGAATGATGGTTAATAAGGAGCCACTGTTAATATGGTTATTTCTATATCACATCTGGTTATTCCTGGATAATAATAGTTCCAGTTGCACTCAATGACAAACTGATGATCTAGTTCTGAGAACAGCATGGCTTTACATTATATAATTATTTTCTTTATGTAAATAAAGAAATTTCTAGCTATGATTTGCAGACCGTTTCGACCATTATTGATCTCATCAGGCAAGAAAAAAATTTGAAAATAAAAAAGTTTAAGAACCTAAGAACATTACACACATGGTAAAATATTTTTCTCTTCTAAAATTAAGTTCTTAAAAACTTATTTTCAGATTTTTTTTTTCCCTGATGAGATCAATAATGATTAAAACTGTCTGCATATCGTAGCAAGATACGAACGACTATATCTACATAAAGAAAATAAAAAATTATAAGTTTGTTCTCTTCGACCCTTGTTGGAATTCAATAATTCTAATCTTTTGAATATGTTTCAGCCTGGAATATACACATCTAGAAAAGTGAAATTGTGTGTGTGTGTGTGTGTGCATTTCCCTACCAAATTACTGTCAATTTTCAGTCTACAGACTCTAGATTTGATATAAGAGGTATTAAAATTTGTAAAAATCTTTTAAATTGGTTTTTCAGCCAGAAATTTGGCTGTCAAGGGGTCAAAGTTCAATGATTTGACCTTTGAAAACTCTACCAAACTCCTGACAATTTTGGTTCTAAACACTTGAAATTTTAGATGTAGGTTCCTTGGACATGAATCAAATTTTTAACTTGATTTGAGCCCAAAATAAATGTTAAGGGGTCAAAATTGGGATCAAAGTTTAAAAAAGTTTGACCTCCCAGCCAATTTTTAATCTAAACTTTTGAAATTTTACATCAATGGTATTCAGACATGTAAGCTTTTTAATCAGTTTTGGGGCAAAAATTTGGCTGCGAAAAGGTCAAAGTTGAAAGAGTTGACCTTTGCAGACCACTAAACTCCTACGCACAATTTTGGGTCTAAACACTTGAAATTTTAGATGTAGGTTACCTGGACACGAGTGTATATATATTATATATACATATACACAGTTCTGAACAGTACATAGGGCTCGAGCAAAACTGGGTTGTATATATATATATATATATGCATATTAGTGGCTTGACAAGGTCATTGGGGAGACAACAGAAGCAGCAAAACTAAAGCTGGCCTGCTAAGACACATATATATATATATATATATATATATATATATATACATACAGGGTATCCGTAAAGTTACTATACAGTCTTATTGTTTTATTGTATTATCTTTGTATTAATAGTTAATATTTATTTTTAAAGGTTTATTTAATCAAGCATGCCACGCAAGTTAACTTTGGAAGAGCGCAAATTTATTTTGGAGCGATATTGGAAAACAGAAAACGCATAGGATGTAATTCGACTGTATAGTAACTTTACGGACACCTTGTATATACACACAAATGTGGGCATATTTTACTGGTTTGAAAATATAGGGTTTTTTAACAATCGTCATAAATTTTAACCACAGGATAGTATTTTAATCTTTAAAAAGCATGCAAATTTTCATGTAGTTTCGTCTTATAGAACTAAAGATATCAGCATTTCAATATGGCTGCGAATAAATATATATACATATATATATATACACACACACACACATACATATACATATATGTTATTTGTTTTTGCGATATGAATTCAATTATTCACGAAAGTGCATTCCTACCCAAATGCGAGTCGGGAACAACAAGGGGTAAGAGTTTAGGCTTCTTACCATGGGGTCCCGATTTCGAATCTTGCTAGATTCAGCCACTCTGGTGGGTTGTAGACGGCGAAGCACGTGTCAGTGGATAGTTGTATTTTAGAAATATATATGCCGCTCCCCATGTGGGGGTGCCAGATTGGTTGGAGGGAGAGTTGTTCCAGACTCGGATTTGTGTAGGAATGCACTTTCGTGAATAATTGAATTCATTCAAGACATATCACAAAAACAAATAACATACGTAAATCGCAATATATCCGAACATTCAGCAAGGTGTAAGGTTTCTTACTGTGGGGTCCCGATTTCAAATTTCGCTAGATTCGGCCACTCTGGTGGGTCGTAGACGGCGAAGCGCACGTCAGTGGATAGTTGTATTTTATAAATAATATATATATATATAAATACACACACACACATATACTTTTTTGACAATTTTATGAGTTTGAAATATCAGCGACTATTGATTAGAATTTAACAAATGAAGGTTTGTTGGAAAAATAATGACCTGAATTGTGTAGTGGGCTATATGACATTTGCCCTTAAGGTCACACTTTACTGTTCAAACAAGTGGGGGATCACTTTTCTATATTAATTTAATGTAAAAGGAGCACACATTTTATGGCGATCTTGACCATAGTGGGTGTTTATTTCACATTCAATTAATATAGGAAATTTTTTTTCTTTTTTACATGGTAGTCACCACTTATCAAGGCCCAGAGGCCACTCGGGAATAAAGATTATTGTGTGTACAGTAAACTATAAGATAATATCGTAGTAATCGTTAGTAATGGAGATTTGATAAAGTGCCTTACTTAAGGGGGCAGTTTATCAGGAATTTTTTTATGTTAGACTTGAAGACATCCAAGTTGTAGTCAGGTGGGAAACAGGCAAATAGAAGAGAGTTCCACAGGTGTGCACTTCTAAGAAAGAAGCTTTGTTCATGGAATCTACGCTTTGATTTAGGCACAGATAAAGACTGGGGAAAATTATTGACAGTGGTTTCAGCTAGACAGGTGTTTATGGTAAAAGATTGATGAGGGGGGACCAGAGATTGGAGCTGAGACGAGCACTTGCCATGGAAATAATGATAAAACAGACAGGCTTGCAACGTCTCTTCTGTAGGAGAGAGGTTGCAGGGAAGAGAAAAGGGCATCCCCCACTATGCTACTAAGTCTATTTTGTACTCTGTCAAGGCAGGATAGGCTGTTTTTAGCAGCTCCTGCCCAGATGTGGCAGCATTACTCCATTCTTGGACATACTTGGCTTTTATATAGATAGAGATCCCCACTTTTTAAAAGTATAATTTATTAATATCATTGAAATTACTTGTTTCCAGGGATTTTAACTGTTTTCATTTTTAGCACCCTCGAAAACCTATAATAGTGGTCATTTTAAAGGATTTTTTTGTGGATGGAAAGATACACCACTTTTACCAATATTTCAATCATAGTCATTTATTTTTCTAGTTTTGCATATGAATTACAAAATATCTGATATTTCTCCAAAACCTCTGGCCTTGATTGGAGGAGAGACTAAAACTTGCTATAGTTTCAAATGATCCAAAATAACAGCAAGGGGAGACTTGATTCCAAATTCTCACGTTATATCTCCCCTCTTTGGTTTTCATAAAGTAAATTTAACAGTGTATGAAGATTATTTAATACTATAGATATTCAGAATTGTACACTATTTCCAAAAGAAGAGAGATATAACATATGAAGTATTTGGAATTAAGTCTCTCCTTGCTCTTATATCAGATCATTTGAAACCATAGCAGTAAGTTTTAGTCTCCCCTCCATCAAGGTCAGAGGTTTTGGGGAAATACATACAGTAGCGTCCAAAATTAAGGGACAATTTTAAAACCTAATAATTGTTAGAAATAACTGAAAAGCTGAAATTTTGACAACTGGTAGTCATTATCATCCATATTAACATACTAAAATTTGAATCATTTGCAAAGGATAGAAAAAGAATTATAACATTTATTGATTTTCAAAATAGGTATGTCCAAAAGTAAGGGACAAAATTGAGAAAAACAATATAAACAGCCAAAAAAAACAATACAAAAAATAGATGTACAATCAATATTTAGTAAATGAGTCCTTGTTCTCAATGACAGCTGCACATCTACTACAAGAACAAACTAATTTTAGACCATTCTTCTTGAAGCTTCACCCACAAATCCGTGTTAGTGGGATTTCTTTCCATAACTTTCACTCCTAAGGTCTTCCAAAGATTTTCTATTGGATTTAAGTCAGGACTTTGCGGTGGCCAATCCATAATTTCAAAATCTTGCTCACTAAGGTAACTCATTATCACCTCTGCTTTGTGACATAGGGCATTATCATGCATAAAGGTAGCCCTATCGAAACCTGAATTCTGTACGATTGGCACAACATGATCTTGAACAATGTTTTTTTATAGATCTGCGCGTTTACACAAGTTTGTAACCGGACAAGAGGCGTTGTACCTTGGCTAGAAAACATTCCAAATACCATGACGCTTCCGTTTTGTCACGTCTCTTTACATTGTTTTTTCATCATTTCCAAATAAATTAAACTTGCTTTCATCACTGAAAAACACTTTTGCCCAATTTTCATATATCCAAATTACATACCCGTTTGCAAACTATTCTCTTATTCTTCGAACTAACTAGTGGTTTCTTTCCTGGGGTTCGATTAAACAACCCTATTTCTTGCAGTTATCTAGAAACAGTCTTTCTTGACACATTAACATATGAGGTACTATTCATAACCTTTTTAATTTCTGTGCAAAACTTAAAACGGTCCTTTAATGACATATGCTACATTATTTGATCTTCTCTTGCCAAAGTTTTGCAGTATTTGTTGGTTTTAAAAGCACTATTTTGCCCGCATCATTGTAGGATGTAACAACACTGCCTACAACACTCTTGGAACGTTTCACTTTCTCTAAAAATCTCTCTAATAGTGTGCTTTTCCTTGTGTAGCTCACAATAGCTTGTCTCACCGAGTAATCAAGTTTATGGCATTTCACTGATGCAACGTTTACAAATGATCAAGTAAGACTTATCCTTTAGAGGAAAAAAAAAAAAAAATTTGAATATAGCATACTCTTTACATGGCTTTTTATCAATTTTGTCCCTTACTTTTGGACGTTCCTATTTTGAAAATAAATAATTGTTATAATTCTTTTTCTATCCTTTGCAAATGATTCAAATTTTAGTATGTTATTATGGATGATAATGACTACCAGTTGTCAAAATTTCAGCTTTTCACAATTGTTATTTCTAACAAATATTAGGTTTTAAAATTTTGTCCATTAGTTTTGGATGCTACTATATATATATCTATAATATAAAGCTGAACGTTTCTGTGTGTATCTGGTCACGAATAGGCTCCTATATGGTTGACTATTATAGAAAACTGATCACATATAACGATAGATGTATCGAGACACAGGAATGGGTATGTTTGATCTGGTATAATGAGGATTCATTAAAATTGTGGGGTCTGTGTACGTGCCTGGTCCACAAAGTATGGAAATAAAAAATTTAAAAAAACGTTTACAAGTGTTTTTGATATAGATGTACATAATAATACTTTGATAAATATGTTTTAACTTAAATAGGGATGGTATAATAAAATTGTGGGGTCTGCATTTGCACCTGGTCTCCATAGAATGGAAATATGAAAAATCTTTATTAAAGTTTGTGCCTATCTATCTGGGTAAGTATACTTTGATAATTATGTTTCAGTTTGAAGAAATATGGTATAATAAAATTATGGGGTGTTCATTCGCACCTGACCTCCATAGAATGGAAATATATCACAAAGTTTAACAAGGTTTTTTAATATAGATCCACAGAATATTGTGATAAGTGTTTCAGTGTGAACAGGTATGGTATAATAAATTATGGGGTTTATCAATTTTATTTTTACTTTCATCATATTTTGCTTTGGTTTTGATACCCCCAAATTCGAAGCTCTCTCTTTACAACCCTTCCTTTTCATAACCTATCATACTTTCATAAATCAGAGTCCATTTTCTGTGGGCTGTTTTTGAACCCAGTCAACGACGGGTACTTTTGCTAGTATATATATATATATATATATATAAATAAAAGTGAACGTGTGTGTGTGTGTGTGTGTGTGTGTACATTTCCCTACACAATAACTCAATTTTAAGTCTACAGACTCGAAATTTGATATACAGAGTACTAAGATTTGGGAAAATCTTTGGGATCGGTTTTCGGCCAGAAATTTGGTTGTTAAGGGGTCAAAGTTCAACGATTTGACCTTTGAGAACGCTACCAAACTCCAACAATTCTGGGTCTAAACACTTGAAATTTTAGATATAGGTTCCTTGGACATGGATCTAACTTAATAACTTGATTTGAGCCCAAAACAATAAATGTTAAGGAGTCAACATTAAAAAAAAATGACCTCTGCAGTCTCTACCAAATTACTCAGACAATTTCTGGTCTAAATATTTGAAATTTGACATAAAGGGTATTCAGAGATAGGGCAAGCTTTTTAATCGGTTTGGATCAAAAACTTTTAGTTACCAATATGTATGCATGTTTGCATATCTACCTAAAACTTGACAGAGGCGGCGGATTTTACCAAGATCAGTATCGTTTTAAAGTCCGACCTTTCAGACGGCAAATATCGAAAAATTGGTTAGGACATTAATATCTTTACCTTCAACTGCAAACTTTTCTGCTGGGGGGGGGGGGGGGGGCGCTTTTTTCGCCGATATTTTTGAAAGTCATTCTCTCCTTTCAGTTGTCTAGCCTTAATTTTTAAAATGTCACTTCCGGTTTGGCGGTGGTCGTAACAGCATAGACGTCAGGTTTTTTCCCCCATTCTTTTCCTCCTTCGCGGTACAGGCTCGAGCCTGCCTTCCTACTACGACTTTTTTTTTTTTTTTTTGCTCAGACACATTCAAACACCTGGGCAACGCCGGGCTGAAATGCTAGTATATATATATATATATATATATATATATATATATATATGTTTGTTTTACAGTCATGCTGATGAAACAAGAGCATGTTACCCCAATAGATTAAATAAAAAGTCTTTCATTCAAACTTTTATGTTGATTCATAAGTTCAGCAAGATACATTGAAGATGAGAACAGTAGTTCAAAAATCCAAAATATATGAAAAAAGAAAAAAAAAAAAGAAAAAAAAAAAAATGGATTGTTTGTTTAGATATTTTGGAAACACGTTTATTTTTTCTGTGTCTAATGTTTTAACCTTGATCCGGAAGGTCCCCACATAATAGCCATTGTTTAAATATAGGATAAGATAATACATAGGATAAGATAAGTTATATTGATAAAAGCACTCGCAACTTTTGAATCAGATTAAACGAAGAATATTTTTTTTTTATGCAATAAACAAACTATTTATCAGATTAATAAAACCTAAGAAGTTTCCTTTAAAAAGAAAAAATACATAGGTAATAAAAAAAAAAAAAAATTAAGTTGAAATTTAGACAACAACTAATATAAGGCAGCAGATAAGATTTTTTTCACAATCACTCTTAGTTAATTTGATCTGTCAATGATCTAAAAATGGACTGCTGGATTTTTTAAATCGATCACTCTTTGAAAGAATTTCTTGTAGAAAAATTTTATTTTGCAATTTTACAGTAAAAAAATATTTTTAAACATTTTTTTCATGTTAATTTAATTCATTACAGATGAAGTAGTTAATATTTATTAATTTGTTACATATGTCCATTTCTATTGGACTAAAGCAAAAAAAAAAAAAAAAAAAAAAAAAAAAAAGAAAAAAAAAGGTACACTGTGACATGTACAATTTTTTATGAATTCTTCAATATTTTCAGTTAACCTTGTATCATATGGATTTATTCTACCGATTGACCTAACGAACATAGTTAAAATGGTAAATTACAATCAGAACTAAGAGGACTGAATGGTATATGAAGACATAAAACTAAAGTGATACAACGACACTGATTTTTTTTCTTGTAAATTTGTTCAGATTGCAAGAAATAGTTTTATTTTCAAGTTAGAAAATAAAACTATTTCTATCAATTTTTTTCAAACATTACAAAGTCTGGTCAAAGGAATAAAACATACTTTAAATTGTTTTTCATTCTTGGATTATTTTTCTTGACATTAATGTGGATCACAAAACTGAACTAAAAGGTTTTATTTATTTACCTATAAAATGTTTTTAAAACATGAGCAAGCACACTAACCTCAAGTAAATAAATCAATTTAAAAAAATAAAAATAAAGTTAATTTTAATGAAATTTTTTATGCCAAATTTAATTATTTTTAGGGGGTTAATAAAATAGTACAATAAAATAAATATAAAGAAAAATGTATGTTTAATTTGCGGACCGCTATCCTCATCTTCATAGTTGTTGTTTCACCACGTTTCAGCCATTAATGATTGGAGATACAGTTATGAGACACAGCATTCCTATCCAGTCGCGGTTAATCTCCTGAAGAAGGCTTGAGGAAGAGTTCGCCTAAATATGGTAAAACAACTATGAAAATGAGGATAACAGTCCGCAAGTAATAAATACACAAATTACTCATCTCAAAGGATTCCAATAAAAAATAAAATCTAAGAAAAATCTAGTTGGAAATTTAGTAAAATTCCAAACCAGGTTTTTGTTAAGTCTGGTTTTAGTGCACTAGTGTCCAACAATACTTTCTGAATGAAAACAAGTATTACTCAGTGAAGCATAAATAAGTCATAACACAATAATTCAAACACTTTTAGTCCGTCCTTTCTCTATTTCAATAGTTTTATTTTTAGAAAAGTTTTATTAGCTTGGTGATAACATTGGAGCACAGGGAGGAGCAAGTGCTAATTGTAAGAGTTAGAAGTGAATTGAGTAATTTTATTGAACTTTTGCCATTACTAACAAGCAGAGCATTATGACCATCGACTAAGGAAAGAGTCTAACAGGCACGCAGTGTGATCATGTATGGAAGTGAAACCTGGCCAGCAAGTGTTCAGGGCACACACTTGAGAAATAAAATGAAAATAATACAATGGATGTGTAATACAAGTATTAAAGACAGGCTTAGATCTGATGACCTCAGAGGAAGATTAAATCTGAATAGTAGAGAGATTTGTGTGAACAGGAGACTTTGATGATATGGCCACATTGAGAATGGATAAGATTTTACAGGTTAGTAGATGTGGAAGAGCTGAGGTAGCAAGTTCACAGAAAGTTTAAAGACAAAAGAAAACATGGAAGAAATTGATAAGGATGCACTTGAAAGACAGAGGGATAAATAAAGACCTGGCCAAAGATAAAAAGCTGTCCACCACATGCCAGCATGTAAAATGAATATTAAACTGAACATGATGGTATATTAAAATTTATATTGTATGTTACATACAATGTGTAGAATATGTTTTTTCATTACAGCGTTGCATTGCTTTTAATTGTATTACAGCAGTTTTCTTTTTATGTTATTGAAGAAACATTTTTGTAGGCCAGCATAGTTAAAATTACAAGAAAAATATGAAAACCCCACTTTTATGACTACATAAAAGTATCACAATTTTGTATATATAGTAAATAAATGAGAGAGGGAGAACGTGAAAGCGAGAGAGACGGACAAATACTGGAATGTGATATCCTGGTTCCTCATCATTTTCTTTAGGGTGGAAGATGCAGTCAGACAAGTCAGTTTTAATTAAAAGTTTAACAGGAGAAATGTTCCAGTCAAAAATAAAAGTCTATATTGAAAATAAGAAAAATAATTAAAGCTTTTTTCTTTCGAAAGCTCTAGGAATATTCATAAACAGAAATCTTTTGTCATTTATCTTCATTATTAGTAAAAATTTCAGCTGATGTCCTATTTATCTTCACAAAAAAATAGGAAAGGAAAGTAACCAAATGAGTGTAAAAAAGAAAAAAAACGCTAAGTACTATTAAAAAAAAAAAAAAAATGGTGTAGATTTTGATTCGCACATTCTTAGGAGGAAGCAAAAAAAGATTTTTGATAATTCCTATTCATTTACACTTTTTTTTATATGAATAAAAATATTTAAGTGTGAGTAATGATTGAAAGACTGTATTATTCATAATAGTATTTAGTATTAGCAGTAAAATTTGCTGTCAAGAAGAAAAATTACATCTTTCAATTTATATTTGCTGCGAATAATAAAAATGAATTCCTCTAAAAATTATTCCAGTTGGATTTCTGAAAGAAACGAAATTGCAATTCATTATTCTAAAGAAAATGGTGGTATGAAACATTTTAAAAGAAAAAAAAATGGCTAGCTAGAATCAAATATTGATTTGTCAGCTGCAACATTCTTGCTGTCTTATTTAAATAGATTAATTTAATCTTCCACTCTATAACCAATATATATATATATACATATATATGTTAATGTCAGATCTAATTATTTCCACACTCAAACAATGTCGCAGTTCACAAAACTATGAACGCACAGATCAGAAATCCAAGACTTGAGTTTCACCTTCATTTGGGCTCATCAGTTAAACATATTCGAACTCAGGATTTGAAACCGAGTGAGGCGAGCACCCTGCCACCCGAGTTCAGATATATTCAACTGATGAGCCCAAAGGAGGGCGAAAAAGATTTTTGATTTGAAACGAGTTTTAAATCTCACTAGGTTCAGCTATGTTGAGTCGTCAGATAGTGAAACAGGTGTCTGGATAATTATGGTTCAAAAATCTGTCACTCCACATAAGGCATCACATTAATGAAAGGAAGAATTATTCCTACCAAAGTATTTACATAAAATGCTTTTCCATATAAATAGTCGAGTTTGTTCAAAGTATTACAAATAAATGAATGTCACACTAAGTTGGAGTAAAATGGGAAAGCAAATAGCAAGTCAGACAACCACCTCAGAATTAACCTGGTGCCTGAAATAAATTTGGAAAGAAATTCTTCACTTTATAATACAAAGTCAATATTTAGTCCATCAGAAATGATAATTTATATATAGAAAAATAAAAATCATTGATGCAATTCTATTGAGTTTATATATTTTAGTAATATATTCAGATAAGTAACAAGTACAAACGGTGATAAGTTTTATTTTTTTGTTCATGTTTGACAGAAGACGCACACCAATTTTATATATTGGATAAAACACACATTTTAATCGTAATTTTTCAGTATATCATTGCATGGCGTTACACTTTACTTTAGTAATTCGTAAAAATAAAACTAGAAATAAAAATTCGGGTCACCATTTTTTTTCTCTTAAAAGTTTATCACTGTTACTTTTGACACCCCCTCACAAAAAAAAAAAAAGTCTCTTAATAACAAAATTGGAATGAAAATTCAGTGAAGGAATATATTTTTAAAAAATAAATAAATAAAGTAAAAAAAATAAAGTTTCGCAATAATTAATCGATTGGGCATTTTGTACTTGCATCAGCATTAACCCTGCATTGGTGGGACCGGTTCCATCCAAAGAATTTTTCACACCTGAAAGAATGCTAATCGGGTGAGACAGTCCACCTGTATTAGTCAATATGGTTTGATGGTTTCAGGCAGATACATAAAAGGCAAAACCAAACTAGATATTGTAATATGGAATAAATATGAAAGGACTATGCTCATTATTGATGTAACTATACCAACTATGGCCTCAATGGAGTTGAATGAGAAAAGATACCAAAACAAGCCAAAAACTATATGCCCCCCCCTTTGAATTTTAGGAGAAAAATAGAAATTAGCCCCCCAAAAGTGTTTTTCACCACTAAAACACCCTTGGGCTCAAGCCCCAAAATTTTCCCAGGGTCAAATATTATGTTTCCAGATGTATATCTATGTGATCTTGCTTTTGGTTAATTTTCAGCAAAATCTAATGGTCAGAAAAGATTCTATGTCCCCAAAAGTGATATTTTTGGCACCTTTTAACACCCTGCGAAACGCAATCAAAGTTTTTATCAAAAATCCGAGAATGTTACATTTCTTCCCTTGGGTAGTTGTAACTTCATGCAAAATTTTCAGAAAAATGTAATGAGTAGTTAATGAGAATTTTGGAAACGAACGGACGAGGATGAATTCTAAGGTTCAAATCCGACTGAGTTGGTGGACCAATAATAAGACCTCAAAAATGATTTAAAATAATTTTCTGAAAGAAGTAAACATTGTACAGGTTTAATGAAAAAAATCTTTGAAAGTCTAAGCTGTAGCAAAATACAGATAGCAGCCATAAATAGCACAATCTTAAAAAAATCCTCAAATATAAATTTAAAATCATAATTCAAGTGGAAACCCATGATCAGGATTATGGTTTTGGAATTCACCATCGGTTAGTTCGGCTGGTTCTATCCAACAAGTTCATCACGATATAAAGGCCACTTGGGTTACGCGTGCAAGGCAGTTCCAGTAAAGGTGAGGGCCCAGAATCAGCTCAGCATCCTACTTTATTGTCCTCGTGTAGGTTTTGAGTTGGCCACTGCAACGTTTCTTTCAATCTTGTGATTGTGCTGCAGGGGTCGATGACTTCACGGATGAAATCACCTGGGTATCAATGAAGGATGTAACTGAACCAATGAAGGCATTTGGCAATCCCTTAATCACTCAACTAACAAAAGTAAAAAATACATTTCCCTGTTCAAAATTTTGGTCAGAACAAAGTCAAGCAGTTTTAAGATCTTGGTGTATGGTATCCAACCGCCTTTTATTTCTATCATTTCAGACTTTCCTCATGGGCCTTCATCTTGAAGCCCATTTTTGCATTGTTGCTATCATTTGCACAGAGTTCATATTAGTGCATACGATTTCTCTTCATTTTCTCAGAGGTTTGTGTAATGGCAGCAAATATTGACATTTCTGACATGGTCAAGTCTAATCAGACTTGACAAAATATCTTCAGAACCATTAATCTTCTTTCTGTCTCCTTTGTCAACAGACAGGATTAATGATAGTAAAGATTGTTTGCTCTTTTTGACTTTTGGTTTCTGCTGTCAAGCAAACAAGAAAGCCATTTTTAGCATGTTATCCAATAGGAAGATAATCACTAATCAGAAGGGACCTTATCTTGCTTGTGACTGTTGTCCCATTTGCAGAGTAGAAACAATAAGTCACAAAGAGTAGCGACAATTTTCACATTAACCATAAGATCTTCTCTGCAATCATTTGATTGTACAGCAATGCCAATCATGAAGCAGGATGACAATGTGTCGACTACTACACCTACAAGTCAGAGATTGCTCAACAGCATCACATCTGTGATCTGATAAATAGGTTCTGCAAGTAGAGCTCAACTGTAGGGCAATTCCTCAGCTGATATCTTAAAGCATTGTTGGCATTCCATAACTTAGAGAATTTACATTATTTTACAAATCATTTTGCAAGTGTCATCCAAAACATAAAACAAATCCTTGAAGATATTCAAATAACTCCTAAGGAGAAATTACAGTTTTTTTATCTAGTCTTGTTCATAGCAATCTTGGCAAATACTTGGATGCGAAGCAGAGCATTCTAACAAGAGTTAGAGACTAAACTAATCTTCGCACATCTAGCCTTCTGCTCAGAGATTTTTGCCTGAATAAGATTTCTTTATAATCTCTAAAGAGTCTCTTGCTACCTTGAACAGGATTCATTAAAAAAGGTTGATATCACAATTAAGGAATCATCATCCATTTTATCATTTCCTTTAAACAGGAAAATGAGGTTTTCTGACAGCCTGCAATCTCAGTCTCCAAACTTGATAGCCTGTAGGATCAAGTCAATTCCAATGTATAAAATCCTTTTTTGATGGTTTGCATCCAAGGTTTCTTGGGTTGTTCCACTTTCCTCTGCAGTTTCTTATCCAAAAGTTTCTTCTTTCAATATGGCTAAATTAATGCAACTCACGATGGAGTTGATCAAGCTTTAGTATATTCAGCCTCACCAATCTGATATCAGAGTTCATATGCAGGGTCTAATTTGAACAAACATTGCATATCCAACTGATCATTGCTCTATAATCTGGTGGTCCAGTACTCTGCTCCATACAGTATCACACACCTAACAGCTGCTATATACCCCACCCCCTGGTAATCAGAGGGATAACTTGTGATGTCAACCTTGCCCCCCCCCCTTTTTTTTTTAAGTTTCTCATTTTGTTTTAGCTGGGGATAGGGCATCCTACCAGATGTCAGACATTCACTCACTTTCTCATGCATTCCAACAAAGAGATCTTTTTAAGATTCTGATTGGCTTTTTAAGTGGAATTGTATCTCTTGCACTTGGTCCACTGGGTATATTTGCCAGATAGTTTTTGAAATTCGTTTTAATGGGTCTGATTGCTCTTCTAATTATTGGAATGATGGAGATCGCCCTAAGATCCCAGTTTCTTTTCATGTACATAAAAGTTTGGTATTTCATCATCTTTTTTCTTTTAGTTGTTTAAGCCAGCATCATTGGAGACACTAACTTTTACTATTGTTGCTTCTTTCTTCTTGGGCAAAATCACTATGTCCGGTTCAATAGCTCAGTTTTCTAACTACATAGCTGTAACAATTGCATAGTTATTAGTGGATAGTGTATAACTTATTTCTAACTATTCTTTCTAAATATTTTTGCTGCTACATTTGACATTCAATTTTTTACCAATCGTCTAGTAGACACATTTACATACTCCATCGTGCTGCATTGTATATTCCAGCAGGACATTACAGCTGGAGGTCAGGTGATTCACACTACTTCCATGTGGCAGAATGTGCACTTGTCATTGCTGAGACCACTCATTTTAAAAGCATTAGTCATTAAACCTTGATGCTGGGCAGCTATTATAATCCTCTCCTGATCACAGTGGAATAAGCCTCGTTTTAGTCAACCTATAGAAGGTTCTTTATCAATATAGTCTGTGGTAAATTTATCCAGAAAATATTTGGCACGCTGTTTATTGGTCCATTCTTCCATATTTTTTTTTTTTGTACACAATAGAAGGCGTTGGTGTATTTTTGGCAACTCTTTTAGGCTATTTCCATAGCAGGCTTATTTTATGATTAACTCATAAAAAAAAATCTTGTCCGAAATGTTTGGCCAATCTCGTGATGAAGGTTGTTCTCCTAAGTTTTTTTTTTCTCAACATACAATCACGAGGTTTGGATTCTAGAAGCTTGTCACATATTGCTCAATAGTGGTACAATAAGAACGGCAACAAATGTGCACATTTAATCATAAATTTTGATGACACAGGCTGAAAAAACTGAAGATGCCTTTTAATTTGAGTTTCATTAATAGAAGTTCTCTTCTAATTACAAATATATGAGAATCATCCCGATATTCAAACAAGGATACAATATCAGCACTTTCCACCCCACAAATATACAGCATAATCACGTTGACACAACAGTTCTCATTAGATCACCAAAGTTAAGAAACATTAAGCTTGGTCAGTACCAGATGGGTGAACATGGGAATATTAGCCGTTGTATGCCAGAGAATGTCAGCACTTTCCTACAAAAACTGCAAAAATCTAACGTTCTCTATATGCATGGAACTTCAGACCGCTTGTGAATTTGATATTCCTATATTTCCTCAGTTCAATCTGCTTAGTGTAAGTACTACTGCTTTATTTTTCCCCTACAATAAGTAAAAAAAATAAAATTTTAAATGTTAAAAACAAAATGCAATGCTAATTTACTTATGACTTTCTAGATGAGCAGAACTCAATGTCCATCCTTATAATTTCCATCCATGTTCCCTTGTCTTTTCCTGTCAAAATTGAACCTGCTACCTTAACTGTTCTACATCTAGTGATCCAAAACTAATCCATTCTTTCAATGTGATTATACTATCTAAGTTTACTGTTCTGCACGCATCTCCCTTATATAAATCTCACCTGTTTAAATGCATGCATGTGTGCCTAAAACTTTCGACAGAGGCGAGGATTTTCACAAGATCAGTATCGTTTTGACGCTCAACTCTTCGAATGACAAATATTGAAAAATTGGCCAAAAACATTAATTCCTTCACCCTTAACTGGGCATTTTTCTACAAGGAAAGGGGTCGTTTTTTTCACGAATATTTTCAAAAGCCATCCCCTCTTTTCGATTGACTTGCCTTAATAACCTTTGCCACTTCCGATTTGGCGATGGATGCAACAGCAAAGATGTCACTTTCAAGTCTGCCTGCCATCATTTTTTTTTTTGCACAACACGCACCTCCAAAAACCTGGGCAATGCCGGGCACCTAGGCTAGTCTCCCTATAATGTCCAGATTTAATCTTCCCCTGATATCATCAGAACTAAGCCTATCTCTAAGATAAACATTACACATCTGCTATATCATCTCTTTCCATGCAACTGTTATCTTCAAACCTCACTTGTCCAAGTTTCACTTTCATAGATTCCTAATAGACTCTTCACTTTCATAGATACCTAATAGACTCTTCCTTTGGTTTGTAAATAATTACTTTCTGTAAGTAATATTTGCAAGAACAGTGTTTAAGTAAAAAAGGGAATATAATATGCAAAAATAACTGTATAGCTTTGAATAAGTAAAAGGTGAATTAGGTTTAAATGAGAAAAATCGAAATTAAATAAAATGTAAACACTTTGTCATAGGAGCAATGAGTTCAGTTTCTATGACAACAGATTTGTTCGATCTTTCACTTTATCATGTAACGATAACATAACCCAGTTTTTAGGTAATCAGATATATCGAAACGTTCTTTTATCCACCATTTAACTGGTTGAAACCATGTTATTTTGTTTTGGATGAAAATAGTATATATTTTTGCAGAGATTGTTTTGCTGTTGGATTGAATTACAAGCATGTTTCTCCATATACAAACACAACATTAATTACACTGGAAAACGAATTGCTTGCGTGACGAACTGAAGTGAAGAATTAGTTAGTCTTTAGTAAGAAATGTAGGGCCTAGTTTGTTATGCATATTCCAAGAATGTCCACAGGAAGAAGTTGAGTACAAGATTTATAAAAAAAAAAAAAAAAAAAAAATGTTTAGTTTTTTATTTAGCTAATCAGTATAGTAATAAACATTCAGTTGTCTAACTCACGGTGCAATATGGAAAAGTTACTAATTAGATTTATACTATATCTCTTTTATTTTGTCATGTTACTGTGTTGAGATTGAATTAGTTACTCCTACTCCCATGATAAAATTAGTAAGCAAAGAGGATATTTATCCAACTTACAACCCAATCTCCAGCAACTTCATGTTAGCATCTTTGTGCAGGTTATGTAAGTAGTTAGATGCTGAAGCGATTATCCAATCAGCTGTCAGAAGACAAGTTTCAATGGAAGCATGAAATTCATAAAATCAAGAAAAAAATTTTAAACTGAAAGTGACATTAACACCCTGTCAACGCAAATTCCCTCTCCTCATGTTAAGAAAGGCTTTCTAAATATGAAGTTATTCTTAACACGAGAAAAGATACTTCTACCGCTCCAGAAGATATCTCACTAATGATGCAATTCTCTATCTATATAAAAGCCTAGTACGTCCAAGGATGGAGTACTGCTGCCACATCTGGACAGGAGCTGCTAAAAGCAGCCTATCCTGCCTTGACAGAGTACAAAATAGACTTCGTGGCTTGGTGGGGGATGCCCTTTTCTCTTCCCTGCAACCTCTTTCCCACAGAAGAGACGTAGCGAGCCTATTTTTGTTCTATCATTATTTCCATGGCAAGTGCTCGTCTGAGCTCCATTCTCTGGTCCCCCCCTCGCCAATCTTTTTCAAAAAACACCCGACTAGCTGAAACCACCGTCAATAATTTCTCCCACTCCTTATCTGTGCCTAAATCAAAACGTAGATTCTATGAACAAAGCTTCTTTCTTAGAACTGCACGCCTGTGGAACTGTTCCACTTGCCTGTTTCCCTCCCGGCTTCAACCTGGATGTTTTCAAGTCCAACACAAACAAATTCCTGATGAACCGCCCCCTTAAATAATGACACTTTATCAATTCTCCAATACTATTACTACACTATCCCATTGATTACTGTACACACAATAACCCTTATTCTCGAGTGGCCCTTGGGCCTTGATAAGTGGTTTACTCCATGTAAAAAAAAAAAAAAAAAAAACACATCTGGGAGTTTTCACTTTCAGTTTCTTCTGCTCAAGATGCAAATGCAAAGTTTCTGGAGATTATTGGGTTGTAAACTAGACAAGTACCAAAAGAAAATGTCTGATAGGATTAAAAAAAAAAAATCATTGAATTCCAAACGAAATTAAAACTTTTGTGTGTGAAAACATACGATTACTAATAATTAGACTGAGTAAACATTTTTTATATGTAGTTTTCATTTAATATTCAAATGGAGGAAAAATATCTCACTTTACAACAAAAGAATAAAGATATAATTCGATGAAATTTGAAATTGATTTTTAAGCCTTTAAACTGACAAAGAAAATTGTTTAACATTAAAAATCTATTAACGTTCATTTGTGCGAAATTGAAAATTTGGTGCTTATGCAAAGAAGTTATCGAGCTATTTTTTTTATATAGTATTTTCAAATTGGATTCAAGTTTTATTAAATTGTTACAAAACATACTACCCTCCTCTTGTTAATAATGGATTTCTAAATAACGTTATCATTTTAGCACGGTAACATAAGTTCATAAGTACCTCTCAGTACAGGCCAATAAGTCTCCTGTGCGTCATGAGTAAGTTGCTAGAATCTGTGTTAAATACAGAAGTAATCAAACATCTCAACAAAAATAACCTTCTTAGTGACACTCAATATGGTTTCCGTTCTGCTAGATCTACAGCAGATGTCCTTACAGTTATATCGCATAGGATTAGCAAATCTCTCGACGGTGGCAATCTTTCTAGGGCAATTGCTCTTGACATATCTAAAGCCTTTGATAGGGTATGGCATAAAGGTTTACTTCATAAGATCGCTAGCTATGGTATAGCTGGAAAAGTCTTCTCAATTATTAAATCATTTCTTTCTGATAGGTTCATAAGAGTAGTAGTTGAGGGGCAAAAATCAGAAGCTCACAGTATTAATGCCGGTGTCCCTCAGGGATCCATCCTTGGCCCAACTCTTTTCCTGATCTACATTAATGATCTTCCAAATCATATCCTTACATCATTTGTAGACATTTATGCTGACGACACTACCATTTATGGTACCACATCTAAGACAGTAAATGAGCAAGTTCTCTCCAATTCTCTCTCCTCTGATCTTGAGCACGTAGTACAATGGGGAAAGGAGTGGCTGGTTACTTTTAATGCATCTAAAACCAAGCTTCTATCTTTACATCATCAACATTCTAATCCACATTTGTCATCAATTGAAATGAATGGCTCTCGTCTTCAGGAGGCCTCAAGTTTTGACAAGCTTCTGGGCTTGACCATTACTCCTGATCTTAAATGGAACACGTATATCAAATCTGTTGCCAAGGCCGCTGGAAAAATGGTGGGATCTTTCTATCGATCCAGTAGATATCTCACTGCTGATGCTATTCTCTATCTATATAAGAGCCAGGTACGTCCAAGGATGGAATACTGTTGCCACATCTGGGCAGGAGCTGCTAGAAAGGACTTGTCCTGCCTTGATAGAGTTCAAAATAGACTTCGTAGCCTCGTAGGAGATGTCCTTTTCTCCTCCTTACAACCTCTATCTCACAGAAGAGATGTTGCGAGTTTGTCTCTGATGTATCGTTATTTTCATGGAAAGTGTTCAACTGAGCTTCAATCTATGGTCCCCCCTCGCCAAACTTTCACAAGAAACACTCGTCTAGCTGTAAACACTATCAATAATTTCCCCCACTCTTTATCTGTGCCTAAACCTAAACGTAGATTCCATGAACAAAGCTTCTTTCTTAGAACTGCACGCCTGTGGAATTGTCTTCCGTTTTCCTGCTTTCCGGCTGACTACAATATGGTTGTGTTCAAGTCTAAAGTAAATAAGTTCTTGATGAGCCGTTCCATATAAGTTATTAAATTTACCAAAATTTCATTACTAATGATTACTATATTGACCAACTTCTACCGTACACTCTTTAACCCTTATCCTTGAGTGGCCTCTGGGCCTTGATAATGTGGTGATGCCTTTGTAAAAAAAAAAAAAAAAAAAAAAAAAGTACCGCAAATTTATCTCACCATCTTGTATAAAAAACAAACTTATTGTTATACAATATGTTTCTTTAATGTTCATTTATATTTTGTAACAAGATAAGTGTTTCAAAAAAATACAACGAAACAAACGTTACTATCACTAATGTTTGGGAGGCCATGAAATTCTACAAGGCTACTGTTCGAATTTCTTGGGAAGGGGTGTAAATGGGATTTAAAGTAAATTACAATTGGCGGACCTGTACGAAAGTACCCACCCCCTAAAAACTCGTGTTTTTCACCTTTTTAAAAGCCTTTCTTTGGGGCGATTATCATGGATTACAAACATAAGTATCATATTAGCAGAAAACATTTTGAAAAAAGTAAATTTGATAACTTTTAAGAAGAGGGTTCACTTTCTCGTTATAACGTTTACTTCATTGTTACCTGATTTACTGTCCATTTCTTTACCGACGTGTCACGTGATTAGAAAGAACCCTTCTTAAAATAATTTTTTTTTCAAATTTTTTTTTCTGTTAATATGGTTATTAAGTCTATAATCTATGATAATCGCCCGAAAAAGAAAAAAAAAACTTAAAAGTGAAAACACGGCATTTTCAGAGGGGGGGGGTTGCAACCTCGTACAGGTCCGCCTTACAATTTTATTTAAAATCATAGTTCAAAATTAATAATCAATTTTATAAACCCATTTTCAGATAAAGCCCCCCCCCCCAAAAAAAAAACCCAAAAAAAAACATTCAACCAAAACGCGTCAATATGTAAACAAGACACAGCCATCTTGAAAAATGTCCTCCAGTGGTCAGTCAAAAATAGTAATGTTTATTAAATTATATTGTTTTTTGTTTGTTTTTGTTTTTTTAAAATGAAAAAAAAAAAAACTATTTTATACAATAAGGTGTTTTAAAATATTGCCGAATGCATTTTAAATTCTGTTTATCATACGAAGCCTAATAAAGAAAAAAGTTTAACAGGATGAAATAATTAAAATTGTAATGATTACGATGGCGACATGTGGCGAATTCAACAACACCAAAACTAGTGACGAGACAAAAAAACTAATGACGACACGAAAACTATGGAACAACATATTTTACTGCAGAGTGTTTATTGTAACTGACTATGAAATGGGGGATTAATACATAATCATGGCTTACTATTGGAATATCCTCCTAATACACAGCAGACGATCTTTTCATAGATTTAGATTTATAAAAACATTTATTTAATTAGAAAATTAATTTTTTTGTGTAGTTTTTAAGTTTTGTATAAAATAAAACAAAGAGAAAATATATACTGATCCCTCACTTCATAACCAACAGCTGGGTTGCTTCGTAAAGGAAAAAAAAAAAAGCAATAACAAACTAGTGTCCAAAATCTCCCCACCCAACAAATAAGTGCAGAAATAAAATAGAAACTAAAAAAAATAAAGATAACATTCATTTATTATTTACGTCCTTCCATAGTTTTTTTTTTTGTTTTTGTTTTATACTAAAACTTGGCATTCTTTAATCAAACAGGTTATACGGAAGAAGCATTTAATGTTCAAACTTTTAGTTGCTACGGATGAACAAAAAGATAATATTTTGCAGAATATATTTATATCAAGGCAATCCTTAAATATCTCAATATTACGAAAAATGAATCAAATAAAAAATAAAGGGCCTACTTATAACTTATATAAGTAAATAAATATACAAACATATTTAAACTCGTAAACTTTCAACCGAAACGGATTCGCTTTTTTCGTGTAATTATTCCATTTTGGTCATCCATAAAAAGAAATGGGTCAATACAGTATTTAGTATAAATCGGATACAATTTTTTTTTTTTTTTTTTTTTTAATGAATATAAATAAGTGTTTGTCCTTTGAATAAGATTTGCCAGCTTTGCTTTAATTATAAGACTGAGAAGAAAAAAAAATAGATCTTTTCGAAATTCGTTAACAAAAAATACATTTTAAAATGATAAATCGGTATTAATTTGGTGGGAAAAAGAAAATGCTGAAAGTCGAAAAACAATTTTTTTTTTTTTTTTTGAAACAAATTTTGCCTTTTAAAAACGACATTTTTTCTGTTCCATTTACAAGTTTATTGCAAAGGAAATGAAGTACTAAAATTATATATTTTTAAATTTCGTTGTAAGCAAAACTAATTCGTAAATATTTTTATTAAAGTGACACGCCCTAAAGAGATTTTGTTTTGTTAAAAAAGAAAGGAGGATCGGTATTATTTTCTATATCCCAGAGAATAAACAAGATTAAACGTAAAATTGATATAAATACAATTCACTACACAACAAAAACAAAACCCCTGATCAATAGAGAAAAAAACCCTCCAAAACACGGTTATGATAGAAGCCCTGAAACATGTCTATTTGATGATGCAAACACCTGTTTGCCATTTTGAAAGTAAAAATAATGGTTATTCGTTCTGTCCTACTCCTACACACTAAGTTGTCCAGAAATGCATGACCAATACTGCTTTATGGCCAGGAAGTGGGTGATCACTTTACTTTACCGAATATTTATATAGTAACGTGAACCTCCAATTCCTCTTTTTTTTTAACCGCAACTGACTTCTTTTACTTGTAAGATAAAAAAAAATTAATCTTTGTTGCACTCGTACTTACGTACTATTACCGAAAAAATAAAACTAAAGTTCCTTTACACGTCAGCAGCACTCTGGAAATACTTTGATTTTGTTATATTTATACTCTACAATATTCTATCATTTTGATGTTTCTAAAAATCAGTCACTATTATTAAAAAAAAAAAAAAAAAAAACGGTTACTCGTTCTGTCTTATGCTATTTGGCCAAAACCCGAGTGATCACTTTTCTTTATAAATTTATGGTAAACTGATCACTGATCTAAATGTATAAAAGAAAAATGCAAGAAACCTCAATCTAAAATATTTTATCTTTTTATGTATTTCTCACAAAAAAGAAAATGTTTATTTTTCGTTGACAGCATGAAGGTGAAAACTAACAAAGTGTGCAAGAAACAAATGTTACCAAAGGTAAGATAAGTTACTTCTGCCTAAATTGATAAGTTAGATCGGCAACAAGATGGGGGGGGGGTCTCGATAATCGCTTAAAAATCGAAAATGGAACAAAATACTGACAGAATACACCAAATGACATTTATTGGGTGGATTTTTATCATTGTTCTATTTTTTAGCGATTATCGACAACCATCTTATTCTAACTTAAATGCTCTGAACTTAAATAAACGCTTTAAAATAAGCACCAAAAACGCATCCAGATAGGCAGAAGAGTAACTTATCTTGCCTTTGGTAATATTTATTGATCGGTTTGTTGACTATACCAATAAATATTCGAGAAATTAATATACACCCTTTCTCAAAAACAATTTAAAATTAACGTACCTTCAAAATCCATTTAAACTTTGAAAAATTTGAGTAAAAGAAATCTTTAAATGAAACATCAGAAAATTGTTAAATCTAAATCGGTTTTAATTTTTAAATTATTTTATTAAAAGTTAACGTGGTTTTTATTTTGTGAGGAAATACATTTAACGAGAGGTTTAGAGTGAAATAAAAATTGTAAAGTAAAACTAATTTCAAATGACGAATTTATGTGGAGAAAATTTTTAAAATAGAAGTTGAGTTGCACACAATTCTTTTTACACGTCAATGAAATTGACATGTTGACTTTAAAGGTTTGTTTGTTTTTTTATTTATTTATTTAAAGAACATCGATGTTCGTCAAAAGAATTATTTACTTTTAATTAAAGGAAGGGGGGTGCATTATTTAAAATTGAGGACGATAAATTTAGTTGCTTTCTTATTAACATTTGTACCTATTTCGTTCGTTTGGACAGAAATTTAGATTCAGACCGATGGCTGCCAATATTGGCTCGGTAACGAACGTGTTAGATAAACAACCGAAATGCAACCATACAAAATTAAACTCGGGTTCATGAAACTGAAAAAAATAAGATAAAATACCAATTTATTTACATTGAGTTTTTTTTTTGTTTTTGTTTTTTCAATCGTCTAAACATTGTTGCGTTGGATTTTTTGTAAATTGGATTTTTTTGGTGCTAGTGCAGAGAGTGATCCGCGCTATTTTTTAAATCGTATTTCCAAGTTTAAAGTTTTATGTTTTTTTATTCAATTGAAAATAATTACAAAGCAATAATAAAAGAGTGATTATGCAGAGAAGGTACCGTAACCGTACGTACCGACCGTGCTATTTTCAGGTTTTGCGGTATCTTTTGTTTTATTAGACTGTTAGGTGAAAGTACAGAATAGTTACAAAACATCCTCGCCTCCCCCATGTTAAGGAATGGGTTTCTAATTAATAACATTATTTCAGCACGGTACCTTCTCTGCATAAGTACAAAAAATAAAGGTGAAATGCACTGGGGGAGTGGAGGACCACCCGAAGAGTAAGACTTACCATTAAGAAGTTGATTACGGGGTGGTTGAAAATAAGAAAATGCCTTTCGGAATAAGGATTCCCCCAACCTACCAATGTTAAGAATGGCTTTCGGAATAAACATCCTTTGCAGGTTGAATAACCAGTGCACATTGACGGTCTTCGAGTGGTCCCCCAGTGCACTTTTCACCAAAATAAAAAGCAACAATGTATATAAATGTCTTTCTTTGTTTCAGGAACCCAAGTTTAATTTTGGGTGGTCGCCATTATTCGGTTGTTGTAACTTGTTACCAAATATTTTCGAATTAATATCGTCCGCCATGGGGGGGGGGGTTAATCTTTAAACACTAACATTAAAATGGAAAATTGGAATAAAAAAAAAAAATTCTCATAAATTTAAAAAGTGAATTTCAGTGTCTATTTAAATATTTTTTAAATTCAATTATACAACAGAGGCGAGGCGCGGTCGAAAAATAGGTTGTGTATGTGTACATTTTTAACGTACATCAAATCCATTTTTTGAAAATCTATACTATCATTAGATTTATAGTTTTTAAAAATCCAAATTAAAATTTAAGATGTAACAGATATGAATATTAAAAGTTGCCATTCATTAAAAGAACTAAGTATTTAGATTTTTCTAACTTTAATATTAAAAAAAAAAAAAAAGACTCAATAGCAGACAACAAAAAAATGTTTAACAACTAAAGGAAAGGATAAAAACTGTAGCAAATAAATATATAAAGTTGTATTAAATATTATGAATATTTTTTATTACACCTTAAATTGCAATATAATTTTTTTTAAACTATAAATTGAATAAAATAACGTATTTGAAAAAAAAATGAATTTGGGACGCTGAAAACGTACACAAATAAAAATACTATTTTATTAACTATTTTTATTTACTTATCTTTGCCCTTAAACTTAATTCTAACTCGAAATTATGTTCGATTTAACAGTTGAAAAGGATTTAAAGTCAGTTTCGAATTTCATAATTGGATCAATTTATTTCCTAAAAACAAATCAAGTGAAGATTGATTTATTTTTTTTAAGGGAGTAAAAACGCTATTTTTTTAACAAATTGTTAAAAAAATAAATAAATACGTCAAGGTTAATGGGTATTGTTTGAACTACTGTCCTCATCTTGATTTTTATATAATCACAACGTTTCGGCCGATGTAACCTCCGATCTTCAGCGCTATCTTTTTGAACTTGGAAACCTTCGTCGAACCGTTTCTAACGAATTACACATAAATATTGCGTGTTTTTTTTGTTTTGTTTATCTTATTTTTGGATTTTTTTTTTTTTTTCTGAAACAATTGTAATGCTGTTGGCATTTAAAATGAAATATATTAAATAGACTGGATAGGTTCTATACAAAGTAAGGGATTATTTTGATAGTTGTGCAGAATACGGACATTGGTAACTATAACCTAACAATTTAATAAAAAGTAGATACTGTAAATCTTGAATTTAACTTAAATCATAAAAAGGTACTTCTGCAGTGCAGTGCACTTACCATGCTGAAATAACGTTTAGAAAGCCATTCTTAACATTGAAAGGGTGTTTTGTAACTATACTTTCAGCTAACAATTTATCAAAGATATAGTAAAACTTTAAAATACGATTTTAAAAAAAAAATAGCACGGTAACATAAGTGCAAAAGCACCTAAATAAATAAACATAGATTTAGAAAAAAAAAAGAAACGGTTCGTATTATTCTGCATAAATACCATTTTTTAAATCTTGTAGTTATATTATAATATACAGGTTCTAAAGTTCGAAAAAGAAAAAATATGGGTGCAAGTCCAGAATTCAACCCAATTTAAAAAAAAAAAAAAAAAAAAAAAAAAAACGGTAAATTTTTACGATGTTCTCCAGCGTATTATAAACACCTCAACCTCCCATGTTAATAACGACTTTCGGAATAAACACTCACCAACCTCAAAAGCCGTTCTTAACATGGGGAAGTCGGAGGGGGGGTATTCCGGAAGCCGTTCTTAACATGGGGTGGTTGGGGGTGTTTATACTACGCTGGGGCAGATCGTCAAAAAATACGAAAAAAAAAAAAAATCTTTCTGATGCAGATACACCTGCAGAAGGTCGGAGGATACATCGGTCGAAGTTTGGGAGAATAATCTAAATATCTATGTTTTTATTTTTTATTTTTTTATTTTTTTTTTTTAGATCAAACCAGTGTTCCCATGTATATGTATGTATTTACCTCTCTATCTTTTAAGCCGAGCAAAAGTACTTCCTCCATCAAAGTGAGTCGAGTCTCTTTTGAGTCGTGGTCGATCTCATCGTCTTCTATGTGACGTTGGTCGGCATTTTGGACGTCTGGGTCGAAATTTTCAGAACCGACGATATTTTTCCGTTGTACCAGGCCGATATTTCTCTGTGTCACCGAAGTCATTGCTCGTGTCGGGGAGTCGGCTTGATCAAAAAAAGGGGTGTGAGCTCCACTGTTTCTCTACAGTCTTTCTACTTTTTTTTTTTTTCTTTTTTTAACTTCTCTCTCACACAATAAACACAGTCACTATGGCCGACGAGGCAACGACGACGACACTCACTCAACACAAAGTGACGTAGTAACACGTCGCACTCTCTATGCACATAAAACAACAATCATTTTTAAAAACAACCGCATAGTTACTTAATCAAAAGAAAGAAAACAAACGATGATTAAAAAATAAGCCTATGTAATCTGATTCTGTATGGAAAAAGCCACACGAACGTTGCATAAACGCAAAAATGTTATGGCCGCCTTTAGTCGCCTCGTGTATTCCTGTTTTTTCGGGCAACCCAAACTCTACATTGTAAACGTGCATATTTACGCTTTCCGTACTAAATTTCGTTTCGTTTCGTTTCATATTTCGTTTCGTTTCGTATACTCATTTTGCAAATCATATTCACTCAAAATTCCAGCAGTGAATGACGTAAGTAAAAATTTAAAAGAAAATTAAAATATATAATCTTTTTAATTTTACATAATAAAAATATTTATTTTGCTGAAATAAAAAATTAAAAAAACTTAATATCATTGATTTCATATTTGATTTAAAATTTATTTTGTACCTTGGTAGAGAGAAGCGTTCAGCAGTCGGTTGCTATGGAGACAGCATCGTGTTAAAGAATTATTAGTTTTTCCAAGTTTAAAATAAACAATTGTTTTTATAATATTGTGATTTTTCGCTTATTATCAGTAAATTTGAGAATGATTGGCAAGAATACATACCAACCCTCAGTTCGAATAGCTAACTGGTTTGAAGACCTCCAACTTGAAGAGGTGAGTTCTTTTTGTAGTTAACTGTAGAGAATTTGTTAAAGAGAAATCCTTCTAGATTGAGGCAATGCTTGGTACCGCGTTATTTCTTTCAAGTTAAATTCAAGCTTCCTGATATCTTTTATTGCTATTATTATTATTATTATTATTATTATTATTATTATTATTAAATTGTTGGGTGGAAGCACAGTATAGTTACGAAACAGTAAACACCCTTCCCTCCCCATGTTAAGAAAGGCTTTCAAAATAATAACGTTATTATTTCTGCACGGTACCAAAAATGCACAAGTACCCAATTGTAGTTTTTATCTCAATCTAGAGTGACTCGTTTGGAGGAGCTGGATTTTGTAAAATTGCCTGCATAAAAAAAATGAGTTTCTACTTTTTAGGCGATTACGTGTGACCACTCTCTAAAACCTGGCAAGGAGAAGAAGAAACAAATGGTGCTTATGCATTTATGTTAGCGTGCTATTTTTTAAAATAGTATTTTCAAATTAAATTCAAGTTTTACAATTGTTTTTTTTTTTTTGTTAAAAGTAAGGTGAAAGTATAGAATAATTACAAAACACCCTCCCCATGTTAAGAATGTCTTTCTAAATAATAACGTTATTCATAAGTGCCAAACAAATAAACAAACAAAAAAGAAACCTTTTATTTTAAAATTTAGAGTGGGGATTAATTTCGTATATGAATTTAACACTTAATCGTCACCCCGTTTTCAGCCCATTCTAATCTTTTAGAGCAGTTTTTTTTTTTTTTTGTTTTTTTACATAGGCGTCACCACTTATTAAGGCCGATAGGCACTCAAGGATAAGGGTTAAAGATTGTACAGTAGTCAAAAGGACAATATAGTAATCGATAGTAATGGAAGTTCGGTAAATTTGTTAACTTAAGTGGAACGGCTCATCAGAAACTTGTTCACGTTGGACTTGAAGACAACCATATTATAGACAGCTGGAAAGCAGGAAAACGGAAGGCAATTCCACACGTGTGCAGTTAAGCTTTGATCATGGAATCTATGTTTAGGTTTAGGCACAGATAAAGAGTGGGGAGAATTATTGATAGTGTTTTCAGCTAGATGAGTGTTTCTTATGAAAGTTTGGTGAGGGGGGACCATAGATTGAAGCTCAGTCGAACACTTTCCATGAAAATAACGATAAAGCAGAGACAAATTCGCAACATCTCTTCTGTGAGATAGAGGTTGCAGGTTATATAGATAGAGAATTGCATCAGCAGTGAGATATTTACTGGATCGATAGAAGGATCCCACCATTTTTCCAGCAGCCTTGGCAACAGATTTGATGCACGTATTCCATTTAAGATCAGGAGCAACAGTCAAGTCCAGAAGCCTGTTAAAACTTGAGGCCTCCCCAAGATGAGAGCCATTCATTTTAATTGATGCCAGATGGGGATCAGAACGTTGATGATGTAAAGATAGAAGCTTGGTTTTAGATGCATTAAAAGTAACCAGCCACTCCTTTCCCCATTGTACTACGTGCTCAAGATCAGAGGAGAGACAATCGGAGAGAACTTGATCGTTTACTATCTTAGATGTGCTACCATAGATGGTAGTGTCGTCAGCAAAAATGTCTACGAATGATGTAAGGATGTGATTTGGAAGATCATTAATGTAGATCAGGAAAAGAGTTGGGCCCAGGATGGACCCCTGAGGGACTCCAGCATTAATACTGTGAGCTTCTGATTTTTGCCCATCAACTGCTACTCTTATGAACCTATCAGAGAGAAATGATTTAATAACTGAGAAGACATTTCCAGCTATATCATAGCTGGAGATCTTGTGAGTAAACCTTTATGCCATACCCTATCAAAGGCCTTTGATATGTCAATAGCAATTGCCCTAGAAAGCTTTCCTCTGTCAAGAGATTCGATAATCCTATGAGATATAACTGTAAGCACATCTGCTGTAGATCTAGCAGAACGGAAACCATATTGTGTGTCACTAAGAAGGTTATTTTTGCTGAGATGGTTGATTACTTCTCTATTTAACACAGATTCTAGCAACTTACTCATGACGCACAGGAGACTTATTGGCCTGTACTGAGAGGGGGATGAACGATCACCTGAATTCTTAAATACAGAGCATACTGATGAGATTTTCCAGGGTGATGGGAAGCTATTCTCCTTAAAACAACGTTTAAACAGTTTTGTAAGTATGGGTGCTGGTTCTGGTTTAAGTTTTTTGAGTACTATAATTGGAATACCGTCAGGGCCGGTTGCTTTATTGGAATCAAGGTTTTGATTAGCTTGGCAACATCACATACAGATATTTGTATATCCCATAGCATGTTTTCTGATACAGGAGGAAATATTGGGGGTTGGCGGCCTTGGTCGCAAAGGGTAGAATTAGCTGCAAAGTTCTTGGCAAAAAGTTTGGCTTTGTCTAATGCTGACGAGATTAACTCAGGTCCCTTGATGATAGTTGGGATAGAGCACACGCTTCTGTTCAGGATTCTGTTAGCTATTTGCCAAAACTGGTGGGAACCAAGCCGCTGCTCAGCTACTTTGGACTTGACGGACTGAGCATATAACTCTCTTGCATTCTTTATTACTTTCTTACAATGGTTGCTGGCAGTCCTGAAAGCGGCTTTAGTTTCCATACATCTATTACGTTGGAAGCAGTGGAAAAAGTGATTTCTGTGTGCAATAGTAGCAGCACATTCTGGAGAAAACTATGGCTGGCTGTTAGGTTTTTGCTGGAACTTTTTCGAGGGTATGAAACGGTCTATACCTACAATTAACCATTCCGTCAGGTCTGATACTATAGAGGAAACATCCTTTTTTTTAAACATGGAACGCAGAAGTAGATCCGATATAAATGTACAGAAACTATCCCAGTCAGCCATAGTGTATCGATATATTGTACGATGGAGAGGTATGTCTGAGGACTTATTACATTTCATTTTTATCTTAATTGATACAACCAAGAGGAGACAGAATGGAAACTGAACATAGTTCAGGGCAAGTTGTGAGAAAAAGGTCTAGGAGACTCGTATACTGGCCATCATTGTCGGGCACACAGGTGGGTTCGTGAACAATCTGAGTGAGGTCATAAGCAATGGAGAAATCATGACAGAACCTCCCCTCATCATCGGTCTTGTTTGAGTGGGTCAACCACTCCACATTATGAACATTGAAGTCTCCACATACGTGAATGTTAGCTGAAGGATATGCTGATAGAACTTGGTCAATTTTCTCAGATATGCTTTTAAAGATAGTAACTCCAATGTTATGGGGGCGATAGAGAGTAACTATAAATGTGGTAGTGTAAGCTAGTGCAACATGGAAGCACATTTAGGGTAAGTTACGATCTTCTCTGGAGATGTCCCTACCACATGGAAAGCCATCTTTAATATAGGCACATATTCTATGCCCATGGCGATCTTGAGGGTCAGATTTGGAAGTTAAGTTAGAGTATCATTTAATTATGAACTAATTTAGGGAAATAGTCTGTCCAATTCCGGTTTCGCTTAAAAATAAAAGGTCTGGTTTAGAAACAGAAAATTTCTGCCATCTCTGTCGACTGTTCACGCAAAATACTGCCAACCTAGAATACAGCTAACTAAGTCTTTTTGCCACTACCCCTATGTCTGCTGGGCAAGGTCGTAAAACCACACATATTAGCCTTAAACAGTAGACTCCCTCCCCCGAAGAAAAAACTTACAGAATTTACCTCCCATAGCCAAAACAAAAAAACAAAAGGTGTAAGTAATTGCTTTAAAATATGGACCATTTTGCACCTTATATAATAACCTAAAAAAAAGTAGAATCTCTTTTTAAAGGGGTGAGGTTAGCTGAGGGTATTAATTGAGAATAATACAGAGTTGTATTTATTTGGTGTGATTCAGGTGGAGACATATTGCTGGGTGGGGACATTACTGGGTGGAGATTATGGCGTGGAGGGGATGATTAGTGACTCAGGGCATCTAATATGGGGGGGGGGTCAAATCATCTTCCTATCATCTCCCTTTCTCATAATATTTCTCCTCGCTACTAGGACTTATATTTGAGTTTTTGGAGCATACAATTAAGGAATTGGCTCCAGGCATTACGAGGGCACCAACAGTCCACTGCACACCATTGGGTGGAGGGCTGAGAGAAAAAGAAAAAGAATTCAAAATCACACCCTATTACAGGATACAGAACACTTCAACTTTTTAACCCCGTTACCATCTCCCAAGATGTGAAATAGAGGTTTGATGTGGCTGGGTGGGGCATAAATATTTGTAGCAGTAATTCTTCTAACGCACTCAACTCTAAAAGACAGAATGTCTGCTCTGTCTGCTGTCAATATGCGAGGACTGGGAGAGGAAGAAGAAGAGGAAGCAGTAAGTGTGGTTGGTTTTATTGGGAAAAAGACGGACTAACCGTGAAAATTCCTAGAGAAAGACCAAACTCGGATGAATAGACAGCTGTGCTTTTGACCAAAACAGAAAACTGAAAAGGAGAGTTCTGAGGGGTGAATCTGAAGGACCTAGTAGTTTTCAAACTATTTCGGCTTACAAATGGCAGGCAAAGCATTCCATATTCGTCTGATTCCTGAATTTCATGGCGTCTCATGTGATCAAATAGTGTCTGAATGGTTGAAACAAGTGTGCAAAATGTATGGGTTGGCAACATTGAGCATATTCTTCGACTCAGACTGAGAGGCGGCACGCTGTCTGTATATGGGAGATTAACCCATGACCAGAGGGTGGATTTGAAGCAAATAAAACGAGCCCTCCTTGTGGCTTTTATGTCGGGCCCCTTTGTGACATATGAGAATTTTGTCTCTCATTATTTGTGCCCATGGGAAACTGTTGACAAATACCTAGGTGACCTACAGGATCTTGTATGGTTAATAGAAAAGAACCCCTCTGATTGATGGCTCAGTTGTGCTTTCGTGTCAGGACTCCCCATTTCCGTTAGGCAACAATTGTGGGGATCCTCCAGAATGTAATGGATGATCCTGGAGCAGATTCTTGCGACTGCCCAGGCTCCCTTGATGGAGGAGGCAGAAGTAGAGGAGCCTGTTGCTGCAGCAGTCAGGAGATGCAGAATTTTTCCTTATGTGCTTGTGGACCAGCATTCAACCTCTGACCAGCAGAATGCAGTTGCAATGCAACAGTAAAGCAACAGTAGAGCTGGAACAGCCTGACTTTTGTGTGGTGTTCGACCAATGCACCAGAACCTGGGCTATGTTGTGGAAGTGGTCTGGTAATCAGCTGCCACAAAAATTATGCAACAGAGTACCAGAGCATAACATTCCTGCAAACAAAAAAAAGCCTGCACAGACTATGATACCGAGCTACAAGTCTGGATTAATAATGGGTGGTTGGTTCCGTACTCAGAGAAGGATCCTACTAATGGCAGTCATTCGGCAGAACCAACAAAAGGTGAGGCTGGTGCTTGGCTATCAGGAATTAAATGAGCATGTGTACCCATTTACAGCCCACGCTGACATATGCACCGGAAAATTAAGAGAATGGTGGCAAGTGGGATCGAATGTGTCGGTGTTAGATCTTCATAAGGCATACCTTCAAGTAAGCATGCACAAGTCACTATGGCTCTATCAAACTGTATTAATCAAGGGACAGAGGTATTGCCTGACCCACATGGTGGCACCATTCATTATGCAAACAATTATTGATGCTATCCTAACAAAGTACAAGTTCATACAGTGGGCAACATCCACTTATATTGATGATATGTATGTCGATGAGAGTATTGTACCTGTAATACATGTGAAGGAGTATCTCTATAACTTCGGACTTCCTAGCAAAGAACCAGAGAGACTGCAGGATGGTGCGCGAGTACTTGGTTTGCAGGTTTGGGGAAGGATAATGCTCTGCATTGGAGAAGTCATATATTTTCACTATGTGGCAAGTTGGTTGGACACCTTCCTGTGGGTGGTTGGTTTTGTGTTGCTGTGGCATTCATCAAGAGGAGAGCACCTGATGTCACTACAGGGTGGGATGACAAAGTAAATCAGGCCCCTCTCAACACCATGATGAAGGAGGTCCTAACCAGACTCTACAAAGAAGAGCCGGCACAAGGCAAATAGCGCATCAAAGGCAAAGATCTTAACGTCTGGGTCAATGCAAGCTCTCTCGCTACTGGTGTGTGATTGATATATAATGGGACTGTGATAGAGGATGTATACTTGTTACATCCAGAAAAGAACTCCCAACATATCAACCTAGCAGAACTCGATGCCATCATCAAAGGAATTAACGACGATCCTCTGGAAGATGACCACTTTGCACTTATTCACCGATTAAGCATGTGGCCATAAATGGGTCTCGAATATCCTTACCGGCAGAGCCAGGATATGAATCAAAGCTACGAGTGAGATGCTCATCTGACAATGTCTTGATACAATAATGAAATTGGGGAAGGAATATGCACCATCGAGGGATGTATTCTTGGTCAAATCTAGCCCAAACAAGGCAGAGAGTACTTCAGTGGTGGCTTGATGGAATTAAGAGGAACACTGAGTCTGTGTAGCCTGCCTGCACTGCATCCATGAACTCGGTCAGGTTGGGCCAGATCAAAATTGTTCACCAATAAAGCGGTCATCCTGGCGTGAAACGGACACTCTACTTTGTGAAACAAATTAACTATGGGGTTTCCAAAGCCATCATGAGAACCATCATCAAAGAATGCGAAGAGTGTCAGTCGATCAATCCGTCACTCATACACTGATCAAAGGGAACTTTAAATGTTAAACAAACATGGTATAGAATAGTGATGGATATCACTCATTACGATGGAGCCCATTTTTTGACATTGATTGGCTGCAACCCCGCTAGGTTTACCACCTGGCGACGCCTTGCTTGACAAGATGCAAAAAGTATAATCAACAGCTAAAGACTCTTTTTTTATGAACGAGGTCCATTGTCAGAAATTCTAATGGATAATGACACTGCCTTTTGGAGCAGTTTGCTTAAAGCCTTCATGGATGAATGAAGAATCAGACTTTGATTTTGTTGTGCATATGTCCCCACCAGTAACGGAATCATTGAGCGATGTGACAGAAGTGTAAAAAAGATTGCAACCAGAAAACAGTGTACTATATTGAAGGCTGGTACAACATTATGCCGAAGGATGACTTGTCCTCTGCTATAGCACCTGCCAAGATGGTCTATCAGTACTGTATATGGCTTAAACGAATTGATGAAACAGCAGCATCGATAGACAATCAACAGCAAATTGTCTATAAAACAGGTGACCAAGTGTGAGTAAAGGCTCCATACAAACAATGTACGACAAAGTATGGAGTACCAGTATACAGAATATATCAGTTGATGGAGTGCCACGCAATGTGAGAGACCTGCGACCTATGGTGGGATCGAGCCCGCCAATGGCCTGCTCTGATACTCTTTCGGAGAGTAGAAGTGAGATTTGTAACCATCAATAAGATGCTGAGTGAGTAGACACCCAGTGTGGATGAAGATGATGCCTCATCTGATGACATTCTGATGTTTGTGTTGCAGCAAAGAAGCACACAGTGCAAAGGATTCCCCCCCCCCCACTGTTCCATGTGTGATCATAGGATCAGTGGGGAGTGTAGTAGTAATTCTTCTAACACACTCATCTCTAAAAGACAGAACGTCTGCTCTGTCTACTGTCGATATATGGGGACTGGGAGAAGGAGGAGGAGAAGAAGAAGAAGGAGAAGAAGAAGCGGTAGGCATGGTTAGTTTTATTGGAAAAAAGGCAGACTAACTGCAAGAATTCTCAAAACTTTTTTTTTTTTTACACTGGTCACCACTTATCAAAGCCCAGAAGCCACTCAGGGATAAGGGTTATTGCAAGTACATTACGTTAGTGTGGAGATTTGATGAAGTGTTTAATTAAGGGAGCGGTTCATTAGGAATTTGTTAACGTTGGACTTGAACATATCCAAGTTGTAGTCCGGTGGGAAGCAGGCAGACGGAACAGAGTTCCACAGGCGTGCAGTTCTTAGAAAGAAGCTTTGTTCATGGAATCCACGTTTTGATTTAGGCACAGATAAAGAGTGGGGGAAATTTTTCACAGTGGATTCGGCTAGACGGGTGTTTCTCGTGAAAGATTGGCGAGGGGGGACCAGAGATTGGAGTTCAGACGAGCACTTGCCATGGAAATAACGATAAAACAAGGATAGGCTCGCAACATCTCTTCTGTGGGAGAGAGGTTCCAAGGTAGAGAAAAGGGCATCCCCCACTAAGCTACGAAGTCTATTTTGTACTCTGTCAAGGCAGGATAGGTTGTTTTTAGCAGCTCCTGCCCAGATATGGCAGCAGTATTCCATCCTTGGACATACTTGGCTTTTATATAGGTAGAGAATTGCAACAGTAGTGAGATATCTTCTGGAGCGGTAGAAGGATCCCACCATCTTTCCAGCGACCTTGGCAACAGACTTGATGTACATGTTCCATTTCAGATCAGGAGTAAAGGTCAAACCCAGAAGCTTGTCAAAACATGGAGCCTCTCCCAGACGAGAGCCATCCATCCCAATTGATGCCAGATGGGGATCAGAGCGTTGATGATGTAAGGATAGGAGTTTGGTTTTAGATGCATTAAAGATAACCAGCCACATCTTCCCCCACTGAACCACGTGCTCGAGATCAAAGGAGAGAGAATCAGAGAAAACTTTGTCATTTACAGCCTTTGATGTGTTGCCGTAGATGGTCGTGTCATCAGCATAGATGTCAACGAATGATTTAAGTATGTGTTTAGGGAGGTCATTAATGCAGATCAGAAAGAGAGTTGGGCCCAGGATGGACCCCTGAGGGACTCCAGCATTAATAGTGCAGGCCTCTGATTTTTGTCCATCGACCACTACTCTTATGAGCCCATCGGAGAGAAATGATTTGAGAAAACATTTCCAGTTATACTGTAGCTGGAAATCTTGTGAAGTAGACCCTTATGCCATACCTTGTCGAAGGCCTTTGATATGTCAAGAGCAATTGCCCTAGAAAGGAAGCCTTTGTCAAGAGATTCACTAATCCTGTGAGATAAAACCGTCAGCACATCTGCGGTAGATCTTGCAGAGCGGAAACCATATTGTGTGTCACTAAGAAGGTTGTTTCTGCTGAGGTGGTTGACTATAACTTCACAGGGATAAAAGACCAAACTCGAATGGATGGGCAGCTGTGTTTTTGTTCAAAACAGAAAACCGGTGATAAAAGAGAAAAGTTCTTTTCAAAAGAGAATTCTGGAGGCTGAAAGACCCAGCAGTTTTCAATATTGTATTGGTTAAGATTGTAATGTAGAAAAAACCCAGTTCTTTGGAAGTGCATTAGAAACCAGTAATTATTATTTTCTATCTATTTCTGAATGAACATAAACCACATACAATGGTCCACAGCATCTAAGATAGTTATGGACAGCAACTCTAAAACTGTGAATAAGAGAAAGATTAGACGTTCTCCAGAATCATTAGAAAATGTCCTCCAGACCATTGTGGAATGGGGTCGCAAATGGATGATAACATTTAATGCTAGTAAGACTAAGCTGCTCTCCTTTAACAAGATGCCTCTCCAAGCACAGATATCCATGATAAATACACCCTACCTGAGAATTCTTCCTTCAAACACCTCGGCTTAACATTCACGAGCAATATGAATTAGAACAAATACATTGAGGACATTGCAAAGGCTGCTGCAAAAAAGGTGGGTTCCTTTTATCGAGCTAGAAAACTAATTACACCTGAGAGTAGCCTGTACCACTAAAAGGCCACTATTCACCTATGCATGAAGTATTGTTGCCACATCTGGGCTGCTGCATCTACCACTAGACTCTCCTCCCTCTTGGATAGGGTTCAAAAAAGAGTTTTCAATCTAATAGGTCCCACTTTGTCAACTAAGCTTCAACCCCTGTCCCATCGCTGCAATGTTGCATCTCTGTACCTGTTTTATAAATATTTTAATGAAATGTGCTCTGATGAACTCATTATGCATATACCTAACAAACCTGCTTAGCAACAAAATCTCACTCCTTCACTGTTGAGGTTCTTAAACGCCAGAAAACTTTTTACTCTAATTGTTTCTTTCCTTGAACAACTAGACTTTGGAATTCCCTTCCTGCTACATGCTTCCCTGACTGTACTAATATGCAGACGTTTAAATGTAACGTAAACCAACATCTTGTTAATCTTTTCTAGGCATGGTCTCAAATAGTAGCCCCTTATGTCCAAGCGGCCATATATGCTTTGTTAGGGGTAAATGTGAGTTAAAAAAAAATAGCCTTGCCAATCAAGTATACTTTTTCCACATCTGAATTTTCATTCATCTTACATTTCTTTCACACAAACCGATAATCATCTCTTAACCTACTCATAATTCTTCTAAATTTGTGTACCCAATCCTTGCAATTTCTTTTCATTGTCTGTCTTGACTTTGTACTTCGCACCTCTGTTGATATACACAACACACTAGGCTTCACCCTAAATGAATCCAGAAACAGACGTCATCAATCAGCACACATAACTGATGCAGATTACACAGACAATATTGCTTTGTTCGTGAACAACACTGCTGATGCGCAAACACTGTTACGTAAGCTAGAAAAGTCTGCAAATGACATTGGTTTCCACATAAATGCGGATAAGACAAAGTTTATGACTTTCAATGTGAAAGGAGAGATCAGGGCTCTGGTTGGATCAACACTGAAGGAAGTCGCTGAGTTTATGTATCTGGGCAGCAACATAGCTTCTCAAAAGCATGGGCCACATTGGATGGGCTGTGTTCAATATGGACTTCGGGACTAACTAACAAACTGAAAAGCAGTTCTTCAGGGCAGTGGTAGAGTCTGTCCTTGTTTACGGTTCTACAACCTGGACACTCACCAAAAGATTAGAAAGAAAACTAGACGGCACATACACCTGTATGCTACGAACAGTATTAAATATATCTTGGCAAAATCATCCCACGAAGCAGCAACTTTATGGCAACCTACCTGCCATATCTAATACCATCAGAGAAAGACGCCTACGATTTGCTGGTCATTGTCTGAGGAGTAAGAATGAATTGGTGAGTGATGTATTGCTATGGACTCCACGACACGGACGTGCAAGCAAAGGACGACCTAGATCCACGTACATCCAACAAATAGCACACGACGCCAACTGCGAACCTGAAGATCTGAGGCAGCTGATCGAAGAAGAAACTCTGGAGAGGAAGAGTCACATTGGTCCGGGCAAGGAGCCCGTCATGATGATGAATCCTTGCAACTACCAGGAAAAATTAAATTGCACACAATTCCCTATCGGTATTTATTTGTTTCCCCACGAAAGCAATATGTGACACAAGGTCATTTTCAGTGTGGGGGAAAACCAGCTTCCCAAAAAGGGGTGCTCTAAAAGTAGGCAAAAATAAAAATTTTCTTAGTATAGAAGGGTTTCCCTACTTTGATTAAGGACAAATTAACTTAAGTGTAGTATCAGAATAGATACTACACTGTATGCTCTGGCATTATCTACTACCAGAGCCTCATTTGGGATCCAACACACTTAGGCACAATGCCAGTAGGGAGAAGTGGGAGTCGGGGGATCATCTAACTACTCTAATTGTCTTTTATTCAAAATCTTTATTGCTCCTAAACTAATCACTATCACCAAAATACCGCATTCTCTCCATGGCATTTACGTACTTAAAATATCCCCAGATGCTGTGATGTTCATGTACAATTCTGTAGAAAAAGAAAGAAAAAAGTATGTCTTTATAGCAAAACAAAACCTAACATTTATGTACAAACTGAAAGTATAAAATATGAGATGATGGGAATGAGGCAAACTAGAAGACACTCAAAAAAGAAAGAAAAAGAAAACAACTAAATAGTTACTAAGGCCTTTCCTACCTACTTCTATATGTAGAATGCCCATTGTTTTCCAACAAAAAGTCGAAAACAAGCAGATTGTTCCCTAGTGGGGAGTGGGGGACCTAAGGGTAATCATTCAAAAAACAGATTAGTCGAGATGGGAACATAGTGAATGGACGGTATCTTCCAAGATAAATGTACCTATAGGGGCAATAGACCGGGAACAAAACAAAGGATGGAGTGGGCATCTTTGGAAGCTCTCCTAGTACCGATAGAAAACTAAAGACGAAGACAGAAACAACATTCATATTTACCTTAGCCTAGAACCTATAAAGTTTCCCCTCTAAGTGGTTATCCTGTCTATTCTAATCTAAAATTACTTTTGATCGGGCTGGGTTCCATATAACTTAGCACTACCTGTCCAATACATTAAGGAGGGAACACAAATTCGAACCTAGCTCTTCGTTGGATGCACAAACTAGTGTTGTGCACCCATCTCCTATCGGAATACATGCGATGTAATCTTTTCCAATCACATCTGATTTTTACTTTAAACTGATGCTTAAAGTAAGCAACCAGATTCCGATCAGAAACAGATCCAACCCCATGAATTGCGTCAAGACATCACTAACCTAGCTACTGCTAGGATCGCGAGAAACACTATTCGTTTCTCCATAGTAAACGGTGGGTCCATGTTGTTGAGAATGTATGCCAAATCAGGGGGCACCAACCACTCAGGGTTCATGCGAGCTGTTATTTCTCCGATATACTCTCACAGACTCCAAAGTCAACTGTAAAGGAAGAATGCATGATCCGTTGTTTCATCTTGATTATCGTTGTAACATGGACAGAAGGGTAGCTCATCTTCTCTTCCTTCATCTCTGGTGAGTCTGTTGTAGAGTGACAGTGCATCCTGGACAAGTCGCTAGGTGATTGAGAATTCTGAGTTGTTTAAATAGCTTTGACCTGGTGTCCAATTCCAATGCAAGCGGACATCCTCCTCCAAAATATGTAACCACTCCATTAGTGGATCCTTTGTGGTGGCCACCACTAAATCCCGATATAATCTCTTCCTAGACCGAGCAAAGGTCATTGAACCCTGACAATGCTTGAAGGGTGGCCCGGCATTCGATGAAAAATGGCATCTTCCCATGCGGTTTTTGACGACCTTCAGTGGCATGGTTGAGTATGACATGAGGAAACGAGCACTCAACTGCAGGGACCCATGGAGAATCTTCGAATGATATCTGACTGAGGAAAGCCAACCTTTCAGCATGTCGATGACACTCAGATTGGGCATCCCCAAGCCTCTCTTGCTAAGATTTTGCATACAGACATGTCTACAGACAAAAGGCTTTCCCCTCTTCCAAAGAAGCAAGAAGAGGAGCTGCTCAAAAGCCTTTAGTCCAAACAAAACTCCAAGAATATGAACCGGGCTATCAGACCAACTGAAATTACCTGAAGGTGTCAAAACCCCCGACCAGGCTCACAACCACAGGCCAACGGACTTGCTACAGCCTTGCAACAGCCCCTGTGATGTTTTCATACTTGGCAAGTGCCTGAGTCACCGCTTTGATGTCATTATGGCTCAACATGTACATGGTGATATCATCAGTGTACGTGGACACTGTGGAACGTTTTTCGCCAGGAATAGCAATGCCGCACAGGACTGGTCTCGTCGTCTTGTCACTGAATTTGTGAAGGAAGGGCTCCAACACCAGTACATAAAGCTGAAGCGATAGCGGATAACCCTGACGCCCCAACCGAGACACCTTCAAATGACTCTGAGAGCCTACCATTATCTGCACCGCAGTTTCCATAACAGATTCCAAGAAACTGTGGTCGACCTATCGAAAGCTTTCAACTGATCTAAATTAATCAGCACGGCTTCTGTGTCATCTTCTATCCCCTCTAAGACCGTGTGTACCAAGTACAAGTCGTTTTAAATCGATCTCCCCTTTGACAAAGTCACCAATAACAACCTGCAGTCGGTTTGCAAGAACTCATATCAAAATTTTCAACTCTGTATTTAGCAGAGTGATGGGCCTATAGTCAGTAAAGTCCTCCCCACCATGCTGATCTCGTTTCTTCAGTAATGTGACCATTCCTTTGGTAACCTGCCCAGGGATGGATCTCTGAACAAACTAGTGGTTAAACAGATCCTTCAGAAGAGGAACAAACATGGGCGACAGCCTTAAATACATTTTGTCGAGCAGACCATCGAGCCTTGGAGATTTGTTATAGCTAACCTGCTTCAACACAGTAATGATCTCACGCTCCGTAGCCATCCAATCACGAGTAGTAAGGCGGGGCGAGCCAACTAAATAGCTTCCAGACTCCTGGCCACAGAGTCTGGTTGGTTGGGTGAAGCATTCCTCCAATTGCTCACGAAACCCCTTGCAAATCTTGCGAGTCAATAAAAGAGTTGCAAGTTTTTCACTTCTCGAATTTTCCCATCTGAGCCACAGCATAAGGCTGCCTTGCGCTCAGCAGTGTCAATGCTAACAGCTCCATTAGAGACTCTATTTAACCTAGCTCTAACTACTTAACCTTTATATCGCTTGTTAGCCAAGCAATTGAGGTCCTCCTTGACTAAAGCTATTTCTAGGGGATTCTCCCAGCCACCACCCGTTAGCTTATCTTCTACATGCTTTTTCATTCTTTGTACAGCAAGGCATTGGCTACATTGGACACAAAAGCATCTACTTATCACCTTAAGCTTAACCCACCAGCTACTCCTGATAACTGCCTCCCCCCACTAACTTCTGCTGAATTAGTGACATTAGCTATTCTCAGAAGTCGACCATCTCCAGCAACGAGGTTGTTCAACTTCAAGTACCCAGCCAACCTTGGTCTATCACTTAACTTAAAATGACCCATAATCAATTTATGGTCCGAATGACCTAGCCAATGGAATGAGGGACAAAATAGAAAATCTACATCAGCCCTTCTAACTAACATTCTGTCCAGGTAAGTACTCAGACAGAAGGCCGCACTAGTATGTCACATCTACATCTCCCTCACTATCCCCTCCCCCGACCTTATTTATCTTGGGTTCTAGGATGGCATTCCAGTCCCCCATTAACACTACCCGCTCTGGACCCGAGAGAAACACCTCCACACGCTGAAAAAAGGAAACCCTCTCGCTAGCGACATTGGGCACATAAACTGCAACAATCCGGAACTTACCACTTTTAACGGCAACATTGACCATGAGCATCTACTTGAACTATGTTTACCGTTGCAGATAGGATGAGACTTACTAGCACAGATGCCCCACAACTTTGAAGATTGCCATAAGCTGAGTAGATGTCATAGTCGTCTGTCAGCACACTGGAATCCCTGCATGAAATGAAGTTTACCTCAAGGGCCACAAGATCCCTCAGCATGCAAGCAGCCTTGCTTTGGGATCTGATACCCCTCGTATTCAAACTAGCTAGGTTCAGATTCATGATTTCTTACCTAATAATATTTGTCGCACACGGGTCTATAGTTCTCGGGGATAAGGATGTCAAAGGCCTTACCGATACTGTCAGTCAATAACGTAGTTGTAAACTGACCATTTCAAACCAGACCCCTCACATCCAAGGGAAACGTTAATTTTAAGGCTTTTTATAGGGAGGGGTGAATATAAAGCAGGCCCTTTTTATCACATTTGGTAGGTATATTTAGCCCTGGAATTGTCCACTTAACCTCTCTGATCATCCTCCAGAGTGCCTTCATCCTTGCCCCTTTGTCTTTCCTCATGAAGGTGATGAACATTGCAGCCTCCGGGAAATCGGTGAGCCTTTGCACCTCCTGTGCTTTGACGTGCGTGAAGTTTGCCAGCTACGCAATGTAATTGACCTATTATTTAATCAAAATACTTTGTGTTGGATGTACGCCCACTGAATTGTTTAAACAGTTTTTTCCTGACTTTTTAAAGATGTCAATCTGACTGCAGTGTGCATGGACAGTTGAATTTAAAACGTCAACCAGAACTGTTGTGCATGCATTCATTCTGAATCTGAGTGCCATGGAACGTTTCCTTAACTTTTAGCTTCAAACTTGTTCATAACCTCTTACTGTTGTTGAAGGAGTGAAGAAATAAGTAAACCTGATTAAAAAATGTAAACAAACTGTGTTGTAATATGTTGTGATTTGAACATGTGACTACAATTCACATATATTTAAGGAGAGCAAAACTGGTAGATGAAAGTTGAAAATGAAAACTCGTAGCGAACTTGCCAACTCAGTTATCAGTTGCTACCTTACACGGACGTCTATTATTGTACCTATTAGAATAAATCTATGCTATATTATTATATCTGTATTGTTTTTCATTTGACGATACAACAAACTGTTTGCCCTTCAAATTTAGTTAAACAATATTTATTTTACAAATGAAGTAGATTAAATATGAAAAAAAACATAATTTTATTGTAATATTGCCAAACTTAATTATGAAACGTCTTCTAAAACTATTTCAAACCACCGCATAAATGGAACTGGAGCTAATTTTAGTGAAGGTGTCATGCACAGTAAAACGTAGGTCAGATGTAGACATAATCAAACTGTTATCAAGCTACTCTCTCTCTCTCTCTCTCTCTCTCTCTCTCTCTCTCTCTCTCTCTCTCTCTCTGTTGTGGTCTGGCTGACCGTTAGAGCATCAAAGATGACATGGCAATTAGTTTTCTCCAGCTCTCTCGGTTTTCAGCCTTCCTGGGTGTTCTACTTAACAAAAACCCTGCCCAGATCAGTAAATCCTCATATGGTTCAACTGAAGTGGAAGAATGATAGAAGTTGAAGAATTCACCGTTTGAAGTAATAGATCAGAATTGTGGATGAATGAAAGGGCTTACAAGACATATGATAACTTCTACTTCTTGACAGAAGCTTGCCACCTCTTCAGGTTGATGTCGGGCGTTCATGTGCACATATAGTTCTTCTACCCAGCTACACCCTTGCATAATCATTCACAAATGTGGTAGGGGAATTTGCTAGTACTTCCTGTAGAGGGACTATATTATACACCTTTGAGTGTCATGTCAAACCACTTGCAGACTTACATACCCGTCCACATATAATACAACAATACAAGTACTTGGGTGTTCTGGGTGGCAGCACATTTTAGGGGTTTGATGCTTTTAGGGCACAACCTAAGAAAATAAATAATTCCATACAAGCTTCTGAAATGACGAACGCAACAACTTCATAAAGTGTAACACATAAGAGAATTGGTACTGGGTAATATGTTCCTAGTCAAAAGCTGGACTCCGACTACCTAGTGCTATATGGTAGTTATTCCAGTGGAATAATATCGGTTGAAATAACACTGAGGTGGATAGAGTGAAGAAAAAGGGTCCGTTCCGTTTGGTGTCTCTCTTCGTAAGGAAGAGTTCTTATTCTTCAAACCGGATGCTGGCCAAATTCTTTAGGGGATAGAAAGGATCAATGCGCCGTACCCCTGATTGGTCAGTGTGTGGCCAAATAGCACAGGGGAGAGGCATTGGTTCGTGAAAGAAAAAAGTTTCATTTGTTTCTGCTACACATCCTCATAAAATTGTTGGTCGCGTCTTACCTTGTTTGACTTTATGCAGTTCACTAAGCTAGCTTTAGACAGAAGGAATTTGCCACAGATTGTAGTTTTCAGTTTTTGTTGAAAGTCTGCAGGAACTGCAAATTCATCCTGCTTTCTGAGAGCAAGTTTTAATACTGCATACTTAACCCGCTTTTCCTCAAATTTTCTGCATCCTTCAATAATTAATTTTCTCCACTTGTTTGTAGAAACAGTTCGAATTTCCCAATTATTTACATCGATTTCAACCAGCCTATAGTTATTCAAAGGCATATAATAGACTTACTACTACAAAGGGACGATCAGAAGAATAAAATACAGTAGAACCCCAGGATATAGCATTAAAAATTAGTAAAAATACAGTACAGTATATAATAGACATATATAATATATAATATAATATATATAATATATATAATAGACATGTATATAATCAAATCCATATATCTATAAAAGTGAAAGTGTTTGTCTGTCTGTCTGTGTACATTTCCCTACACAATAACAGTCAATTTTCAGTCTACAGACTCGAAATTTGATATACAGGGTACTGAGATTTGGGAAAATCTTTGTCATCAGTTTTCGGCCAGAAATTTGGCTGTTAAGGAGTCAAAGTTCAACGATTTGACCTTTGAGAACTCTACCAAACTCCTCCACCAATTTTGGGTCTAAACACTTGAAACTTTAGATATAGGTTCCTTGGGCATGGATCTAACTTAATAACTTGATTTGAGCCCAAAACAATAAATGTTAAAGGGTCATAATAGGGGTCAAATTTTTTATTTTTAATTTGACCTCTGTGGTCTCTACCAAATTACTCAGACAATTTCTGTTCTAAACATTTGAATTTTTACATAAAGGGTATTCAGAAATAGGGCAAGCTTTTTAATCGGTTTGGGTCGAAAATTTGAGCTAGAAATATATAAATCTATGTATGTATGTTTGCATGTCTGCCTAAAACTTTCGACAGAGGCGACAGATTTTCACAAGATCAGTATCATTTTGAAGTTCGATCCTTCAGGTGACAAATATGGAAAAATTGGCTAAAAATATTAATTTCTTCACCCTCAACTGGGCACTTTTCTACAGAGAGGGGTCGCTTTTTTCGCCAATATTTTCGAAAGTCATCCCGTCTTTTCGATTGTCTAGCCTTAATTAAAACCTACGTCACTTCCGGTTTGGCGGTGGTCGTAACAGCAAAGACGTCACGTTTTTTCCCCATTCTTTTCCTCCTTTGTGGTACAGGTTCGAACCTGCCTTCCTACTACCACTTTTTTCTTTTTTTTTACTCAACACACACCTCCAAACAACGCCAGGCACCCATGCGAGTAACATTATAAATAACACTGTAAGGTGGGGCAAAAGTAACTAGGGGCCGGAAAAACACTGTATTCCACATTGTAACCTGAAAAAAACATATCCTGGTGCCACCGTATCCCGGGGTTCTACTGTATATACTTTTGACACCTGCCTTTCAACCTTTATGCTGTTAGATTGTTTGTTTTTTTTTTGTAAATTACCATTCATACTTTATGACGTCATCCATTTCCAAGTAAATATATTTCTTTCTTGATAATTGTGATTTGACAAACAAACAAAATAAGATAACAAGCATGGTCCACAGATTGTATGTAGTATACTAGGCGCACAAGGATCTAAAGAATTTGTCAGTTTCTTAAAGCTGTCCAACACATGCCAGTATGGAAAAATTGGCATTAAATCGATGATGATGAGTATCATGATATTGTATGAATTGGAAGATTTTATTGTTGGCATTGGTTTCCCAGATATTTTTGTAGTCATTGTTTCTAGAACGACATTGAGTACTTACAGGGGGGATCATGACAGTTGTCATATCAATGGCAAGCAAGAAAACATGGGTTTCTAAATAAAACATCAAAATGGATGTTTTTTTTCACCGCTTTATCTCATTTGTTGGATGATGTCATCATTTTGTGACAACCTTCATTGTGCACATCATCATCATCATCATCATCATCATCAACAACAACAACAACAACAACAACAGCAGCAGCAGCAGCAGCAGCAGCAGTTTAACATCCGTTTTACATGCTGGCAGACATTGGACGGTTTTAAGAAATTGATTTCCAAACTATCCTATTTCTGACCAGGTCTTTATTTAGGCTTCATTATTTTGTGACATCATTCATTTAAAAGAGGGGGAGAACTGCCATTACCAATCAGTAGAGTATTACCACTGTTGACCAAAGGAAGAGTTTATTAGGTGTATGCAGGGTGAAGTATAGAAAAGAAAACTAATCAGCAAGGGTTGAGGACATGTGTTGCATGGAGAGAAATGATATGAGAATGATATGGTTGATGTGTAATGTGAGTACTAAAGGTACTCACAATACAATAAAAGTACTAATTCCATGAACAAAGCTTCTTTCTTAGAACTGCACACCTGTGGAATTGTCTTCCATTTTCCTGCTTTCCAGCTGACTACAATATGGTTGTCTTCAAGTCCAATGTAAACAAGTTCTTGATGAGCCGTTCCACTTAAGTTAAAAAATTTATCAAATTTCTCTTACTAACGATCACTATATTGTTCAACTGACTACTGTACACTCTTAACCCTTATCCTCGAGGTGTCACTCCGTCGGTCGGTCTGTCCGTAACACTTTTTTGCTTGGCCTTTTTGGTTAAGATCAAAGGTCTGTTGTTAATAGATGCTGTTCTTAGCTTATTAAGCTTTTCTTGGCCTTTTGGCCAATGCTGTACTTATGTTTGTTACTTTGTGATATGAAGTGGGGGATCACTTTTCTGTATTAATTTAATGTAAAATGATCACCTACTTTATAACCAGTCAGTCTCAAAGCCATTCAAGTCATTCTCTAGATCATTCAAGTTGTTTTTGAAGGATTCCAGTTATTTTTTAAGCATTCAAGTCATTCTTAAGGTCATTCAATTCATCCTTTATTCATTAAAGTCATTCTAAGTCATTTATTTTTTATTTATTTAAGTCATTTCAGCCCATTTTTCGGTCATTTTAGTTTATCTTTAAGAGTTTCATGTCAATCCTACATTCACGTATTCATTCATTACATGAGAGCACGCGACTAATGGCTATCGGCCTTGTTTTAATACACAGATGAATAAAGAAATCAAAAGTGGAATTTCCAATAATCGTCTCTGGGTAAGTCCATTTTTTCTGAAATAGGTATATCCATTTAACTCATATTATATATGAATGGTAGGATGAATATCCTGTTTGTAACGAAAAGCTAATAGTTTATACTAGCAGGGAGACCCGATGTTTCCCCGGATTAAATAATGATCAATGAATGTTTTACACTCCCTATTTTTATTGTCATTAAAATCTGTGAAATCGCCTATTTTTCAATCAAATTGATTGATTGCCTGGGAATGTAACATAATGCAACAGGAAGAAGCTTCACATGCCTCCTCACAGTGACTTGGTTCACAATACATTGCATTCTCTCTACATTGCACTGTAGAGAACCTACTCTTGATGTTATAAATTATTTTTATATATCGTAGCTTGAATTAAATTTTAAAATGCAAAAGTCAAGTATCATGCTTCAATTGTGCTCTAAACAGAAACATTAATTTCAAAACGCGCACCTGTCATATAAAAAAACTTACTTTTGAATTTATATGCCTGGCCTTACTGCTTGTGCAAGGTATAATTGCTTGAAATTAAGTTTAAAAGTCAAGTATCATTATTCAATTTTCAATTGTACTTTAAACAGAAACATTCTTTTTGAATGTGTCTCTGTCATATAAAAGAACCTACTACTGATTTTATATGTCGGACCTTTCGCCTTGTGTAATAATAAAACTTCTTAAATGCGCTTGTGCCGTTCGGCTGTGTAAGGTGTTAATTTTGGTCAAAATTACCTATTCCTTCTTTCATCAGATTATTTTGATTATTGGCTATCGATACTTATCAAAGACATTCCGATACTAAACCTATCTAATAAAGCTGCCAGGACATAAAGTACCTTTGTGTGAAATTTCATAAAAATAGGTCCAGCCGTTTTCAAGTCCATAGGGAACAAACTCACACACACACACACACACACACACACACACACACACACAAACTCACAAACTCACACACGCACTTATAAAGTTCCTTTTATATAATGGTAGAGATATGAGAATGTTGGTAATGTATACGTCAGGCTGTGCGTAAGAAGTTATATAACTTTACATAGATGCTATACTTAAAAATGTAAGCGCCGTAATTATCACTGGCCCTTCAAAGATTAGATGACACACGGTCATGTGATAATATGTACAGAGAGAAAGAATTAGTTTGGTTTGGTTTGGTTTGGTTTGGTTGCTTTATAGCATATCAACCCTTTTCGAGTTATTTAATGTTGAATACAGTTATTTTGGAAATAGATTTTATGCTCCAAGTTTTTTTATATCTTCAAATATTTATTTGTAGATTTTGGTTTTGTTGTTTTACAGCATATCAACCCTTTTCGGGTTATTTAATGCCGACTCCAGTTATTTTGGAATAGTATTCCTGTTGCATCCAGTTATTTTGTAGAAAGTTTTTATTCTTCAAGCTCTTTGTATCTTCAATCGCTAGTTTGTAGTGTTTGTTTTGGTTGTTTTATAGTGGATTTTGTCGCTTTTGTTCCTTGCCCTGCAGAACATGAATGAGTTTTGCAATGGGAGAGGGAAAAGGGTTACAGTATTAATGTTTGGTGCATTTGGTACATTGGGCAGAAATCAGAAGCCCACAGTATTAATGCTGTTGTCCCTCAGGGGTCCATCCTGGGCCAAGCTCTCTTTCCCATCTACATCAATGATCTCCCAAAACATATACTTAAATCATTCATTGACATCTATGCTGATGACACGACCATCTATGGCAACACATCAAAGGCTGTAAATGACAAAGTTTTCTCTGATTCTCTCTCCTTTGATCTCGAGCGCGTGGTTCAGTGGAGGAAGACGTGGCTGGTTACTTTTAATGCATCTAAAACCAAGCTTCTATCTTTACATCATCAACGCTCTGATCCCCATCTGGAATCAATTGAAATGGATGGCTCTCGTCTTGGGGAGGCTCCATGTTTTGACAAGCTTCTGAGATTGACCTTTACTCCTGGTCTGAAATGGAACATGTACATCAAATCTGTTGCCAAGGTCGCTGGAAAGATGGTGGGATACTTCTACTGCTTCAATAGATATTTCACTGCTGATGCAATTCTCTATCTATATAAAAGCCAAGTACGTTCAAGGATGGAATACTGCTGCCATATCTGGGCAGGAGCTGCAAAAAACAGTCTATCCTACCTTGAAAGAGTTCAAAATAGACTTCGTAGCCTAGTGAGGGATGCCCTTTTATCTTCCCTGCAACCTCTCTCTCACTGAAGAGACGTTGCAAGCATGTCTTTGTTTTATTGTTACTTCTATGGCAAGTGCTCGTCTGAGCTCCAATCTCTGGTCTCCCCTCACCAATCTTTCACAAAAAACACTAGTCTAGCTGAAACCACTGTCAGTAATTTTCCCCACTCTTTATCTGTTCCTAAATCAAAACGTAGATTTCATGAACAAAGCTTCTTTCTTTGAAGTGCACGTCTGTGGAACTCTCTTCTATTTGCCTGTTTTCCACCTGACTACAACTTGGATGTCTTCAAGTCCAACATAAACAAGTTCCTGATAAACCGCCCCCTTAAGTAAGACACTTTATCAGATCTCCATTACTAGCGACTAATACGATATTATCCCATTGATTACTGTACACGCAATAACCCTTATCCTCGAGTGGCTTCCAGGCCTTTATAAGTGGTTAAAATATCTAAAATAGATTTATCAATCTATTTTTTTTTTTTTACTTTCATTCACCCCCAAACAAGGCATATTGCCACTTGGGCGGAAGAGGCAATTATTTGGGACTGTGACTGCATGGGAACTATGTAGGGAGTCGAGAAGTGAGATGTCTGTTCACATTACATTTAAATTTCAACATGCTAGTACAGTCAGGGAAGCAGGAAACAGTGAAGGAATTTGAAAGCTTAGCAATTCGATGGGAAAAAGAAACTATTAGAGTAGAAGGCTTTCCAACATCTACAGTGAAGAGGTGGGATTTTGCTGTTTGTTGGGCTTGTCTGGGGTATTTATATCGAGGGGGCACAGGTGTTATGAGCTCATCAGAGCACATTCCATTAAAGTACTTGTAAAACAGGCGTAGGGATGCAACATTGTGGTGATGGGACAGCGATTGGAGCCTGGCTGATAGTTTGAGACTCTTTGTTTGGACCCTGTAGTAGAGTGAGAAACTAGTGGTAGATGAATAAGGATTAAAATTTCTTTTAAACAAATCTTTTAAAAATAAATTTTTGGGAGGAAATATTGTTTTCGCAAACCAAAGCCTTTTAAAAAGTATGCCTTGGCCTTCTGGCCAAGATCTAAGTGTAGTATCTATTCTTCAGATGCTGCACTTCAGTTCCTTGTTCTCTCTCAGTCGAGGAGAAATCCTTCACGACTGAGACTACTTTTTTTATTTTTGTTTCTTTTTGCCAAGTTAAAAAATCACCCTGGTGTTTAACTCTGTCCCGTGGGGAGGCATTGTAAATAGGAACACTAATATTCGGGCTGAGATCAAAGTGTAGTATCTGTTCCGGCAGATACTGCAAAGCTATGACTAGCAAAGACCAGCTATGACTAGCAAAGACCATATGTGGGGGTAACCCCACATATCTGACCTTGGTCACTGAAGGGGCAACCCTTCATACCAACAGTTTCTAATCCAGCTCCCACTTCCCTCCTCTCGGGAGCTGGATCCCCATTTCCCTCCCCCTTCCCCCTATCTCCACATTAAAAAACGGCCTCCTGCCTAATTTGCTGAGTGGGGAAGCAAATAAATAAAAATCAAAGTGTAGTATCTGTTCTGGTGCTGCACTTCATCTTTTCTGTTCTCAGTCAGTGGAGGAGAGTTCCTCATGACTGAGACAATTTTTTTTTATTTTTGTTCCTATCCAGAGTGCACCTTTTTGAGGGAGCTGGATTTTTCCCACATTAAAAACCAACCTTGTGTCTAACTCTGCATTTGTGGTCCATCCATCCATAGCCCTTGAGCCCCTGGAGGGGCATAGGCCATCTACAACTTTGTAGATGTTTTTGTAGCGAGAAGTTCTTTTTACAGGGTGAGGGTGCTGGCCCCATGCCCAACTTTCCCAGAAGGTACATACAGCACCTAGCCTTCCCAAATGGTCACCCATCTGGTACTGGCCAGGCTCAATGTTGCTTTACTTCGGTGGTCTGGCGAGAACCGGTGTGGCAACGTGATTGTGCCGTACATTCTGCATTTGTGGGGAGGCAAGTAAATAGGAACACTAATATCATATAGCAGTTGTACTAATAACACTAATAGTACTTAATGACATTAATAACACTAATTGTAAATAATAACACTAATGATGTTAATCGCACTAATATGGCAAGTGGATAACTTTTCAACTGATTTGGTCTCTTTAAAGATTTATGCCTTCACAAATCATGAATATTTTTTTACCCACATTTACAATTATTTGTAGGACTCTTGGGAATTCCACAGTTTTGTAGCAACGGATTTATTTGCATTGGCAGTGAGGCGATAGTGGCTCAGCGATTAGCGATACAGGATGACAACCTAGATGTGTCAAGTTCGAATCCTGTTCGTTCCACAAAGAAACCTTTTACCTAGAAACGTTGGCAACCTACACGTGGTCCCTCCCCATAAGTATCCAGTTTCGTTCTAGAAAGAATTCTTAACAGAAAGATATCAGGGAAACGAATGCAAACAAAATCATCATTGCTAAACAACTACAACCACAACAACAAGGAGGTGATGATGGCTTAGTGATTAATGACACGGACTGACAACCTGGGATTTTTAATTTCAAAGATATCAGGGAAACGAATGCCAACCATAATCATCTGATTCATCCGAAATGAATGAATGACGATCAACAACAGTAACGACAAACATAAAAACAACAAAATTTACAAATATATATCTTATTTATATAAATAAATTCGTATTCCTGTCTATTTGTTTGAAGGTTATTTAGGGTTTAGAATGCTTTTAGGACACAACTTAATAAAATAAATAATTCAATACAAGCTTCTGAAATGACGAACGCAACAACTTCATAAAATGTAACACAACAAAGGTTTATTAAGGAGAATGTGATATGTTCCTTGTCAAAAGCTGGACTCCGGTAGTTATTCCCCGTGAAATCGTCGATACCATTAGAATTCACCGAGGTGGAGAGAGAGAAGAAAAGGGAGGTCCTTTCTGTTTGGTGTCTCTCTCAGTGAGAACGAGTTGTTCTTCTTCAAACCGGACGCTGGCCGATTTCCTTAGGGGATAGGAAGGATCAATGCGCTGTACCCCTGATTGGTCAGTATGTGGCCAAATAGTATAGGGGGGAAGCATTGATTCGAGGAAGAAAAAAGTTCCATTTGTTTCTGCTACAGTTCCTTACTTCACTCTTTCATCCATTTCTATATATAGTATGATTCTTGCAAACTATATACAATTAAGAGATCATCTCATTTGCATATTACATTAAGAAAAATCGATTTTATTAAATAGCAGTATCTTAGTTAATGTTTCTAGTGAGTTAATTGTTTTAAGTGTTCTATTTAAAATTATTATTTTCTAAATTTTAAACAATAATTATATAGATAACATATTTAATTTAATTTATTTGGAATTATTATTCCAACATCGATTTTTTAAAAAACATTTTTTTAGAGTTATTTGTCCCTAGAAACTTCGGAACATGAATAGTTTGTTTAAGCAAACTAATTACCAAATAAAATAATTTGATAATCTCAGTAAGTTTCTAGCTTCAAAAAATAATTCTGTGTAGATAGAAAAATGTTTGGCTTTTATTGTTTTTTTAAATATTCAAACAACAATAAAAAAACACTTACTGAAAACTGAAAAGCTTTCATTTGTTTGTTTTCAACTTCAAAGCAAAAAATAAAAATAAATACTACTTCAAAGCAAAAAAAAAAAAATAAAAATAAATACTACTTCAAAGCAAAAACAAAAATACTACTTCAAAGCAAAAAAAAAATAAATACTACTTCAAAGCAAAAAAAAAATAAAAATAAATACTACTTCAAAGCAAAAAAAAAAAAAAATACTACTTCAAAGCAAAAAAAAAAAGAAATACTACTTCAAAGCAAAAAAGAAAAAAGAAAAAGAAATACTACTTCAAGGTAAAAAAAAAAAAAACTAAAATAGAGAACAATGTATGTTATATGGATAGATTCCGACCCAGAAAACAGCAATTCTTTTAATATTACTATCCGTCGTTCATGGAATGTGAGGACTAAAGGAGAAAAATAAGGAAAGCGTGAGTAAATAGTTCTGTCGAAAGTAAAACTGAGATCCATTTTCTTCTCTCTAGTTAGTGAATTTGTAATCTTTCAAAACTAAAAGCTTCCTGGACGAAACGCTTGTGGTATTGATTTTAACAAAATCATTGTTGGCTTGTGAAATCGATTTTGTCATCACATCTGTTTCACAGACCCTTGATAATACAATTTCTTGCTTTTATTTGCTAAGTGTCTGTGACAAGGGACAGTTTTAGTAGAGTTGAACGACTTTGGATAGCAAAGGATCACGGATTTGTATTCGTTCCTCTTTATGATTCTTATCTCATCAATTGTATGAACTGAATTTGTTTAATACAAGATGCTTCGGATGTGTAAATACATTCAAAGGTGGAGTATTGCTGCCACATCTTGGAAAGCTTTGTTGCATAAACAGAGTTCAAAATCGCTTTAATCATTCTGGCCTCTACCGCATTGCAAACAGCCTTATATATAAGACTAACAAGTCATAAAATACGCATAACTATTATATTTTATTTTATACAGAAAATAAGATATGTGTATGCAAGTATTATGTTTTGTTTTTTTTTCTAAATTGTTCACTTCTTGTAAGTAAAACAACAACAAAAAAAAATAATCGAGCTGAGATCAAAACCAAAACTTAAAGATAGTGAGTCAAGTACGATAACCATTAAACCAGCTTGACACGTTTCCAAAATGTTTTCAAACCTTCTTATTCTTAACATAAAGAAACTGTCATGTTCCACGACTGCACGCATGCACATTCGTGAAACAGTTGAAAAACAGATAAAAATCTGATGACTCCCCCTTACAAATTTTTCAATTTTGACCTCTTAGCAGCCTTTTTTTTTTCTGGATGAAAACTGATTAAAAGTTTCCATATGTCTGATTATCCTATATACTAAATTGCAAGTCTATAGATCAAAACTTCGTTGAGTATATAGGTTGAGAAGTGTCCTCACACACATACACATTCTCACTTTTATAGATAGACAGATAAGTATATACTTATTTGCAATGCTTCAAACAAACTACTATACTGTTTTCTTTTCATTGGTTAATTGTTAAGTGTTGAGATATTATGTTGAACAAAGATGGCAGCGTAGTTTAGATAAGATCCTGAGTGTAATTGGCAGTAACCAAGATGGCGGCCAAGAATCAAATGCGGTCCGTGACGTAGTTAATGGCGAACTGATTGAATCCAAAATTCGACAATTTTTATAGTAACTTTGAAAGATTTCATTAGTTGGTTTAGCACAGCCAGTGGTTATAAAAACGATTGGCGAATTCATTGGTCTCCTACCCGCCACCAGATGTCAAAAACAGTTTGCATTAATACATCCTTATTTTCTCTTAATCGCTAATTAAAGTGAGTGCAGACATTTTCCTTAAGCAGCTTGGTTGATAGTGTGGGACCTATCTGATTGGAGACTCATTTTTGGATCTTGTTTAAAAGCAAGAGACTAGTGGTAGATGCATCAGCCCAAATGTGATAACAATACTCCATACACGGGCAAATAATATAGGATACTCTCTGGTGTGAGTAATTTTTAGCACGGTAGAGGGGACCCACCTATCAATTATTATACTAAATAGAGTTAATCAACGCTTGTTTCACTACAGTTTTTTTTTTTTTATACATATTATGTTGACCAAAAATTTTGTTCATAATTTGTATGTTATCTTTCTGGCCTAATTGAGATCGTTTTATATTCCTATTCTTCAACTCCCATATTTGGTGTAATAAGCCTTTGAGTTAGGAAGTTCTTACATTTTTACTCGTACTTCAAACTTTGAGATAGAAGATTAAGCAGAGCACTACTGACATCTTATGCTTTTTTTTACTACAAAAATAGAAAAAATAAGCCAAGCATACAGGGTCCCCTTCCATAAGTGAAAAATTTACTTTCATGTTTGTGCAAAATTTTTAAAAAAAATCCAAGGCTTGGTTATTGAGAAAAGTGCAAACAAACAAACGGATGAATGATTTGGGGCAATTCTACCCCTATAATGGACCCTAGGGTGAGGGCAACCAGAGTTATCCCAGAAAATCCGTTCTGCCAAAAATTTACTTTCACCATTTTTTTTTTTTTTTTTTACAAGGAAGTCACCACTTATCAAGGCTGGAGGCTACTCGGGGATAAAGATGGAGTACTGCTGCCATATCTGGGCAAGAGCTGCTAAAAACAGCCTATCCTGCCTTGACAGAGTACAAAATAGACTTCGTAGCCTAGTGGGAGATGCCCTTTTCTCTTACCTGCAATCTCTCTCCCACAGAAGAGACATTGCAAGCCTGTCGTTGTTTTATCGTTATTTCCATGGGAAGTGCTCGTCTGAGCTCCAATCTCTGGTCCCCCTTGCCAATTTTTCACAAAAAACACTCGTATAGCTGAAACCACTGTCAATAATTTTCCCCCTCTTTATCTGTGAACGGATGAACAGGAGTGATTTCAGAGCACCAAAAAGTTATGCCATGCTACAGAATGGAGTGTATTAGAAATGGTTTACTCGAGTTTGAAGAGGAAATTTTTCAGTGAGAGATACTCTTTATTCTTGCTAGCCAAAGATGATCGAAAGTGACTAAGTTAAAGCTGTAGTTAAACAAGATTGTCGTTTGACAACCAGACAAATCACAGACATTTTCAAGATTTCCAATTCAGATGTGGAATTGCATCAACTCGGTTGTAATATCTGCTTAAAAAAATTTTTTTTGACCAATGCAATGCTTTACACAAAATGTATGTTACAAATACTTCAGTTTTGGGATTGAGTTACGTTTGTAAAAGTTCTGTTTTAATTATTCTGATTGTAACGTTACATACGTTTACACACATAGACCTAACACATTGTAGCAGAGTACGCCACAAGAAACATAGAACAAAAAATAACTCAAGTCTTTTTCTTTTGTTTTTGTAACAACAACAATTATTTCCTTATTCTCCCACCATGCATAACTTCTCGTTATGGTTGTGACGTCACCCACTAACTTCAATTCGGAAAACAACTTCCAAATAACAAGTAATCAACTTCAAATTGAGAATTAATAATATAAAGCAAATAAATTTAATATTTATTCTTTTATTTTTACTTCAAAGGGATACAAAATAATATAAACGTTCCAAAGAAATTTATTTGAAATTAAATATCATCTGTTGCTTCTACATCTTCTTTTGTAGAGGTTTATCCAATTGGAAATTGATTGTTCCATTTAGAAATGGATTATTTCTCGTTTTGAGGTTGTTTTCCAATTTGAAATTGATTAAACCATTTTGAAGTTGATTGATCCATTTTGAAGTAGATTAATCCATTTTGAAGTTGACTATTTCTCATTTTGATTTTGAAGTTGTTTTTCAATTTGAAATTGATTAAACCATTTTGAAGTTGATTAATTTTTTCACTTGAAAATAAGTTCATTTGAAGTTGATTATTATCATTTTGAACTTGAAATGGTATGATGTGACTTAGGGAAATTCCACGGTTGCTTTCTTCATTTGTAGAAAAATTCATATATAACTTTTTGAACGGCTTGATTCTGTTGTTGGCATTGTTTTTCCCAATTCTTTTGTAAAATGGGTACTTATAGGAAGTATGGGATGAAGGTTACCAACATCCATAAGTAAAAATACTTATTAGTTCTCATATTCTATGTGCAATATTTCTGACAAAGGGTGAAGAATTTTTGATGTCTGAGTTGGAATCTATTGACCTATCAATTATCATTGGCTAATTTTTTACATTAAAGTAGTATTCTTTTTTTTCTTAGCTTCTTACATCAAGTGGCTTCATGCCTTGTCTAACTTTGTCCTCGTATGGATACAAGTAAATAAGGACTCTATATAATGTTTTGCAAACATTTTAAAGGGACAAAAAGTAAAATTATTGAAACCTCCAGAGCACTACTGAACTGAAACCACCTTTTATAGGGCCTTCATCATACTTGGGGCCACCAAGATCGATGAGTGGGGTGTAATATTTATGTTTTATTTTTATTTCGCTGAAATACAAAACAAAAAAGCGTAGTATCTGTTCTGACAACACACTTTATCTTTTGTCTTTGGACAGTGAAAGAAGAATCCTTCTAGATTGAGTCAATTTTAATTTTTGTTCCTATCTAGAGGGCTCCTTTTTGGTGGACTGGATTTTCTCCACATTAAAATCGACCTTATATCTAACTCTGTCCTTGTGGAGAGGCAAGTAAATATGAACAAAAAACATGTCGATTTTTTTTTTTTTTTTTTTTTTGCTTCTGTTTGATTTCTTTCTTTTTTTTTTGTTTTTTTTTTGGGGGGGTGGTGTTTATGTTCAAACATTACTGACTATTTTTGTTCCGCTTTCAGAGCAACGTGAAAGATTTTTTGCTGAAAAAAGAAAATGGCCAGCTTCTTATGCAAAAGAGACCCATTGTTAATGAGAATATTTTGAAAAGGGTAAGCAAAGAATTCCATTTTGACACTCATTCAGTATAAGGACCGTATTATCGTCAAAATCGTCTGGGTGGTTTACAAAAAAACGCCGGAAGTTGCTGAAACGGCGGTGAAACGCTGTGTGTGCGCCTTCAAAAAATCATAAAACATTTGTTTGCTATGATTAGTTTATTATAAAAAAATCCAAATATTTATCTCGATTTGAAAAAAATTTTAAAATCATTAAATTTAACGGTTAGAAAGACCAGACGAGTGTAAAATTGCTTTTAATAAATATTCTTATTTATTAAAAATAAAATTGAAAATTTTTTTCTTTCAAATTTTTCAAAAATTCATCTTCATTTTTTCCTTTGTCTTTTTCTTCCTCTGATATGCCACGATGGTGCTAAGTCCTAGGATGGCTTGAGGTGTGAAGTTAAGTCGAGAATGAAGAGGAAGAAAAAGAAAAAGAAGAAAAAACAAAAGAATAAATTGTCCAATTTCCTGAAGATTAATATTTTACTGTTCGAAAATTTGAAAGAAAAATATCAATTTTATTTTTAATAAATAGCAATATTTGGTACTTGTTTAGTTTAATCAAGACATTAAAAATTGAAAATATTGAAAAAAAAAATATATTATAGGTACGCGTTATCGAATTAAGTTCTCATAAAAAAATTAATTTGATCAAGTAGTTTTTTGGGGAGTTTTTTTACAGAAAAAAAATCAAATTTTAATGAGATTGATCATATCCCGGCTATCTTGCCTATTTCGCAGACGACGAGGAGGGGGAGGGCGCCAAAGGAGATAACTCCATCACCGCTTGAAGTTTGTCAAAATTTGACGAGATTATTTTGAAACATGGGCAGAAAAAATACCAAGATAAATGTTTTAGTTGCTGTCATTTATTTTACAGAGTTTTTCTGTCCTTTTTTAATCCCCTTTTTATTTTGTCCGTCGTTAATAACTTTTTCATTTAAAGGCACCCTCTCTTCGTCCGCAAAATAGGCAAGGTGGTTGTGAAACGATCGATCTCATTAAAATTTGACTTTCCTCAGTAAAAAGAAAATGATCAAATTAAGTGAAAAATTGTTTTATGAAAACTTAATTCCATAATGGGTATGCACAATATATATATATTTTTTCTCCATATTTTCATGTTTTAATGTCTTGATTAAACTAAACAAATACCCAATATTTATGGAAAAAAACAATATAGCACTTGCCTGGTCTTTCTAACCATTAAACCTTAAATTATTATCGAGTGTTTCAAACAGTAAATTCTTTTTATCAAAAAAAAAAAAAAAAATTGTTCATTATCCGTTGTTTGTTATTCAAAAAATATCATTTGTTTGTTATTCAAAAAATATCATTTGTTTGTTATTCAAAAAATATTTGTTTGTTATCCAAAAAATATAATTTGTTTGTTATTCAAAAAATATCATTTGTTTGTTATTCAAAAAATATTTGTTTGTTATCCAAAAAATATAATTTGTTTGTTATTCAAAAATATAATTTGTTTGTTATTCAAAAAATATTTGTTTGTTATCCAAAAAATATAATTTGTTTGTTATTCAAAAAATATAATTTGTTTGTTATTCAAAAAATATCATTTGTTTGTTATTCAAAAAATATAATTTGTTTGTTATTAAAAAAATATCATTTGTTTGTTATCCAAAAAATATCATTTGTTTGTTATTCAAAAAATATCATTTGTTTGTTATTCAAAAAATATCATTTGTCTGTTATTCAAAAAATATCATTTGTTTGTTATCCAAAAAATATCATTTGTTTGTTATTCAAAAAATATAATTTGTTTGTTATCCAAAAAATATCATTTGTTTGTTATTCAAAAAATAAAATTGGTTTGTCATCCAAAAAATATCATTTGTTTGTTATCCAAAAAATATAATTTGTTTGTCATCCAAAAAATATAATTTGTTTGTTATTCACAAAATATCATTTGTTTGTTATCCAAAAAATATCATTTGTTTGTTATTCAAAAAATATAATTTGTTTGTTATTCAAAAAATATCATTTGTTTGTTATTCAAAAATTATAATTTGTTTGTTATTAAAAAAATATAATTTTTTTGTTATTCAAAAAATATCATTTGTTTGTTATTCAAAAAATATAATTTGTTTGTTATTCAAAAAATATCATGTGTTTTTTATTCAAAAAATATAATTTGTTTGTTATTCAAAAAATATAATTTGTTTGTTATTCAAAAAATATCATTTGTTTGTTATTCAAAAAATATCATTTGTTTGTTATTCAAAAAATATAATTTTTTTGTTATTCAAAAAATATCATTTGTTTGTTATTAAAAAAATATAATTTGTTTGTTATTCAAAAAGTATCATTTGTCTGTTATTCAAAAAATATCATTTGTTTGTTATTCAAAAAATATAATTTGTTTGTTATTCAAAAAATATCATTTGTTTGTTATTCAAAAAATATAATTTGTTTGTTATTCAAAAAATATCATTTGTCTGTTATTCAAAAATATCATTTGTTTGTTATTCAAAAATATAATTTGTTTGTTATTCAAAAAATATCATTTGTTTGTTATTCAAAAAATATCATTTGTCTGTTATTCAAAAAATATCATTTGTTTGTTATTCAAAAAATATAATTTGTTTGTTATTCAAAAAATATCATTTGTTTGTTATTCAAAAAATATAATTTGTTTGTTATTCAAAAAATATTTGTTTGTTATTCAAAAAATATAATTTGTTTGTTATTCAAAAATTATAATTTGTTTGTGATTCAAAAAATATCATTTGTCTGTTATCCAAAAAATATAATTTGTTTGTTATCCAAAAAATATAATTTGTTTGTTATTCAAAAAATATCATTTGTTTGTTATTCAAAAAATATCATTTGTTTGTTATCCAAAAAATATCTTTTGTTTGTTATTCAAAAAATAAAATTTGTTTGTCATCCAAAAAATATCATTTGTTTGTTATTCAAAAAATAAAATTTGTTTGTCATCCAAAAAATATAATTTGTTTGTTATCCAAAAAATATAATTTGTTTGTCATCCAAAAAATATAATTTGTTTGTTATTCAAAAAATATCATTTGTTTGTTATTCAAAAAATATAATTTGTTTGTTATTCAAAAAATATAATTTGTTTGTTATTCAAAAAATATAATTTGTTTGTTATTCAAAAAATATCATTTGTTTGTTATTCAAAAAATATCATTTGTTTGTTATTCAAAAAATATCATTTGTTTGTTATTCAAAAAATATAATTTGTTTGTTATTCAAAAAATATCATTTGTTTGTTATTCAAAAAATATAATTTTTTTGTTATTCAAAAAATATCATTTGTTTGTTATTCAAAAAATATAATTTGTTTGTTATTCAAAAAATATCATTTGTTTGTTATTCAAAAAATATTTGTTTGTTATTAAAAAAATATAATTTGTTTGTTATTCAAAAAATATAATTTGTTTGTTATTCAAAAAATATCATTTGTCTGTTATTCAAAAAATATCATTTGTTTGTTATTCAAAAAATATCATTTGTTTGTTATTCAAAAAATATCATTTGTTTGTTATTCAAAAAATATAATTTGTCTGTTATTCAAAAAATATCATTTGTTTGTTATTCAAAAAATATAATTTGTTTGTTATTCAAAAAATATCATTTGTTTGTTATTCAAAAAATATAATTTGTTTGTTATTCAAAAAATATTTGTTTGTTATTCAAAAAATATAATTTGTTTGTTATTCAAAAATTATAATTTGTTTGTGATTCAAAAAATATCATTTGTCTGTTATCCAAAAAATATAATTTGTTTGTTATTCAAAAAATATAATTTGTTTGTTATTCAAAAAATATCATTTGTTTGTTATTCAAAAAATATCATTTGTTTGTTATCCAAAAAATATCTTTTGTTTGTTATTCAAAAAATAAAATTTGTTTGTCATCCAAAAAATATCATTTGTTTGTTATTTAAAAAAATAAAATTTGTTTGTCATCCAAAAAATATAATTTGTTTGTTATCCAAAAAATATAATTTGTTTGTCATCCAAAAAATATAATTTGTTTGTTATTCAAAAAATATCATTTGTTTGTTATTCAAAAAATATCATTTGTTTGTTATTCAAAAAATATAATTTGTTTGTTATTCAAAAAATATAATTTGTTTGTTATTCAAAAAATATCATTTGTTTGTTATTCAAAAAATATAATTTGTTTGTTATTCAAAAAATATCATTTGTTTGTTATTCAAAAAATATCATTTGTTTGTTATTCAAAAAATATCATTTGTTTGTTATTCAAAAAATATAATTTGTTTGTTATTCAAAAAATATCATTTGTTTGTTATTCAAAAAATATAATTTGTTTGTTATTCAAAAAATATCATTTGTTTGTTATTCAAAAAATATCATTTGTTTGTTATTAAAAAAATATAATTTGTTTGTTATTCAAAAAATATAATTTGTTTGTTATTCAAAAAATATCATTTGTCTGTTATTCAAAAAATATCATTTGTTTGTTATTCAAAAAATATCATTTGTTTGTTATTCAAAAAATATCATTTGTTTGTTATTCAAAAAATATAATTTGTCTGTTATTCAAAAAATATCATTTGTTTGTTATTCAAAAAATATAATTTGTTTGTTATTCAAAAAATATAATTTGTTTGTTATTCAAAAATTATAATTTGTTTGTGATTCAAAAAATATCATTTGTTTGTTATCCAAAAAATATAATTTGTTTGTTATTCAAAAACATCAGTTATTTGTTATCAAAAAAAATAAATTTTTATTCATGAAACTTACTTTACAATATTTTTTTTTGTTTTTCTTGATGTGAATTTCAATTTTCTAAAAGTTTCATAAAAATTGTCCAATAATTTTTTTTTTTTACAAAGGTGTCACTGCTTGTAAAGGCCACTCGAGGATAAAGGCTAATGAGTGCATGGTAGTCATAGGGACAATAGCATAGTAATTGTTAATAATGGAAATTTGTTAAAATTTGATTATTTAAGGGGACGGTTCAACAACAACTTGTTTACATTGGACTTAGAGAGGACCATATTGTAGTGAGCTGGAAAGCAGGCCAGTGGAACAGAGTTCTACAGGCAGGCAATTCTAAGAAAGAAGCTTTGTTTATATAATCTGCTTTTAGATTTAATCACAGATGAAAGTTTGGCAAGTGGGTGAGGGGGACATAGATTATTCAAAAATATTGTTTTTATTTTTTAATAATTTTCATTGAATTAGCTTCCTACTGACAGAAATAATATATTTCTCATTGAAAAATTGGCCAGTGTTTGTGCAAAAAAAAATAAAATCACAAAAATTTTATTTAGCATTTTCTGTAAACCATCCAGACAACTCCTTATGCACTCATGCTTTCTACCAATCCAAGTTATGACAACAGAACCATTGCCAGCACTCTCGAAATGTAAATCCGGATGGTACAATGCTTGAGGATACAGCTCAACACATTGGATGAATCACGATTATGGTCTTTGGTGTCGTTTCAAGTGAGGGCCACATAATGTCACCTCACATTTTCAAAGTTGGCTTGAAAATCAACAGCAAAGTGTACCTGGATGTGTTGAAAACTGTGGTGATCCCCTGGTGCAATCAGGTGGCCACTGACAGACCCTGGGTGTGGCAACAGGACTTGGTGTTGGCCCACAAGTCCAAAGAGACCCAGGCTTGGCTTCAGAAAGAGTGCTACAAATTTGTACCCTCTTTCTCTGCCCGCCCCCCTTCTCCCCCAACCTGAATCCGCTGGACTACTTCGTTTGGTTGTTTGTCGAGAACATCACCAACATGACCTCCCACAACACCAAAGCCAGCCTGATCGCCACCATCTGTTGAGTATTTGCTGAGATCCCACTGGTGCTGGAAAAAGCCAGTTCCAGACCTGTATCGGCGATGATTGAGGTTGAGGCAGTTACATTGAATCGATGACAGCTCTACTACAAAATCAAGTTACCTGAATTGATTTTTTCAATAAAAGTTTTAAAATAAAGCTGTAGTGTTGTTTTTATTAGGACGACAATTTTATCGTTCTACCTTGTACAAGTATAAGGATGACTGAATTGTGCAAGTATTGTGCTAACCTTAAGATGGTTCTGAAGTATGTCGCTGGATCAATTGATGTTCACTGTAGACAACAAAAGTAGCTTCAGTACTTTGAGGGGAAATGACCAACAAAGCTATCTCCTTCTTGAGAAGAGTTCTCTAAAGTACTGAATTACTTTTCTTTAACTAAACAGATTTTCAGCTGAGAGGGTATGGAATTGTTCCAGGTTACTCTAGGCTTCCTCTACCTTGCTAGAAAAATACTCACACTAGAGAGCATCCTAAATCTTTACAAAGCCACAATTCGCTCATGCATGGAGTATTGTTGACACATCTTGGCTGGAGCATCTACCACTAGTACCTCACTCTTAGACAGGATCCAAAAAACAGTCTAAAATCTAATAGATTCCACATTATCAGCCAAGCTCCAACCTCTGTCCCATCGCCACAATGTTACATCCCTGTGTCTGTTTTACAAGTACTTTAATGGAATGTACTCTGATGAACTCATAGCACTTGTGCTCCCTCGACATACATACTTAAGTGCTCGCCTTAGCTCCAATCTATGAGCTCCCCCTTTGCCAAACTTTCAGGAAAAACACTTGTCTAGCTGAAACCATTATCAATAATTTTCCCCACACTTTATCTGTGCCTAAATCTAAACGTGGATTCCATGAACAAAGCTTTTTTTCTTAGAACTGTACACCTATAGAACTCTCTTTCACTTGTCTGCTTTCCAGCTAACTACAATATGGTCATCTTCAAGTTCAACATAAACAAGTTCTTGATGAGCCGTCCCCTTAAGTAATCCAATTTACCAAATTTCCACTACTAACGATAGCTATGATATTGTCGCATTGACTAGTGTACACTCATTAACCCTTATCCTCGAGTGGCCTCTGGGCTTTGAAAAGTTGTGACTCCTTTGTAAAAAAATAAATAAAAATAAAAATAATCCGATAACCAGCCTGATCTTCACTGAATAGGTGCCTAGATCTATTATTAATTTTATTACTCTGAGCAATGTCGAGTAGGCTTGCTAGTTTCTACTAAAAGCAAACTATTCTTTCTTTTTTTTTTTCTTTTTATAACTTTTATTTTATTTTTCTTCTTTTTATAGGTTGATTTGACAGTGGTGAATGATGGCCTGATTCACTTTGGGGATATAATTCAACTGACGTGTCCTGGAGAAGAAGTTTCCAAAATTATCGGAAGGAGTCGTCAATGTTCTACCTTGGCCGCTCACTGCAGTCTTGACTTAATGTGTCAGAATGCTAAACTGACTGAACCTTGCACTGTGACTGGTTCTCATGATTTAACTCCCAATGTCAGAACCAGTTTTATTGTCACCAGGTAAGGTTAAATATTTTTACCGTTATACCATTTCCGGAGAGCGTATGTTTATGTGTGAATTTCATAAGCATCTGCCAGAAAGGACTTGGCCTGCCTTGATAGAGTTCAAAATAGACTTCGTAGCCTCGTAGGAGATGTCCTTTTCTCTTCCTTGCAACCTCTATCTCACAGAAGAGATGTTGCGAGTTTGTCTCTGATGTATCGTTATTTTCATGGAAAGTGTTTGACTGAGCTTCAATCTATGGTCCCCCCTCGCCAAACTTTCACAAGAAACACTCGTCTAGCTGTAAACACTATCAATAATTCCCCCCACTCTTTATCTGTGCCTAAACCTAAACGTAGAGTCCATGAACAAAGCTTTTTTCTTAGAACTGCACGCCTGTGGAATTGTCTTCCGTTTTCCTGCTTTCCGGCTGACTACAATATGGTTGTCTTCAAGTTCAACATAAATAAGTTCTTGATGAGCCGTTCCATATAAGTTATCAACTTTACCAAATTTTCATTACCTATAATGTCCAATTTCTACTGTACACTCTTTAACCCTTATCCTTGAGTGGCCTCTTGGCCTTGATAATGTGGTGATGCCTATGTAAAAAAAAAAAAAAAAAAAACCTCTGAGGCACGGTATATTTTAAATACGTTTACTGATCATCGACACAGATAAAATTACAAAGGAATAAAAAAAAAAATATTGTTTGTTTTACCCGTTACTACCCCTCCCCCCACAAAAAATTAAAGGAACCAGTATTTTATTTGATTTTCTATTTTTGAGTGATTATCAAGACTTCAAAGATGTGACCCTATCATGTTGACACTTCTTGTTTTTCGCACTGAATAAACACTTTAAAATAAGTTAAAACACAACAAACTTATCCAGCTAGGTAGAAGAGTAAATTATAAATGACAGTAAAAAAGAGGATGCTTTGAATCCCTCCCCCCCCCCAACATAAGATGCTAAATAAAAATGACCCCCACTTAAAAAAACTCTTTCCTTGCACGGACGGAACTTTCCTAATGGTGAATTCACCCCTTCTCCAAGAAAAAAAAAGTTTGTGAAAAACAGCACAACAAATCGAAAACAAGTCTGCCTAAAGAATGGACAAGACGACAGTCATCTTGTTTTCACAATTCGAAAGCTTGTAAAACTGATTAATATTTGAAATGGAATAAAAAGCATTTAAAACTACTTAAAGACAGGAAACAATGATGCAGATAGGTTGCAAAGTAGCTTTTATTGGCTGTGGTAATATTTGTTTGTTGTATATTTAATTTATATATTTGATTTTGGACCACTTTTTCGAATCTCTGTGGATTGTAAAACAAACCTAAAAAATTGTTTCAGAAACATCTATGTATATAAAGGGCAAAAGTGGTACACATGTTTTTGTATGTCCAGCAAAGGCTGGTGAAGGGGGGTGCGCTCGGGGGGAGGTACTTTAGAACTTTTTATATACTCCCTAGATTAGAATATCTCCGATTTACAAAAGGAGGTCGTCTCTATCTTTTATTTGAGCGACTTTCACAAAATTTGTGCTATTTCTTCCTCTCCTCTTCCTCTTCTATTTTTTTTATTTTTTCACATTCTTTTTCTCCTTCACTTTTGCCTTATACCAATTTTTTTCCCCTACACACACACACACCTACAAACACACAGGCAACGCGGGCACCCCCGCTAGTCTATATATATAAAAGGCAAAATATGTGTGTATGTTTGTGTGTTTGTATGTCTTGCAAAAACTTTTGACAGAGGTAATGGTACCTCACTAAACCAGTATAGTTTTAAACCTCGACCCTTCAGACAACAAATATCGAAAAATTGCCCCAAAACACTAATTCCTTTACCCTCAACTGGCCAGTTTCCTACAGGGAGGGGTCTTTTTTTTTGCATTGTCATTTTTTGCAAGTCATTGTATCGTCGTATTGGTTTGATTGACTTTTCTTAATTTCAACGTTGCGAACTTCCGGTCGGTTGATGGAGCATTGGTAACATGTCAGATTTTCTTACATTTTCTTTTCCGCCTTCGCGTCACGGGTTCGGGCCTACCTGCATACCACCACTTTTTTTTTTTTGTTGTTTTTAACACCTCTCTCCATCTTGCCCCCCCCCTTCGCTACTATGATTTTTTAAAACACCTTCGCCTTCTTTTTTTCTTTTTTCACACACCTACAAACACCCGCGCAACGCAGGGCACCTCTACTAATCTATATATATATAAAGGGCAAAATGTGTGTGTGTGTGTGTGTGTGTGTGTGTGTGCCCAAAATTTTCAACATGCACAACAGATGCTCATGAGATCAGTATCGTTTTGAAGCTAGATCCTTCAGACAACAAATATCGAAAAATCGGCTAAAAACATTAATTCCTTCACTCTCAACTGGACAGTTTTTTTTACAAGGAGGGATCGGATTTTGCACCAACATTTTCACAAGTCATCGTTTTCGTCGGATTGACTACGCTTAATTTCACCGCTTGCAACTTTCGGTTGCATGATGGAGACGTTAGGTTTTTTTTTCCTCCTCCACGTAAAGGGTTAGAGCCTGCCTGCCTGCATGCCTGCCTACTATCACTTTTTTTCTAAAACACTCTCTTCACCCAAACTGCCTACTGTTGTTTTGATCCCCCTCCCCACTACTACCACTTATTATTCCCCCCACCCCCACCTTGGGTTCCTTACTACACCTCCACACACCCGGGCAATGCCAAGTAAGCCCGTTAGTGTAAATATAAAATGAAGACAAGGTGAAGACGAGGAGCTTAATAAAATTTGAAGAGAATGTAAGCTTAATAAAATCTGAAGAGAACTGTAAGCTTAATAAAATCTGAAGAGAACTGTAAGCTTAATAAAATCTGAAGAGAACTGTAAGCTTAATAAAATCTGAAGAGAACTGTAAGCTTAATAAAATCTGAAGAGAACTGTAAACTTAATAAAATCTGAAGAGAATGTAAGCTTAATAAAATCTGAAGAGAACTTTAAACTTAATAAAATCTGAAGAGAATGTAAGCTTAATAAAATTTGAAGAGAATGTAAGCTTAATAAAATCTGAAGAGAACTGTAAGCTTAATAAAATCTGAAGAGAACTGTAAGCTTAATAAAATCTGAAGAGAATGTAAGCTTAATAAAATTTGAAGAGAATGTAAGCTTAATAAAATCTGAAGAGAACTGTAAGCTTAATAAAATCTGAAGAGAACTGTAAGCTTAATAAAATCTGAAGAGAACTGTAAGCTTAATAAAATCTGAAGAGAACTGTAAGCTTAATAAAATCAGAAGAGAATGTAAGCTTAATAAAATCTGAAGAGAACTGTAAGCTTAATAAAATCTGAAGAGAACTGTAAGCTTAATAAAATCTGAAGAGAACTGTAAGCTTAATAAAATCTGAAGAGAACTGTAAGCTTAATAAAATCTGAAGAGAACTGTAAGCTTAATAAAATCTGAAGAGAACTGTAAGCTTAATAAAATTTGAAGAGAACTGTAAGCTTAATAAAATTTGAAGAGAACTGTAAGCTTAATAAAATCAGGAGAGAACTGTAAGCTTAATAAAATTACCAAATAATTTTGAGCATAAAAATATATCTAAAAAGAAAAACACAAAAATTATGCTCGGAGATCGGCAAGCTACAAGGGAGGAGAAATATAAATTAACACCTGGAGATAAGTTAAACAAATTTTGTTCGATAAAATAAATAATACTAAAAAAAATAATAACAGAACTATTTAATTCTTTACTTAGAGAAAGGCAATACTGTCTACCGGCGATGTTCAAATACTTAAAGAGGGAGAAAATTACACGACAAGGGTCATGAAATAGGTGGCTAATTAGATCAGGAAAAAGAATCGGAAACCTCTGCCAGGGACCAGTCTGGTGGAATACCCTGGAAAAAAAAAGGTTGGTTTTGAATTGAAAGTCATGTTTAATTTTAGAAGAGTCTCTGATGGGTGGCTAATCTATCTAAGTCCTGGAGATTAAAAAGAGTTTTCAGTTGGTAGCTAATCTGTTTAAGCCTTGAAGATGAAAAAGAGTTTTTGGTGAGTAACTAATCTGCAATAAGTCCACAAATTTTAATAAGGCACAAATTTTTTCGATTCCAATACCTATTCTGATACCGCGAAATCATTTTTTCGGTTCCCGATTCGATTCCGATTAATTGTCTCAGCACAAATATCCATATACTGTTGAGATTTTATATCTTTCTGATTTAATCCTGCCTGTAAGACTCATATTACACATGTATATTCTTATATTATTTCTATCCATGAAACGCATGTCCTCAACACTCACTGTGTTTTCATCTTTTTGGTTTAGTAAGCCAACATAACCAGTGAAACATACGATGGGCGTTCAATAAGTAATGCTCCTGGCCTATTTTTCCTAGCAGTAGAGAAACGATACTTGGCACGGTTATTAGTCTTTCTCTACTTGGGAACGACCCAGAGATACACATTTCACCCATCGTTTAATACAGTTCTGGAGACCATAATTGTAGAACACTATAGATTGGTTCTTTAACTATGATGCGATTAAAAAAAATTAGGTTGCATCACCCAGAAAAAAGTGGATCACTGTGTGACACTCAATAGGCTCCATTTCACACTTGACTCTGTTCAAACACCTGTAAATCAGAAACCATAATAAGTTAAGAGTTGTAATTTGCCACATAACAAATAGAGATATAAATCATTGCACATGTAAAATTTCACAGACAAAAGGAAGTGGATCAGAGGTATTAGTTATTGAATGTTCCTCTTATTGTCTGCCCACTTCCTTTATTTTTCCTTCACAGCTTTTCATTTAAGTGCGTGATACTTAAAATTTAGATATTATACAAGCCCCCCCCCCCGCCCGATAACCTTTTTTACTTAAAAAAAAAGCATGAATTTAAAATGTTTTCAGTTGAACTCATGTAAAATATTTCTCACAACCGTAAAAGGAATACTCCTCATGCTCTGATAAGCAAAGGTGTTTCCTCACTGCAATCATACGTTTCTTCTCAGAAAATGTACTTTTATATTTTTAGAATATGTTTTGTGCTTTGTTTGCTTTTTTTTTTTTTTTGCTTTTTTTTTTTTTCAGGTAGTGAACCTGAATAATTCCTAATTTTTTATACATGAAATAAGCGCGAACAAGAACTATTAAGATTCGTTCTTCCTTTCCTAGTTTTTTTTTTTTTACTTGGGAGTCACGACTTATCAAAGCTCGCAGGTCACTCGAGGATAATGATTAATGAACGTAAGGTGGTAGTGTAGTAATCGTTAATGGTCTAGATCAGGTAGAATTTGATTATTTATGAGGGACGGCTCAACAAGAACTTGTTTACATTGGATTTGAAGGCTACCATGTTGTATTCAACCGGGAAGCAACTATACAAACTCAATACTTACATTACATATACAAACTCAATACTTATATATACAAACTGAATAATACTTTATATATACACACTCAATACTACATTATATATATAAACACAACACTTATATACAAACTCAATATTTACATTATATATACACACTCAATACCTACTTGATATATACAAACTCAACACACATTATATATATATAAACTCAACACATATTATATATATATAAACCAAACACACGTTATATATATAACCTAAACACTTACAATATATATACAAACTCAATACTTACATTATATATACAAATACAAACTGAACACTGACATTATATATATAAACTCAACACTAACATTATATATATAAACTCAACACTAACATTATATATATAAACTCAATACCTACCTGATATGTAAAAATACTAACTCAACACACATTGTATATATAAACTCAACACACATTATATATATAAATTCAACGCATACATGATATATACAAACTCAATACTTACATTATATATAAACACTCAATACCCACATGATATATATAGACTCAATACTTACATTATATATAGACACTCAATACCCACATGATATATACAGACTCAATACTTACGTTATATATAGACACTCAATACCCACATGATATATACAGACTCAATACTTACATTATATATAGACACTCAATACCCACATGATATATACAGACTCAATACTTACGTTATATATAGACACTCAATACCCACATGATATATACAGACTCAATACTTACATTATATATAGACACTCAATACCCACATGATATATACAGACTCAATACTTACGTTATATATAGACACTCAATACCCACATGATATATACAGACTCAATACTTACGTTATATATAGACACTCAATACCCACATGATATATACAGACTCAATACTTACATTATATATAGACACTCAATACCCACATGATATATACAGACTCAATACTTACATTATATATAGACACTCAATACCCACATGATATATACAGACTCAATACTTACGTTATATATAGACACTCAATACCCACATGATATATACAGACTCAATACTTACGTTATATATAGACACTCAATACCCACATGATATATACAGACTCAATACTTACATTATATATAGACACTCAATACCCACATGATATATACAGACTCAATACTTACATTATATATAGACACTCAATACCCACATGATATATACAGACTCAATACTTACATTACGTATATAAACTCAACATTTACATTACTGTGGAGGACAAAAGAGTTTGCAGATCTATTTTTTCCTCATTTCATTATTTATTTTGCTTTATTTTTTTGTTTCACCTCTTTCATCGTTTGCTACTTGTTATTCTGTTTATTTTCATTTCTAAATTTTACAAAAAAAAAAAACCCCAGAATTTAATTATTGTTAAACATTTTTCTCTTTTTAGGTGAGCCAAAATTTATGCAGGTAACCTAAATTTATTAATGATAGCTAAAAGAAAGATGTTGACAGATAGTGCGAAGGGTGACATTGTTAAATTACTTGCTGCAGAGAAGTCTACATTAGAAATTTCAAAGCTTTTGAAGCAAGATCATCGAACTGTGAAACGTTTCGTCATTGACGGCAAAGATAGAAATAAAAAGTGGCAGACCAAAGGTGACTTCACCACGAGATTTTAGAAAAATCAAGAGGAGTGTGCTAGCAAATCCACACAGCACAAGCAAAGATATTTTCGACCATGCAGGAGTGTCTGGCATCTCTAAAAGGACCCGAAATCGGATTTTGAAACAAATAACGGACCGGAGAACACCAAAAAATGTCGTCGTTTGAGTGATATCAACTGTCAGAAGCGACTAGCATGAGCCACTAAATATTTGAAAACCAATTTTCAAAATGTTCTCTGAATTGATGAGGCTAGAGCAACCCTCGATGGCCCCAACGGTTGGACCAAAAGATGGTTTCTTAAAGGCAATAGCCCACACTTGCGATTCAGACGTCAACAGGGAGAAGGGGGAGTGATGATTTGGACTGGGATTATTGATAGTGAGATTTTTGGCATTTTTCTTGTCCTTGAAGGTGTCAAAATGAATTCTGTGAACTACTGCAAGTTTTTGGAACAGAATTTATTGCCCTGATTGAAATGATGCTGTCAACCAGAATCTCATTATTCAATAAGACTAAGCTCCAAGCCATGCCTCTCGGTTAATAAAAGCTTGGCTTTCAGCACAGGGGATCTCTGGTGAACGTCTGATATATTGGCCACCTCAGAGCCCAGCTTTGAATCTGATAGAGAATCTCTGGTGGATTCTGAAGAGGAAAGTTTACAAAAACGAGCATCAATTCAGCAGTAAAAAAGACCTTTGGGAGAGAATTAAGGGGGGTATCTTCTAAAATCACATCTCTGCAAGTGCATAAATTAATATCCTCTGTTGATAGGAGGCTGATGGATTTAATTAAGAATGGAAGAAAGCGCATAAAAGGTTAAATTGTTTTAAAAATTGTATTGTTCTGTTAATTGTTATTTGAGCAATAACTGTGGTTTTCTTGTAATATGTTATCAATATATGGTACTATTATCATAATGACACAATGTTTCAAATTAAATTATGTTTAAAAATATTTATTTTGAAATAAATGAGTCTTGCAAACTTTTATGGCCCATATTTCTTCCTGAAATTTTTTTAAAAATCCATGTTTTTCCCCAGAATATGATTATTTGGTTTCCGTTTTTAGGAATTTCTTTTATATATTTACATATCAAAAATAGAGTAACATAGCTATTATATCGGAAAACATTGAAGCATAAATTTATCAGTATATACGTTTTGCAAACACTTTTGATCCCCCCCACAGTATATATGCACACTCAATACCTACATTATAAGTATAAACACAACACTTATATTATATACAAACTCAATATTTACATTATATATACACACTCAATACCTACTTGATATATACAAACTCAACACACATTATATATATATAAACTCAACACACATTATATATAAAAACTCAACACATAAATTAATATACAAACTCAATACTTACATTAATATACAAATACAAACTGAACACACCTTATATATATAAACTCAACACTAACATTATATATATAAACTCAATACCTACCTGATATATACAAATACTAACTCAACACACATATATATATAAACTCATCAAACATTATATATATAAACTCATCAAACATTATATATATAAACTCAACACACATTATACATATAAACTCAACACTTACATTATATTACAAACTCAATAGTTAAATTATATACACACACTCAATACCCACATGATATATACAGACTCAATTATTACATTATTATATATAAACTCATTATTTACATTATATATACCGATGGGGCATTAGAATACGCCGACTGCCCCCCTGCCGAGGGTAAAAGTCCCTCAATGGGGGTCCTGGATATGACCTTAAACTATATCCAGTGGTGAGGCCCCAGCTTGTGGGCTTTGGGGAATGTGGAGCCACCCTTTAATTACCATTGCTCCCAGGTCCACTCTGACCCGGAGTGGTAGTATCTGTTAGGGTCACAACTATGGGTTAAATAGAAACCGACGTGAAAACAACAAATATATTCTATTAAAAAAAATTTTCTTCAAAATCTTTGGATTCGGCATTAAATAACCGTAAAAGGGTTGATATGCCGTAAAACAAAAACAATCAACCAACTAACCAACATTATATATACACACTCAATACCTACATTATATATACAAACTCAACATATATTATACAGTACGTATATACTAGCTGGTATAATATATAATGTATTTTGTAATAAATTGATGAAACGAATCTAATATTTTTATTGCACATAAACGTATAATTTCTGCAAAACTCTTTTCTCTCTTTTTTCTTTTCGTTTCTTGTTCAGTAAATTTCTCGCAGATCTACTTTTCTTTCTTTTTGACTTTTCTCAATTCAATTTTCCTTCCATGTTTTTTTTTTTCAGTGAAACTGCAGCTTGTCTTCACATTCTCAGCTGAACTTCGTAATCATCGTTTGACTTTCTGCAGATTGACGGATCTAATTCTGCTGATCTTATTACATCAAAATCCTTTTCACTTTTTTTTCTTGATTATTCTGTTGTCTGCGATTTTTTTTTCTTTTGCCAATTCTATTCTTCTCGCTAATTCCATGCAAAATCTTCCCTGTTTGTCCGTTTCACTCTTTTTCTCTTCTTACGCATCATCATTTAATCGATAGTAAAATTCCTACCATTTCTGGAATCATTAGAAAAGTATATAGCAAAGAATACTAACTCTTCTTCTTCTGTAACGTAGTAAGGAAACCCCAACACGTTGTAGCCTCAGTCGCAAAGGTTTAAAAGTATAGCTCCCTGAAAAAGGGGTTATCTTTTCTTCAGATACCCCAGAAATAATTTTTCCTTTCTCTGAAAGGGTAGGTTTCTTTGTCTTTCTTTCCTTTTCTTTTCCCTCTCTCTGAAAGGGTTGGTTTCTTTTTCTTTCTTTCTTTTTCTTTTGCTTTTCCCTTTCTCTGAAAGGGTTTAACTTCTTCAATAAATGGTGTATTTTGAAACACCAATTATGTCTCTTAGTTTTGTCCCTTAAACAGTTATCTCCCTTGGCCGGACATTTTTCTTATAGAGTTTCCCCTGACTCAACACCGGCAGGTTGACCAGTGTTTTGTCCCCTATTCTAGCTGCCTTTCTAGCCGCATGGCTCGGTTTTTTATCTCCCATTATCCTTCGCTGTTTTAAGCCATCTCCGGTAAGAAAGTAGACAAAGAAAAGCATCTGTATAAGTTTTGGTGATGAAGATGAGTTTTTGGTGGGTAGCTAATCTGTAAAAGAACTTCAACTCACTTTTTTATAACAACGGCATTTATCTCCTCATTCTCCCGCCATATGTGACTTCACGTTACAGCTGTGACGTCTCTCACGTGATTGTCTTCACGAACGTGCACTTGAAAGTCATCCACATCTCTAATGAGATCATCTTCTTGAACGTGCTCTCTTCTTTTTAACGTCTTCTTTTTCCTTACTGGGACGTCATTTCGCTCACAGCTCGGTACTTACATATAACCATCCGTACTGTGTTAAGCATCTACTAATGAGTTATCATTTATTGAAGCTAAGAAACACTCGAGGATAATACTAAAGAACAAAATAGAGGAAGTAAGAGTCACGAGGCTTCTAAAAGTAACTTTCTACTTCCCATTGGCAAACACTCCGCAGATTCCTGCTTTGATTTTCTTATTAATTTCATTCAAAGTTTTCTCTTTTACCACGTTCGCTTTAGAAAAATATGTTTTCAGCATAATTTCTGTGGAATTTTTGTTTATCATATGCATTGCGTATACTTGTACATTTTTATATTAACTCTATCTGTGTGTGTGTGTGTATGTCTGTGTGTGGTGTGTGCATGCGAATCTGTCTGTGAATTTGTTCCCTATGGAATCGGAATCGGCTGGGCCGATTTTAAAAAAATTTCACAAGAACTTGATGTGTTTGTAAGTGTTCTTATGCATCAGTATGCATCTAGCGGAACCCTGGGATACGGTAGCTCTAGGATACGTTTTTGTTCAGGTTACAATGTGGAATACAATATTTTTTTGGCCCCGGTTACGGGATTTGCCCCACCTTACGGTGTTATTCATAATGTTATTTGATTATATACATGTGTATCATATATACTGTACTGTATTTTGTTACTAATTTTTAATGCCATATTCCGGGATTCTACTGTATCGAAAATCTGATTAATGAAGTAAGTCCAATTTTTACCAAAAATTAACACTTTTATACAACCTAACATCACAAGTACAATTGAGAAGTTTTATCCAAAAAGAAAAAAAAAGAAGAAAATATATAGAAATATGGTTAAATAGCAAAATATCTATTAAAAAACATTAAAAAAATATGCCATGGATTTAATAAAGAAAATGATGAGTTAGTGATCTGTAATTTGTTGTGAAGTCTCATTCCACAAAAAATCACTTTCACTTAGGATGTTGGCAACCTTCACCTGGTCCTTCTCGTAAGTACCCAATGTCCTTATAGAAAACTCTGACTACAAAAATATCAGGGAAACTAATGCCAACAATATAATTTTCGGATTCATACTATATGATGATGATCACTTATATTAATTGTCGGCATGGTTTTTGGTAATATTCAAGTAACTGTAGAAGCAGTTTACAGGGTGGAACGATAAAATTGTCTTCTCTCTCTTTACTGTCTCTGTCCACTGGACGCTCCAGCATTGCCGATATTCACCGGAACATAACTGCCGGCCTACCTTTGACAGCCCAAATAACTTTCAACTCATCATTTTCCTTACTCTGACACTGTCCAACTTTCTGCAACTGAAATAAACCTTTTTCATTATTGTTTTAAAAGAGGGTTTTTTTTTTTTGTTTCGTGCTACGTTTTCGTTTACTATTAATTTATAGAGGTTCATTTCACATCTCCAAAAGTCTATCTGTGTAGCATTTTCAACTGTCCCTATTAAATTGTAACCCATGCATAAATATCCTTTTTAATCATCATACTTATAAATTCCGTACAGACACCAAACAGATTTACATTATTTCTTGTACAGGGAGGAACGATAAAATTGTTGCCCTCGAAAAGATGACATGATTCCATTTCCATTTGATGAAAACTGATTTTCTTTTTTGTTGCAGACCATCTACTAGTTGGCCAGTTATGTACAAACAACCCCAAGAGCAATAGAAGCCTTCTTTCATGTCAAAGTGACACAATGTTCAACGAGTGAGATCAGAGAGGCATTGTTGTACCAATCATGCTCTCTACCGATCCAAGTTATAACAACAGGACCATTGCCAGCACCCTCAAAATGCATTACTGGATTGCCACAAATAACAGGGACGTGCTCAGGTGATGAAAACAAAGTTTCCAGCCACAGTTATGGTTTTTGGTGTGATTTCAAGCGAGGGTCACATCATGCCACCTGACATCTTCCAAATCAGTTTGAAAGTTAACACAAAATTGTACCTGGATGTGCTGAAGAGTGTAACCCCCTGGTGTAATCAGGTGGCCGCTGGCAGACCCTGGGTATGGCAGCAGGACTCAGCGCCAGCCCACAGGTCAAAAGAGAGCTTCAGAAAGAGTGCTACGTCTTTGTACCCTTCTCTCACTGGCCATTATCCTCCTCTGACCTGAACCTGCTGGACTACTTTGTTTGATCATATGTCAAAAACATCACCAACAGCACCAAAGCCAATTTGATCGTCACCATCTGGCGAGTATTCGCCAAGCTCCTGCCAGCACTTGTGGAAAAGGTATGCTCTCAGTTCCGGATCTGTATCGAGGCAGTGATTGAGGCTGAAGGTGGCTACATTGAATAGATGTCAGCTCTACTACATAATCAAACTACCTGAATTGATTTTTTCAATAAAATTTAAAAAATAAAGCTGTAGTGTTGTTTTCTTTAGGGCGACTGTTTTATCGTTCCACCCTGTATTGTTAATCAATTATAATGCTGTTTTCCCAGAGTTAGCCAGTGAGGACAGCGTCTGAAACCTTCTTACCGGTGGTTGAGGATGCCGATTTTTGATTTGCACCTTAGTCCAAAGATGCAGCAAATATGGTATCTCTTAGTGTAAGCTGATACATACATACTCTCCTCAGTACAATCACTAAAGTGCTCAGCTTCAAAACTCTATGGTATGTCTCTTGCCAAGATCCTGGCTGGGTTTGATTTCTGATGAAAAATGCTATTTTTATCATTAGACGAAACAATCTCCACCTTGAAAAGAAACCAATTATCGAAGCACAGAAAAAAAGTGAAGTAGACATTCGTTTTCATTTCTGACAAGAGTAATTAATTTTCAACCAACAATTTAGAAATATTTCAGAGAGACCTCTATTAAACTTATTATTGCACTTGTGATGTGATGTTAGATTGTATAAAAGTGTTAATTTTGGTCAAAATCGAACACTCCCAGACACATAAAGTACATTTGTTTGAAATTTCATAAAAATCGGCCCAGCTGTTTTGGAGTCTATAGAGAACGAGCTTACACATTGTTTTAATTCACTATTGAACGAAAAAAAACACTTCTTAAGTTAGCTGGTGTCATTCAGCACAATGAACAGAAATTGCATGAATACTTATTGAAATGATTTTAAACAATTAAATTTGATATTTTCAAGAAATAAAATTTATTAATGATTTAAGAAAATCTATTAATTTATTAACATAATTTTAACCCATTTTTTAAATGTTTTTTTTTTTATTTACAAACAAAACAAACCATATTATGTTTCTCATTTTTTAGATGAAAATTGATAATTCGCATTATTTGGATTATTTAGACTACTGTTCTCATCTTGAGTGTTATTTGCACAACGCTTTAGACAATGTAACCTCTGATTTTCTTCAGGTGCATATTTTCGAACTCCGGAATATTTCTGTCAAACTTAGGAATCTTCAACGATCTGTAGTGTAGTGGATAAAGTACTTGGTAAAATTCAGTTGTCTTCTAAAGGTTGAAGGTTCAATCCTCACCACAGGTAACACTCAAAATACAATTGTAAATTACTTAGTACGTCTACCCAATCATGACTAATAGATTTATCTTACTGTGTGTTTCTAACTGCTTATTTAACGGACTATTGTCCGTGTGTCCTAAATGTCTTAACAGCTCACAACTTGTCTAGTGATTGTGGGTGCGTGTGAGTATTACATGTAATTCACAGTACATTTATAATGATATACCTGTTGCTGCATGGCCGTTGCCTGGGGTATTCGCCAACGTCTTGGGGAGCCGGGTTCTGCTATAACACGCCGCATGCAAGACAGACACAAGACGATGTATGTTTTTATATATTGGTATATTTCACTTCTAGGCATCTCGTCTTCTGCAGTTTCTCGTCTTACCTCAGCTTAAAACAATACAATTGTGAATTACATAGTACGTCTACCCAGTCATGACTTATAGAATAAAAGCATGCTACTCCTGTGGATTAAATAAAGAGTTCTGTTTTAAATTCTGTGCCGATCCCAAGTTAGAGAGAAAGATTCCAGAGTTCAGCAAGATACACCTGAAGAAGGTCGGAGGTTGCCAATTAAAATGAAGAGAGTAGTTAAAAAAAAGATCCAAATAATACAAGCTATATTATGAAGATTGGATTTTTCGAACTACTATTGCTATCTTGGAAGTTACTTGGATTATTTAATCCACTGAGGTAGATTGTTCTCGTTTCGTCAACCATGACAGGATAGAAATCTTAATTTGAACCTTCAACGTCCACTACCCATTGCACCACTTTGTTTTTATCTCGTCTGACAATAAAACATTACGTTTTACTTATTTTGGTTAGGATTCAACCTTCGGTGACCTGTGTCTGTGGAGGTAATTCTTCTTGCTTAACCCTCTTAGCACAGCTGTCACAAAATTGCAACAAGTCTACCACCTCTAATAGCAGACAATACTATACATGCAGAACTGGTTTTATTTGCAATATAAGACACACTAGCACAAATATGCACAAATAGATTTAACAATTGACTAATATATGCATGAGAAGTGACAATTTTTTATCAGCAGATGTTCAAACTCATTGTAAATTCAAGATGGCCGCCATCACAATGTGCAAATTAATCAAAGTTTATAATGTATTTTGATAGTTCTACTTTTTTTATTTTTTTTTTTTTTTTACACAGTGATCACCACTTATCAAGGCCCGGAAGCCACTCAGGGATAAGGGTTATTGCAAGTATATTACGTTAGTGTGGAGATTTGATGAATGTTTACTTAAGGGGCCGGTTCATTAGGAATTTGTTAACGTTGGACTTGAAGACATCCAAGTTGTAGTCTGGTGGGAAGCAGGCAGACGGAACAGAGTTCCACAGGCGTGCAGTTCTAAGAAAGAAGCTTTTTTCATGGAATCCACGTTTTGATTTAGGCACAGATATAGAGTGGGGGAAATTTTTCACAGTGGATTCAGCTAGACGGGTGTTTTTCGTGAAAGATTGGCGAGGGGGGACGAGAGATTGGAGTTCAGACGAGCACTTGCCATGGAAATAACAATAAGACAAAGACAGGCTCGCAACGTTTCTTCTGTGGGAGAGAGGCTGCAGGGTAGAGAAAAGAGCATCCCCCACTAAGCCACGAAGTCCATTTTGTACTCTGTCAAGGCAGGATAGGCTGTTTTTAGCAGCTCCTGTCCAGATATGGCAACAGTATTCCATCCTTGGACGTACTTGGCTTTTATATAGATAGAGAATTGCATCAGTAGTGAGATATCTTCTGGAGCAGTAGAAGGATCCCACCATCTTTCCAGCGACCTTGGCATGTTACGCATGTCATATACTTTGTTTCGGGTATACAATGAAAGGTTAAGCTTATAGAGTCATTTTAAAAATAGGTTTTAAAAATAATTTTTCTCCAAAAAATAATTCAGTGCTCAGATGTTGTGTGGCGACAGAATCAAGTAATTCCAACAAATGCTTAAAAAGCAAATGGTTTTAACTACTACCTTTTTTCTTTTTTAGATTTATTGAGATTCGCTCTCTTCATCAAGTTGGTTTTCACAGGAACGTGTGAACTAAAAATATTTTCTAACCAATGAAAATCGTTTCAAACCCCAAGAAGTAACGTTTCGATGTGAAAAAGGATAGTGTAGTTTTCTTGAAGCATTGTGCATAGTGTGAAAGTCACTGCAGTTTGTGGAAAATACCATAGACTTGAGTTAGTATATAAAAAAACTAGCTGGTCGCCCAGTGTTGCCTGGTCAGTGTAATTTATGCAGATTGCATATGTAGTATAGAATTAATTCTCTATTTATTCTTATATATTATGAGAAAAAATTTGCTCGGTGGATTAATTCGCAAAAAAATTTTTTTTAAAATATTAATGATAATGTCGTCCATCAAATTCTGTCTGTGTTTGTTTATAATATCACGTCAGCTGATATTTGGGCTTGACAATCTCAAAATAATCTTTTTTCTGTTATAAATAAAATATAAGAATTTTTAAAGGAGAATATTTTTCATAACACCGACCGATCCAACTTAAAATATTTCCCTGTAAACATTCTTCTTATTTATCTATAAGAGAAAAACAACAACAAAAAAGAAACGTCTTCAACTGTTTGAAATTTCCCACAAACTGCATTGACATAGCCTCCAAACACAACTCCTTTCACGTCTATGTGAAAATGGTAAGCCGGTGCAAATTTAGAAACTTCTATAAGAACGGGACAACAAAATCTTTTTATCTTTCTTTACCCAAACGCGTGTCTGCATTATGAACGTTTTCATTATTGAAAGTAACTTTTAGATTCTTATCTCTTTTATAAAAGTGCTTTTTTATAAAATGTCCTTTTTCTCAATTTTTCCTTTATAAAACTCTGTTTATGTTTTAGGTAGTAAGTGTGTAGCAAGCTGCTACTACTACGAGACTAGGCTGTATTCTCACCTTTGTTCTCTCTTTCTCCCTACTCTTTTCTCTTTTCCTTCCTTTCTTCTTATGCGTCATCAGAGGTTCCAGCCAATGAAAAGCGAGAACGATTTACGTGGGACATTCGAGTGAAGGAAACGTCCTTACTTCCACGGCGACTAGAGACAGAACACACGCCTCACTCCTCAGCTCCCGTTAGGTAGCCAAGAGGAGCATTGAACATTAATACAGACTTTACAAAATGCACTGTCTTTCTTTGTAACCCGAGTTTCGGAAAACACACATATATATTGGATATATAAAACCTCATGAATTCATAACAAAGTCGCGTTACACATCCTCATTTTTATAAGAAGACAATGTCTTCTTTTACCAGTATTTCTTTCTATTTCAGCGCTCCAGTTCTCCCTGTTATCGGAGGCGCCCCAAAGTGAGAGCCTTCCGAAATGGTGACCTCTAATTAGTACCCCTGTTAATGTATGGTAATAATACCATAAGTGTTACCTGTGTAACGCTACACAGCCTTTCTAACAGTTCCAAATAATATGTAGGGTTTCACAAAAGAACAAACGGAAAAAATTTTTTTTTTTAGCTATTTATTAACGGTTGTTTCATCACTAGACTATTGACACGTATTTTTCAAGCCAGCAACAATATAGTAGCATCCTTGCTCTTCCTCTCAGTTTCCTAGTCTGCAGTTATAACCAGCTGTTATGTCTGCAGCTCATCCCATGGCACACGATAGTTCGATAATTTTTATTAAAAGTTTGGATTGTATCTTGTTTTTTAAAAGTTCCCCTTGCACCAACTCATGCTTAAAAGTCCTGTCATGCCACCATGTGACTAAGTGTCTTGCGCCAGCATATGCTTTAAAGCCGCTGTCACCATCATGTCTTTTTTTCCTCTCTTCCTTCTTCTCCCTCCTCTGCTATGACGTAACCTCATGCTACGGCTTGGTCATTTGCATACATGTCATGCCGCTGCTCCCACATAGTGTTACACCTGGTGACCCTTCTATTCTCTCTGTTTTATTTATTTCCAATTTTTTATATGCATGCATACCTGTCTATATATATATATATATATATATATATATATATATATATATATATATATATATATATATATATCTTTCATTTTATTCTTTGCTAAAACATAACTTTTATACCCAACTCATATTAATTGTTGGTGTGGTTCTTGGCACTATTCAAAGATGCTATAATAAGAATAAGAAACAACAAAATGGAGTTTCATTCTATATTAATAAATAACTTTATTTGTCATCTTCGTTAGTAGCGTGTACAAGAGAGAAACGGGTTAGTAGGTGGAAATGTTCAGTGTTAGTGTGCGTTTGTATTTATAGTAGTTGTGAAAAGAGTTCCTGATGTGGAGATGAAAACTAGATATCTGACAATTAGATATAGGTCAGGCCTGTTAAAAGAGAGAGAGAAAAGTGTTTAATGGGTTTACGTATGTAGGAGCGTGCGTCTGATAGTAGAGACAGGGCAAAGGGTTGGTATCTCCTGGTAAGAAAGAGTGTGTGTGTGTGTGTGTGTGTGTGTGTGTGTGTGTGTGTGTGTGTGTGTGTGTGTGTGTGTGTGTGTGGACAAGAGCAGTTCTTTAGCATGATAAAAAATGTTTGTTTGGGTACCGCACGTGGAAATAAATGTGAATTTGAAGAGAGCCATTGTTAGCTTGTTGTACTCACGTTCAGCCTGGGGCCAAATCTCCAGGCTAAGTCTGCTGCCATCTGGAGCCAGTGACAAAGAGTGATTTCACCTTCTATGTATTCAGTCACGTGATTGAGAGCTGGCTTGTGATTGGATAAACCAGAAAGAAAATATCTTTTCAATTGGTTTTCATCTTTTTTTGCATTATTTACATTATTTACAGTTTGTTGTACTTGAACAATATTATTGCATATTAAAAAAAAAAGAGTGATAATATGTTAGATGACAAATGAGTTACTTCCCTTGAATCAATACAGGAAGTGGAAACCATCTTTCAATTCGGTGTCAAGTTTTGGATTGTGAAGCCTATGGAAATTACTGGAGTGGGAGAGTGCTGATAAGTTTGACTGCTCCAAAAAAAAAAAAAAACAATGATGAAAATGATAAGAAATCTGACCACTGTTCACCTCGAAAATCAAGACAAAGTTCTTTGCGAAGTTCTAAAAATTATAAGCCTACTGACACTGAGAAAAAAGAGGATAACAAAGTGGTATTTGTTTTTTAGATCTTTACATCAAGTGGCTTCATACATTGTCTGGAGCGGTTTCCGTTAAGCAAAACACATTTTGCCTACCGTGATAGAGTGAAAATGCCCAATAATCACATTCTTCACAATGCTTTATTGGTTCAAAGTTCATTACGATTTTTTATTAAAACATGTCGCTATTTTGACACGAATAGGTCCTCATATAATGTAGTCACACGTTTACATGTGTTAACACGTAGACATAGGACCCAACACGTTGTAGACTCCGTTGCAAGGAACATAAAAAGGAATAGGAAAGAACTTCAACTCGTTGTTTTAGGGTTTAACAAAAGACCTTTATTCTTCCTATTGTTGATGAGACAATCCGTTCATGTATTCATTTATTTCTGCTTTCAGCTGTGATGGTACACCTACAGGTCAACCTCTTCGATATATTCAGCCATTTTATTTGAAGACAATGGATGGCAGTGGTGGGAATGTGAGTAGAAATACACCATTTTTTTTTTTTTTTGTCTAGCATTTGTCAATCGAAGGGAAAATAGCAAATTTTGGGGATATGTTACTCATATCTCATGAGAAGTTTTTTGGTGCTTGTAGGGCGATAACATGTTCAAAGGCAGGGTTAGGGTTAGGGTTAACATGTTCAAAGGCAGGGTTACCTCTCATGCTTTAACTCTGATATAATAGTTATCATGTCTTCACATGAGAATAATAAAATATCACATGCCAGTGGGCATCTTAAGAGAGAGCAGTGGAGGCATCGACAAGCCATGTATTTGTCTGTCACGCTTGAGTTTGTTTTTTCACATTTTTAATAAGTTTTAAGAATTACGTGATCATGCTTTATAAAAATGTGGGTGATTTTTGAGACGATGGACATTTGCTTTCAATTTGAGTTGGATTGATTCAAGTGTTTTGAAGTTATTTAATAAATGCAATTTGCATAACATATCCAAGCACAATATATCTTTATATGTTTATATTTTGCCTTAATTAAAACATGAGGATATAAATTACAATTTTTTTAGGTGAGTTCAAAATTCCAATCGATTTCATTGATTACATATTTTATCCAGCGAGGTAATTTTTACCGGTAACCTACAATGCACCAGTTTCGCATTTCTTAAAAAATCTTAAATTCAAATTGATGTCTAGATTTGTTGGCTACATACTCATTTACTTTTTTATTATATTTATACTATGACCATGTAGGAAGAATTAAATTCAAATACTCAATATATATATATATATATATATATATGTTTGTTGTTGTTGTTTTTTCTTTTTAACAATAAATACGGTTAAATAGTGGCTTCGCCTTGGAGCTCATTTTTATTTACTTAGAAAGTTGTCCATAATTTATTTGGACGTATATAACATTGTTATTTATTTTTATTATTTTTTAAAACAGTAATCTACGTACATGCATGTTTCAAGGTAACTAACTCTTGTCAGATTAGCTTGACTGTTTCTAGGAATCAAACTCCCGACCATTTGTATCACAGTTCCGACTATACTATTATATAAAAGTCACTTTGTGTGTGTGTGTGTGTGTGTGTGTGTGTGTGTGTGTGTGTGTGTGTGTGTGTGTGTGTGTGTGTGTGTGTGTGTGTGTGTGTGCAAGTTCCTTCCTCACAGGTTCTGAAACGGCTGAGCCTATCTTTTGCACATTTCACACAAAGGTAATTTATATTTCTGGCAGTGTTCTTAGAAATGTTTTGCACTGAAATTCATTTGATAAGTATGGAAAATCGAAAAAAATCCGGTTTTAAAAATAGTCTTTCTTTGTTATAGATAAAAAGAATTGTTACAGGGAATATTTTACACTGCACCGGCCAAGGGAGATAATTCTCAATAGCTCAGTGATAGAGTATTCAACTACAGATCCAATGGTCCCCTGTACAAGCTTAGGGTGTACGTCACCATTTTATTTCAATTTTTTCTTATTAATGAGTTCAATTTATGAGGTACCATTTAAAATTGCAGCAATTCATTTCTCCGTTTGCATATTTTAAAACTAAACATTAATCAGAAATTACTTTCCCAGGGCATTCATCGTCAATATCACGTCAGCTGACTTATTATTTTTTTTTTAGTTGTTTATAATTATGTGGATTAGTCCACCAGGCAAATTATTCCTCGTAATATATAATAATCAATAGAGGTTGGTTCTCTAATAATACATACGCAATCTACATAAATTGAAATATCATGTTTAAGCATATTGTACGACCGGGCAGATGTTCAGCTAGAATATATAATTATAGAATATATATATTATTATTATTATTATTATTATTATTATTATTTCTACTAGTTACATATGTGTCTTTTGTGTTAGTTTCATTTTTGTCATGCTGTCCACATTTTTATTTATTTTGTTGTTGTTTTCATTGCTTTTATTTAATATTTTGTTATTATGTGCTTTAATTATCATCTCTAAATTTTTGCAGCAGCTGTAGGATCTTTAGGTTATTTTTATTGAAAATTTGTGTAAGGGATTGGTTGCGGGAAAGTGCTTTTCGATGATCTAGAAATTTCTTGCCAAGTTTTGTTTTTAACATTTGATTTATATATATATTTATATATATATTTATAAGTGGCGATATGCTTTGTTAGGGGTGAATGTGACATAAAAAACAAAAAAAACAAAGAAAAAACAACTCTCACCGTCTCTGTTCTCTCTCTCTCTTCCTCTCTCAGCTCTCTAAAACTCTGCTGACTCTTCTCTCCAACTTGTCCCTTTTATCGTCACTATTCCCCTTATATGCAAATTGCTACCACATGCATATAAAGAATCTATTTGTAAAATTAAGATTTTCATTTTTTTTTAAATTTTTTCTTCCTCGATCCTGTCACCTGACAAGCGAAACAGAGGCGCGGTCGCTTACGTTAATAACAATTATGAGCTGTAAAAAGTTAGAAAAATTCAAATGTATCAATTTCCAGTCAGGTTAGTATGTCAAAATAACTCTCTGGAATAGCCAATCAAAACTCCGTTAAAAGCAAAAGTAAATGTTAGAGTTGGTGAACCGTATTTAATTAATAATAATAACTAGCAGAACCCGTGGCAATTACACGGTAGTTGAAAATTTTTAAAACACATTATAAATGCAATGAATATAAAATAAAACAAATAACGACGAATTTAAAACAAATTCTTTTTTAACCTTTTAAAGCTAAACAGAATTAATTTTAAAAATTTACTTTTTTCAACGAAAATTCAACACACAATACAGTGGGTTTTTTTTTTTTTAATATTTTTTATATAAATTATAAAGGAACAGATGTCAATTCATGTGGATATTTTCTTTGAATTTTAAAAATATCTATAATAAAAAAAATTACAGTCTCCTCTCAATATGACTTTTTTTTTTAAATATAAAATAAAATAGGCAATTTGAAACCATAAACAGACAGCCATGTTTTTTTTGTTTTGAAAATTTTTGGAGAGGAAATGGTTTTAATAATTTTTAACTGATAAAGAGCGACTATAAAGAGAGGTAATTCGTTTCTTATTAATTAATGTTTGTGATGATGATGGGTTTTTTTGTGACACTGGATGTTGGACAAATAAATTAATATTTAGATAATAGGTAAAAGACAATATGTGGAGAAAAAAAAGGAGAGGGTAATTGTCTTAGCAGGATACATTTATTGAACAGTGCGCTCTGGTGAGTTAATTTGCAGACGTGTAACGAATTAGTGCCCATATGTTGTAAGAGGGTGTAGTTCGTAGTGCCGCTACTGGTTTTGGATAATGTATTTTGACTACAATAACGCCTTTCACATGCGCCAAGAACAGCACTAACAATTAACATACATGTAGTTAAATTGACGAATGAAAAAGATGGATAAAAGCATGTTATGAATGGGTCACCAGTTAGCAAGAGCTAACTTGACAACAAGAATTTTAGAATGAAAGCAAGAAAACATGAATTAACAAACAAAATATATCTATATATTATTTTGTTTTTTGGAATCCGTTAAGATGAGGCTTCATAATGTGTGGATTCATTTTTTTGTGGACTGTTATCTTTATCTCCATTGTTGTTGCCGTTTCACCACGTTTCAAACAATTATTCCCCTGGCTTTCATCTTGATCGCTCTTTAGAGCCTGTTGCACAGTGGATAAAGGCATTGAGTCTCTACAGTTTCAGATGAGCATTGTCTGAAGATAGCGGTTTCAATCCTACCTAAAGCAGGCCAGAGGATAAGTTGACATGGTGTGACAACAACAACAACAACTAATAGAAAGCAGTAATTACTGGGAATACAGTTAAAAGTCTCAGCATTCTTATTCTGTCATGGTTAACCACCTAAAGAAGGCAGGAGGAATAATCAGCCGAAATGTGGTAAAACAACAACTATGAAGTTAGGGATAATAGTCCACAAAAAATCAATACACAAAATATATTTGTATCAACAATCTAAGAGAAATGTAAAACACATTTTGAAAGATTAAAGTTTGTTGAGAAGTTTTAAAGTTCTTGAATAGGAAGTAAACAAAAGCGCCAGAAAGTTCATTTCAACATTCTCTTCCCTTGTGTGTGTATGTGTGTGAGTATGTGTGTATGTGTGTGCATGTGTATGTGTGTGTGAGTGTGTGTGTGTATGTGTGCGTATGCGTGTGAGTGTGTGTGTCTGTATGTGTATGTGTGTCTGTGTGTGTGTATGTGTGTGAGTGTGTGTGTATGTGTGTGCATGTGTGTGAGTGTGTATGTGTGTGAGTGTGTGTGCATGTGTATGTGTGTGTATGTGTGGGTGAATGTGTGCATGTGTATGTGTGAGAAAGACACAGAGAGAGATAGATAGAGAGAGAGAGAGAGAGAGAGGGAGAAAGAGAGAGAGAGTTTACCTCCTCTGTAGCTGAATTCACTGGAGATATACCAGCAGATTTTAAAAGAATTTCAACATATATTCAACGTATATACCATTCACTGGACAAAGCAGCAGAGGGTAGAGCGGTAGCTCTAGATATGTCTAAGGCTTTTGACAGGGTATGGCAGGAAGGTCTTCTCAGTAAAATCAGATCATACGGTATCACTGGTAGAATACTTAACATAATTAAATCCTTCTTAGATAAGAGAAAATCCAGGTTGTCCACGACGGTTGCACATCGAAACAATATGATATAAATGCGGGAGTGCCTCAGACCTTTATTATTCCTAATATTCATAAATGAGCTTCATGACAAAATTTCCTCTGAGATGGGTATATATGCTAATGACACCACGCTCTATAACAGGCACGATAGGAAAACAAATGAACACATATCTAAGGAAATGGCAGAACCACTAGAGGATGACCTCCAATCTGTAGTGGAATGGGGACAAAAATCGATGGTCACATTTAATGCTGCCAAGACTAAACTTGTTTCCTTCAATAATTACAAGAAACCTTCTCTAGCACTAATAGCAATGGCCAAAGATTCATTATCTGAAAGTACTTCTTTTAAACTCCTCAGCCTAACTTTCACAGGAAACATGAGTTGGAACAATTACATTGAGAACATTGCCAGGACCGCTACGAAGAAGGTAGGCTCTCTCTACGTGCTAGAAAGCTACTAACGCCCGAAAGAATCCTGTACCTCTATAAGGCCACCATTCGCCCATGTATGGAGTATTGTTGTCATATTTGGGCTGGTGTATCTGCTACTAGTCTCTCGCTCCTAGACAAGGTTATAAAAAAGAGTCGCCAACCTGATAGGTCCTGAACTGTCATCTAAGCTGCAGCCTCTGTCCCACCGACGAAACGTTGCATCTCTCTGCCTGTTCTATAAGTATTTTAATGGTGAATGCTCTGATGAACTGCAAGCACTTGTGCCCCCCACAATGTAAATACCCTCGACAAACCCGACAAGCAGCTAAATCCCACCCCTACACAGTGGAGATCCCTAGATGTAGGAAAGCTTTTTACTCCAGTATTTTCTTCCCCAGAATCGCTAGACTTTGGAATTCCATTCAAGCTCCCTGCTTCCCCAACTGTACTGACATGCAGAAGTTCAAGTGTAACGTGAACCGACATCTTACTGCCCAACTCCCTACATAGTACCCCGGTAGCTTATGTCCCTGATAGTACCCCCCTACACCAAAGTGACAATGTGCCTTGTTTGGAGTGAAAATGTAATAAAAAACACAAAAACATGGGGCACTCCTGTCAGTCATTTATAGGATGCGCGTTGTTGGCACTGACGGCTGAAGCATGTTGCAGGTGTCATCCCTGTAAGAACTCTAGTTTCGGTTCACCAAGTAACTATTTTATAGGACTTTTCCAGTTCACATCGGCCTGTTACTTTGATTTGGAAAATATTCTGAGTTCACATGTTTCTGTGAAAACTTACTAAATGAAGCAGAGAAAGAAAAAGAATGACAATTCTAGCTATTTTCTTTTCAGCATTCGTCCATATCGTATCTTGATTCAGTCACTAAAGCTGGATGCAACGTTCTGAATTAACAGTAACAGAATTTCCAGCATTATCTTAAAAAATGTAAGGTCCAATTAGTTCAATATCTCCTATAGCATATCATACTGTTACATTTTGGCTATGCAGTTCTTTAGGAATTTCTCCAGTTCAAATATAATAACGAAAGTTCTATTAATTAACTGTTCCATCCAGATGAAAATGGGCTCCATCACTCATTAAAAAATGAGGTTGTCATTTGTTCAAAAAATCTCTTATCTGACGTGCAAAGTAAAACCGCTTCTCATAGTCCACTTGCTGAAGCTGACAGAAATTGAGCTCTTTATGTTAATGCACCTTGTAGAGCAAACACTAATTCCAAGAGCACAGAATGTTTCCAAGCAAATTGCTTCAAATTTCTGAGAATAGCTTCTCAAATGTGCTCCACATTATGTGGGTTTTTTACTGTTCTTGGTGCCCCACGATGCTTTTTATTCTCCATTAGGCCTTCTGTGCGAAGAGAATGAACTCAGTTTGGTCCTGGATATGACCTTAAACTATATCCGTTTTAAGGCCCCAGCTTGTGGGCTTTGGGGAGTGTGGAGCTACCCCTTAATTGCCATTGCTCCCAGGTCAACTCTGACCTGGAGTGATACTACCTGTTAGGGTCCCAACTATGGGTTAAATAAAAACTGACTTGAAAAAAAAAAAAACAAATATATTCTATTAAAAAATTTTTCTTCAAAATCAATGGATTTGGCATTAAATAACCTGAAAAGGGTTGATATGCCGTAAAACGAAAACAACCAACCAACCTGAACTCAGTTTAGAATTGTGTCTCTTTTAAGAACTGCTTGATGTCGAGTTAGGTTAAGATGCAGAAGAAATTATCTCTGAACAACTCGTTACTTTCACATAGCTCTTGTATGCAAAAATCTTATGTTTAATTGTCCACATTTTGAAATTTTATCTGAAAGAAATAAAATATTTTATTAGTCAATTATAAAATGGCACGGTACCTATTTTATGTATTTCTCATAATATGCAGTAGATTAATAGCATTTTCAAAAACACTTGTTATTTCTGCCCACCTTGTATAATCTATACGTTCAGTTTGTATATATAATGTAAGTGCTGAATTTATATATATAATGTAAATATTGAGTTTGTATATATAATGTAAGTGTTGACTTTGTATAGATAATGTAAATATTGAGGTTGCATGTATAATGTAAGTGTTGAGTTTGTATTTATACAGTATATGTGTTTAGTTTGTATGTATAATGTAAGTGTTTAGTTTGTATATATAATGTAAGTGCTGAATTTATATATATAATGTAAATATTGAGTTTGTATGTATAATGTAAGTGTTGACTTTGTATAGATAATGTAAATATTGAGGTTGCATGTATAATGTAAGTGTTGAGTTTGTATTTATAATGTAAGTGTTAAGCTTGTATATATACAGTATATGTGTTTAGTTTGTATGTATAATGTAAGTGTTTAGTTTGTATGTATAATGTAAGTGTTGAGTTTGTATAGATAATGTATGTGTTCAGTTTGTATATATAATGCAAGTTCTGAGTTTGTATATATAATGTAAATATTGAATTTGTATAGATAATGTATTGTTCAGTTTGTATATACTGTATAATGTAAATATTGAGTTTCTATTAATTCCCTGAATAGAATAGTTTACACCACTCCTATGTCCATTACAAAGATTAAATAAAGATATATCGATACTAAATCATTTGTCTTGAATATTTACTCCAATTTTGAACAAATCTATGAAATGATATTTATACATAAAAATGCCTTTAATTTAAAGCAAGCTAAAATGGCCTTAAGAGGAAATTTAAATTCAGGATGCATAATTTTGTTAGTCTATATAAGGTGAAAAGTTGAGTTTGTATATATAATGGAGGTGTTGGTTTTATATATACAATGTAAGTGCTGATTTTGTATATATAATGCAAGTGTGTTTAGTTTCTATATATAATATAAATGTTGAGCTTGTATATACAATGGATATTTTGCGTTTATATATATATAATGTATGTGTTCAGTTTGTATATGTATGTCTCAAAAACACCTGTTATTTCTGCCTCACCCTGTATATGTGTAACGAATCAGTGTCTGTATTTGATGTATTTCTAATAATATAGGTTAGAGTAATAGCAATTAAAAAAAAACATCTGTTATTTCAGCACTACCTTGTATTTAGATTCAGTCACTAGAGCCAAATATGGTTATCGAACAGTTGGCCCTGGTGAGTTAAATTACATATATGTAATTAATCAGTGTCCCATATTGTGAGAGCGTGGCGCTTATAAAAACTTCTTTATCGCTTTCAATCAACTTTATTACTAAACGAAGACATTAACATGTCGTTTTAATCCCAGTTATTTAAAAGGAACGTTACTTACAGCTGATATAGGAATAGATAGGCACATTCGCAATCCATGTTACCAGTGGCGACATCTAGTCTTCTCAGCCAGACAGCGAGTGTTCTCTGTTATTTGATCCTTTTGCAACGCATTCTTCTGACTTGGACCCTCTTTTCCTTGTTGAGAAAAATAGTAAAAAATCTCAACAAATATCAATAACTAAAAAAAAAATGAAATAATAATGGTGTAAATATACTATGAAGAATACTTCCCTCTGTAAGGTGGTTTCAGCGGAAGTAGACGTAAGTATATAAGTGAAAATTAGTCCGACTTCCGGTATGCATGACTATTTTTGGAGCAGCAGTCAAACCGGGAAAAAATGTAGAAATTACTGAAATCAAATGAAAAATGCATAGTTTCCAAAAAAATTCACTGATACTTGGCATAAAGTGTGACCCTAGCAAAATTCTTTTTTTTTTTTTATTACATTTTCACCCCAAGCAAGGCACATTGCCACTTTGGTGTAGGGGGCTACTATCAGGGGCAACAACTACTGGGGTACTATGTAGGGATTTGGGCAACAAGATGTCAGTTCACATTGCACTTGAACTTCTGCACGTCAGTACAGTTGGGGAAGCAGGGACCTGGAATGGAATTCCAAAGTCTATCGGTTCTGGGGAAGAAACTACTGGAGTAGAAAGATCTTTTACATCTAAGGATCTCTACAGTGTGGGGGTGGGATTTAGCAACCTGTCGGGTTTGTCGAGGGTGTTCACGTCGTGGGGGCACAAATGCTTGCAGTTCATCAGAGCATTCACCATTACTTGTAGAACAGGCAGAGGGATGCAACGTTTCATCAATGGGACAGAGGCTGAAGCTTAGATGCCAGTTCAGGGCCTATCAGATTTGCGACTCTCTTTTGAACCTTGTCTAGGAGCGAGAGACTAGTGGCAGATGCACCAGCCCAAATATGACAGCAATACTCCATACATGGGCAAATGGTGGCCTTATAGAGGTACAAGATACTTTCGAGTGTTAGTAGTTTTCTAGCACGGTAGAGAATCCACCTTCCTTGCAGCAGCCCTGGCGATGCCTTCAATGTAATTGTTCCAACTCATGTTTCCTGTGAATTTTAGGCCAAGCAGTTTGAAAGATGTACTCTCAAATAAAGAGTCGTTGGTCATTACTATAGGTGGTAGAGAAGGTTTCTTGAATGAAACTAGTTCAGTCTTGGCGGCATTGAACATGACCATCCATTTTTGTCCCCCATTCCACTACAGATTGGAGGTCATCCTCTAGTGTTTCTGCCATTTCCTTAGATATGTGTTCATTTGTTTTCCTGTCATGCCTGTTATACAGTGTGGTGTCATCAGCATATATACCCATCTCAGAGGCAATTTTGTTGGGGAGGTCATTTATGAATATCAGGAACAGTAGAGGTCCAAGGATAGATCCCTCAGGAACTCCTGCATTTATATCATATTGTTTCAATGTACGACCGTCGAGGACAACCTGGATTTTTCTCTTGTCTAAGAAGGATTTAATTATGTTAAGTATTCTACCAGTGATACTGTATGATTTAATTTTCCTGAGGAGACCCTCATGCCATACCCTGTCAAAAGCCTTAGATATATCTAGAGCTACTGCTCTGCCCTTCCCCGCTTTGTCCAGTGAATGGTATATACGTTCAGAGATTACAGTTAGTATGTCTGCTGTGGAACGGGCTTGTCTAAATCCATATTGTTGCTCAGTCAGAAGTTTAGCATCTGTAAGGTGATGAACTAGAGAATGGTTAATTAAGGTCTCAAATATTTTGGCAAAAAGTGGGAGGAGGCTAATGGGGCGATAATTTAATGGGTCAGTTCTTTCACCAGAATTCTTGAATACTGGTACCACAAAAGCAGTTTTCCAACAGTCCGGAAAGCAAGATTCATTAAGGCATTTGTTCTAGAGTTTAGAGAGAACTGGAGCTACTTCGGCTGAGCACTTTTTTAATAGCACAGCTGGGATGAGATCATGTCCACATGCTTTTGAAGTGTCAAGGTTTTTTATGATAGCATGCACCTGAGCAGGGGTGATTTTCAGATCATCTAGCGTGGCGTCTGTCCGCATAGGAAAGTCAGGTAGGGGGTAGTTGGAAAGGTCCAGTATGGAGTTTGAGGCAAACCAACTGGCAAGCATGTTAGCCTTGTCGGTTGCTGAGGAGACAACCTCATGATTGTTGGTTAGTGGGGGAATTGTTGATTACCCATTATTTACTACACTGTTGTAGATTTTCCAGAAGTCTCGAGTTCCTAGTTTTTGTGCTTCGATGCGTTTTTTTTTTTTTTTGTTCTTTTTTTTACACAGTGGTCATTATGTTTTTTAGTGGTTTCCGTAAATTCTCTCTTAGCTGTCGGTATTTCTTTCTTAACGTTATTTCTAGCTTCTATATACTTCAGTCTGTTTGAACTGGACTTATGTCGGTTAAATCTGCGGTATGCATGCTGCCTTTGAGCAATGGCAGTAGCATAAGTCGAAGTAAACCATTGGGAAGAGTGTGGCTTGCTATAAAATTTCCACATGGGAACATGTGCTTCGATTGCAGTTTTGAACAATTTGGTGGTCTCGTTTGCGCACTGTTCAGCAGGAAGAGACAAAATATTTCCCCATGGGGCATCTCTGATAAGATCTCTGATGGCTTCCCAGTCAGCCTTTTTTTGAGCACTGGCTCTTCAGTTTTGGCTGTAGAGTTTAGGGCGATTTCAACCATTATCACTGCATGATCAGTGTTCCCAAGTGGGCTGTCAGCATTCATTATACAATCATCGGGAACTGTGGTCAAAAATAGATCTAGAAGTGATGCATGTTGTTCTTGCTGGTCAGGGAAACGGGTTGGAAACGTAACAATTTGTGATAGGGAATGAGATATAGAGAAGCTATAAGTTGTGCTACTCACTGCATCTGTGTAAGTAGAGAATTCAAGCCAGTTTTTGTGGTGGACATTAAAGTCACCAAATACATGTATTTGTGCGCTAGTGTCGAGGGACAGTGCCGTGTCTATGCTGTCAGATACTTTGTTTATTATGGAGCAGTCCTGAGTCGAGGGAGAGCGGTAGAGAAAATAATAGTAGCTAATATTGTGTTGCATGTTTAGTCTAAAGCACATAAAGGCTTGATCATCTGTTTCTAGGTTTGTTTCTCTAGTCAAGGGAAGGGTATTACGAATGTAAACTCCAAGTCCGTGCATATGTCTGTCAGCGTCCTTACGGCAGAGTGGGAGATATCCAGGCATGTTAAAGTGGTTAGAGGGAATGGAGGAGTGTAGGTTAGTCTCACTTAGTGCTAAGATATCCGGGGTATTTGTTAAGAGAAATGCTTCAACATCAGCTAAATTAGTTCTAAGCCCACGGATATTTGTGAATGCAAGCCTCAAGGGAGGAAGCAAGTTGGATTTGTTTGGCCCTAAGCCTGGTTTAAGCTTATTTTTAGATTGTACTGTCGTCATATTTTTTTAAGAGTTTCAGTTTTGGTAAGGGGAAGCTGAACAAGAGGTTATACAGAGCATCAGACATGCATCACAAGTAGACCATCAGCTGACCTTTCTACAATTAGGATTGTGGCCTCAGGAAAGCCCACCGGGGATGAGTGCAGGGTCCCTTTCCATGCGCAACATGGCACTACAAACATCCCAATATTTTACAACTGTTGATGGAGCAGCCGCTCTGAGCGCTACCAAAGAGTTAGGGCGCCTGTACTACCAGTCGCAAACAGCAGCCAGGAACTGTCAATCCGGTACCCTCAACCCATCAGAGGAAGGTCAACCCAACTATATATTGCTTGCATTTGTAACATGGTCGTTACTTTTTATCTGTGTCGTTACATTTTAAACCTCTCGGACTCACATGCTGTCTGGTACTGTCGCAAAGGAAGAAACAAATAAAAAGAGGAAAGCAATAAAAATCCCTCCCAGCATTTTTTTTAAATACAAATGAAATGCATTTATTCATGGTTCTTCCAAAACAATGCATTTCATTATATTTCCAAAGTATTTTTGCATATACATGGGCTTTCTATCTCTGTTATTATCACCTCATGCTGGCACTAGCCAGCACTTTCTCGGCCCCGACTTTCACACGTCCGTCTTGCCCAGCATATGATTTGTTTTTCTCTTTGACCATGTGGTGTATTTTTTAAATTCCTTCTCTTTTGACGCAAGCTCGCACACACTTGCTAATTTGCATACGTAATTTAACGGCTGCTGCTGCTGTTAATATTTTTGCTAGCCAACTATCCTACAATTGCTGCTGACTTTTTCACATCTACTTATCCGCGCTCTGTTACAGTGTTTACAAGGTTCTGATATCCGAAGAAATAGGGAAAATCGATTTTACTTTATTATAGATAGAAAAAAAGAATAAGTGTTTCCAGTTACAAGTAAAAAAAAAAAAAAAAAAAAAAAAAAAGGAAAAGAAATAATATTTTTTAACCGATCAAATATAACTTTATGGATTACATACAGGATTCAGTTTAAAATTTCATAGATTTCCCGAGCTTAACAAGTTGCATTCGAAGAAAGTCAAAGGTTACATTGCTGTGCAAATTACGTTCAAGATGGGAAACAGTAGTCGAAATAATACAAACAATCTTATCATTTATTATTTCTCATCTCCAAATTTCTGAAACATTATAAATTAATCTTAAGATATATATTATTCCACGTATGCTTCTAGAATACGAATTCCAAGGTTATGGGGGGGGGGTTATGAAGCATAAAAACGATGCTGTTGTTTTTTATATTTAATATTTTATTTTTAATATTTCAAGCGTCCTCAGTTTGTGATCATTTATTTTGTGATCAAGAGCGGAGGACCGCTTGAAATATAAAAAAATACAAAATATTAAATATCAAAAACAACATCGTTTAACCACCCATAACCCTGAAAATAAGTGCCATACAAAGGGGAAATGTATGCTTATATGTCCAGCTAAAACTTGAATAATACACAACAAACACCCACAAAGTTCGTATTTGAAAAATACACAACAAACAGAGGAATGGGCTGATTGAAGACGAAAGAAGAGTAAGGAGGGGGAGTAGAAAAGTGGCTAATTTATAAAGATCACAGTCATGGACGCGAGAAAAATTTGTTTAGGCACGAAAAATAGTTTCATGTTGTTTTCATTATATATTAGTAAATGAAAAATAATTTTCAATAAAAATCCAGTTAATATTATGCATCTAAAATTGAGAAAAGCACGATTGAAAATTGTCAACGTTATGTGAAAGAAGCTGAAGTAAAAATAAAAAAAAGTGACTACCGAATTTCGCCTGATGTGTTTATCTAACAGCGTAACTAGAATTTTAACTCGAAATTATTCCTTATTCAATAATATTTATTAATAATAAAATAAATTAATAGCATTTAACGAAAACTAGATACGGGCAAAATGAATGCCGCTGCTCAAAATGTATAAACATTTTGACCCCCTCCCTTTATTTAAAAATTCACCAAAAATCAGGAAATTAACCAATTTTAATGAAATTTTCAGATAATTATCAAATAATGATCGCGGAATATAATGAACTAATTATTTTTTTTTTTATCTAAATTTGAGTAGAAATGTATTATTTTGTTTAAACAAAAAATATCTTTACTAAAGTTATAATTTTCAGTAGTAAATAAAAAACGCAAGAATTTATTTTTGCTATATATATATATATATATATATATATATATAGAATTTAGGAAAACTCGTCCCGGGAAAACTCGTCTCGGGAAAACTCGTCTCCGGAAAACTCGTCTCCGGAAAACTCGTCTCGGGAAAACTCGTCCCCTTTCGCTAAGTAGGAAAACTGGTCCCGTATTGAATAAATATCGATTGAAAACACATTTTATAATCGTTCTTGAAGGAGATATTGTTTTTTAAAATAAACTATAACCCCCCCCAATGTTTTTTTTAAAAATATTTTTACTTGTTTAATTTTTTTTTTTTTTTTAATATAAAATCGATTTTCTAAGTGTCCGTTTTCTAAGTTCTTAGTGGTTTAACTTATTTTAAAGCGTTTATTATGTTCATACAAAGTTTATTACAAGTTTTTTTTTGTTCTTATTTTAACGATGTTTTTTGGAGTCATAAAAACAATAATAAAAAACAAAACCCAAAAATTAAAAAGAGCGATTCGATTCTTCGTTACGCTTTTGGTTTTGTTTTTTAATTATGATAGTTTTTTGTTGTTATGTTTTTGTTTTCTGTCATACCAAATGCACTCATGCGTTATTTAAAATTATGATTTTATCAATTATCAACATTTATTGTCGTCCTGTCAAATTTTGCAAAAATTAACTAATAAATTAAAAGCGAAATATTTTTTTGGCGCGAGAGATGCCATGTGCTAACAATCTCTCGTTAACTCATTTTTAATTTTTTTAATTTTTACTTCAAAATTCTAAAATCAATCATTAAGAGAGAAAGTAATCACTAAATAAATTTATTAATCAATTTTATTGAAAACTCCGCTATCGTTTATCAAGAATCTTTTTAATTTCATTTTTTGTTGGTTGCTTTTCGAAGGGAGATATAGGTTTTATCCCCCCCTCTCTCTCTAAATTATATTTTAAAAAATATTAAAATTTATTATTTTCTTTTTAAAACCAAATCTCCCTCAGTAATTTCTTTAATTTTCTATTTTTTAGCGATTATCAAGACCTCCTAAGATGTGATATACCGGGCATTATTTCTCGTTCTCCCGTAACACTCGACATGTTTTTTGTTTGTTTTTTGTTTTTTTTTTCTTTACCAAATAAACGATTCCAAACAAATTAAATAAACAACATAGTCGGCGAGGTAGAAAAATCGATTTTACCCTTTTATAAACAACAGTATATAAGTAAATTCTTTTTATATTGATATAAAAAAATATGCGGTCTCGTTTATGAACATAATAAACGCTTTTATTAAAAACACAAAAAAAAAAAACATTAAACAAGTAAAAATATTTTTTTTTAAATATTATGGGGGGGTATAGTTTATTTTAAAAAACAATATCTCCTTCAAGAACGATCATAAAATGTGTTTTCAATCGATATTTATTCAATACGGGACCAGTTTTCCTACCTAGCGAAAGGGGACGAGTTTTCCCGAGACGAGTTTTCCGGAGACGAGTTTTCCCGAGACGAGTTTTCCCGAGACGAGTTTTCCCGGGACGAGTTTTCCCGGCACCATATATATATATATATATATATATATATATATATATATATATATATATATATATATATATAAAACAATAAACGTAATGCTCCTGTAAAAATTATTATTTTTGTATTGTTACAAATTACGATGCTTTATTTTTATATATATATATATATATATATATATATATATATATATATATATATATATATATATATATATATATATATATATATATATATATATATATATATATAAATAAAGCATCGTAATTTGTAACAATACAAAAATAATAATTTTTACAGGAGCATTACGTTTATTGTTTTTTTATTTAATTCAATATCTTAGGACTTTACTAATTATCTTTGAAATAGTCCCAGAAAATTAATATTTATCTTTTAAAGGATTTTTACAATAACTTCAAAATTTAGCTGAATTGGTTAGCTCGCCGTGAAAACATTTGTCATAACTTTTTTTTTTTTTTTTTTCACGTGTCCAAATATATCTTTTTTCCCTTTAGGAAATTAACTTTAGTCTCTAATCTTTCAAATACAATAAAAAAAGTAGCCGGAAACCTACAAAAAAATTATGATAAATGGGCGTTCAAAACTAGGTCCCCCTATTTTTGCCCGCTGATTTTTGCCTGTACCTAACGAAAACAAGAGCATAAAGGCTACTTTTAATGCATAAACAGGTTAATTTTTTTTTTTTTTTTGTCGTGTTCTTTCGCGGCCGCGATCTTTATAAATTGCCGAAAAGTATTATAAACATGTCTTACAATAGTTTCAATTAAAAGACTATCAGCAAAGTAAACGAAGCCAAAAGCAGAAACAGCTGTGGCCATTTTCAATATTTAATGACCCTCCACAAAAAAAAAAAAAAATAAGTCAGTAATCAACATTTTATATAAGTGTATTCTCGGTAGTAGTTTAAACGGTACTTGTACAGTTTAGTCAAGACATTAAAAAAATGAAAATATCGAAAAAAGTTTAAATTGTATGTATTCATTATGGAACGAAGTTCTCCGAAAAAAAATCTAGTAGTTTTTGTTGTTTGTTTGTTTTTTTACAGCAGAAAAAAAAAACACGTTTTTATGAGAGCGCGTTGAAGGCAGCCATCTTGGATTAAAAAAAAAATTGTTTGACTTTTAGAAACGCCAAAGAGAGATAACTTCAGTTAAAGCGCTGACACTCCTTCCCATCTTTAATAATAGCTTTTCTTCCTAAAAATCGAGCATTTTGCTCGGTATCACGACAAATTGTTTTTTTGCTGTAAAAAAAACAAAAAAAAACTACTTGATGAAATTAAGTGAATTTTTTTTTCGGAGAACTTCATTCCATAACGGATACATACAATTTAAACATTTTTCGATATTTTCATTTTTTTAATGTCTTGACTAAACTGTACATGTACCGTTTAAACTTAATACCGTATTTTACGTAGCAAATCTTTCCATTTTTGTCGCGTGTAAGTTTCTTTATTAATGTATAGAATACAATGGAAAGCGTTAATTATTATTAATATTAAATTCACTGAACATTTTGAGTCAGTTTCCACACCTATAAATCAAGTAATGTGCGGTAATCTGGAAGAAAGAGAGAGAGAGCCTGTTTCCTTCGTTTGACGGTATGTGGCGTTACTGTCTGTCCACCCTACGGAAGCACAAAATGTATATAATGGCACCATTGAAATAAAACTAAATGTTTTTGTTATATTTTATTTTTAAACATGTTTTTTTGTTTGTTTTTTTTGCAAACATATTTAAGTTTTTTTTTTTTTTCAAACATATTTACGTTTTTTTTGTTTTTGCAAACATATTTAAGTTTTATTTTTCCAAACATGTACGTGTTGTTGTTTGTTTATTTTCAAACATTTACGCTTTTTTGTTTTTTGTTGTTTTTACGTCTTTAAGAGAACATCATTTAAAGAATAGTACTCAAGAAAACACGAATTTAGGAAAACTCGTCCCCAGAAAACTCGTCTCCGGAAAACTCGTACCCGGAAAACTCGTACCCAGAAAACTCGACACCGGAAAACTCGTCCGCTTTTGCTAGGTAGGAAAACTGGTCCCTTATTGAATAAACATCGATTGAAAACACATTTTATGACCGTTCTTCAAGAAGATATTGTCTTTAAAAGAGAATACACATCCCATAATATTAAAAAAAAAAAAATGTTTTTACTTGTTTTAAAACTATATCTACCTCAGTATTTTTTTAATTTTCGGACATTTTTTGTTAAAAATTATTTACTAAGTAATGTCGAGTGAACACTGCAACAGTGCAACACTGCAACACTGCAACATTACTTGTTATTTCTTTTTAACTAAATAAACTCTTTAAAATAAGTTTAAACGCCAAAAACTTACAAAGCTAGGTAGAAAACGAAAACTTAGAATATTACCTAAAAATATATAAATTTATTTTCTTTTGGAAGGGGAGTCATTTTAAAACTATATCTAGCTTAATATTTCTTTAATTTTCTATTTTTGAGCAATTATCCCCCTAAGACGTGATCCTCTTATGCCCGACATTTTTTCTTCATAAGTAACACTCGACATTACTTTTTTTCTTTTTTTTTTACTAAATAAACTCTTTAAAATAAGTTAAAAGACCCCAAACTTTCAAAGCTAGGTAGAAAACGAAAACTTAGAAAAATTAATTTAATTTTTTTTTAAACAACAGTAAACAAGTAAAAATATTTTTAAAAAAATATTATGGTATGTGTATTCGCTTTTAAAGACAATATCTTCTTGAAGAACGGTCATAAAATGTGTTTTCAATCGATATTTATTCAATAAGGGACCAGTTTTCCTACCTACCAAAAGGGATCGAGTTTTCCGGGGACAAGTTTTCCTAAAATCATAGGCAAATGTGTAATTCAGTGGCGTAAATTATTTAACTGACAAAAATTTATAAAAATTATTTATTTTTCTATGAAACACATTATTAGACTCTAAAGCTGAAATAAAACCCGAAAAATTTAATGTTTATTATTTTTTCAACATTTTTTTTTATTAGACTAAATTTGATATGGGCAATTAATTGCTGCTTATTGCTTCGGTAGGGGGGCATTGTTTTTAACGCCGGTTAATCATAATAATTTTTTACATTTTCGAGTACTTTTTTACTGTGTTTAAGAAATTATAGTTTAAAGTTATTTTCTCAAAGAAAAAAAGTGTGTGAAATAAAAAATACATTGAATAATTTTATCTCAAATCTGAAAAACCCTAGATTTCATGTAAAAATTCATTATGAAAAAAATCGCGTTTACATTTTTTTTGGCAAGTTTTCTGGAATTGTTTCCAAGTTAAGTATTAAGTTAAAGTCTTAAGATAATGAATTAATACAATAAATGTACTTAACTTTTGCTAAAAAAAAATAGTAATAATAATTATCTAAAAATGTATCATTGGTAGGAATGAGTAGTGTTTATCGTATGCATAAAACCTCTGGCGACAAAATTCAAATATGTATGAAAGGACAAATTAGACATAATTTATGTCTTTATTTAACATTATTTCGGCATACAGAGCGACTTTTTTTTTTTTTTTTTTTTTTTTTTTAGTCGCAGACCCTCCTTCCTTCATTTAAAAATGCATAAAAGTTAATTAAATTCATTAATTATACTACTGACAATTTATTCTTTGAAAAAAAAAAGTTAGTACCATTATTTATTAATATTAATACAGAATTACAAGTGGTTAAAAAAACAATTTATAATCATTGAAAAAATTACACACTGAAAAAGTACAGACTTACGTTAAAATTTATCATAATGGTTACGTGAAATTTAAAGTTGATTAACACAAAAAGGCGTGTAGTTGAAAAGAGAAGGAGGGTGGGCAAAACAGACTGGTTTTCTTTTCAACTCTGTACATCCGTACTTACCAACATGGAACGTTCGTATATTTTTTGCCATTTTTTAGTTAAATTATTTTTCTATGTTCCTTTTTTCAATTTCATTTTTTTTTTTACTTTATTTTCCAAGATTATATGAACATTATTTTACGTTGATAATTATACGTTTTGCGTGCGATGGAAATATTAGAATCTTACATGTAAAGATTACGTTAAAAATGTAAGCGTAAAAAAAAAGTAGAAATAAATTTTGCAATTATAAGTTTTTTTGTGTGAAAATATTAAATAAACAATGCTTAATTCAATGATAATATCGGTAGTTCGAAAAAATAATTTTTTCTTCGAGTTTTATCGCATTCATTAATACGGACTTCAGGGGATTTTTCCGTAATGTTCCTGTAAAAATTATTGTATTTTATTTTATTGTTACAAATTACGATGCTTTATTTATATAAAAAAAGCAAAAATAAATTCTTGCGTTTTTTATTTACCACTGAAAACCATAACTTTAGTAAAGGTATTTTTTGTTTAAACAAAATAATACATTTTCAATAAGATTTAAATAAAAATAATGAGTTCAATATATTCCGCGATCATTATTTGATAATTATCTGAAAATTTAATTAAAATTGGCTAATTTCCTGATTTTTGGTAAATTTTTAAATAAAGGGAGAGGGTCAAAATGTTTATACATTTTGAGCAGCGGCATTCATTTTGCCCATACCGGAACTAAATGTACGAAAATCGAGGCTGCCATCTTGTTTTGAAAATTTGGCCTTTCTAAGTACAGGTTGGCTTTTTTGAGACCAAATTTGGCCTTTTTTATGCTCTTGCATGGAACCATGATTTTGGCCGCCGTTTTTTTTGGGTGTCTTTTTCTAAATGTGCACTTCAAGTGCGTAAATTATTGTTAAGACATTCGTCATTTTTTTTTTTTTTTCATAATGAAATTCTTTTTTTAACAAATTATTATGTTTTTTTTTAATTAATTATTTTGGAGGAAGTATTTGGTCAGGCTTAACGTTACTTAACTTTGGTGAGCTGACGGGAACCAGTGTATCAAACGTGATTATGCCGTATATATATATCATCATTATTCAAGGTTATAAGTATGCAAAAAGTATATAATAAAACAACAACGACAGGAAAAAGCAAGATATTTTATTAAAGTATAGTGTGAGAAATTCCATATACAACCGCCATCTTTCTTGTTTAGGCCGGCCACACAGTTCTATTAGCCGGTCTGTGATTGGTTTAAATTTGAATGTGTCAGGTGATTTGACTTGGCGCGCTTTTTGTATCATGCTATTATTTTTCTGTCTAGCAGAAACACGGCATCGGGATAGACTCAAACACAGCGGCTCTCACTGAAGGGAGCCAAGACAATTCCTTCATGGACACCAAACAGTCGGTGAATGAAGGACACATCTCTACAAGCAGAGACAACTTATATTGCTGAATTTATCCTAATTGAGGATGACATTCAATAACTGTTCTGCCTGTTTATTTTCCAAATATTGGATCTTATCTCGTTTCATCTTGAGTCCCAAGGGACTCACATTATGTCTGATTATAGGCGTCATCATTCCCGCCGTGTTCACCATGAACATCATGGATCCTTCCAAAGGAACAATGAACTAACATTCCAACAATAGGAATTCAAACTAAAGGCTCCATGCGTATGGGGACAAATCAGATCACCGTTTTGCAAAGGACATTACCAGAACCAAAGAACTTTCATTGCTGTTATTTGTGAATAAATTTTGAGTTTAAAGGTATGGCTTTTCTTTGTGGAAAGGGAGGAAATTGAGTTGTGTGAGAAATTTCTTACAATAGGTAAACAAATTACATAGTTACAACAATAACAAAGCTACCGTTTCGGTCAAATGTTTATCTATAATTTATATATATATATATAAAAGCAAATAGTTAATAAAACATTTTTTATTTTATTTTATATATATATATATATATATATATATATATATATATATATATATATGCACACACACACACACACACACACACACACACACAGAGGGCGGAACGATTAAGTTGTCACCCTTAGGAAAGCAATACTACAGCTTTATTTTAAAACTTTTATTGAAAAAATCAATTCAGGTAACTTGATTATGTAGTAGAGTGTACATCTATTCTGTGTAGCCGCCTTCAATCTCAATCACCGCCTTGATACAGGTCCAGAATTGGGAGCATGCCTTTTCCACAAGTGCTGGTGGGAGCTTGGCGAATACTGTATATATATATATATATATATATATATATATATATAGTAAGTTATAAAATATATATGGCGGTTAAGCTACACTGAATATTCCACGTTTCATCCACTCTAGGACTCTTCAGGCTTATGTGCATAAGAGTCCTAGAGTGGATGAAACGCGGAATATTCAGTGTAGCTTGATCACCATATATATTTTATAATTTACTAACTAGCTCTACCTACGTATTGAGCACTTTTGAAGTAAATACTTAAAGTTTACACATAAATTTATACTTTCATATAACAATTTTATGTGAGTAAATGAAGTAATTATATATATATATATATATATATATATATATATATATATATATATATACCCTCTGATATAAAAAATATACCTTCTGATGAGAAGGAACGTATTTCTTTCGAAACCCTGCAGATTAAGAATAATCCACTTAATTTGTGTTTCCTTTTTGAAAATTAAATATGTTTTTAACTCTTGTTAAAGTGTTTTTTTTTTTTAGCATATTATTTTATTAATGTATTATTTTTTTAGCAGGTGTATCTGAGACTACAACAGCACTTATAAGAGAAATATATTATTGGGCGTAATATTATGATACTTAAAGTGTTGGGGGTGAATTATAGGGGATGCAGCAGTATAAAAAGTAGGGGAATAAGATTGAAGAAAAGTGGATTAAAAAAATAAAATCTATATAATTATAAAACTCAAATGACCTTGTAACGAGTAATGTAACCCACTTCCCGGTTTACGACATCCGGTTGTGCATGCGCGCATAAACATTAACCCATAACAACGTAAACAAATAAACACAAATCGCTTCTTTTGCAGATTTTGACCTGCGCACTGAAATATTAACGTTATTATTTCGAAATTATTATTTAGCATAGGAAGACTAGGGGTGTTTTGCAAATATTCTTTATTACAACTATACTGTCGCTATTTTCTTACAACTAAACAACTTTAACCCGTTGACAAACATAAGAACAATTGTAGTAAAGCCAAGACTACTACTACTACTACTACTACTACTACTAATACTACTACTACTACTCTCTATCCGTCCCTTTTCCTTCCTTCCTTCCTTCCTTCCTTCTTTTTTTATTTTTTGTTTACATATCTAGATACAAAATAGTTGTGTGAGAACGGTGAATTTGTTGACACATTTACTAATCTGTTTCAATATTAGTTTTATTTTATTTTTATTTATTTAGGTTTTATTTTTTCGCTTCAGGTTTTATTAATTATCTTTTTAGATTTTAAGTTTCTATAACTTGGTTGAAGGATTCCAATATGCGTTTTTCATTCTTATATTTCTCATCGGTAGGTTCATGTGCGTTTTTGCTGCTAAATGACTTTCGTCGGCATTCGATTCGTAGGAAAATAATGTTTAATTTTCGATTTTTGAGTGATTATTCGGAATAATAGGTATCTTTACACGAATAGGGAGGGGTTTTTTTTCATGTTTGAGTGAGTTTTCATTTTAATATACTTTCATAGAAATGTTTCTTTACGTCACAAGTGTCACGCTCATACATGAATTTCATAGCTAATATAACATACTGACCCAACAGGTCACGGGTAGTCTAGTAAAAAACAATAAAACAAAACTAATTAGGATGTAACGAGTCAAGTGATAGAAAGTAAAAATGAAAATGGATGAAGAGATATGAAGAAATAAAATAAAGAAAGAAAAATATAGAGCATACAAAATAAAAATAAAATTATATTGAAGGATATTAAATCAAATGAAAATTCGATGAATAAGAGGTTATCCAGTTGGGTACAGTTCACTAAGGTCAGATGTGGGAATGCAAGTGGTCAAGCCTTTAAAACAGGTCCTTATTGGATGCTGAACCAGTGACGAAATATTTTTAAAGTCCAATGCCGATATAGCAGCAGTCGAATAGCGCTATGATTAGAAGCTCCGACTGTCATTTAGGCGGTTGGGTTTCAATCCTGGCTTGAGGTAGTTGCTTGTCTAGTTGCACTGACTGACGAGCTGTGAAACAGCGAAACAGTACTCTCTCTCTCTCTCTCTCTCTCTATATATATATATATATATATATATATATATATATATATCACTTTTGAATAACACCGAACGTATTGCCATAATTAATTGCTATGTATCAAACGGGGGGACATGTTGGGAAATTCTAACCTCCAAACGCATATATAGAAAACCCACATTTACAGCGCAATGCATTAGCTGGGTTTCGTTCTCCCCTAAAATCAGAAAATTAAATCTGGTTAAAACTCTAGTGCATCAGGCTTTGATGATCTGCTCTAGTACTAAACTAGATACGAAACTCCAAAACATAACTCACATCCTTACATCATTTGTAGACATTTATGCTGACAACACTACCATTTATGGTAGCACATCTAAGACAGTAAACGACCAAGTTCTCTCCAATTCTCTCTCCTCTGATCTTGATCACGTAGTACAATGGGGAAAGGAGTGGCTGGTTACTTTTAATGCATCTAAAACCAAGCTTCTCTCTTTACATCATCAACATTCTAATCCACATTTGGCATCAATTGAAATGAATGGCTCTCGTCTTCAGGAGGCCTCAAGTTTTGACAAACTTCTGGGTTTGACCATTACTCCTGATCTTAAATGGAACACGTACATCAAATCTGTTGCCAAGGCCGCTGGAAAAATGGTGGGATCTTTCTATCGATCCGGTAGATATCTCACTGCTGATGCTATTCTCTATCTATATAAGAGCCAGGTACGTCCAAGGATGGAATACTGTTGCCACATCTGGGCAGGAGCTGCTAGAAAGGACTTGGCCTGCCTTGATAGAGTTCAAAATAGACTTCGTAGCCTCGTAGGAGATGTCCTTTTCTCCTCCTTGCAACCTCTATCTCACAGAAGAGATGTTGCGAGTTTGTCTCTGATGTACCGTTATTTTCATGGAAAGTGTTCGACTGAGCTTCAATCTATGGTCCCCCCTCGCCAAACTTTCACAAGAAACACTCGTCTAGCTGTAAACACTATCAATAATTCCCCCCACTCTTTATCTATGCCTAAACCTAAACGTAGATTCCATGAACAAAGCTTCTTTCTTAGAACTGCACGCCTGTGGAATTGTCTTCCGATTTCCTGCTTTCCGGCTGACTACAATATGGTTTTGTTCAAGTCTAAAGTAAATAAGTTCTTGATGAGCCGTTCCATATAAGTTATCAAATTTACCAAATTTTCATTACTAATGATTACTATATTGTCCAATTTCTACTGTATACTCTTTAACCCTTATCCTTGAGTGACCTCTGGGCCTTGATAATGTGGTGATGCCTTTGTAAAAAAAAACAAAAAAAAACTGAGATCCTTTTTGGCTTAAGGTTATCCTTTACACATAATTCAAAAATGTGTTTGGTATAAAATCTGGGCATTTAAAGTTGGAACGTTTGTGAGCCCTCAAAAATGTCCCATATATGTGAAACTGCCGTGGAGTGGTGTCAATAGCCAGGAGTTTTTGCATAAAATTTCTACAGCCGTTTCACATTGCTATTTTGCAATGAAAGTTTGAATGGTGTTTTGGACGAGAAATGCTTTCCCCTCCTTTCGAAAGGATGGTATCCCTACCACTCAATATAATATGGTTGTTTATCGGTTTAACGGTCATACCATTTAACATTTGGAGGTTAGAATTTCCAAACATATATCCCCCCTTCGATATGTAGGCACAAAAAAAGGCCAACAACCAGGCGTTTACCAGCTCATAAGTCTGCCATTGGTGAACATTTATTACAGTGCCAACTTTGCACTGACGGATACACGGATGAAACTTTCTCAGTTTTACACAGAGGGCGCTCGAGAATTAACTTAAAAATTCTCGAGGCTGTATCCATTAATTTGCGCCAACCATCTCTGTGTAAGCAAAGAGAGTATATCTATAATGTAGAACTTATGGGTATTTGCTGAGATTGTTTCTTTTTTTTTTTTTCTCCTATTCCCTATACAATTTCTTTTTCTTTTTTTTTACCCTCGCTATTAATTTATGGTTTTTAAACGATGCTTTCTCCCCGGTTGTCAACGTTAATCTTGAAAAGGGTTGGCTGAAAGACGTCTCGATAGGGTTTTTTTCTGCCCTGCCCCTTATTTATTCCTTTTATCTAATTTATGCATAGGAGAAATATACTTTAGAAATGTATTTTGGTCTTCTTTTTGAAAGTTTCTTTTTAATGGTTTATGTTTAAACTATAGAAAAAAAAACAAAAAAAAATTAAACTCTCAACAATTAATTATGGCACTACGTTCGGTGTTCTTCAAAAGTGTTATAAAATTATGTACCCATAAAAATCTTATATATGATGATTGCTGCATCTTTCCAGATGATCGCCTTCACATTGAGTTCTCCCAATCTTGTCGTCCATGCCATCTCAGATGACTCTACACTCCCGCCGCAGATTTGCACATCTTGAAGCAGATGTGACATACAAATTGAGCAATTTCCATCGAGTTGACTTCCTCTGGAGGTTTGAAGGGTATTCCTATGAGCAATCACATGTCTTCTTAAACCAGCAGTAGACTTGCAAACTTTGCTGCATGCTAAACAAATCGTTTGGTTCGGATGACCTGAACAGGAGTTTTGTGCAACTTAGGGTGGTTGATGTAGCCAGCTTTTGACAAAAGCACTCGTTCACAAGTGTTGCATTTCCAGCTCTGTGTGTCATGGTTAAGACCGTCAATTAAACATTTACGAAGCTCTCGCTTCAGATTGCTATGAGCCTGCTTTCCTTTCTCTAGAGCATCACAACTTTCACGTACAAGCTTTCGCCACTTCAGCCTTTGCAGAGTAAGTTCTTCCCATGTGTTGATGTCGATTTGTAAGACTTTCAAATTATTCTTTGTAGAGTCCCTGAATCTCTTCCTAGGCTTGTGTTGAGGGCGCTTGCCATTTTCCAGCTTCCTGTAAAAAAATTTGTTTTGGCAGCCTACAATCTTTCATTCGAACCAAATGGCCCACCCAACGCATGTGAGATCTGATTACAAGGCTTTCAACACTAGAACAACATGCTCTCACAAGTACTTCAGTATCGAGTATTTGTGCTTCATCCACACACACACACACACACACACACACACACACACACACACACACACACACACACACACACACACATACATATATATATTTGTGAGGAAATTGTCTTTGTACAGTTTAGATAGTGATTCAAAGAAGCGCTTTACTGTTGGTTGTACAACGTCTGCAAATTATTGGGTAATCGAATTTGGACAAAAGTTTACTTCTTTTATTTTATGAGGATAAAAGGTTTGGAGTGTCCGTTAATTCCCCGATGTGTATTGATGTTTCTGCATTTGTCAATCCCTGAAACTGAAATGAGTTAACTCTCTGATATATATATATATATATATATATATATATATATATATATATATATATATATATATATATATATATAATTTTAAGTTTTTAATTCGACCGTGTTTGGATTTTACCATTCTTGGATTTTTTACCCTTCACCGGACTATCCATTTATGTGAAATCTTTTTATCAATTTTCTTTTACGTCCTATTCCCCTTACCTCACCCTTTTTTAACTAAATAAGATGTGTGACTTACTTGTGGTTTCATTAAATACTTTTACACGCAAAATCCGATCCTGCATTTTGCTAATTCCTGCCCTCTGATGAGAAGGAGAGAATTTCTTTGAAACTCTGCGGATTAAGGACTATCCACTTATCTTGTGCTTCCTTTTTAAAATTAAATATGTTTTTAACTCTTTTTCAAGATGTTTTTTAACATGTTTTATTTATCATTTGTTCATATATATATATATATATATCTTCTATAATATAAAGCTGAACGTCTGTGTGTGTGTGTGTGTGTGTGTGTGTGTGTGTGTGTGTGTGTGTGTGTGTGTGTGTGTGTGTCTGGTCACGAATAGGCTCCTCCATGGTTGACTATTTTAAAAAACTGATTACATATAATGGTAGAAGATGTATCGAGGATCAGGAATGGGTATGTTTGATCTGGCAGAACGATGATTCATTAAAATTGTGGGGTCTGCGTTCACGCCTGGCCCCCAAAGTATGGAAATAAAAATGAAAAAAAAAAAACGTTTACAAGGGTGTTTGATATAGATGTACATAAGAATACTTTGATAAGTATGTTTCAACTTAAATAGGGATGGTATCATAAAATTGTGGGGTCTGCGTTCACGCCTGTACTCTATGGAAATATGGCACAAACTTTAACAAAGACTTTTCATATCTATTTGCGTAAGTATATTTTGATAATTATGTTTGAAGAAATATGGTATAATAAAATTATTGGATATAGAATATAAATATGTCACAAAGTTTAACAAGGTTTTTTTAAAAGGGGTTAGGGTTAGGGTTAGGCTTCTTACATGCAATCATAAACGTTGGTTTAAATTTAATAAATATAAACCACCTTAAATCATTAAAAATTACTCATTAGTAAAAATAGATTACAATTTTTTTTTTTTTTTTTTAATAAATTAAGTTAGACCAATTACCGCCCTTAGACCCATAAATCAAATAATAAATAAAGCCAATAACACATGACAATTATCTCCCCTTAAAAACTTGCAAAATAAATATTCTCTCTATATATATTAACTGTAGCGTCTTTAAATCAAAATACGCTAACGGAAACAATTTAGTGCACGAGCGTCGCCCTTTTAAAATTCATCATTCAATAAAATAAAAAGCTATAGCAAACATCTAAATGACTACTTAAACACAGTTCATGATTTCAAAAAAAGAAAAACTAAAAGGTAACTATCTCTATATATTTTTAAATCAAATTTATTATGTAAATTCAAAAAATATATATTTTTTTACTACTCATTTCTATCTCTAACCTATACTAATTTTCTTATAAATTTTAAATCCAAACCTTTTATTTCAATTTTTCAGATTCATCTGCCTTACTTTTAATGCTAGGTTTATTTATGGTGTCTTTTAAATTCAATAATAATCCTCCTAAATTTGCTGATGAGGAGACCGTGCTTACCAAAAAAACTATGTATAATTGTTCTACATAACTTCATGTATACCACAAATAAAAAGCACGGATTTCCGAAACGATCGTACAGATAATTGACTTTGTTGTTGTTCCTTCTTATGAAACTGATTTTTAATTTAATTAAAATTTGATTTTTAAATTTAAAATTTTTTTTTTTAATTTTTAAATTATAAATCACATTACTTTATATTAAATTAGCTCTAGGACATTTAACTATCGAGCTTATTATATATCTAAATTACAACGAGCATTTCCTGTATTTTAATTAAACTAGTAATTTCACTATTACATTAAAATACACTTAGCTCTTTAGACTATTAGTCTAATCTCCTTTAAATTATATATATATATATATATATATATATATATATATATAAAAGCCGAGTTAACCCAACTTTACTCTTACATAATCGTTCACAGACGGACCAATCAACAGATATTACACACAATACGTGAGTGGTTTGGGTGATACCACATTCTCATAAAATTGTTGATTTTGTCTGACATTGTGTGATTTCACACGGTTAACCAAATCAGCTTTAGACAGGAGAAATCTGAGTCCTTGTTGAAAGTTGGCAGGAATTGCAGATTCATTCTGCTTTCTGAGAGCACCTTTCAATACTGCGAGTTTAAGTCTTTTCAGAAGTAGTTTGTACTCTTCCTCAACTGGTATTTTTCTACCCAAGTCTTTTTTTAGTCTTCTTTTTCCTTATCGTGGCGTCATTTCACTCACAGCTCAGTATTTGCTTATATGCCGTCCGCATTGTTGTTATATCTCTAGCATGAAAACCAAATATCTCCAAGGGACATAACTGGTTCAATAACAATGAACTTAACAGGTTCTCAAACATGAAACAAATCGTTGGTGTAATGACACACAAAAGCAGAAAAAGTGGGAATAACTTGTGCATTCAAAGGAAACAATAAAAATCTATTTATGTAAAAATCAGGTACATCCAAAGATGGAATATTGCTGTTGTATTGTACTGTACTAAAGTGGTACTCACTCTATGTAGGTTGAACCGGCTTCCTCCGAAAGAGCAAGTTTCAAGGGAATATGAAATTCACAAACGTATGTATAACACCATTAGAGGAGATAACAATATTAGGTTTTTGCAGCTCTTTCAAGATCTCAACGTCCTCCTACATACAACACCTGCTTTCCTAAATGGTCACCTATCTTGTGCTGATCAGACTTAACGTTGCTTAACTTGGTGATCCAACAAGAACGGGTGTGTCAACGAGATTATGCTGCATCTATAGGTGCCACACACAGCACTCTTTTCTTTTCTGATATCGACTTTGCAATCTAGTGGGGATAATCTCATCTCTTCCCTACAAATCCTTTCATCAGAAAAGAGACATTGCTAGTTTCTTTTTACTCAATCGTTATTTCCGTGGAAAATGCTCGGCTGAGATCCAGTCTCTGCTTCCTCCCTGTAAGACATTCACAGCAAGAACTCGTTTTCTACCTCAAAGAAAAAAAAAACCTTTCCTTTCTCCCTCCATGTCAGGTAAAATTTCCATGGACTGAGCGTTTTTGCAAAGACTTCTCACTTGTGGAACACATTGGTATGGGACTGCTTTTTACTGTTTAGTTTTTGTTATGGACCGCTGCCAAAATAATCAAATACAGTTCATACCATTGATCAACATAAGTATGCTTAGGGTGTTACTCATCTTCCTTATAGCAATCATCCCTATCTCATTAACTCTTATCCTAGAGTTGCTTTTAGTATTTGATTAGAGGTAAATCTTATGCATATATACTATACATACATAATTATGACTTTATATTTCGGTATGTGACATAAATAACTAAATAATTAGCTAGCAGAACGTTAGTCTCTCTCTCTCTCTCTCTCTCTCTCTCTCTCCTGAGTCAGTTCTCTGCAAAAACCTTCAGAAAACTCTCAGCAAACGTCTCCTTGTGTCTTCTATTATATAAGTCTCACCTGTCTGTTTAAATGTATGTATGTAGGCGACATATTTTTAATTGCGATGGTTATATTAAGTTGCTGTCCGCTGTTATCAAGATTCCAGTTGTGACTCTCTGGGCACTTCTCGTGCTTCACTATTCCAGAAACCGAGAACACTGATTCGTCTGCTTTATCGTTTTAAAGCTCGACCCGTTGGGTGACAAATATCGGAAAATTGGCTAAAAACATTAATTCCTTCACCCCAACTTTTTTTTTTTGCATGGTGGGCGCCACTTATCAAGGCCCAGAAGCCACTCGGGGATAAGGGTTATTGTGTGTACAGTAATCAATGGGATAGCATCATAGTAATAGTATTGGAGATTTAAAGTCTCATTACTTAAGGGGGCGGTTCATCAGGAATTTGTTTGTGTTGAACTTGAAGACATCCAAGTTGAAGTCAGGAGAGAAACAGGCAAGCGTCAGAGTGTTCCACATGCATGCAGTTCTAAGAAAGAAGCTTTGTTCATGGAATCTACGTTTTGATTTAGGCACAAATAAAGAGTGGGGAAAATTATTGACAGTGGTTTCAGCTAGATGGGTGTTTTTCGTGAAAGATTAGCGAGGGGGAGACCAGAGAATGGAGCTCAGACGAGCACTTGCTATGGAAATAACGATAAAACAAAGACAGGCTCACAATGTCTCTTCTGTGGGAGAGAGGCTGCAGGGAAGAGAAAAGGGCATCCCTTACTAAGCGACAAAGTCTATTTTGTACTCTGTCAAGGCAGGATAGGCTGTTTTTAGCAGCTCCTGCCCAGATGTGGTATCAGTACTCAATCCTTGGAGGTACTTGGCTTTTATATAGATAGAGAATTGCATCAGTAGTGAGATATCTTCTGGAGCGGTAGAAGGATCCCACCATTTTCCCAGCGACCTTGGCCACAGACTTGATGTATGTGTTCCATTTCAGATCAGGAGTAAAGGTCAAACCCAGAAGCTTATCAGAACATGGGGCCTCTCCTAGACGAGAGCCATCAATTTCGATTGATGCCAGATCGGGATCAGAGCATTTATGATGTAAAGATAGGAGCTTGGTTTTAGATGCATTGAAGGTGACCAGCCACCTCTTCCCCCACTGTACCATATGCTCAAGATCAGAGGAGAGAGAATCAGAGAGAACTTTGTCATTTACGTCCTTTGATGTGTTGCCATAGATGGTCGTGTCATCAGCATAGATGTCAACGAATGATTTAAGTATGTGTTTTGGGAGATCATTAATGTAGATCAGGAAGAGAGTTGGGCCCAGGATGGACCCCTGAGGGACTTCAACATTAATACTGTGGGCCTCTGATTTCTGCCCATCAACCACTACTCTTATGAGCCTATCAGAGAGAAATGATTTAATGATTGAGAAAACATTTCCAGTTATACCATAGCTGAAAATCTTGTGAAGTAGGCCCTTATGCCATACCTTATCCTTTGATATGTCAAGAGCAATTGCCCTAGAAATGAAGCCTTTGTCAAGAGATTCGCTAATCCTATGAGATATAACCGTTAGCACATCTGCTGTAGATCTAGCAGAGCGGAAACCATATTGCGTGTCACTAAGAAGGTTATTTCTGCTGAGGTGGTTGACTCCTTCTCTATTTAATATGGATTCCAGCAACTTACTCATGACACACAAGAGACTTATTGGTCTGTACTGAGAGGGAGATGACTTATCACCTAAATTCTTAAATACAGGGCATACTGAGGAGGTTTTCCATGGTGTTGGAAAGCACTTCTCCTTAAGGCAGCGCTTAAACAGTTTTGTAAGTATGGGGGCAAGTTCAGGTTTAAGCTTTTTTAACACTATAATTGGAATACCGTCAGGATCAGTTGCTTTACTGGAATCAAGGTTCTTTATTAACTTGGCGACCACACGCACAGATATTTGTATGTTACCTAGCGTGTTGTGTGTTATAGGAGGAAATATGGGGAGTTGATGGCCTTCGTCGCATAGGGTAGAATCTGCTGCAAAGTTCTTGGCAAATAGTTTGGCCTTGTCTGATGCTGACAAGATGACCTCTGGTCCAGTGATAATTGTTGGGATAGAATGCACGTTTCTGTTCAGGATCCTATTTGCTATTTGCCAGAACTAGTGGGAACCAAACCGCTGATCAGCTACTTTGGATTTAACAGACTGGGCATATAGCTCTCTTATATTTTTTATTACTCTTTTACAGTGGTTGCTGACGGTTCTGAAAGCAGCTTTAGCTTCAGTGCATCTATTACGTTGGTAGCTATGGAAAAAGTGATTTCTGTGTGCAATGGCAGCAGCACATTCTGGGGAGAACCATGGCTGGCTGTTAGGGTTTTGTTGGAATTTTTTGGATGCTATGAATCGGTCTACAATTAACCATTCGGTCAGGTCTGATACTATAGAGGACATATCCTTTTTAAACATGGAATGCAGAGGTAGGTCAGATATGAATGTACGGAAGCTATCCCAGTCAGCCATAGAGTATCGATATACAGTACGGTGGAGAGGTACGTCTGAAGACTTATTACATTTCATTTTTATCTTAACTGATACAGTGGAGTGGTTGGCGGATCCCAGAGGAGATAGAATGGAACATGAGCATAGATCAGGAGAAGTTGTGAGAAAAAGGTCTAGAAGACTTGCGAACTGACCGGTAGTATCAGGCACACGGGTGGGCTCATGAACAACCTAAGTGAGATCATAGGCAGTGGCAAAATCATGACAGAACCTCCCCTCATCATCTATCTTATTTGAGTGGGTCAGCCATTCCACGTTATGGACATTGAAGTCACCACAAATGTGAATGTTAGCCGAGGGATGAGCAGACAGGATGTGGTCAATATGATTGCATGACCCCCCCCCACTAGTTGGATGCATGGGACATCTTACTGTCTGGAGAATTTCGAAAAGATCCCCCCCCCCTTCCATCGTCTTATTTTTCCTTCCATTGTCTGGAGGGGGAAGGAGGGGTCTTGGCTGAGGACGGAGGAGGGTGGAACGTCTATAGTATCACCCTCCCCTATTTAGATATATGGGACCATTAATCCATTCTATTTAAAATACTTACAGTGATGTCAGGAGACAATTTCTTGAATATATGTCCCAAAGACTGAAGTATAAGTCCTAGTACTGGAAAATATGATAAGAAAAGGAAAATAGTTTGCATATGATTGGATGACTCCTTCCCACTAGTTGGATGCAAGAGGCATCTTCCTGAATTCCGAAAAGATCTCCCCCCTCCCCACACTTCCAGTGTCTTTTTACTCATTTCATTTTTTATACTCTTGTTCTGCTAATAAATCATTTTCTTCCATTGTCGAGAGGGGGAGGAGGGGTCGGTTCAGGACGGATGGGGGGGGGACGTCCCCAGTATCAACCTCTTCTATTTAGATACATAGGACCATCAATCCATCCCCTTCTTCTGTACAGTATTGCCCTAAACCAATCAGCATATATATAGGGGATCATTCCTATCAAATCTCATGTTCTTAGGTCTAATAGTCCAAAACTAGTTAACGTAAAAACAGATGTTTTTCATAATCAGCATCGATTATTGGAAAATCGGGATTTTCTTGCAGATTCTCATTTGTTCGGCAATAACTTACGAACCACCCCTACCTGCGACAACGACCAATTACCTTTTGTATCACTCCTATGTAGTTGGGTTTCGTGTTTGACCATTTCTCAAGCTGTGATATATAAGCGCCACCTGTTGGCCAGCTGTTTCCAGTATCAATATAAAACACTTTGACTACTGTACATCTCAACTGACCAAAAAAATAGTAACGAAATCAGTTCCACAAAATGCCAACTGTTTCAACAGTGGCCTATCACAGCATTTAACGGCTTTTGAATTTTATAACATGCAACGACTATTACTAAAAGCAAAAATTGGGAAGCGATGTTTCTGACAAAGGTAAGCACCACTTATTAAGGCCCAAAGGCCACTCGAGGATAAAGGTTAATGAATGTAAGGTGGCAGTGTAGTAATCGTTAATGTTGTAAGTTGGGCACAATTTGATTATTTAAGGGGATGGTTCAATAAGAACTTGTATACATTGGACTTGAAGGATATTATATTGTAGTTGGCCAGGAAGCAGGCCAATGGAACAGTGTCCCACAGAGGGGCAGTTCTATGAAGGAAAGCTTTGTTTATGGAATCTGCGTTTAGATTTAGGCACAGATAGAGAGTGGGGGAAATTGTTGATAATGGTTGTAGCTAGTTGAGAGTTTTTGTGATAGTCTGGCAAGGGGGGGGGCATAGATTGGAGCTCAGGTGAGCACTTACTATGAAAATAACGATAGAGCAGACAGGCTTGCAACGTCTCTTCTGTTAGAGAGGAGTTGCAGGGAAGAGAAAAGGAGCATCTCTCATTAGGTTTTGAACTCTATCAAGGCAGGATAGAGCACACTGAGCAGTTCCTGCCTAGATGTGGCAACAGTACTCCATTTTAGGACATACTTGGCTCTTGTACAGATAGAGGATTGCATCGGCAGTGAGATACCCATTGGATCCAACCATTTTTCCAGCAATCTTGGCCACTGACTTCTAATTGGAATAAGTATATTTGAGAAAAAAAAAGAAGTTAAATACATTTTCTTTAGTATAAAAAACATGGTGGAATGAAGAATAAAAAAAATTGGCTAAGTAGAATAAAATATCGATTTGTCTGATTCAAGACTATTGATGACAAATTTTGAGAATCCAATTATTACCATAAGATGAAGAGATGTCTATTTTAATCCATGATCACATTTCGATTTTTAAAGTAAAAAAAAATTTATACATGATTAGATAGAATCTCACATATAATATACTAGCTAGCAGCCCAGCATTGCCCAGTTGTACAATACAATGATATTTTAATTTATGCAGATTGTGTATGTATTTATTGATTATCATATATTATGAAGAATAATTTGCCCGGTTGGTTAATTCACAAAAAAAATTTTTTTTAATAATAATGATAATGTTGTTCATCAAATTCCGTCTGTGTTAATTTACAATATCACGTCAGGTGATATTTAGGTTTGATGATGAATGTCCTGGAAAAGTCACTTCTGATTAATGTTTACTTTTAAAATATGCAGATGGAGAAATGATTTGTGACGATTTTAAATGGTATTTCTTCTTTTATCGTAAGTTGAACTCATTAATAAGAAAAAATTAAAATAAAATGGGGCTTGAACAGAGGATCATACGATCTGTAATAAAATGCTCTACAACTAAGCTATACCTCCAGATTATTATAAATCTGGGTTTTTTTTAAGAAGAAATGATTTGCTGAAATTTTATTATCTCCCTTGGCCAATGTAACATTTTTTTTTCCACTGTAAAAATTATTCTTTTTTTTATATATAAGAGAGAAAAGCTATTTCTAAGATCAAACTTTTTTATTTCCGATACTTATCAGATGAATTTCTGTACAAAACATACCTAAGAACACTGCCAGACATATAAATTAGGTTTGTGTGAAATTTTCAAAAGATAGGCTCAGCTGTTTCAGAACACATGAGGAAGGAACACACACACACACACACACACACACATACACAAACTGACTTTTATATAATAGTGTATATATATATATATACTAGCAGGGAGACTCAATGTTGCCCGAGATTGAAGGATGATCAACAAATATTTCACACTCCTATATTTTTATTGTTATCTGTGAAATCGCCCGGGAGGAAGCTTCACATGCTTCCATGCTGTAACTTAGTCCATAATATATGTTATTCTACATTGCACTCTAGAGAACATACTGTTTCTTTTATAAAATTATTTTATATAAACTTCTTTCCAGTTAACGAAAAAAGAAAACATTAAGAAATTTATGTGTGGAGTTGGAACCTACTGACCACATCATGCAAAAAAAACAAAACAAAAAACAAAAAGAAAACATGTAAAGTCTTGTAAAATTTTTTGCAGTTAATGAAAAAAAAAAAGAAAGAAATTTACGTGAAGAGTTGTAACCTACAGACCACGTGATGCAGAAAAACACCCCCCAAAAAAACACGCTATCAACTTACCCACAGTAGAATTTTCATGGCTTGTTGTTCTCTCATTGTTGCTAAGCGACGACATGGAAAAATGGCTTTACCGATGATAGATAAATTAAAATAACGGTTTCGATTATCGGTAATTATTGGGTGTATTCTGAGACAAAACTTAACTAAGATCACTCCCAGTCTTATACACTAAAGTTCTGTAAATTGTAAAGAAAATCTGTTCAACCGTTTCGGAGTAAGGAACGAATTCACACACACACACACACACACACACACACACACACACACACACACACACACACACACACACACACAAAGCTGCATTTATATAATTGTAGAGGTATAATAGGAAAATATAGTTCAAAGCCTAAGATCCGAGTGTAATATCTGTTCTAATGAAACACTTAATTTATCCAATGTAGGGGTAACCCTTCTATACTATAGCAATTTTTATTTTTGCCTACTGCCAGAGTGCCCCTTTTTGTGGAGCTGGTTTTCCTCCACATTAAAAACGCCTTGTGTCACATTTTGCTCTCATGGGGAACAATTAAATACCAATAATATTAACCTTTCGCTTACTGAATGTGTACAAAATCCTGACATGTCATTGAATCCAGGTTGTTGATCCTCTGCGCACACAAAACCACTTGGAGGCCAATGTACAGTTTTTAAAAAGGTGTATTTAAAATAGTCACAGAGACAGGTCATTTTCGTATGCATGGCAAAAAAAAAAGATAAAGAGAGATGGATAGCCACCTGTATGCACTGGCCCCCATTAGGACATGGCAACCGGATGTGTATTTCATTCCTCCTCAAAATCTTGTCAGCTCAAAAAGAGAAAAGCTTTGCCCAGTAATCACATGGTTTTGTTGTCTTTTCTAGGGTGACGATTTTATCCTTTCACGCTGTATAATGCTGGGATTTATTATTAGTAATGCTTTATTCTCTAAATTCTGCGAATATATTGATTAAAACCTCTCAGCTAAAATTTTATGTGTTGCAAAATTTTCGTTGTACAAAAATCTGTCAAAATAAAGAAAAAGCAGTGACAGTGGTTAAGTGGTTAACAACACGGACTGAAAACATGTGAGGTGCCTTCAATACGTTTCCAGACCTGTTTTTGTACGGACATTTAAAATTGTTGTAGACTCTTGAAAATTCAGTATGTTATTGCCACACATCTTATGAGATGACTGACCAATTTTTATGATTTCAGGGTCAAATGAACAGCTACAGAAGGAATTGGAATACACCCTACTAAAGTCTGATTGTCACAGCTGGTGAATTTCAAAAATGCAATCTGGATGTGAGGACACTTTAGAAGAACCATATGCAATAAAATTCTGTTTTAAACTTGGAAAAATGCCACAGAAACGTATGGAATGCTTCAGACTGCTTTTGGACCATCTTGCATGAATCGAGCATCAGTTTTTGAGTGGCACATAAGAGATTCAAGGAAAGCAAGGAGTCTGTGAGGGATGATGAATGGTGTGGGAGAAATAAGGAAGTCAGAACACCAAAGTTGATTGTCCTAATAAAGAATTTCATGGATAAGGACCGTCGTGTTTCTGTAGAGACAATAAGTGCACAGTTTCATGTCAGTGTGGGAACTGTATACACAATTATTTGCGAAGAACTGAAAATGTGGAAGATTTGTGCAAAATTTGTCCCAAGGGTGCTCAGAAAAGATCACAGACTATTTGACCAAGATGGGCATCAAGACAGTTCCTCACCCTCCCTATAGTCAAACCTTGCTCTCTGTGACTTTTGGTTATTCTCTAAGCCCAAGGAAAACCTTAGAGGCTGTTGTTATGGCACAATTGATGAGAAGAAAGAGGCTGTGATGAAGGTCATTGACATGCTCACATAAGAGGACTTAAGAAGTTGTTGGAATGGTACAAATGCATTACAGCCAGAGGAGATTACTTCGAAGGGGACTAGAGTTTCACGTATGTACCATCAATAAAAGTGCCCATACGAAAATGTCTGGAAACTTATTAAAGGCACTTCGTTTCTCAGAAACACTTTCATCGAACCGACACTTGCCCTTGTGTATAACCTACTGAAAAAGGAAATAATTAAAGAGAAATATAATTTTAAAGGAGAAAAAAATAAAAATTTTCCAGTTTTTTTTAAGTCAGACTTTATTATTTTACAGTTGTTTGAAACGGTTATGGGTTGACTTTATTATATGCATAAATTAATGACAACAAATAATTCAACATTTTACAAAATATAGATTTCAATTTGATATTTATGTATATTATTCTAAATTTATTTGAATTATTTAGCCTACAATTTCTATAGTTCCTAAAATTATCACGAAAATTTAAAGAGGTCAATGGTGTGCCGCCATATTAAAAAGTTGTAAATGTTGCTTTGGTAGAGTTTCTATCCTTTTTCAGAAACTTTCGTCTACGAAAATGGCTATAGTTTTGCAAAGCAGTAAATGTTTTTATGCCATTATTCAAAGTGCACAGCAAACTGATAATTTAATGAAATTATTTTGTTTTAAATTTTAGTTAAAAATCTTTTTTAAACTTGGTTGCTGCAGTGTTCACAAGGAAGTTATAGGTAGAAGTTACAAGTTGTTATCGATGAAAAACAGCTTTCATATCGATCGGAGTTGTTTGCATTAATTTTCATACATTATTACGTACATAATATTGATGTTTAAATATAAAATAAATAAATAAATAAATAAAATCCATAATAAATCGTTTGTTTGAATTGTTAGATATTTTGAACTTACCAATGGCAATCGTTGTGATGTTTTTTTGTTTGTTTGTTTGTTTTTACAAAGGAGTCACCACCACTTATCAAGGCCCGGGGGCCACTCGAGGATAAGGGTTAATGAGTGTACAGTGATCAAGGGAACATATCTTATACCATCTGTCTATCTCATTTATAATATTAACAGATTTGTTTATCTGATCTATCTATATATCTGTGTGTGCGTGTGTGTGTGTCTGTGTGTGTGTGTGTGTGTGTGAGGTGTGTGTGTGTGTGTCTGTGTGTGTGTGAGGTGGATGTGTGTGTGGGTGTGGGTGTGTGTGTGTGTGTGTGTGTGTGTGTGTGTGTGTGTGTGTGTGTGTGTGTGTGAGGACACTTTATCTATGCACTTGAAATTTGGTATATAGGATATTCAAACACGTGGAAAACTTTTTAACCTGCGTTGATCCGGAAAAAGGGCTGCTAAGGGATTAAAATAGAAAAATTGGTACATGTGAGTCAACATATTTTTATCTGTTTGCTAACTGTTTCACGAATGTGCATACGTGAATAGTTCACATTACAAATTACTTATATTGAGAATGAGTTGTTTGAAAACACCGTTTAAAGATCATCTCACACTGGTCCAATGGTTATTGTACTTGAATCACTGTCCTTAGGTTTTGGTTTCAATCTCAGCTCCATTACTTTTTTTTTTTTACTTACATGAAGTGAATTGTTTAAAAAAAAACAAACCCCACAATACTCGCATGCACATATCTTAGTTTCTGTATTAATTAAAATATAATATTTATATGTATTTTACGACCGGAAAACGCCAGGCGGTCTGCTAGTATATCTATAAAAGTGAGAATATGTGTGTGTGTGTGTGTGTGTGTGTGTGTGTGTGTGTGTGTGTGTGTGTGTGTGTGTGTGTTAAGGAGATATCTCAAACATATATACTCTATATATTTTTGATTTACAAACTTGAAATTCGATATAAAGGCTATTCAGATATGTGGAAAACTTTTTAAACGGTTTTCATCCGGAAAAAGGGCTACTAAGGGGTCAAAATTAGCAAATTGATACGTGCTGATCGTTGGATTTTTACTGTTTGTCAACTGTTTTATGACTGCGCATGTAATGGTTAGCGTACTTGACTCACTGTCTTTAGGTTTTGGTTTCGATTTCAGTTAGAGTATTTTTTTTTTCTTATAAGAAGTGAACTGGTTATGAAAAATATAATACTGTCATTTACATGCCTCAGTTGCTGTATTAATTAAAATATAATAATAATAATATGTGTATTTTACGACCAGGCAACGCTAGGCGGCCTGCTAGTATTTATCTATCTCATTTATAATATTAATAGATTTATTTATCTAATTACTATGTAGTAAGAATTAACGTTTCAATGGGAGAAAATTGGATTATGAAAGAATACTGAATACCTGATATGACTTTTTTATATGAAGAAAAGTTTTTCCTTAAATGATCATTATTATTATTTTTTTTTAATTTTATTTTATTGCAACAAGGTTTTATTAGTAGAATATATATTTTTTTTTGTGATGGGTGTGCCACGAAAATTCAGAGAACTCAATAGTGTGCTGCCATGAAAATAGAAATAAAATCCAGAATAAATCGTTTGTTTAAATTTTTAGATATTTTGAACTTACCAATATTTATAAACATTGGTAAGCGTTGTTATGCTTTGTATCATGTATTAATTTTGCTAACAATGTTCACAGATTCTTTGAAACAAGATTCCTTGAATTCCAAAGTCATTTTCTTTTTCAGGCTCATTAAGCTTAAGTCTTAAATTTTAGACATTTTCTAGTGTCAAAACAATGCAATGGATTCTGGTCAAAACTGAAAAAAAAAAAAAAAAAAAAAAAGAACGATCAAGTATAAAAATTCTAGAAATGTGAGAAAGAAAGGGATTGTAGAGAAAAAAAGATATCATCACCAACTTATTGAGAAGCAGGTTTTGTAATCTGTCAAGGCAAGAAAGTGTACTATAAGTGGCATCAGGTGTCAATATACATAATGCGTGGTCTTTAAATGTGGTCTTTTATTTCTCTGTCCTTATTGCTAAATGGGGGTTGTACTCTGAACGGCATCAGGTGCCAGGTAGTTTTTTGGAGCAAAAATTGATCCAACTATTTTTTTTCTAGCAACTTTAGCAACGAATTCGATGTTTTCCATTTTTATATCTCAAGTGAAGATCAGTTCAAAAAAAGAGAGTCATTTATTTCAAATGGGATAAAATAAGGATCTGAGCATTGGCAGTGAAAGAGAAGCTTTGTTTTAGCGTTGTTAAAACTAAAAGGATATTTTTTTTCCTATTGCACCATATGTTGCAGGGAATATGAAAGAAAATTGAACATTAAATAAAATTTCAATAAAAATTAAACATAAATAGATTAAAAAAAATTGATTGTATAGATTTTCAAAAAATTAAACATTATATAGATTTTCAAAAATATTAGGCATTAAATAGATGTACAAAAAAATTCAACATTATATAGATTTACAAAAAATGGAACATTATATACATTTTTAAACATTGAACATTAAATATATTTTCAATAAATTAAACATTAAATAGATTTTTAAAAAAATTTAATATTAAATATATTTTCAAAAATTTGTACGTTAAATAGATTTTCAATAAAAATTGAAAATTAAATAGATTTTTTAAATTAGAATATTGAATAGAGTTTCCTAAACCTGAACATTATATAAACTTTCAAAAAATTAAATACATAAATTTATTTAAAAAAAAATCAAATATATTTTCATGGAATTAAACATTAAAATGTTTTCCCAAAATTGAACATTAATTAGATTTTTTTTAAATGTTTAACATTAAATAGATTTAAAAAAATAAAAAAATAACATCATATACATTTTTAAAATAATTGAACATTATATATGGTTTCAAAATTTTTTACAATTATTAGATTTTCTAAAAAAAGTGGACATTAAATAGATTAAAAAAATGAAATATTATATAGATTTAAAAAATATTAAACATTAAATAAATTTAAAAATATTTAATATTAAATAGATTTTTTAAAAATTGAACATTAAATAAATTTTCAACAAATTAAACATTTAATAGATTTAAAACAAAAATAAACACTAAATATATTTTTAAAAAATATAAAATTAAATAGATTTTAAAAAATTAAACATTGAATACATTTTTTTAAAATTGAACATTAAAAAGATTTTTTAAAATTAATCATTAAAAAGATTTTTTTTTAAATGGAACATTAAATATATTTTCAAAAAAAGTAAACATTATATAGATTTTTCAAAAATTATATATTAAATAGATTTTTAAAAAATTAAACAATAAATAGTTTTCCAAAAAATGGAACATTAAATAGTTTTTCAAAAAATTAAACATAAAATAGATAAAAAAAAAACTGAACATTAAATATATTTTCAACAAAAATTGCACATTACATAGAGTTTCAAAAAATTAAACATTTGATATTCAAACAATTGAACATTTTATAGAATTAAAAAAAAATGAAAATTATATAAATTTTCCAAAAAAATTAACATTATACAGGTTTTCAAAAAAATTAATCATTATATAGATTTTCAAAAAAATTAAATATTATATAGATTTTCAAAAAAATTAAATATTATATAGATTTTCAAAAAAATTAAATATTATATAGATTTTCAAAAAAATTAAATATTATATAGATTTTCAAAAACTGAAATATTATATAGATTTGCAAAAAATTAAATATACAGGTTTTCAAAAAATAAAATATTATATAAATTTGCAAAATTCGAACACTATATATTTTCCAAAAATTAAACAATATGTATATTTTAACCAAATTTTTAACATCGTATAGATTTTCAAAAATAATTGAACATTATATAGATTTTCTTATAAAATTAAACATTATATATATATTTTTAAAAAGTTAAACATTAAATAGTTTCCATAAAAAATTGAAAATCACATAGATTTTTAAATAAAAATTAAACATTATATAGATTTTTAAGAAATTGAAGTTTGACAGAATTTGATGTGTAGTAACTGTTTTTATTTGCTGTCTTATTTTAATTATGTTATTGTTAAAAGCGACCGTATAAACTTTTTTTCTGATGACAGATGATAAAAAATAAAACAATCCCTTAATCTAAAACAGCGCTGGAACCATTGAATCCACTGTTTTGACACCTTTAGTCCTCACATTCCATGGGTGATGTTTCTGGCAAAGGGAAAAGAATTGCTGTTTTATGGGTCAAAATCTATCTAACACTTATCATTGGCTAGTTTTTGAAGTGTTATTTTTTAGATTCTTACATCAAGTGATGTCATGCGTTGTCTGGAGTGATTTCCATAAAAAATAGAGCTTCCTATTCTAGTAGCTTCTTTCTAAGAACTGTGGGATTGTGGAACTTTCTTTCAGCTGACTGTTTTCCTCCTACATATAGCCTTGGTCTTTTTAAGAATAAAGTCAATAGGCATCCCCTTTCTTTAGTATAGTCATTTTTCGTTTTTGTTTGGCTTCATGCCTTGTCTGGAGTGATTTTAAAAGAATTTACACCCCACCCCTTCTGCTTCAGAGTTTCGGTGGTTGTCGAAAATTCCCTCTACATTAAAAAAACAAAACTACTGAAAATCTTTATGCTGTACGTACACGTGACAGAATGAAAATATCATGTTCCAAAAATCACATAAATTGATCAAGTAGTATTATTTTTATAAAGAAAATCATTTTAAGCCATTAATGGGAAATTATAGGCATAACAAGATTGATCTGGCAAGTTTGAATTATTGTAGAGTTATCTGTACTTCTTTTTTTAAGATGGCAATGCGAGACTGTTTATTTTTTATTTTTTTTTTTTTTGCTCACTCATAGAATTCGCTTTTCTTAGTTAAAAAATAAAACTATGATACAATTTATGTAATTTTTGGAATATAACATTTTCGTCACGGAACGTTATACAGATTTTTTTTTTTTTTTTTTTTTTTTTTATGTAGGAGGAATTCTGGACAAGAACCAGAGTTTCTAATGTAGGTAGTCCCTCCTTTCTGGATGGAATGAAGCCAGTGTTTTTAATGAGATATGTTTATTATGAGAAGAATTGAAAAAGTCATGTGTGACTCTTCTACCTACGAGCCAGCTGGATGTTGTGTGTGGGTGCAATAGGAAGGTCAGTACTACAAAGCCTCTTTACCCTTATCCCCCCGCATGCACTCTTCTTTTTATATTGTTTCTTCTGTCTGTAATGTTTATTGTTTTATACAATTAAAACACTAGCAGTCAATCAATCAACAGAATTATGTATCAGCTGTGTAATATTATTTGTGAGACTTTTCTTGCTTCTCGTGTTTAAAAAAAAACAAAATAATAATAATTATTAATCTTCTCAAAGGGAGATCACTCTTACACAGGGTGGAACGATAAAATTGTCGCCTTAGAAATAGATGACATGATTCCATTTCCGTTTGATCAAAACCGATTTTCTTTTTTTGTTGCAAGCCATCTACTAGTTGGCCAGTTGTATACAAATCTCAAGAGCGATAGGAACCTTCTATCATGTCTGAAAGTGACATATTGTTCAACAAGCGAGATCGGAGATGAGCCACTGTACAACTCATGCTCTATATCCATTCAAGATCAACAGAATTATGTACCAGCTGTGGAATATTATTTGTGAGACTTTCTTTGCTCCTTGTGTTTGAAAAGGCATAGCATGATTAATCTCCGCAAAGGGAGATCACTCTTCTATTCAAGATGTAAAACATCCTCCACTTTTATTTTCTATAAAGAGACCAACATATCTCTACTATTATATAAAGGGAACTTTGTCTGTGTGTCTGAAAGTTCGTTCCCTATGGACTCAAAAACGGCTAGGTTGATTTTTACAAAATTTCACACAAAGGTAATTTATGTGCCTGGCTGTGTTCTTAGATAGGTTTTGTATCAGAATGTCTTTAATAAATATCGATAATCATAATAATTCGATGAAAGCAGGAAAAGGCAATTTTGATCAAAGTTAACATTTTACACAGCATAATCCCACAAATGTATCTGAGAAGTTTTATTACCACACAAGCCAAAAGGCCCGACATATAAAATCAACAGTAGATTCTTTGATATGACAGGGATGCATTCGAAATCAATGTTTCTGTTTAAGGCACAGTTTTAACATGATACTTGACTTTTTCATTTTAAACTTAAATTCAAGCCATTATTACCGCACAACCAGTAAGGCCAGACATATAAAATCAACATTAGGTTCTTTGATATAACAGGGATGCATTCGAAATGAATTTTTATGTTTAGACCACAATTGAATTATGATACTTGACTTTTGCATTTTAAACTTTGATTCAAGTCATTATATCTAATAAAAATAATTTTGTAAAATCAACAGTAGGTTCTCTACAGTGCAATCTAGATTACAGTGTATTGTGGACCAATCATCACAGGGAGGCATGTGAAACTTCCTCCCAGTTCATTATGATTTGATTGAAAAAAAAAAGGGTGATTTCTTTGATTTCGCTAACAATAAAAATATGGTAGAGTGAAACATTTGTTGATGATCATTCTATCCTGGGCAACACCGTTAGAACACCAAATAATGTTATATATATATGTATATACTAGCAGGTCGCCCGGCATTGCCCGGTTGTAAAATATGCTTAATATATTTTGATTAATGCAGATTTCATATTTATTATTATATTATATTGGACCCAACATATAGTAATGATTTAAAAAGTTAAAAAAAAAAATGACTCGTGTGCCACTACCGACAATCAAAACCAAAACATTTAGCTTATAATTTACATTTTCCTTTGACATTAATACCTGAGCTATAAAGATATGTTTGCTGCAAGGCTAAAAATTAAAACATGAAGCAATAACTATTACGTCACGCATGTATATATATCGTTCGACCTTCACCTGATAAATTTCATTTTTTTTTAATTTTCACATTGTTCCACCGATTTTCTCTGGCTAAAATCCGAGTATAAAGTTGTACATGGTTTCGAATACTCTGTAAATATAATTTTTTGTCATTTATTCTCTCTCTCTCTCTCTCTCTTTCTCTTTCTCTCTCTCTCTCTCTCTATATATATATATATATATATATATATATATAAGTTCACCTGTCACCTCTTTTTTAAAAGATGGAATCATCGAAGACAAGATTCAAGCAAGCAAGCAAGAAAAAACAGCCGAATGGCCCACAAATTTATACAACTATATAGATTAATAGTGTTTACAATTAGCAGTAAAATTTGCTACAGCGAGGCCAAATGGCAATTATATTAATTTACGTTTGCTGCTGATAACAAAGATGGTTTTCTTTTGAATAATAGTGTGAGCAAATCTTATTTGAAAACACTGTTACTATATGAATAAAAGATAAAATGTGAATAATATGGTGACGCGATCCATGTGAAAAACTGTTCTATTCAGAATTAAATTTTAGTTTAGTAAATGAGAACGTATCCATGTGAAACTAAATCATCATCATCAACATCATCATCATCATCATCATCATCATCATCCGTTTAACAGCGTTGGCGACCATGGCTCTCCAATGCAGGCGACTCTCGACAGCCTCAAACAACTCAGCTTTTGACAATAATCCTGTTCAATCGATCAAGTTGTTCATCAAAGTACATCTTGATCGACCTTGCCTTTTGATCCTGGCATTCTACCAGTCAGTACCAGATGTTCTGTGCCTCTTTGACGGCAAATATGTCCTAAGAACACTATTTGCCTTTTTATGATAATTTCTGATTTGTTATGTTTTTATCGGTAAAATCAGGACAAGACAAATCATCAGTGAGACCAAAATGGCTGACTTTTCGGATCTCCTTTATTCACGTTTTGCTGCGAGAGTTTACATTTACAACATTAAAGAAACAAAGAGACGCAACTCCCACGGATGCAGACGACTCCTATCATAAAATCTTTCCCTTTTATTTCATAACTAGCTTGGGTACCCGGCGTTGCCCAGGTGTTTGGAGGTGTTTGTTGAGCAAAAAAAAAAAAAAAGAAAACAAACAAAAACAAAAACACAAAGTGGTAGTAGGCAGGCAGGCAGACTCGAATCCGTGACACGAAGCGGAAAAAAGTGAAAAAAAATCTGACGTCTTACCCCTACTCGATGCACTGGAAGTTCGGAACATTCAAATTAGGCAAAGTCAATCCAACCGATACGATGACTTGCAAAAATGGCTCACAAAAAATCGACCTCTCCTTGTAGAAAATTGTTCAGTTGAGGGTGAAGGAATTAACGATTTGGCCAATTTATTGATATTTGTTGTCCGAGACGTCGATCTTCAAAATGATACCAATCTCATGAAAATCCGTCACCTCTGTCGGAAGTTTTAGGCAGACATAAAAACATATATATATATACATACATTTAAACAAACAGGTAATATTTATATTATAGATGTTTGATATTCTTTAGTGTTCAAGCTATATGATCTCTCTTTTTTTTTTTTTTTTGATATATTGTTATCTTTCTTATTATTATTTCGTTTTTTAATTCATTTATATATATAACTAGCCTGGGTACCCGGCGTTGCCCGGGTGTTTGGAGGTGTGTGTTGAGCAAATAAAAAAAAGTGGTAGTAGGCAGGCAGGCAGGCTCGAACCGATACTGCGAAGGAGGAAAAGAATGTGAAAAAAAAAATGTGACATCTTTGCTGTTGCGCCCATCGCCAAACCGGAAGTGACGAATGTTTAAATTAGGGAATGACTTTCGAAAATATGGACAAAAAAGCGACCTCCACCTGTAGAAAAGTGCCCAGTTGAGGGTGGAGGAATTAATGTTTTTAGTCAGTTTTTCAATATTTGCTGTCCGAAGGGTCGTGCTTGAAACGATACCGATCTCATGAAAATCCGTCGCCTCTGTCGAAAGTTTGAGACATACATACATACATACATATATTTAAATAGACAAGTGAGATTTATATTATAGATAATAATAATAATAATAATATATATATATGTATATACATACATATATATATATACATATATACATACATATATATATATATATATATATATATATATATATATATATATATATATATACTTCAGAATAATTTTATTTACCAATCAGTTGGTATGGAAACCTGTGATTATAAGATTTACAAAATATTACTGGCAGTAATATTCTATAAGTATTATCCCATCTAAATAAGAATTGCTCGATATGCAAGATAGAGCAAATAAATTGATTGTAGTGATTCAATGAATTTAAAAAAAACTTTTTGAAATGAAATGTTTGAGTTTCATATCAAAGAATTTTTATTATTCTTAGCAAGACAAAGAATACTTTAGAAATTTAATCTCCTTAACCTATGTCTACTATCTCATCAGAGGAGAAAATATTAGCAAATATTTATAAAGGTATGTACTCTATTTACTAAACTCAGTGAGACATGGAAAATCAAAGTCAAAATAAATGATTAATCAGAAGTCATATAGCAAGAGAATTTGAAGAAAAGGATATGAAAATTGTAGATCCAAATTGCATAGCAGTTTGGATCTACAATTTTTATATCCTTTTCTTTAAATTCTCTTCCTATATGATAGGTGGTCTTGACTAACGTCCAGATCTGGTTGTAGTATAATCTTGAGAAGTGATGGTTAGGAATGCTGTTCTCACTGTTTCTTTCTTTGGTGGATGACTGTTTTCATGGGACTCCGATTTGTGAGTCTCGGCTATTTTGGGTGGTTTGGGTACAATGTGTTATCGATTGCATCAGATTATTGTCCCTTCATCTTTGGTCTGTAGAATATAAGAACGTGGTGTGGATGCTGTTCCAACAATGACGCTTTCTTGGTTTGAACGGTTGGAGCGTCTAACCCATTTTCGAGTGGTTGTAGCTCTTTAGCTTTATGTGATAGGCAGTGCGTGAGTCATTGTTGGGCCTTTTGATACTTTTCCCTCTGTCTGAAGCTTTCAAAGCCATCTGGGGTTTAGTAGATCCGGGTGGATCGGGACATTTGTCCTCAGGAGTCGACCCATTAACAGCTCATTGAGGCTAAACCCACAGTCCATTGGTGTCGCTCTGTGTGCAAGCAAAGAAAGATATGGGTCTTTTCATTGTTTTTACACAGGCTTCTGCAGCTCCATTGCTTCGAGAATAGCAAGGGTTGTTTGTAACATGCTGAAATCCCCAGTTATTTGCAAATTTGGCTAAGTATTTTGAAGTGTATTGGCTTCCTGGGTCTCTTCTTAAGATGACAGGGACTCCGTGTCTGGCAAAAAAACCTTAAAGCTCTTTATTATTGCACTGGGAGTCATTTATGTAACCATAGCATCCTCTGCATATCAAGAGAAGAAGTCGATAATTATGACATAGATGCTGCCTTTCAACTCAAATAGATCAGAAGTTAGAGTGTGATATGGTCTTGTCGGAAACTCAGTTGGTGTCTTAGGTCAGCGCATTTTGGGCAGTTTTCTACAGTCCTTTTGATTTGGTTAGAAAGTCCTGGCGATCATATTGATTGGTGAGCTTTTTGTCTGCACCTCGTAATTCCCTGATGACTAGAGTGGATTTTGGCAATGATGGTCGGTCTCAGCAGTGATGGGATTATGATCCGTGTGCCATACATCAGTAGACCATTCTTGCACAGGATGCTTCTGCATTAGGCCCAATAGGGTTTTATCAATGCTGAAACATGGTCCTTTGATGGCCAGCTGTTTCTTCCATATTGTAATATGTAGTTTTTTTTCTGGTTTTATCAGTTTTAGTGGCTTCCTCCAACTCTTTTAGATGTTTTTCTGTGGCAGGTAAAGATTCCATCATGGTGTGGACGAATGCTGTTGCTAACTCTTCTAGGTCTTGTTTCGTGGGGGCATTGCTGGATACCGCTCTTGACAAAGCATCACCTGTATATAGTTCCTTACCAGGAATGTAGCAAATTGCATATCATGTATCATTAAACATATCCAAAACCTCTGCATCCTTGATGGAAGTACGCTGTAATGGTACCAGTGTTTTGTGATGTCTCCACTGTGAAGTGTCGTCCAACAAGATAGTCAGAAAAGCGTTCACAATCCCATGTTATTGCTAGACGCTCCTTTTCTATTTGGGCATAACGAGTTCCAGTCTCTGACATGGCTCGTGAAGCGTAGGCAATGAGGTGTAATTTTGTGTTATCCTTTCAGTATAATAATACTGCTCTTAGCCCATTAATTTAAGCATTGCTAGAAACCACAGTCTCATTTGATGGGTTGTACAGGCCTAGCACAGGTACTTTTTGTTGTGCAATGGTGAATGCATCCTGTTGCACATTGCCCCAAACGAACACGTATTTCTGACTTAATAAATCCCTTAATGGCTTAGTCATGTCTGCCAGGTTTGGGATGAATTTTCCCAATTGATTCACCATCCATAGGAATCGGCAGGTTTCTGTCATATTCGTTGATATTAGGAATTTGAAGACACTAGTGAGCCTTTCCGGATCTGGTCACAGACCATCAGCACTAAGTATATGTTATACTGGCCTTTCTATGCATAAGGGAAATTATACCGGTTCTCACTATATATATATATATATATATATATATATATATATATATATATATATATATATATATATATATATAGTGCTAGTAATGTCTACACCGATGAGAAGGAGCGACAGTACTCCACTGTCTAACTGAGTGCTAGTCAGTTATACCTGTATTCCTACCTTTGTACCTTTGATGTTAATACACTTCGTTTGTTAAACCAACCTCGACTTGATTTTCTTCTTTTCCTGTTGTGTTACGACACAGCAGTATATGTTAAAAAAATTTGGATATTTCACATTTTTCTGAGGTGAGTGTAATGCTGGCAGCCTGAAGTTTTTTAGTTGGGCATCATGTTCTTGTTGATATTTTGCGATATACTAACATGTCATCTTGCATACATATTGCTCTGATTTCATTCTCTAGTACTTCTGACATGCGCCTTTGGTAGATCTCACTGGCTGATGAAATACCAAATGGGAGGTGGTTGAATTGGTACCGTCCGAATGGAGTTATGAAGGTCGTCAGCGCACGGGATTCTGATGAGAGTGGAATCTGCCAATATCTGCTGTTGTTCGTGTCCAATTTGGTCATAATTTTCACTTCCCCTAATTGAGCCAAAAGGTGGTCACTTATGGGGAGCATGTAGAATTCACGTTTATGCACTTATTGAGCTTTGTGAGATCTGCATATATCCTAATTTTTCCATTTGCTTTTGGTACTACCACCATGGGGGAACACTATTCGGTGGGTTTGTCAATCTTACTTATGACCCCCAGCTTTCCTATTCTCTGGAGTTCACTAACAGAATTGACAGCAATATTACAATCAGCTGGTTCTTCACCATCGATGTGTTCTGGAGATCGCAGGAGATTGTTGTGACTTTATCATCTCACTCTGTTGTGCACGTCTGATGGCCCCGTCCAAGGTGAGGTCTGGAATAATTTTCAGATTTAGTGATAGCTTAGGATCCGTGCACCCGACTACAATTCTGTCACTAATTAATTTCTCATGTAGGTCTTGAAAATTGCAGTTTTTAGTCAGTGTGTGGAGATCTGTGATGAAAGAATCAATGGACTCACCTTCTTCTTGACGTCTTTGATTGAATCTGGCCCGTTCATAAATTATATTTGTGTCGTCTTTGTAGTGGTCATTGAACTTTGATACTACTATATCGAAGTTTTGGGCTTCACTGGGTGAAAGTTTAAATATGGTAAAAATGTCTTTGGCTTTATTGCCCCTGCAATATATCAAGGTGTCCACCTGACAAGGACTTGGCTTCTCATCAAGGCTGGACACTGTCCAGTAACGGCTGAGCCGTCAAATCCATTTTTCCCTATAATTCGAGTTGGTTGAATGGAAGGGGTTCTGGTGGGCTCGTGTGGTTGTTCATACTGGGGTTTTTATGGAATTTCATTTTTTCTTCCTATGGCTCTTGGGCTCGGTTTTTAGTTTCACTCCCTCCTTTTATTTCGCTCACGCTGGTTCGTAAATCCTTTGTTCTGACACCATGTTTTGTTATGTTTTTATCGGTAAAATCAGGACAAGACAAATCATCATTGAGAGCGAAATGGCTGACTTTTCGCGTCTCCTTTCTTCACGTTTTGCTGCGAGAGTTTACAATTACAACTTTAAACAAAGGGACGCAACTCCCACGGATGCAGGTGACTCCTAACATAACAGTTTCCATCTGCATTCCTTTAGTGCATCCATATTTCCTCGTTAGAAATGTGATCATTCCAAACGACCCCTAACATTTGTCTCCCAAACCAAATTTATGTGCTATCAATGCATTTATGCATTTTGGGGCAAATAGTCCAGCTTTTACAACCATGTAATAAGACAGACCTTAAGAATGCATTATCTAGTCTTGAGTGTGATCATAATATTTAGTTAAGTTTGATAAATGCTTGTTTACTCTGAACTATACGTGATCTTATATGACACCACGATCATGCTGTAGATGTAATCCATGATCCAAGGTAACTGAACTTATTCATCTGAGTAACAAACTAAATGGACTGGTGTAATTTTATATATTGAATTTAAAAAGAAAAATTCGCTGAAGTTTAGACTAATTAAAAATTAATAAGATCTTCTAATCAGAGGAAGAGAAACAGGTTAGCATAAATTTGAAAATTTGTAAAATAGCAAGCAGAATTTATTTACTATCTGTTTAAAGAAGTAAATATTCAAGGAATTTTTCAAATTTGGGTAGAATTAGTGTTAATACAAATAATCAAAGAAGCAACTTTATAATGGCGGACAAAAATTTGAACAGCAAGGTGCAAAAATCCAACAGAATCCAATGTCAATAGTCTGTGAATAATTAAATGGATTGATTTACAATAAATCTAAAGCTAGAAATCAGAGAATAGTGACGTGAATGATTATAATAACATTAGAATTCGAAAGTCTGTAGAAGGTCAGTATATGGATATGAACACAAATAAAGCGTCCTAGGTATAAATATTCATATATGAGAGGTGGGATCTGGTATTTTTAGCGATATATATAAGCTGTTTTTGTTTTTTTTTTTGTTTTTTTTAACCATTGCCTTTTTTTTTTTTGTATTTTAATGTTCGTTTTCCTAAGCAGTGAAGAGAGAGAAGTAACCTCCCTTTTATTTTCGTTTTTTATGTTGCCCCCCCCCCCTCCTCACTTTTTTGATGGGACGATGATTTGATCACCACTTATGAAGGCCTAGAGGCCACTCGAGGACAAGGGTTAAAGAGTGTACAGTAGTCAATTGGACAAATATAGTAATCGATAGTGATTGAAATTCAGTAACTTTGTTAACTTAAGTGGAATGGCTCATCAAAAACTTGTTTACATTGAACTTGAAGACAACCATATTGTAGTTAGCTGGAAAGCAGGAAACAGAAAACAGTTCCACAGGCATGCAGTTCTAAGAAAGAAGCTTTGTTCATAAAATCTACGTTTAGGTTTACGCACAGATAAAGAGTGGGGGGATTTATTGATAGTGTTTTCAGCTAGACAAGTGTTTCTTGTGAAAGTTTGGCAAGGGGGGATCATAGATTGAAGCTCAGCTGAAAATAATGATAAAGCAAAGACCAGCTCGCAACATGTCTTCTGTGAGAAAGAGTATTTTTATTTATTTAAATATTTTTATTTGTGAAATATTTAAATATTTTATTAAAATTTTTTATTATTTCTTTTCTCCAACCTTTCTTTTTCAGCACTCTTGTTCTTTCTAATTTCAGAGGTGCCCTAAAAAGGGGACCGACCGAAATGGTGACCCTTTTTTTAAACGTCGTTAAAACCTATGGTAATCGCCATACCACTACAAACTTTTCCAGATAGGTAGAAAAGTAACTTATCTTGCCTTTGATTTGTTATATTTTTTATTGTTTGACAACTTTTTCGTACGTGTGTAGATTTTAATACAGACCCTAATACTTTTCCTCTGAAATGCCCGAAAGAGCAAAACGAAATTGGATAATCATATAGAATGAACTCATTTGAAAGCGAGAAATTATTCGATTGACACCACCTCTGTGTTCGTTTATTGAAAAGATTTGTTCAATAAAAGAAAGAAAGTCCCCCTCCTGAAAAAAAACGCACTCTACATAAAAAAAAATATATTCCCCCACCTCACTATTCTTTTGAATCTTTCTTTAATATTTAAATTCAACGAATAAAAAACAAACAACTCAGGTTGTGTATATTTGTTTACAACTAACATGCCGTTGGCGGTCAACCGGGGTCAATTGAAATGTGTACCATTTAAGTCTCTCGGTTTCCAGGGGGGAGGGGTCATTATTTATACTTCATACATTAAAACATATTTGCTGATTAAATGTATTTCTAATTCCGTGGAATTCCCACGGGTCCTGCTAGCAAAAAAATAAAACATTGTATTATTTTGAACCGATCAGACTGGCCGAATTTATTCTCTGCGAAGCGTTGCGCTTTCGCAGGCATTTTGTATTTTGTGTGTTTGCTTTTCAGTTTTAGCAAAGGAACTGAACTGGACGGATGGACGGAATCTGCTCCAGTCACATCAAGCAGCCAAATCCTAGAAGAAGGACGATTGAAACTCACCCCCCCCCCCCCGCAGGAGGCATGGAGCCTCCAACTTTCACCTCTTTGATTAAAAAACGGCCTTGTGCCTAATTTGCTCCGTGGGGAAGCAAATAAATACACCACTTTTATCTCTTTGAGAGAGTTTATCTTATGCCTTAATAATTAGGCTCATTACCATAAGTCCGCTAGAGACTTTGAAACAATTTATTTTATGCCTAAATATAGGTGCATCTCCATTACGTCCGTTAAGAAACTATCATTGGTATGAATTACCGCACTAACATTTTCATGTACTTCTGCACTATGCTATCAGTGCAAATATTGGATCCTTTACATCAGAAGGCATTTTATCGACTCCTTCTACGACTGCAAACTCATATGTTTGAGTTCCGTCGAAAAATCAAAGACTATTACCTTTCGGGGTTGTTAACAGCTCTGTTTACAGAGGCAAAAGATGGGCGTTCCTTTTTTTGCGACTGAAGATCAATAAAATTTGTATTGAATTTTAAATGTAGGCCTTTGTTGTGATTGTCTTGTTTTACCACTGTTAAAGGAACTGTAGAGGGACTAGGGCATATAATAATACCCTAACTCGCTACAAGAAAATAATGAAACAAATGGAATTGAAGGAAACAAAAACTCAATTGATGGATAAGATAAACGTGTCGTTTATTTACTGTTGAAAGAATGAATGTTTTAGATATAACATGTGTTCATGTCCGCGCGGGTGTAACCATCGTTCGTTGCGGGACGGGTGTTGTAGAAAGGAAAGGAAATGTGTGTTCATCTCAAGTTCGGGTCACTATCATTTATTCCCGCGTGGGAAGAGAAGTGAGTAATGTAATAGAACGAGAAATGGCAGCCCATCGTGTAGACAAAGAAAAGGATAGAGGGTTGACGTCAGTTAGCAGTCAGCTACGCGAAGGTGTTCTCAGGGACCAGTAGTAGATAGAGAAAGAGTGAGAATATGTACGTACGGTCTGTTAGCTTTTTGTCCCACATAGTAGCAAGTGGTGTGAGGTACGCGTGTGCGCGCGCCTGCCAAAACGGTGGTGGTTGGTGCGCCGACCAACCACCTCGGAGGCTAGTCTGAAAAGAGTTAGAAACAGCTTGTCTCTTCCTTTTATACATATTTCCGGTGGTCTTTTGCGCATGTGTGGATTTCCTTTGAAAGAAAGTGACGTCGTCCATCTGTGTGCGTACGTGTGCGCGTGTGTGAGTACATGTGTGTAAGTTAGCGTGTGTGTATATACACGTGAATGTGAGTGTATGTACGCGAACGTGAATATATGTACGTGTGTGGACGTGGGCGCGTATGTTTGTGTGCGCGTATGTATATGACAAGTAATATAGCTTGAGATGTGAACGTGTTTTTTTGTGTGAGACTTGAAAAGGCTCGCGCAGAACAAACAAAAACGGTTAGAAAGATTTCTTACAATTTGTTTCAATCTAATTAAATATCAATGGATATGTTTGTGTTTTTTTTTTTGTTTTTTCTTTCTACAAAGGAGTCACTACTTATAAAGTCCCGCAGGCCACTCGAGGATAAGGGTTAAGGTGTGTACATCTTGTAGTAATCGTTAGTAGTAAAACTTAGTAAATAGGATTACTTAAGGGGATGGCTCATCAAGGATTTGTTTACGTTAGACTTGAAGACAACCATATTGTAGTCAGTTGGAAAGCAGGAAAACGTAACAGAGTTCCACAGGCGTGCAGTTCTAAGAAAGAAGCTTTGTTCATGGAATCTACGTCTAGGTTTAGGCTCAGATAAAAAATGGGGGAAATTATTGATAGTGGTTTCTTTATATATTATATTTATAATATATTATATTTAATATATTATTATATTTGTATGTGAATAGAATTAATTAAATGTGTTTCCATTGTTTTCAACTTTTCAGCTCTTCCTCGAAAGTGATAAATTTGACTTCATGAAATGTGCCTATCAAACCCGTCACCAGGAAGTGCGCCTCGTTTCAAATCCATCTTATCTTACAGAATGGAGAATCGTCTACTTCAACCCTTTACTGAGAATGGAATATGAATTCATGCCGGTTTCAGTAAGTGGACAAATTTATAAGATTTATCACTAATCAGGGTTCTACAGACAAATTTATCTTTAGTTGACCTTCGACAACTAAATATTTTCGTGTACTAGCCAAATAGCAAAGTTACTAGTCAAACTCACATGATTTTTCTGTATATTTTTTAATAAATATATAACAAATTTAATGTTGATACTTGAAGGTGTAAACATTCTGATTTCTTCCGATGATTTTTTTTTTAAACAGCCTTCGTTAAAAAAGAGAGAATGTTTAAATAATTTTACTTTGTTCATTTTATTAAAAAAAAGTTGAAAAAATATTTTTCACTCAGTAGTGAGCTTTGGAAGATTGTCAGTGAAAGAAATGCAATCGCTAAAAGATAAGCGTTTCATTATTTCTAGTCGCCACTTTGAAAAATCACTTGCAAATGCGACTGTTTCACTCGCAATGTAGAGCCCTGCTAATATTAGTAACATTGCCCGGGAGAGAAGTAAACAATTTATTTTTTATCAATAACAATTGATTTCCTACTGTTATAACTTGCGAGGTAAATCTTACCGTAAAAACAGAAACAATTAATCGAAGAATTGGGCCTGTAAACTTTCGTTGTTACATATATACGATTATTCATCACAATAACATCAGGGCAAACTTTTTATCAAGTACAATTTCTGATAATCAGTGTTTTATTACACTAGCGAGGGTGCCCGCCGTTGCCCGGGTGTTTAGGTGGTGTAGTAAGGAGCCTCCCCAGGGAGGGGGTCCAAACAATACTAGCGGGGGTGTCCGAGTGTTTGTAGGTGGTGTAGTAAGGAACCATGAGGGGAGGGGGTAAAAAAGTGGAAGTAGCGGAGTGGGGGGATCAAAACAACAGTAGGCAGAAGTATTTAAAAAAAAAAAATAAGTGGTAGTAGACAGGCAGGCTTGAACCCTAATCCAAAGGAAAAAAAAAAAAAAAAAAAACCTGACGTCTTAGTCGATATCTCCATGACCGGAAGTCACAAATGTCAGAATTAACCGTAGTCAATTGAAAAGGGAATGATGACTTGCTGAAATGGCGACGCAAAAATCGACCCCTCCTTGTACAAAACGGTCGAGTTTAGTGTGAAGGAATTAATGTTTTCGGCCAATTTTTCGATATTTGTCGTCCGAAGGTTCGAGGTTTAAAACGATATTGGTTTGGTCAGGTTCTGTCACCTCTGTCAAAAGTTTTTGTGAGACGCACACACACGCACACACACACACACACACACACACACACATTTCGCCCTTTATATATATATAGACTAGCGGGGGTACCCGGCATTGCCCGGGTGTTTGTAGGTGTGTGCTGAGCTGAAAAAAAAAACAAATGAATAAATAAAATGGCAGTAGGCAGTCAGGCTCGAACCCATGATGCGAAGGAAGAAAAGAAAGTGAAAGAAAACCTCACATCTTACTGCTACGCCATGACGCGGCAGGAAGTGTAAAGCGTTCAAAGTTAGCGATGACAATCAAAAAGTTGACTTACAGAAATAAACAGTTGAGTGAATGAGTTCATACAGGCGCAGAAATGAACGTCTGGCTGTAGGCCAGTCAAGCTTCCCGCTTTCTGCAGTATTTGTTTCCCGACAATGTTGAGGAAAACCAGCTCCCCTCAAAAAGGGAGGAATTCTGGCAGTGTCTTAATGAATAGCAACTGTCTGATATGAAGAGTTTCTCCACACCGATCAAAGCTAATTGCCTTCAAGATGTTCCGGCGAGAAGGCCAGGCAGGTGTTATTTATTTACTTCCCCACTGAGCAAAGTAGACATAAGGTCGTTTTTATCTGGGGAGAGGAGGAAGGAGACCAGCTCTCCCGAGGGAGAATTTTATAGTGACAATTGGTATGAAGGGTTTCTCCTATATTGACCAAAACTGATTGCTTCAAGAGCAATGCTCGGATATGTGGGGTTGCCCCCGCATTCTTCTGCTCCCGGGCCAAGAAGGTCGCAAAGAGGCGGATGCACTTGCTTCGATCTAGTTTCGCTTTATTTATACGAGAAAGAAAACAAACACGGGAAACCAGGTATTTTTTTAAAAAAACTCGATCAACATAAAAATAGAGGCGAAGTCCGTTTTTGAATCTGAAATATAATCTAGGGAGTATAAGGAAAGTTTTCCAAAATAGTAATCTTATCGAGAAGCCCGGCGAAAAAAGCCTTTCATGGGCATACAAAAACGCGTGCGGCCATTTTGCCTTTTATACATATAGAAGAGGAAAGAAGAAGATAGAAGATGGACGCCATTTTCATTTTTATTGACTCAAGACAGTGATATAGAAAGTAAGAGAGAGAAAGATTGAGGAATGGTGCGTTCTAATCGTGTAAGAACATTAACTTCTGGGGGTTTTATTTTTTATTTTCCTTTGCATAACACTGGGTATTTGGGCCTATAAAATTTCTTTACAACTAGAAATGACGTTTAATAATTCTAAAATAAGTTTTCTCGTGTCTGTGTATGTGTGTTTTTCGTCAAATACGTTACTTGTAATTAGTTTTTACTATATTTATTTATTTAGGTGATTTCAAGTCTTTTGAACTCCTGTTTCCATCTTGCGTATTATTCGCACAACATTTCAGCCAATGTAACCTCTGACCTTCTTCAGATGTATCTTGTCAAACTTGGGAATCTTTGTCAAACTCGGGAATCTTTCTGTTGAACTCAAGAATCTACATGGAATTTTGAACAGAATGCTTTATTTATTCCAGAAACGCATGGCATAACAGATAAAGTACGATTCAGTCGTAAGTGACACTCTTCTGGAGGTTGACAGTTCAATCCTTAGTGTGGGTGATATTAAGAATACAATTACGAATTTTACTGCCATGGCTGATGGAATGAGAGCATGCTACCCCTGCAGGTTAAATAAAGAGTTCCGTTCAAAAAGAGTTTGATAAGATACACCTGAAGAATGGAAAAATACGAATGTTTATAAGAAAACATTTTTATATAAGGAATCTATTATATAAAAGGCAAAATATGTGTGTGTTTGTATGTCCCTCAAAAACTTCCGACAGATGCGTCGGAATGTGAGAAAATTGATATTGTTTTAAAGCTTGGTCTCTCGGACAACAAATATCGAAAAATTAGCTAAAAACATTAATTCCTTCACCGTCAATTGGGCAGTTTGCTACAAAGTGGGGTAGTTTTTTCGTCCACATTTTCACAAGTCATCGTCTCCTTAATTCCAACACTTGTGACTTCCGGTTTTGTGATGGACGCATCAGCTAAGACGTTAGTTTTTTTTTCACCTTCTTTTCCTCTTTCATATTACAGGTCCGTGCCTGCCTGCCTGCCTACTACCACTTTTTTAACACCTCCTTCCACCCGGGCTGTCTACTGTTGTTTTGATCCCCTACCCCCACCCATCTCTCTACACTCGGAAACGGCCGCTACTTTTTTTAACACCTCTCTCCACCTACCGGGGTTCTTTACTACTTCACCTTTCCACACCCGGGCAACGCCGGGCACCCCTGCTAGTAAGAATATAAAAGTTACTTTCATGCTAATAAAGGATTATATTACAACATGTGTTTATGTAAAGAAGTTAAGTGAATGGTAATCGCATCAAAATGTTCATTGTATGAAGATGTGTGTATTTGAATATTTGGCAGCGTGGTACTGTGTATGCATGTGCGTTTACCTTTGTTCCTGCTAGTGCGTGTATAGCTGTGCACGAGTTGGTAAAATTGGATACGTGAGTCACTGAGTTTTTTTGTTTTTTTTCACTATGCCCTCCCTAGCAAAGACCAGGGTGGGATGGAGTAGACCTTCTTTAGTTCCTTTTGTTTGGCTGGCTGGTGGAGTCTGTCTAAACTTATTTTCTTAACAAGGTCTTCTAGGATTTTTTCAGTTCGCACTAGTTTACTACATTAACTTATAAGTGTTACTTTATGATGTTTGAAAAGATTTTCATTGGTTGAGAATTCTTTGATTAAACACCTTCATGTTAAACGTTGTTAGCTTTATGAAATGAGGAGGAAAACAAATTCAAATATAGTATATATATGTGTGTATATGTGTATAGGTGTATATACATATATGTGTATAGGTGTATATACATATATGTGTATAGGTGTATATACATATATGTGTATAGGTGTATATACATATATGCATGTTCATGAATTAAAATGTGGCATGCGTCTGCGGATGAAATGTCAGAAATTGACAAGCTAAACTGGAATTGTTTCAATATTTCTCACAAATATAAACAAACGTTGTTATTGTTATGAAAAATGTAACAGAAAGGAATCTAGTTATGTGGATGTTTTGAAAAGATTGACAGGAAAAAAGGTGACAGAAGGAAAAAGATTGCAGTTGGAGATTTGATTGTCAACCGAGTGGACGCCACGATAATTCTCTCTGTCGCTCCCCCACTCTCTCTCTCTCTATCTACCATAAGCAAGAACAACAGGAGAAATAAAAAAAACGGACTGTTGCTTACACCAATGGTTGTTGTGTTTTGAATTCTTAAAAAGGGTTTATAATATAATAAGAGTATGTTGCAAGGAACATAATACAAGTAATAACTCAACCCAATCACCACGATACTAAGCTAGTTCTAGGAGGTCCACTCTCCTAGGCTTTACTTTCTCCCTTTGACAAAGGGTTAATTTATTGCTAATCGCCTGAGGTGCCCTTAACGGAGAATGCCGATAGGGTTGCACAGTCACTTTTTGCAGGCCAGCGTGCCCCTTTTCAGGAGGCGTTAACTTCTCAATCCCACTTTCTGATTCTGGTGGAAAGAATTAAATACCTTCTCAATCACCACAGTACAATAACCATATTTTGAATTATTTTCTCTAAGCCCTCTGATAAAAAAGAAGGGAAAACCATAACGATTTTTTTTTCAACTTTGGTTTAGTGGTAAAAATGTAGAGTGATAGAAAAAGAATGAGAGAGAGAGAGAGAGAGAGAAAGGGAGAGAAAGGGGGGGTGAAACAGTGAGTTCGACAATGTTGCTTTCTGATTGGATAAAACCGTTTACCGCTAAAGACATTCCAAAAAATTCGATTTCCTGCTAAAAAATATACATTATAAAAAAAAAGATGCTAAAAACATTACTATGTTAAATATAAATAATAATTTTTTTGCTTTTGTTTTTCGTTACTTACTTTCTTTTTGACACGCTTGAAACTAATATTCTTACTTAAACACTTAAACTTTTCTGATGTTTTGTTTTTATGTTTTGACTTTGACCGTAACAAGAAAGGAAGAGCGGGGAGAAAACGGAGTTTTTGTTCGTACATTAACAGTGACGTACTTTGCTATTTGCCGTTGACAACAAAAAGGAGCTGTGATACAGCGAAACAGTACTGTATGTGGATGATTATAATGCTCCTTATCTTGAGTTGAACATATTGGGAAGTGATACACGATATACCATTGGCGTATTAAGTGATGCTCTTTGTGTAAACAAATCAAGCTTAGGTATTCGGACGATGTCAAAAACATTGTTAATTCACTTCCCGCACAGCAGCTGCTAATTGGCGTAATGGTTCAAAGCCTTGACTGTCGTATGGGCAGTCGGGTCTCGATCCTGGCTTGAGGTATGTGGATGGGAGGGCAAGATGGTCTGCTTGTGTGATAGACGATCCCGTCCCCATGTGTGTAGTTAAATGTATTGAATAGTAGAAGGACCTAAAAGCATACAGTCGCATAATGACGACGAAAACACACCGGTATATATCAGCAAAGGAATGCAGATTTATTTACATGAGAAATATTAAGAATACAGGTAGAAGGAATGAGAGTTTGTTGAGAATAAAAGTTTGTTACTTGCGATTGATAGCCGCGAGAGGCTGACGGTTAGTCAGGACCGCTGTTGGTGGCATCGGTCACCAACAGGAGCGACTCTTCATTACATGTTGGCTGCTCGAGAGTTCAGCGGAAAAAGGGAAGAGAAAAGAAAGAAACAGGAAGTCACGTGGCTGTGTCACTCTCTGAGTTAGAGAGCGACAATCGAATTAGCCTGGGAATTTCCATCCCCACAGGTAGTTGCCTGTCTAGCCTCACTGATGAGCTGTGATGCAGCGAAACAGTACTGTATGTGGATGACTATAATGCTCCTTATCTTGAGTTGAGCATATTGGGAAGTGATACATGATATACCATTGGCATATTAAGCGATGCTCTTTGTGTAAACAAATCGAGCTTAGATATTTCGGACAATGTGAAAAACAATGTTAATTCACTGCCCGCACAGCAATTCTGATTGGCGTAATGGTTAAAGCCTTGACTGTCGTATGAGCGGTCGGGTCTCGATCCTGGTTTGAGGTAGCTGCCTGTCTAGCTGCACTAATGAGCTGTGATACAGCGAAACAGTACTCTGTGGATTACTATATATATATATATATGTATGTGTATATATATATATATATATATGATGATTGCTGTATCTTTCCAGATGATCGCCGTCACATTGAGTTCTCCCAATCTTGTCGCCCATGCCATCTCAGATGACTCTGTACTCCCGCTGCAGATTTGCACATCTTGAAGCAGATGTGACATACAAATTGAGCAATTTTCATCGAGTTGACTTCCTCTGGAGGTTGAAGGGTATTCCTATGAACAATCACATGTCTTCTCAGACCAGCAGTAGACTTGCAAACTTTGCTGCATGCTAAACAGATCGTTTGGTTCGGGCTAACAGGTGCAAAGTTGCCCTGAACAGGTGGTTGACATAGCCAGCTTTTGACAAAAGCACTCGTTCACAAGTGTTGCATTTCCAGCTCTGTGTGTCATTATTAAGACCGTCAATTAAACCTTTGCGAAACTCTCACTTCAGACTGCTATGGGCCTGCTTTCTTTTCTCTAGAGCATAACAACTTTCACGTACAAGCTTTCATCACTTCGGCCTTTGCAGAGTAAGTTCTTCCCATATGTCGATGTCGATTTGTAAGACTTTCAAATTATTCTTTGTAGAGTCCATGAGCCTCTTCCTAGGCTGCATATATATATATATATATATATATATATATATATATATATATATATATATATATATAGTAGTTCCAGCATCACAATGGACAATGATTCAAAACACACATATCCAAGACAACCACTGCTTTACTGAAGAGCCTGAGGGTAAAGGTGATGGACTGGCCAAGCATGTTTCCAGGCTTGAACCAATCTACTAGAACATCTTTTAAGGTGGAAGTCCGCAAAGTCTCAAGTATCTGCCAGCTCCGTAACATCGTAATTAAAAAGTGGAAGGACATCCTAGTGGCTACATGTGAAGCTCTGGTAAACTCCATGCCTAGGAGAGTGAAGGCAGTTTTGGATAATGATGATGGAAGATTTGCAAGAGGGACCATAAATTAGAGTTCAGTCAAACACTTGCCATGAAAATAACGACAGAGCAGAGACAAACTCGCAATATCACTTCTGTCGGAAAGAGGTTGCAGAGAAAAGAAAAGAGCATCACCTACTAGATTACGAAGTCGGTTTTGAACTTTAAACAGAGAGGGACTGCTATTTTTTTTCAAAGGTTTTATGAGTTTCTTTTCGAGACTAATTACTCTCCTAGGGCTTGAGAGTCTAATCTGCTCTACTATAGCTGTAATGCTGTTATTACTTTTAAAATGGACCAAACAATTGTATTTAGAGTGTTACAAAGAAAATAAAACTTTAACACAAACTTTGTATATGAAAGAACAGTTATTTATTTCATTCGGTTTCACACGCAAGTCACCGACACGTATTTACAACACGAGATAATAAGTTCACTCATTTTTTCTCTTTCTTGGTCTAATAGCAGTCTTTTACTTTTAGCTACAATCAGCTGTTGTGTTCCAGTAATTCTCTCTAGGACCCACAGGTCAGTTGGCTTGTTTTCGTAGGAGGAGGAAACTCATGTGCTGTCAAGCACACCTTCCAAATTACCACGCGTCTTTACCGTTTTGTTCTCCCTTCTCTTTTCTTTCCATCTTGATTCCTATATACACATTTCATTACATGCCGTCACGCTCATGCCACACCTTAAAATGCTGATACAACATAAACTCGGCACGTGAGTCATCAATATGCATATATTTCCTGGCTTAGTCATTTAAATGACCGAGCCAGCAACTACATAGCTAAAGAGAGGAGAGATGAATTTTCCTTTCCAAAGAGAATAAGAAGAAATTATTATAGCCATTTCTTTCAGACTTATGTCACGTTTATATGTAGCTTTCTTTTTTTGTGTGTGAAAATCACTCCAGACAATACACAAAGCTAAAAAAAACCAAACTACTACTTAAAGGTCAAAAAACTAACCAATGATAGGTATTTTATCGATAGATTCTGACCGAGAAAACAGCAATTCTTCCCTCTTTGTCGAAAACATCGTTCATGGATAATCAAGATTAAAGAGCAAAATAAGGATACTAGGCTGCCCAAAATAAACCCCACATCCACTTTCTATTTGTCTTGATTAGTTTAGAGGAACCTATTGTCAGAGAGGACGATTCAAGAAATATTTGTTTACATTAGACTCGAAAACGATCATGCTATAGTCTGTTGGGAAACAGACTCGTGGTATCGTGTTCCACAGATGGAATGTTCTAAGAAAAGAATGTTTGTCCATGAAAGCTTCGTTTTTTCCTTTTCCTTTTTTTTTTGTAAGTAAATAAGAGAGAGAGAGAGAGAGAGAGAGAGAGAGAGAGAGAGAGAGAGAGAGAGAGAGAGAGAGAGAGAGAAGAGTTATTTGATTTGTTTGTAGCTAGGCGAGTTCTTACTGTAAATGTTTTATAGGTGGATACTTTGGGTCTATTAGAGCTGTTGATCATCATTATTTTAAACATTCAAACCAACTTATGTACGTTAGAATGTAAATCATTTTTTGAAGTCGTCTTGTTTTCAAGTGAACAGAAAATTTGAATTGCATGAGTGATGTGATCACGATGGGCAATAGCATTATCGTTTATTATATACAAAGTGAAATATATATAGATATAGTAGATCGAAGATCTGTCCAGATCAAATAACTTTGTAGCCAATCATTAACATATTGATTTTGTAACACCTAAAAAAAATAAAAATAAATAAATAAAGGAACGCTTATAGATAAGAATAAACTACCACATTCCCCCAAAGACAAATGCTACCAAAAGTTCCTAGCTAAAACGAGCAATCAAACGCACGTACAAAAAAAAAAAAGAATCATTTGCTACTAGACATCACCAACTGTGAGGTTATTACGTGCATCTTAGCGTCTATTATTTAAGCAAAAAGCAGGTAACACAGAACGAATTTTTGTACATATATTTGTAAAGTTACACACATTTACACACGTAGACCCAACACGTTGTAGCAGAGTACGTCGCAAGAAACACAGGACAAGTAATAACTCGACTACTTTTATTTTCTCATTCTCCTGCGATGTGTGATTGACTTCTCATTACGGCTGTGACGTCACCCACATCTCTAACATGATCGTCTCCTCTAATGTACTCTCTCTCTCCTTTTTATAGTCTTTTTCTTTTTCTTTACCGTGACGTCATTTCTTACTTGGATTCGTATTTGCATATAGCCACCATACGTGAGTTCGCACTCTGTTACACATTTAGAGAACATCTGAATAGTGCTCAACCAACGATCACTCAATATATTCAATGGTAAAAACAAAACAAAAATCTGCTCATTAGTAAAATTATATGAGCGATGTTTCTGACAAGGGGGAAAGAATTGTTGTTTTCTAGGCCAGAATCTATCCATCTAAAACTTATCATTGGCAAGATTTTGACATTGAAGTAGTATTTGTTTTTGTTTTTTTTTCCTCTTTACATCAAGTGGCTTCATATCTTATCAGGAGCGATATCCTTGAAAAAAATAACATATTGATTTATTAAAACATACTTTAAATCTATGTACATATAAAATTGAGTCTTCGTCTCACTCTGTCATTGATATTAAAAGCCTACTTTTCCTATTTAAAAATAGTTTAAAAACAAACTGTTTTTCCCCTGAGCTATGTTCAAGTTTCGTTCTGTCTCCTCTGGGATCTTCCGACCACTCGGTTGTATCTGTTAAGATAAAAACGAAATGCAATAAGTCTTCAGATGTACCCCTCCACTGTACTGTATATCGATACTCTACCGCTGACTGGGATAGCTTCCGTACACTTATATCTGATCTACCCCTGCATTCCATGTTTAAAAAGGATGTGTCCTCCATAGTATCAGACCTGACCGAATGGCTAATTGTAGGCATAGACTGATTCATACCATCCAAAAAATTTCAACAAAAACCTAACAGCCAGCCATGGTTCTCCCGAGAATGTGCTGCTGCCATCACACACAGAAATCACTTTTTCCATAGCTACCAACGTAATAGATGCACTGAGACTAAAACTGCTTTCAGGACTGCCAGCAACCACTGCAAAAGAGTAATAAAAAATGCAAGAGAGTATATGCTCAATCTGTTAAATCCAAAGTAGCTGAGCAGCAGCTTGGTTCCCACCAGTTTTGGCAAAAAGCAAACAGGATCCTGAACAGAAGCATGCGTTCTATGCCAACCATCATCAATGGATCTGAGGTCATCTCGTCAGCATCAGATAAGGCCAAACTATTTTCCAAGAACTTTGCAGCTAATTCTACCCTGTGCGACGAAGGCCATCAACTCCCCGTATTTCCTCCTATAACGGACAACACGCTCTGCAGCATACAAATATCTGTGCATGAGGTCTCCAAGCTAATCAAGAACCTTGATTCTAGTAAAGCAACTGGCCCTGATGGCATTCCAATCATTGTGTTGAAAAAGCTTCAACCAGAACTTGCCCCCATACTTACAAAGCTCTTTAAGCGTTACCTTAAAGAGAAGTGCTTCCCAACACCCTGGAAAACCTCATCAGTATGTCCTGTATTTAAGAATTCAGGTGAAAAGTCATCTCCCTCTCAGTACAAACCAATAAGTCTCCTGTGTGTTATGGGTAAGCTGCTGGAATCCATATTAAATAGAGAAGTAGTCAACCACCTCAGCAGAAATAACATTCTTAGTGACATGCAATATGGTTTCCGTTCTGCCAGATCTACAGCAGATGTGCTAACTGTTATATCTCGTAAGATTAGCGAATCTTTCGACAAAGGCTTCCTCTCTAGGGCAATTGCTCTTGACATATTGAAGGCCTTCGATAAGATATGGCATAAGGGCCTACTTCACAAGATTTCCAGCTACCGTATAACTGGAAATGTTTTCTCGATCATTAAATCATTTCTCTCTGATAGGCTCATAAGAGTAGTGGTTGATGGGCAGAAATCAGAGGCCCACAGTATTAATGCTGGAGTCCCTCAAGGGTCCATCCTAGGCCCAACTCTCTTCCTGATCTACATCAATGATCTCCCAAAACACATACTTAAATCATTTGTTGACATCTATGCTGATGACACGACCATCTATGGCAACACATCAAAGGCCGTAAATGACAAAGTTCTCTCTGATTCTCTCTCCTGTGATCTTGAGCACGTGGTACAGTGGGGGAGGTGGTGGCTGGTTACTTTTTATCCATCTAAAACCAAGCTCCTATCTTTACATCATCAACGCTCTGATCCCCATCTGGCATCAATTGAAATGGGTGGCTCTCGTCTAGGGGAAGCTCCATGTTTTGATAAGCTTCTGGGCTTGACCTTTACTCCTGACCTGAAATGGAACACGTACATCAAGTCAGTTGCCAAGGTTGCTGGAAAAATGGTAGGATCCTTCTACTGCTCTTATGCAATCTATCTGTATAAAAGCCAAGTACGTCCAAGGATAGAGTACTGCTGCCACATCTGGGCAGGAGCTGCTAAAAATAGCCTATCCTACCTTGACAGAGTACAAAATAGACTTCGTGGCCTAGTGGGGGATGCCCTTTTCTCTTCCCTGCAATCTCTCTCTCACAGGAGAGATGTTGTGAGCCTGTCTTTGTTTTATCGTTACTACCATGGGAAGTGCTCGTCTGAGCTCCAATCTCTGATCCCCCCTCGCCAATCTTTCACGATAAACACCCGCCTAGCTGAAACCACTGTCAAAAATTTTCCCCACTCTTCATCTGTGCCAAAATCAAAACGTAGTTTCCATGAACGAAGCTTCTTTCTTAGAAGTGCACGCCTGTGGAACTCTGTTCCGGTTGCCTGTTTCCCACATGACTACAACCTGGATGTATTCAAGTCCAATGTAAACAAATGCCTGATGAACCGCCCCCTTAAGTAAGACACTTTATCAACTCTCAACACTAACGTACTGTACACACAATAACCCTTATCCCTGAGTGGCTTCCGGGCCTTGATAAGTGGTGACTTCTTTGTAAAAAAAAGAAATATATACTCGCGCGACTACATGATGGGTAACTAATTTGCATATTCCGTTGAAAGCTGAGCTTTAATAAATTATTTATTCATTTTTTAATGGTTTTATCATAGATGATTGGTTCTATTTCACTATTATGCTGAATTCTATTTATGCATAGTTTCTACATTTAGCATAATTGCATAGAATTTAAGATGAAAACGTTCTAGCACATGGAAATATATGTATATATTTATAAGTGACCTCATCAGTGTATGTGCGAATAATCTCTACCAAACTCCTCTCTGAATATTTGGTCTCCAAACTTGAAATTTGATCTATAGTGTATTTGGACCTGTAGCACACTTTCAATTTGGTTGTTTGCTGGCAAAAATTGCTGCTAAGGGGTTAAAATTGATAACAAAATAGTTGACCATTGCAAGGTAAGTCGACTAAGACATTAGGTCTATTGCTGTTTGTTTTGCACCTGTGCAAAATTAAGCATTTATAGTTACAAGGCACTTAATTTTTAACCTTTCGTATTCATCTGTCAGTAGCTCAGAGGGTAATGATGCTGGAGTACTAGATGTTCTGGTTTTAATTCTAGTAGATGGTACCCAAGTCATTTATTTTATAAGTTTTGAAATCATTTTTATATATTGGATAATAATCAATAATAGTCTATAATATATCTCACCTGTCTGTTTAAATGTATGTATTTATGTGTGTATGTATGTATGTCTTACAAAAACTTTCGATACAGGCCACGGATTTTCACGAGATCAGTATTGTTTTGAAGCTCGACCCTTCAGACGACAAATATCGAAAAAAACTTTCCCCACTCTTTATCTATGCCTAAATCAAAACGTAGATTCCATGAACAAAGCTTCTTTCTTAGAACTGCCGCCTGTGGAACTCTGTTCCGTCTGCCTGCTTCTCTCCTGACTACAACTTGGATGTTTTCAAGTCCAATGTAAACAAATTCCTGATGAACCATCCCCTTAAGTAGACACTCTAAAATATCCACACTAACGTACTGTACTTACAATAACCCTTATCCCTGAGTGGCTTCCAGGCCTTGATAAGTGGTGACCACCTTGTAAAAAAAAAAAAAAATTAGCTAAAAACATTAATTCGATCACCCTCAACTGGGCACTTTTCTATTTGGGAGGAGTCGCTTTTTTTGCCGATATTTTCAAAAGTCATCCCCTCTTTTCGATTGTCTAGCCTTAATTTAAACCTACGTCACTTCCGGTTTGGCGATTGGCACAACAGCAAAGACGTCACATATTTTTTTCACGTTCTTTTCCTCCTTTGCGGTACGAGTTCGAGCCTGTCTGCTTACTACTACTTTTTTCTTTCTTTTTTTGCTCAACACCCACCTCCAAACATCCGGACAACGCCGGGCACCCAGGCTAGTATATCTATAAAAGTGGAAATGTGAGTGTGTGTGAGGGCACTATATACTCAACGAATTTTTTATCTACAGACTTGAAATTTGGTATATAGGTTATTCAGACATGTAGAAAACTTTTTAATTGGGTTTCATCCGGGGAAAAAATGTTGCTAAGGGGTCAAAATTGAAAAATTGATACTTTGGAATCGTCTGATTTTTATCTGTTTGTCAACTGTTTCACGAATGCGCATACGCGGCCATGAAATATGACAGCTTCTTTATGTTAAGAATAAGTAGGTTTGAAAACACTTTTTAAAGATTATGTAAAGCTCATTGTCTTTAGGTTTTGGTTTCGATCTCAGCTCAATTTTTTTATTTTTTTTTTACTTACAAGAAGTGAACTGTTTAGAAAAGAAAACATTATACTTCCATGTACATGTCTCAGTTTCTGTATGAATTAAAATATAATATTTACGCGTATTTTACGGCCGGGCGGCCTGCTAGTAAATAAATAAACAGAATATCGGTGTAAAGATATCAAAGCAAAACCCAAAAGACAGATACTACCAAAAGTTTCCGGTTAAAATAAGAAATCGGACATAAAAAGAGCAAATATCATATGCTATTAGACACCACCATCTACAGAGTTGTTAGGTGCCATTACTGATGACGTAGAAGGTTTTTTTGTGCACACATTTAGAGAACACCTGTGCAGTTTTCGTCAATAATAAATTCACGTTGGTGAATACGACAGTGTGATAATGGAATGATCGATGAGGTAGAGTTCAATCCATCTTGATTATATTATAATTAAATAATTATATTTATATAATACATACAATTATATATAATATGTAATTAATTATTATAATGTTAATTATATAATTATAATTAAATAATTATAATTATATAATAAATACAATTATATATAATATGTAATTAATTATTATATTATATAATTATAATTAAATAATTATAATTAAATAATTATATTTATATAATACATACAATTATATATGATATGTAATTAATTATTATAATGTTAATTATATAATTATAATTAAATAATTATGATTAAATAATTATATTTATATAATACATACAATTATATATAATATGTAATTAATTATTATAATATTAATTATATAATTATAATTAAATAATTATAATTAAATAATTATATTTATATAATAAATACAATTATATATAATATGTAATTAATTATTATAATATTAATTATATAATTATAATTAAATAATTATAATCAAATAATTATATTTATATAATACATACAATTATATATAATATGTAATTAATTATTATAATATTAATTATATAATTATAATTAAATAATTATAATTAAATAATTATATTTATACAATACATACAATTATATAATATGTAATTAATTATTATAATATTAATTATATAATTATAATTAAATAATTATATTTATATAATACATGCAATTATATGTAATATGTAATTAATTATTATAATATTAATTATATAATTATAATTAAATAATTATAATTATATAATTATATTTATATAATACATACAATTATATATAATACGTAATTAATTAATATTATATTAATTATTGGATTATAATTAAATAATTATAATTAAATAATTATATTTATGTAATATATACAATTATATATAATATGTAATTAATTATTATAATATTAATTATTTAATTATAATTAAATAATTATAATTAAATAATTATATTTATATAATAAATACAATTACTAGTGTCGGAACGATTAATCGGAGTTGGAAATCGGAAAAATCGGAAGATTTGGGGGTATCTGTATCGGAATCAGAAAAATTGATGCCAATTTTCCGATGCCAAAACGATTCTTCTAATTGTTGTTTTTTATTTTATTTTGTTTAAAGCAAAATCTTCCATTGCTGCTAATAAATGATAAAATAATAAATATTTATTGATTTTAAAATACCAGTAAGGCTAAAATCGATAGATCATCCTCCATATTTTTTTATTTTGACGTTTACGAAAATATCTGCATATTTAGCATGTGTTTTTTACGAAAATTGCGAGGAAATAACGATCTTATAGTTAAATAATTAGAGATTTATAAAGAATCGGAATCAAAATCGGAAATTGTATTGGAATCGGGAATTTAATACAGAATCGGTAATTGTATTTGGAATCGAGAAAAATATTGGAATCGAGAAAAATATTGGAATCGTCCCATCACTAATAATTACATATAATATGTAATTAGTTATTATAATATTAATTGTATAATTATAATTAAATAATTATAATTCAATAATTAAACTTTAATCGTGATAGAAATTCCATTTGATTTGATAGTTGAAACAATTAGATAAAATGTTAATAAGTAGGCGCCATTGAAGGTTAACAGACAATATTTGTGGTAGATTTAATGAGCCTGAACCTAGACCGAGCTGTGGAAGTGGGCCCGGCCCGTCTTGCCTTTATCCCTGCCATAAAAGGGGCCTGTTTTAGAGTTTGAAAATTAATGAAATGTCGAAATAATGGTTCACTAGTGAGGATTGAACTCACGACCTAGAAGAAACGGAACAACTGGTTATAGCACGGCAATAAGCAAATCTATCTCAATAAGAAAAGACTGAACTCATGAATTATCTGTTTTCTTATTAGTTAAAAAGAATTAACTGAGATTATTTTAATGTCTGAAATCTGCAGAATTAAGACTAGAAAGTGAAGCAGAATTAGAGAAAACGCCTCGTGATTGTGAACTGCATTATTTTATTAATCGTGTGTCCAGACGTGACCTACATAAAGATGGCCCTTGCACTAAAGTCATATAATCTGCTGACGTCAGGGAATAAAGTCTGAAGACACGACTTGAAGTCCTTTCATTGTATCAGATTGCAGAAGGAAATTACCAAAATCGTTCAAAAGTGACTATTTTCTTTTCCTAAAGATAAGGAATTATTTTTCATTTGAGCACGTGCAACTAAACGTAACGATTTTTTTCCGGGAAAATACAGTAAAGGATATTTATACTTTTTAAAAGTTTATTTATTATTAGAATTTGCCACTTGAGAAAGCTAAAACGATATGTGCTTTTCTTTTCTTTAAAATAAATATTCATTTACCTTTTAAAGATTAATAAATACTCAATTATTCTTTAAATAAATCTTTAAATGATATTTTTTTAAAATTATTTTATTATGGTGAATTATTTATTTCTTTAGCGCTTCAGGGTAATATATTTGAACCACGTTTTAGTGAAAAAAACCAACAAAAAACAAACACACAAATCTCGTGGACGTACACGTGAAAAGCATGTGCAAGTGGAATCTATGCCGGAAAAATGAAGTAGCCATCTTTATAAGCAAGTAGATGCTAGCTATAAAAAAAAAAAAAAAAAAAAAAAACTGTAGTTCAAGTTCATAATTCCTATACCATTCTCTTTCCTGATAAACTTCTTTTTTCATACATAATTTTTCCGGTTTCTTTTTTCTTTCTTACACTTGGGGGAGGGGGTAAAGGGCAACATCCATAGAATTACACAAGGAACTCTGTTGATCCGGCACTCATCCTGTTTGTCTGCCACGTTTCGGCTGAATGTAATCTCCGACCTTCTTCAGGTCAAACTCAGGAATCTTTTTTATTAAACTCTGGAATCTTTTTGTTAAACTCGGGAATCTTTTTGTCAAACTCGGGAATCTTTTTGTCAACTCAGGAATCTTTTTGTCAAACACAGGAATCTGCACGGAATTTTGAACAGACCCTTTATTAAATCCATGGGGATAGCATGCTCTCATTCCATCAGGCATGACCGGGTAGAAATCTTAAGTAATTAACAATTGTATTCCAAATATCATCCATACTGAGGATTAAAACTTCAATCTCCAAAAATGCATTGTTTACAACTGAATTTTATCAAGTACTTTATCCGTTATACCACAGGTCCTTGAAGAAGGTCAAATGAACTTGAATTGATAAATAGCAATTGGCTTGTCGCCATAAAGGTGTGAATAGAAGTCATCATCTAAAATAATTCCGAACTTTCTAGATAAGAGAAAAATTCAGGTTGTCCTCGACGGTTGTACATCTAAACAATATGATATAAATGCAGGAGTGCCTCAGGGGTCTATCCTTGAACCTTTATTATTTCTAATATTCATAAATGACCTCCCTGACAAAATTGCTCTGAAATGGGTATATATGCTGATGACACCATGCTCTATAACAGGCACGACAGGAAAACAAATGAACACATATCTAAGGAAATGGCAGAAACACTCGAGGATGATCTCCAATCTGTAGTGGAATGGGGACAAAAATGAATGGTCACATTCACAGGAAACATGAGTTGGAACAATTACGTTGAGAGCATTGCTAGAACCGCTGCGAAGAAGGTAGGCTGTCTCTACTGTGCTAGAAAGCTACTAACACCTGAAAACATACTGTACCTCTATAAGGCCACGATTTTCCCATGTATGGAGTATTGTTGTCATATTTGGGCTGGTGCATCTGCTATTAGTCTCTTGTTCCTAGACAAGGTTCAAAAGAGAGTCGCCAAACTGATAGGTCCTGAACTGTCATCGACGAAATGTTGCATCTCTCTGCCTGTTCTACAAGTATTTTAATGGTGAATGCTCTGACGAACTGCAATCACTTGTACCCCCTCGATGTAAATACCCCCGACAAACCCGGCAAGCAGCTAAATCCCATCCCTTTACAGTAGAGATCCCTAGATGTAAGAGAGCTTTCTACTCAAGTAGTTTCTTCCCCAGAATTGCTAAACTTTGGAACTCCCTTCCGGGTCTCTGCTTCCCCGACTTTACTGTCATGCAGAAGTTCAAGTGTAACGTGAACAGACATCTTTCTGCCCAACTCAGTACATAGTACCTCTGTAGCTTAGGTTCCTGATAGTATCCCTCTACATCAAAGTGGCAATGTGCCTTGTTTGGGATGAAAATGTAAAAAAAAAAAAAAAAAGAACCATAAGTGCTAAAAATTTGTATTTGCAAACATTATTTTAACAGTCAGCAGTCTCAGGAAGGTGACGGTTGTTAAATGGTTAATGACACGGACTGACAATGTAGGTGTGCCACGTGTGAGTCCAGTTCGTTCCACAGAAACATTTTCACTTAGGTACATTGGCAACCTTCACGTGATCTCTTCTGTAGGTACCTGATATTCTTTTAGAAAGAATTCTTAATAGAAAGATATCAGGGAAACGAATGCCAACAAAATCATCATCATGAATAACGCTCAACAAACAACAAAATAATCAGCAGTTTTAAAATCATAACAACGCAATATGTTCAATGATATGTACTCAACTGTATTTTCTAAACAAAATTATTCACAAAACTATGGCTCAAATTCTCTCCCAATAAGGAGCTAAAAGTTCTTTTTTTTTTTTTTTAATTTTTTAATAAAATTATTAACGGTATGTGGCTGACATAATGATCCTGAACACGGACCAAACAATGGAAGTGGCCACGACATACACCATCCCCCACAATAAAATAATTCGTTTTTGCCTGGCGTGTAGTTTGAAAATCAATGAAACATCAAAATCACAGGTTACTAGTGAGGATCGAACACACGACCTAGAAGAAACAAATTGACAGTTTCATTGCACTGCAATAAGCAAAGCTGCCTCGATAGGATGAAGGTGAAACCACGAATTATCCGTATTTTCATTGGGTGAAAAGAATTAACTGAGATGATAGCCAACAATTTTATAATCGATAGCGGAGTGAAAGGAATATATAGTCATTATGAGATACCTAATCTTACAACGTTTCAGTCGATGTAATCGCCAATCTTCTTGGGGTGCATCTTGTCAAATTTGGGAATCTATATAAAATGTCGAACAGAATGTTTTATTTAATTCAGGGAAGTAGCTTGTTCTTGTTCCATCAGCTATGACTGAATAGAAGTCTTAAGTAATTCATAATTGTATTTTTAGTATCGCTTTAGATATGCCATAAAATGGAGGACTGTTGCCACTATATACGATTTCTCTCACTCTCTATCTGTGCCTAAATCTAAATGCATATTCCATGAACATAGCTTCTTTCCCAGAACTGCCCGTCTGTGGAACACTGTTCTGCTGACCTGCTTCCTGGTTGAATGCAACATGGTAGCCTTCAAATCCAATGTAAACAAGTTCTTGTTGAGCCATCCCCATAAATAATCAAATTCTACCCAACTTACACTATTAACGATTACTACACTGCCACCTTACATTCATTAACTCTTATCCTCGAGTGGTCTTTGAGCCTTAATAAGTGGTGACTCACAAGTAAAAATAAAATACTAATATTCAACTTCTAAATGGCTGTCACTCAGAACTATTACTTTGGACTTGTATCTGTTGCGTCACAGGACCTTGCAGACAATACTAGTATGAATTTCAATAGCCTTAAACCTGTTCTTGTTTTTAAGTGTGTAGTCCTACTTCTTATTACTATACTAGCGTTATATACCCGGCGTTGCCCGGTTGAAACATATTTCCGGGCAGAAGATTTAGTCACATACAATTTAAGATACACCAAATGTTCTAACTTGTTGGATTTAGGGAAGCATGATACACATCCATCTTTGTCTATGACAATCAAACGTAAAATCACTCTTGTAGTTTAAAAGGGAAATAGCTCTCATAGCTTTAATCCGGTTTTAAACGCAACTGTTGCCAGCCATTAATAATAATAATAAAAAAAACTTAAATTAAATATAAATTGAATCAAAAATAAATTAAATAAATTAACTTTGAATAATATTTCTAAATAGAACAATTAAAACGGTTCTATTATAGCAAATAATTAATAACATCGAGCCAATTATTAAAATATATTTTCGTTAATATAACATGCAAATGAGGTTACTGATTGAATGTAGATTTGCTTAAAATAAATAGCATATATATTATATATATATATATATAGAGAAATCATGCTGGAACAAAAGTGTATATAATTCTGTTTTCATTATGCCATTTGTATATATTAATTAAATTATAAACAAATAAACAGTCAGGAGAACGATTTTTTTTATAATATGTATATATATATATTATAATACAAATTAACGACCTTCATTTCCAAAATTCCCAAAAAAAGAAAAGAAAAAAATTCGGATTTCTCAAGAAGGATTTCTATTGCAGACAAATGAATCTTTGAAAATGGAAGATTTCTGGTGACTTTGCAAGCAAATCTCATTTGACTGATCTATTATCTGGCATTTGACACTTGGATTAACAAAAGAGTTCGTCTTCCTTCTTCCTTTAGATTAGATTAAGACCTGAGCCAATTACCATCGATATCCTCTCCAGTTAATGAACTGAAAGACATGATCGCTCAAGCTGATTCATGGCTGATGCGGATATATAAATTAACCCTCGTACTTGTCAATTTGCATGTGTACACACACGCACGCACACACTCACACACACACACACACACACACACACACACACACACACACACACACACACACATGTATGTATGTGTGTGTGTGTAGATCGATGGGTGGAACTGCCGACTATCAACACAATGGTTCTAGGTTCAATCCTTAGCTAGAGAGAGAGGTGTTAGTCTAGCTGCACCGATGAGTTGTGATACAACGAAACAGTACTGTATGTGAATGACTATATATACATATATATATATAAAAGTGAACGTGTCTGTGTGTCTGTGTACATTTCCCTACGCAATAACTCTATCAATTTTTGGTCTACAGACTCGAAATTTGATATACATGGTACTGAGATTTGGGAAAATCTATGTGATCGGTATGTATGTTTGCATGTCTGCCTAAAGCTTTCGACAGAGGCGACGGATTTTTACTAGCTCAGTATCGTTTTGAAGTTCGACCCTTCAGGCGACAAATATAAAAAAAATTGCTAAAAACATTAATATCTTCACCTTCAGCTCGGCACTTTTTTACAGGTGCGGGGTCGCTTTTTTCGCTGATATATTCGAAAGTCATTCTCTCCTTTCGATTGTCTAGCCTTAATTAAAACCTACATCACCTCCGATTTGGCGGTGGTCATAGCAGCAAAGACGTTAGTTTTTTCCCCCGTTCTTTTCCCCCCTTTGCGGTACGGGTTCGAGCCTGCCTTCTTACTACCACAATTTTTTTTTTTTTTTTGCTCAACACACACCTCCAAAAACTCGAGCAACGCCGGGCTGAAATGCTATATATATATATATATATATATATATATATATATATATATATATATATATATATATATATATATATATATATCATGTTGACAAGAAAGTTCTTGTGGTTTTTAACTTTTAAATTCAGATGAAAGAATCTCGGCTCAAACAAAAACTTTTTGATCAAAATCAACACACTTTATAACAAGTGTATTTATGCCAGTAACATAAAAATCTCGCGTTTTAGCAATAATGAAGTCGCTGAAGGCGTTTTTTTATATTGCTTAACTTTTTGAAGCATTTGTCATGCAGAAAATTGTCGAGATGCTTGAAAAAGTGGTAATCAGTAGGTAAGAATTCTGGAGAGTATGGCGACTGAGGCAATTTTGTAGTCCAATTCACTCAACTTTTGCAGAGTCGGTTTAGCAACATACGGTTGGGCATTGTTATGGAGGAGAATCGAGCCTTTTCTGTTGACTATGCTGTGTGTTGTTGTCGAAGTTTCTGATGCATTTCATCCTTTTGCTGATAGTACTTCTTCTGCCGTAATGGTTTCGCTTGCCTTAAAAAAAACTGTAATGAATGAGACTGGTCACAGACCACCAAACAGGCAGCATAACATTCTTAAGATGCAAATTTGGCTTTGGGAAATGTCGTGGTGCTTCATCAGCGTCTAATCATTAAGTTGAGTGTCACTAGTTGTCGTAAAAACACACACTTTTCATCACACATCACAACCCAGTCGAGAAACGAGCCATTCTTGTTGCGTAAAAGAAGGGTAGATGACACTTTATAATGGGGTTGCTTTTGGTTGTGAGGCACTCAATTATCAATTTTTTTGTCTTTTCAATCTCTCTCAAGTGGTTGGAAATCGTCGTATACGTTATGTTTAATTCAGAAACAAGTTCTTGAACAGTTGTGCATAGATTGGCTTCGACTAGGGCTCTTAATTAATCATTGTCAACATCCGATGGTTGACAACAATGCGCATCATCTTCAAGACTTTCGTAACCATCACCAAATTTCTTAAACCACCGTTTCCTGGACCAAAATTCATTGATATCGCGAGTTGTTTCGGCAGCTTTTCGGCCTAGCTTGACTTGAAATAAGAAAATTGTGCTAATTTTCTTTTTTTCCATCTTGTATTAAACGTTCTGAAAAGAAGACATAATTGTTTTAAAACGATTGTAATTTAAACGATTAGATGGAACGAAAAACGCTCTTTAAAATGATAAAGTAAAGGTATTATAACAAAAACTTATATGAAAATACATTATTTGAAATCAAAATTAAATATATATATATATATATATATATATATATATATATATATTGTTCCGTCCTGTAAAGACCACATGCTCCATTGTCTAGAGTGTTTTAAGTCTTACGATGGAAAGTATAAAGACTTCTCCAAAATCAAAACTCTGAAGACAGTTTGTCATCAATCAACAGGTTTATTGAAAATGAAGAAGGTAAAAACTGAAAACAGAAAGAAAGAATAAAACAGAATTAGCATGAAGCTTGGTGTGGAAAGGGAAAGCAGTAAATGCTTAAAAATACATTGAAATTGAAGTCCAAAATACTAACAAAATAGAATAGAAATAGAAAGTAAGAAATTAATCAAAGTCCCAATGTGGAAACAAAATGAAGGAAAAACCTACAGTAAAGGTCTGACGTTGAGGAAGGGAAGGTGGAGGCGATAGCAGCTAAACCCTTGTGGCCGTCAACCCATGGAAAGCGAAAAAGGCAAGCCCTGGTGTTAGAGGTGAAGGGTCAGAAGTTTCCCCTCCAAAGAAAGGGAAAGACGAGGGGTCATAAAAGAAAGATTGTGAGTCACAACATATATATTATAGATAACATAGTTATCCATAGACATATGTTTTTCCATATCTACGGCTCATCATCATGGATACCTATTTTATCTATAATTAGTCCTCGTGCGAAAGAGCAGGACACAAAATGTTTTAAATAATAATAATAGAATAACAATAACAAAGACTTTCGCTGGCGAGGACTACTATTGACCGTAATGAGTTATACATTCCTTTTGAAATTTTCATCTCTATTTTTCTCATGATGTACTGAATATTTGTTAATGAAACCTATATGAAATATGTTCCTTATTAAATTTTAAAGATTTTCTATTATGAAAGAAGTTTTTAAAAATTTAATCTAAAAAAGTTATCTTAAATTTCTTGTTAAAAAAATTCAGATTTTTTTCATTATTCAGACCTGTATTACAAAGAGGGGGTTGCAAAAAATGAGTTGTGGTGTGAGGAGAAATACAAACTGAAACAGAGAGACTATTCAGACCTGTAATAATACAAGGAGGGAGTTGCAAAAATAAGTTGTGGTGTGAGGAGAAATACAAACTGAAACAGAGAGAATATTCAATCTCTCTTCTGTAAGAAAGAGGCTAGATTTCAAAGTCAATTTTGCAAAGAGGGGGTTGCAAAAATGAGTTGTGGTGTGAGGAGAAATACAAACTGAAATAGAGAGAAGGAGGGTTTAAAAATATAATATTAAAAAGATAAGATACAAGTTAGAAAAGCATTTCATCCGAGGCATGAAAATTGTTAAACAAAATGCTTTTACTATAGGCTTTAAAAATAAAGGTACAAGATTCAATTTGAAATTTATTTATCTTCAAAGTGCACTTTTATAAATTTTACAAAGTAAGGTATAAAAATTTAATTTAAATTGAATCAAAAAATTACCTTGGATTTATTTTATGTAATGTACATTTTGTTGCAATTTAAAAACATTATCTTTCATCTAGCAATTAATGATATAAATATAAAATTTTCAATGATTTTTTTAAAAACCTGTGCAATTCAAAGATCATAGGGTGAACCTCCTAGGACTACTCAGGACTAATGCCACAGTTCAGCAGATAAAAGCTATCACAATGGCCCGGCCTCTAGCGGATTAATTATCAAGCACAGATCCTTGACTGATATATTGTTTGCTACTTGACTCAAGTGCTAGCACTGACTCGGTATCATGCAGGAAGGGATGGGGTCAAATTAGGAGAAGAGATTCAATCCTATTCAAATTATCTCCCCTTTTTCTATAATATTTCTTAGTACTAGGACTACTAGTTGCATGGTTGGGGTATAGAATCAAAGAGTTGGTCCCAAGCATTAGCAGGGCACCATCAGCCCTTTACACTCCGTCACTGTATAGACTACTATGAGTTTAAGAATATATAAGTTAATGTTATTGATTTTATACTTGATCACGTGATCAGTTATACCGAGATAAACTTTTATCTTTTTTTTTCTCTTTCTACTGCTGTTCATTGTTTGCTTATCACTTGGCTCTATTCATGTGTGAATGGACAAACATATACAAACTTTCACAAAAAAAAAAAAATGGATTATTACATTTAAACACTTATAAAACCAAGCTTATCTACCCCCCTTCTCTCTCTCTCTCTCTCTCTCTCTCTCTCTGACCCCCCCCCCCTCTTTCTCACTAATCAACCTACCTGGAAAAATGGTTCGATTATTCTAACGCTCCAGAAGGTTTCTCACTCCTGACCCAATTCTCTACCTGTTAAGAGTCAAATGCACCCTAAGATGGAGTACTGTTGCTGTTGCATAGCCGGGTTCATATTGGAAGACATATATCGAGTACATATATACGATGGTGATGAGGGAGAGACAGAAGTGACATTTATACATATTACAGTTCTGGGGATGTTTCTTCTTAACACATATATTAGTGAGGAGGGAAGGTGATCAGTTCTTTTAACACAGGAGGGGACAGTCATTACTCATGATGAAGAGAGACATTACTTAGGAAGGGGGTGGGGTATACAAAATTCATTAAGATGATTATTCACATTACTTTTTGCTGTTGAATGACGAACACGACACAGTTTTACAAAATCATGATGATAACTTATTTATTATCAGATCGACCAGTCGAATGATAATGACGTCAAAGAATTCAAAGTCGTTTCTACGTGATTAAACCATTCTCCCTCCGCTTCTAAAGGGATCCTCCTCTGATCATGTCAGCTCTTTCCGCCCGATCCTGATGGTTCTTCGATCCGGACTCGACTGCCTCCTGTCTCCATTTCCGATCTGACTAAAACTAGCTCCTATATTGAGAAATTCCCTTTCTGCTATGACGTCATATGTATGGCTCCACACGTGATCGTCTCGCGTGACTTAGCATGCGTGGCTCAGCACATGGTCCCAACACACTTCTGCAGACAAAGAATTCTCACTAACCTATTTTTCCCCTAACCTATTTTTCAACATATTTAAATTGCATTGTTCATTATTTTCTAGCTGAGCTTATTTTAATTCAGTTTTTATAAAAAGAATTGAACAATGAAATTCTTTTTACAAACAAACATATCTAAACTATTTTATAGGAAACTGAACAATGCGGAATTCTATTTCTGAACCTTGCTTACCAGGTTCGAATCTCGGTCTATCCTAATCTCATTTTCACTTATCTAATGTTTTTCTTACTTATAAGAAAAGGGGACCCTTTTCTTATAACATTGCCACATCCGGGGAGGTGCTGCTCAAAGCATCCTTTACTGACTTGAAGTTCAAAATTGATTTTGAAATCTAGCCTCTTTCCTACAGAAGAGAGATTGCTTATCTCTCTCTACATTATTTTCATTATAGCTGCTCGACTGAGCTCCAGTCTATGGTTCTCCTCTATAAAATATTCACAGCAAAAACTCGTCTTCCAACAACCATTGTAAATAATTTCCTTTCTTCCTCTGTGTATCTAAATATAAACAGAGCCTCAATAAACAAAGTTTCTTCCCAAGAGCTACCCATGTATGGGACACATTACCACAGGCAGCTTCCCAGATGATTACAACATTATCGTTTTCAAGTCCAATAGTATATAAATTCTTGTTACGCCGCCATCTTTGAGGATTGGTTTCAATCATCATTGTCCTCACAGTGTTGTCTGACTGCCCATCTGACATTTATAAACTCTTCTTCTCGAGAGGCCTGTGGGTCTTTATAAGTGGTGACTTGTTATTCATAAAAACATTGTTAGTCTTTCACTTAAATAAACGTCTCATTATTTCATGTAACATGGATGGCTAACACTGTGCAACACTCGAACAAAGTAGAGGACATCTGTGGTCATTTTTATATGCACAATGGTATGGTAAATCCATTTCTGGCCATCTTTTTGTCAAATGAGGTACATTTTTTTTTTTTTTTTCAAAATTGTCACTTTCAAGAATTTCACGGATAATTTTAGTGATGAACATGATGAGAAATTCCATCAGGGTATTTCAGTGATGGAGAAATGTTTTCAAGGAAAATGGATACCTGGCATGTTGGCTTATTGGCATCTTGGCAGACTAGTGCTGGAATATAAAAAGGGAGGATAAAATTCAACAAAAGAGGATTAAGAAAACGAATTTTGTTTAAACTGACAATTCTGTTTTTCATTCATAACCAATAATAATCATAACCAAAAATAATAACCAATAATAATAAAATATGGTTTATAATACATAAAAACGATGCCTAATCTAGAGAAATAAAGGTCAGATTTAGTATCAGGATATTTTTTTTTACACCGAAACAGGTCTTATGTGGCCATGTGCATTTTTTAATCTGAAGTTTATCGCCCAGTGTTATTCACTTAGTATACTACTGTATATTCATGAACCCTTATCCTCGAGTGGCCTCTGGGCCTTGATAAGTGGTGGCTCATTTGTAAATAAATAAATAAATGAAATAAAACACTAAAAAAGTACAAGACATCTGCAGCTATTTTTATATGCACAATGAGATAGTGCTCGTCTGAGCTCCAATCTTTGATCCCTCCCCCGGTCTGACTTTCACGAAAAACACTCGTCTAACTGAAACCACTACCAATAATTTTCCCCACTTTTATCTGTGCCTGAACCTAATCATAGATTCCATGAACAAAGCTTCTTAGAACTGCATGCCTGGGGAACTCAGTTCCATTTTCTTGCTTTCCAACTGACTACAATTTGGTCGTCTTCAAGTCCAACGTAAACAAGTTCTTGATGAGCCAGCTCCTTAAATAATCCAATTTACCCAATTCCCACTACTAACGATTACTACAACATTTTCTCATTGACTACTGTATATTCATGAACCCTTATCCTCGAGTGGTCTCTGGGCCTTGATAAGTGGCGACTCCTTGTAAAAAAAAATAAATAAAATAAAACACTAAACAAGTACAAGACATCTGCAGCTATTTTCATATGCACAATGGCATAGAAAATCGATTTCTGACTTTTCATCAAAGTAGGTACAGTTTTTTGCAAAATTATTATTTTCAAGAATTTTTGCGGAGAATCTTAGTGCTGTGTGTGATGAACATGGCAAGAGATTCCATCAAGATATTTCAGTGATTGAGAAGCAGTTTAAAGGAAAACAAAACCGTGGCATGTTAGCAGACTATTGTTACAATATAAAAAGGGAGGATGAAATTCAAGACAAAAGGATTAAGAGAACGAATATTGTTTAAACTGACAATTCTGTGTTTTTCATTCATAAATAATAATAAAATATGATTTATTGTACATAAAAACGGTGGCTAATCTAAAGAAATAAAGGTTAGATTTAGTATCAGGATATTTTTCTTACACCGAAACAGGTCTTATAGGGCAATGGTCTTTGATTGCAGCATCTGCCGGACACACATACTACACTTTGATCTTGGTCAAAAGGCCACAATAGTCTTATATGGCTATGTACTCATTTTTAACCTGAAATTTGTTGTAAATTCTTAATCACTTAGTAAATTTAGTTATCTCCCTTGCCTTTTTTAAACTGAAATTTGTTGCACACTGTAATTGACTATTTTGAAACTCTACAGATCCACTATGTTGAAAAAGACACATTAAAAATCCTCAGTTCATAGAATTTAAGTTGGCAAGAAACAGTGATTAAGGTAGTATAGGACGATATATATAACTTTAATCAGTTTAATTCTTCAGCTTTCCTCCCTTCATATTTATACTGCTTAACCTCTACCTTAGACAACCCACTATTTCATTCCCAATATATTTAACACACGATATCACATTTCTAACATGTTACCTAGCACCTTCTCTCCTCTTCTGATAAGAAACATTAAGCTTTGAAATATCTAGGTATAAAAACCATATGAATCCAGTACCCCTAATTTATGTAATCTTTCTATTGAATGAACGATTAAATGTATGCGCATTGGTGTATTTGTGCATTCATTTTCCTTATCCTCATCTTCTTAGTTATTGTTTCATCACGTTTCGGTCAACTTATCCTCGGGCCTTTTTCAAGAGATTAATCTCAAAGGATTCCAAAAGATAAAAATAAAATAATAAATAAAGCAATAAAGATATATATCTTTATAATGTTTTTTTCGTTTTTCCTTCTGTATATAAGCTTGGGGGGGGCAGTCAACATTAACCGATGCCTGGTATCACGGTCGTGATGTGAGCATCTGTAATATGTATAAATGTCACTTCTATCTCTCCCTCATCACCATGTTTCCCAATCCCCAACAAGAATAAAAAAAATGGTTGTCATAAATGGCATTAAGACAAAGACGAATTTTAAAAGTTCAACATGACTTTTATTTAACAATAGAAAAATGGCGAATGATGTTTTTGTATTGATGTATTTTTATGTGTGCATGTGTTGATTCAGCACGAGAGTCAAGAAGGTAATAAAGTTAAAATGTTCAGGAAAGGAATATTACTTCTCACTGCTCTCGTATTTCCATGTGGAGAAGTTTGATAAGTGATGCGCACGAAGGTGGTTGTTTAATGTCGGGGGAAAAAACCGACAGAGTCGATGATTATACCATGCTAGTTGACTGTCTGTGACCCTGGGCTCGACTGACTGGTTTTGGCGCATTTGCCCCTTTTTATCGTGGACAGACCGGCTCCCAGAGAACCGTTAGGGAAAATATTTTTAAATTATCTTTCCTTGCAATGCGATTGGCTGAAAACACAACATCCCTGTGACGTCAGGTGCTTACAGCTACGTCGGCGCACAGAGGCAGAGTTTTAGTTTTTACGATCGCGAAAATTGCGTGGGTGTATACAGCAACTGTACACGCCACTGAAACGTTGCTTGTAAAATCACTTAATATTTGTAGCAAGTCGCTACATGCTCAACCTCGATTGCTGAGTGTTGTATCATCCCGATTTTAAAGAATTTCTCTAATTGTTCTTGGTTTCATCTCTGTCTGTCTGTCTGTCTGTCTCTCTCTCTCTCTCTCTCTCTCTCTCTCTGTCTATATATATATATATATATATATATATATATATATATATATATATATATATATATATATATATATAAAGGTGTTTTTGAAGGCTTATAATGCAAGAATGTACAGTCGTGAGCAAATAACTCAACAAATAATAAATCATTTAAGAATATTTTTTTATTTACCTGATTGGTTTGTGTTTTCTTTCTTTTTTTCAACTGTGGATGGTATTTTAGATATATATATATGTATATATATATATATATATATATATATATATTTTTTTTTTTTTTTTTCGGTGGGAAGGTATCCAAAAATTGAAAATAATTAAATTTCAACAATGGTTGTTGATAGTGCTCAATCGTAAGAGAGCAAGTTATATATATATATATATTTTTTAATGTAAATACAGTCATATCTTGCTACGATGTGCTGACCGTTCCAATCATATTAGATATCATCAGGCAAGAAAAATTAAGGTACAAAAACTGAAAAGGTTTAAGACCTTTTCAAATTTTGAAGAGAGAGAATTCACCATGAATGGTGATGGATGAAATTTTAGTAAGAACTCAATAAGAACTCAAATTTCATCCATCGCCATTCATAGCGAATTCTCTCTTTTCAAAATTTGAAAAGGTCTTAAACCTTTTCAGTTTTTGCACCTTAATTTTTCTTGCCTGATGCTATCTAATATGATTGAAATGGTCTGCACATCGTAGCGAGATATGACTGTATTTACATAAACAAAAATAAAAAAAATGTTTTTTTTAATTTAATATATATATATATATATATATTTATATATATATATATATATATATATATATATATAATACCTTTTCTGTTCCTGTTAAACACTGTGTCAATGAAACAACTAGCATTGAAGCACATGTTTGCACAGAGAGGAACTATAAAAAGCCCCACTCTTCCCAGTAGTTCACTCCAAATTGTACAACTTCCATTGTACAAAGCCAGCATACATTTCACTGGTTCGTCCATCATAAGTCAAGTACAAATAGGCAAAAATATATTGATGCTAGAAATCAGTGTAAGAGTTAAATAGCAACAGGCAAAATAAGGCATGCCGAAGTAGCCAGAAAGCGCATAGTCACAGAAAATAGGAAAATTGACAACACAGAGTAGAATTATGTAGTAGAGCTGTCACCTATTCAATGTAACCACCTTCAGCCTCAATCACCGCCTCGATATTGGTCTGGAACTGGGAGCATCCCTTTTCCACAAGTGCCAGTGGGAGCTTGGCAATTACTCGGTAGATGGCGGCAATCAGGCTGGCTTTGGTGTTGTCGGAGGTCATGTTGGTGATGTTCTCAACGTATGACCAAACAAAGTAATCCAACGGGTTCAGGTCGGTGGAGGAGGAGGGTCAATAAGAGAAGGGTACAAAATCAGAGCACTCCTTCCGAAGCCAAGCCTGGGTGTCTTTGGACTTGTGGGCAGGCGCTGAGTCTGCCAGCGGCCACCTCGTTGCATCAGGGAATCATCACATTTTTCAGCACATCTGGGTATACGTTGGTGTTGACTTTCAAGCCGACTTCAAAGATGTGAGGTGGTATGATGTGGTCATCACTTGAAACCACACCAAAGACCATAACCATGGCTGGAAACTTTGTTTCCATCACCTTGGATACATCCCTGTTATTTGTGGCAATCCAGCGATGCATTTTGAGGGTGCTGGCAATGGTCCTGTTTGTATAGCTTGGATTGGTAGAGAGTATGAGTAGTACAGTGGTGCACCTCCGATATCACTCATTGAACAGACGTGATAGAAGACTCCTATCACTCTTGGGATTTGTACACAACTGGTCAACTAGCAGATTGTCTACAACAACAAAAAAGGAAACTGGTTTTCATCAAACGGAAATAGAATCATGTCGTCTTTTCTAGGGTGACAATTTTATCGTTCCATTCTGTAACTATTCTGTACGTTCAACTAACAAATTAATAAGCAAAAGGTATTGTCAAAATTGAATTTAACATGCAAAAAAGCATGATTAAAAAGAAGTTGTACAGTTTGTATTCTGGAAGTCTCATAAAAAAGAACAGAAAACAAATAAATTTGGAGCGAATTCTGTCAACAGTCTATAATTTAATGTGATAAATTGTTCGCTGGCTATTTTATGCTTTTCGGTAAATACAATGTCGCATTCTTTGTTTAACTTTATTGTGTGCCTGTTTTTTTTTGTGTGTGTGTTTTGGTATCTGAAGAGTAGCTGTTTTGGAATATTTTTTAATGATATAATATTTAAAATGTGTCCAAACAATTGTAACGCATAAGAAAACACACAATATGATGTTCTCATTTTATATTTTGTTGTCTTGATTTTTGCAAAAATATTATATTAGGGGTAGGCTATAGAAACAAAATTTTTCAAATAAATGACAAAAGTGGCTTATTACCTTCATTTATATGTAAATAGATGGGAACAAGTGATTTTTTTCAAAACGGGTCAAAATTGGAGGGTCGCTGGCCCCAAACGTGATTTGACCGCGTTGACGCGTGAAAATGGCCCAAATTTCGCCCCCGAACACACTTAATCACTTATTAAAAGCCACAGGGTGCATTTTTTGACTATAAATGCATTTGTATCATTAAATCTAACATTCCCATTGGCTATCCCACAAGTATAGGGTTTTTTAGGGTATCTCAGAGTCCAAAATGGGTCAAAATTACCCCAAAATTAGCCAAAAATGGTCGGAAATCAAGGATTTTCCAAAATGCACCTCCCATGGGCCCAAAGACACCTCTACATGGCAGAAACTGTTGGGAAATGCTTGAAGCAGGCACTCTCCTAACTTTTGCACTGTTAATGAGGGGTATAAGGACCTTTAAAAGGGGCTAAATATGACCGATTTAGCCAAAGAGAGTCAAAAAGTACCTAAGAATCAACATAGGTTGTCAAAAAGGGGCTTAATTTGAGTTATAGATGGAAAATTACCAAATAAGGAAATGTTTTCTTTCTGTAACAATGCATTGGCATCTTTAAATAGACACGATAACATTGCATTGCATTAATTGTGAATTTGATTGAACTTTGCTTTCTTTTTCAGTTAGTAAAATGCAATGAACATGGCTGGTATAGCAGGGCAGATTGACGAAGATTATAATTACGACGATTGGACTTATCTTCTGCTTGATTCTCTTCCAACTGAGGCTGAATGTGTTCAAGCTGTGCAACATCATGCTGCCAAATATGGTACCACGACACAGAAAAATCATATTCACCAGTTCTCCTTGCGATTACTATAATTGTGGCAGAAAGCCTTTGGAAGTGATGTTCGTTATGTTACAATACCTGGGATAAAACATAAACTTGATCGATCGCTAAAAATTTACGACAAAGATGTCTACAAAGCAAAGGGTTCCAGACGTGTGAATATGATTAAATGGAAACGAGAGCACCATGTCCTTCTCAATATACTTTCAAAAGATGTGAATCCTGATGAATTTGATGTACATGAACGAAGATTCTTTGTCGATCAAAAGTCTCTCTCGCAAATGGCTCATTGACACTTTCACGTTGATATGGAACATAAATGGTTTCTGGCAGAGCAAGAACTGCACAATCGTTTGGATTTGGACGATGATCAATTTGAAGTGGAGGATATGTGCTAGAGAATAATGATGTGATTGACGAGCTCTTTAATGCATTATATTGATATTTTACTGTTGAATGATTTTAAAGTAATGTGAAGTGAAGCTGTGTCTTGAAATAACAAAATAATTCCTTTGCTAATTACTCATACCTTTTATCAAGTTATTCAATATATTGGTTACAAATCGAGAAATAGCGAATCGAGGGCCATTTTCATCAATTTTGGGGTAACTATGAGAACAATATAAATTCAGACTCTTCTTGGACAGCATTTTATTGACATTCAATGTTCAATTTACAATTAATTACTTTCTGAGAAGTTGATGTAGTAAAGTTACGATGTTTCTTAAAAGTATCATTGATGAATGAACTAATGATTCATATGTTATGTACCGTAAAGCGTAATTTTGTCATTTTTGGATTGTTTTGACCCTTTTTACATCACCCAAAGATCTCTAAATACCCTAAATACAAATGGATAAGATAACAGAGTGGTTATTTCAGTCTTCCACCTGTAGAAAGCCATACAGGAGTGTTTATAGGAGCCCGATGAGATATAATACCTGCATTTTGGGGATTATCCGTGATTTTTGTTCATTTTTGGCTAATTTTTGGGTAAATTTGACCCATTTTGGACCCTTAAGATACCTTGAAAAGCCCTATATAGGTGGGATAGCCAGTGAGAATGTTAGATTTAATGATATAGAGCCATTTATGGTCAAAAATTGCACCCTGTGTGGCTTGGGAGGTGCATTTTGGAAAATCCATGATTTCCGACCATTTTTGGCTAATTTTGGGGTAATTTTGACCCATTTTGGACTCTGAGATACCCTAAAAAACCCTATACTTGTGGGATAGCCAATGGGAATGTTAGATTTAATGATACAAATGCATTTATAGTCAAAAAATGCACCCTGTGGCTTTCAATAAATGATTAAGTGTGTTCGGGGGCGAAATTTGGGCCATTTTCACGCGTCGACGCGGTCAAATCACGTTTGGGGCCAGCGACCCTCCAATTTTGACCCGTTTTGAAAAAAATCACTTGTTCCCATCTATTTACATATAAATGAAGGTAATAAGCCACTTTTGTCATTTATTTGAAAAATTTTGTTTCTATAGCCTACCCCTAATTATATGCATGTTCGATTCTTAAAACCGATAATCATGGATCCTAATTAATTGAGTCAATTAATTTTGACTTATTTTATTGGTATATGAACATTACCGGAATTTTGATATACAAAAATTTTGTTTAAAAAAATCTCAAAAGATATATATGTCTGTTTTTTCCTTCCTTAGTTAGTCTGTACATTACACTTTGAAAAAGGTCAAATACAATTTTTGAAGGTCAAACTACTTTTAAAAAAAGACCAAATTCACAGAATAGCCTTTTAAAATTCCAATCCGGCAACCCTGGACAAGAATACGAGAGTGACTTCCCTTTTGATGTAGGCTCGTTTTCGAATATCATTATAATAACATATGATCATTGTTGTAATGCTATGAGAAAGATGTACAGTAGTTCACCACCGAAAAATGAAGTCTGTGAAGTGTTATGTAAAAAACGGGAGCATTTGAAAGAAACAGGGGGAAAAAAAACGAGAACAACATTGTAAAGAGATGCTGGACTGAAGGAGTAAATTAAAGATTGTCTCTTTCAATGTGATTTCATTATTTGTATTGAACTATGTAGCACAATATTACTTTCTGGGTATTTATTAGTATTTATTAATTTATCTCATTTGGGTCAGTTCTGAATTTGCTTCTGCTTTAGAGGGTCTGAACGATACAGAGGCTTGCATGATATTCATCGCAGGTAATTAAAAGCAAGGTAAGCACTCAGCGAGGTGTTCTTATATGTTTTTACTGCTGTTAAAAAATTTTGTAAGATTTTTTATCTATCCTAGTATAATGTAAATGCCTGAGGAACCAATCATTTTCTAGCTGAGATGGACCTTACAAAAACAGACAAACCTACAGCCTAAATGAAAATATATTTAAATGAGTGAGTCATTCTAATTGGTGCTGTTGAGCCTTTTTTTACTGGAGCAATTTCACTTTGCTTTTTTTTCTTCAGTTCTGCATTGTTTCCTCTAATCGATGTGAAATCAATTTTGTACCAGATATTAACTCGTTCATTCATTTTTTGTAGGTCTTGGATATGACCTTAAACTATATCCGACGGTGAGGCCCCAGCTTACGGGCTTTGGGGAGCCTGGAGCCACTATTTAATTGCCATTGCTCTCAGATCCACTCTAACCCGGAGTGGTAGTACCTGTTAGGGTCCCAACTATGGGTTGAATAGAAACCGACTTGAAAAAAAAAATCAAATATATTCTATTAAAAAGTTTTCTTCAAAACCACTAGATCCAGCATTAAATAACCTGAAAAGGGTTGATATGCTGTAAAACAAAAACAACCAACCAAATCATTTTTTGTTTTTTTTTATTTACAGTGATACAGCTGCATTTCACTATATTTTTTTTTCTTTCAAAACATTCCTTACTTCTAAACAACTTTAATCTAACCCTAACTGGCAGTCACTCAGACTTGGGGTGGTTATAAAAAAAGTTTTGTTAACTGACCTAAAAATGCTAAAATGGCCCAGAAACTGGGGAATCATTTTATATTAAATTTATATATGAAACTGACTTTGAATGGGGAACTCTCACTTCTTTTGACGCATGAGTCAAAGTATAACCATCACTTTCAATCAAACTGTAATGTTCTTCCAACTTCTTCCCATTGCGATCAAATCTCTCTCAATTGTTTGGGTCTATTTCATTATTGGCCTTCCTCTTCTACTTTTTCCATTAGGAGTCCAGTGTAGCACTTGGTTAGCAATTCTCTCTGGGTTCAATCTTGGGGCATGTCCGAGCTAGCTTAGACATCGTTTGCAGATTATTAACAATACCACCTGTTTGTTATTGCAGTCTCTGACCTCTTAGTTGTTCCCGTTTAATCCCTAAAATCTGTCTAAGGTACATGGAATCAAATGGGTCTAATTTTCTCTCAGCTGATTTTGAAATGTCAAGTTTCACTTCCATGTAGCAGAAACGAAGCATAGCCCCACTCTAAATTCTAAATTAATAAAATAAAATGGCCGCCTGCCTAAAACAGTAGAATCTCATTATTGTTTTTTTTTAGAGGGGGTCGTAGTATTCAGTGGAGGATGCTAATCTACAAATGTATCACGAAAACATCTTCATATTTTTTTTTCAGGGTAAAGAAAATTAAAATCGTAGTAATAAGCAATGCAAAAATGTAAATTGTTCCAGTCAAGAAAATTCCAAAGTACCAACTTCTTTTCTATTTTTTTTTTTTTTTGTACTTGATTGTTCTTTTTGTTTGTTTCAGGCCAACATCCAAGTAATAGTCAACCATGTTTATACGAATCAAAACCTTTGTGTTGAGGATGGCGCCACTTTGATCAGGTGAATGATGTTGACTTTTTTTTTTTCTTTTTTTTAAATCATCATAATCATCATCATCATCATCATCATCATCATTTGGATCTGTGGAAATCACACAATGCCATCTTTCATATGTAACATATTGCTGCTGAGCATTCTGTGGACGTTCAGCGTGAATGGAGACCCCACAGTATTATTGTAGCCCTTTTGTTAAAACTGTAAAAGTATTTATCTAAGTAATCTGGTTAATGTAGTGTCAGAATATATCTGGTTATCTCGGTTTATCTTTATTTCTTATAGGAATCTGTGACATTTTTCCATCGTATGGACGCCCAGTGCGAATGGAAACCCCACGATATCATTATAACATCTTTAGAGTAGAACAAATACTACCCTTGGATCCTAGGCAGAAGACCAAGAAGGTATATTTTAGTTTCACGTACAACCCATAAGCGACATCATTTTTTTTTTTACATTGTGTCTTCGGTGATCTGGGAGATTCTATTGATTAAAAAGGAGGATAGAAGGTGATAGCGTATCTATATACTAATAATTTTTAATAAATAGGATCTCCCGATCGAATAATTTATAATCTGGAAACCGTGGCACACATATGTACGTTAAGGGTATAAAAGTATTAATATATAGATGATGATGATGATGATGATGATTGTTGTTGTTCTTCTTCTTCTTTTTCTTCTTCTTTTTCTTCTTTTTCTTCTTCTTCTTCTCGTCATCAGTGATTACTCACTGATATATAACCGATGGTGTTCCCAGGAGCCTGGGTGACAACAAGTCTTCCCAGATTTCTAGTACTCTCCACCTCTTTCTATAATAACTTTGCATTATTGCAACAGCCACTTACCATAGATTTCTCGCTGGTAATGACTATTGGTCTTCTCTAGGATTTGTGTGGCAAGAAGCCTTCCCAAGGTCTCGGTACTCTCTGCAGTTTTCTAGTGGAGGTCTCGTTAGTTCTCTCCCTCCTCGGTCTTTCCATTCTCCTTGACCCTTCACAATTGTTTTGTGTGCTATTAATCGAGACTAATGCCTTATATTTTGAAACTGCACTTTCAGTGTGGCTAATTAGTATTCGTTACTTGTGTAGGTTGGTTTCTGCATTCAATGATTTTTCTTCAGATTTCAGCTGTTGCCATCATTGCTGTCATGGGCATTGTGTAGTTGTGGTCTTCCCTTTGATTTCAATTTCTAAACTCACTATATCTCAAACTGATGATGATCGGTAGTGTTCTCTGGAATCTGACTGACAACAAGTCTCTACAGATTTGTTGTAATCTCCCCCTCTTTTGATTACCATTGCAAATGAGTTTGCATTATTGCAACACCCCCTTACCATCAATTACTTGTTGTCAGCAACTATTGTTTTGTTTTATTTCTGGGGGTTTGGGGGCTAGATCCTAATGATCTATGAATCTTTTCAGTAGAGGTCTGATGAGAGCTTTCCCTCCTCTGTCTTTCCATCTTCCTTGAATATTCATGACTATTTTGTACCATATCAGCCGAGGTTGATGTCATTACAATGTGTGTTTTTTAGGGAAGGTACAGTTTGTCAAATTTCTTGCAGTTTTAGTTCCTTCCATGTTTCTATAATCTTCCCTGTGATTCCAATTTCTCCTTTTGTGTTTTATTTCTGTTGCAATTTCCATGTGGATGGTTTGTGTCTATAGTTTATGTTAGTTTTCGCATTCAAGGTTTTCCCCATAAGATTTCAGCGGTTTTCATCATTGTTATCTGTTGTATAATCTTCCTTTGATTCCAATTTCTCCTCATTCTTTTTCTAGTTTTTTATTTTTCATGACTTTTCTTAGTACTCCTACGATTATTGGTATTCTATTAAAATCCTCTATGTTCAATATTCTTTTTAATACTCTGGCAAGTTCCATGTACGTGGGTTGTTTTTCTGTCTTCTTGATTATTACTGTTTGCCGGTACAGCAAAATCTACAATTTGGCATTTGTTTTTCTTCTTGTTTTTTATTATCATATCCAGTTTCCTTGCTTGAATGAGTTTATCTGTTTGTATTTCCATGTCCCAGAGGATTTTATGAGTTTTGTCTTCTTGGCCTTTCACAATTGTTTTGTATGGTATTAACCATTTGTTTACAATGCCATGTGCTTTCCCCCACACAGTCATGGTTGTTTTTGTATTATTTTGGAGCTAGTTTACTCCATCCAGTTATTATACGATTTGCTGTAGTATATCTTTGTCCACATTTACTGTTTTCCTGTGTTTTGTCTATTTTACCATTGGTGTAGTTTGTTTTAATTGCATTATTCTGTGTAGCTGTCAGTAGTGATTCTGTTTCTGGATTATTATGTATTTTTCCAAATCTTTTTTGTGCATTCCACAGTCTTCTATACTTACTAGTCTTTCCTCCTTTCTTCCTTTTCCCACAGAGTTTGTCTATATCATCTTTCAAGTAGAATTCATTGTGCATGGCCATTAGTTTTCTAGTCTTCTGATCAAGATGGCTAAGTTATATTTTATTCAGCCTATGAAAGGCCCAGAGTATCTTATTAATATTATTAATATTGTTAAATTATATACGCAGATGTTTATTCTAGTTACTAGATTTCTAGTATAGAATTTAGTTCTTAAGTTTTTTTTCTTATTCTTCTCATGTATTTTTTTCCAATCTTCTCTTTCATTTCTCTTGATTTGATGTCTGCTTCCAGAGTTCCCAAATATTTGCAGGTATCATATTCGCCAAGTGTTCTAATATCCTCTTGGTTGCGCAGTTCCATGTCCTCTGCTGCCTCTAGTTTCCCCCTTTTCATCTCTAGCAGTGCACACTCTATTCCTAATTCCATTCGGATATCCTGGCTGAAGATTCTGGTCGTGTTTATCAGATTTTACAGTCCCTCTTTGCCTTTTTCAAATAGTTTCAGTTTATCCATATACATAAGATGGTTTATTCTTTGTTCTGTGTCTGAATACTTATATCTACCATCACCTTTGTGGTGATAATAGAGAATCTCATTGAAAGATAATTCTTATCTCAGTTAGGTGTTATCCTCTAGCTGTCAGTTCCAGCCATTTATATCCCCATTGCTTTGTTAAAGAGATTAATAATCTTATTGGATATCATGTACATTCTTAAGCATTCTATTATCTATGTTTGATGGATTATGTTGCAGGCTTTCTTGTAGTCGATCTATGCCATGGCTATGTTCTTTTATTTACTGCTTTTTATTTCCTTCAGGATCTTTCGATCTATGTATGACAGGCCATACATCCCTATTTTCACTTTCCTGCATCCTTTATGTTTCTCTGAATGCAGTTCACGATTGTTAAAAGAGTTGTATATTTGTTCTCCTTCACCTGTTTTGTCAAAATTTTCCACATGCTTGTGAAACAAGTTATTGGTCTGTAGTTTCCCACCCAGGTTCATTTCCTTTTCGGCATCTTTTTGTATTAATGCACTTCTATAGGTCATCCATATTTATGTGTTAATTTTGTGGATATATCTTTTCAGGTTTTGCGTTAGTCTTTTATGTATGGCTGTGAATTTTTTTAAACCAATATGCATCTATTCTGTTGTGATCTGGCGCTTTATAGTTTGCAAGTTTTCTTAGAATTGTCTTGAGCTCCCTTTCATCAATTTCAATATTTGTTCTGTCTTCAATTCCTGAAGTTCTTTCATGTTTTTCAACCATTAGGTATTTCTGCTGCAGTTTTGTGGTTTTCATCATATCTTGCTCCAGAAGTGCTTTGTTTCTGCCAGGTTCGGTTGTCTTCTTCTTCTTCTTCTTCTTCTGTTTTGATAAAATTGTCTTTATTTTCAAAAGTCATATTTTGTTTGTATTATTCTGATTTGTGTCTGTATCGTCTCAATCTTCTAACTTTAGCTGCTATATTTTGCTTTAGTTCTTCATGTTTCTTGTTTAGTCTTTCTTTGTGAGTCACATTCTTCTTCCATCGTTTTCTTTTATCTTTCATCATATTTACGATTTTAGCTTCTTTTCAAAGTTTGCTGATCTGTTTTTATTTTTAGTTTGATTTCCCATCCAGACTTTGTCGCTTCATTCTTTTGACCAGTTTTTATGTCTACTTTTAGTTTCAGTTTCCCGTTGACATCTGTAAACTCATAAAAACTTATTCTCCGGGCCTTGATAATTGGTGATCCTTTGTAAAAAATAGAAGAAAAAAAAACTTACTGATTTAATTCATGAATAAATTATTTAGGTCTGTGACAGCATCTTTTCAGGTGCATGAGAAGAATCTGTTCACTTTTCTGTTTCTAATTTTAATTTCTTCCAATCTCCATTCCTTGGGGACTAGAGTTTCATTCTCAGTGAGTTCTGTGGTTTCTTAGTTATCGGTCTCTTCAGCTTTAGTATTTATGTTTTTCCAGTTTTCTGCCTGATCTGTTACATCATTTTATTGTTTTGAAACATTACACTACCAGGACAAAAACGGCACGAGTGCACTTTAACTTGCTGAAGGTAGTTTTTGTTTCATTTTCGGAAGAGTTATACTAGCAGAAAAGGAAGACAATCCAAAATTTAATTATTCCAAAAATTAATGTAAATAAATTCAATTTAGAAGACATTTTTCTTTTTTAGATCTGAGAAAACAATTTTCACAGGCCCACCAATTACTGTATTAAGCGAAGTTATGTGAGAAACACAAAATTTTTCAAGCCCTGTCTCAAGTAAAAAAAAAAATAATTAAAAAAATATCAAAATATTCTAAAATCATCGTTACAATTCTTAAGACTTATTTTATTTATTCGACAAATTTCTATTAATTCCAGCTGTAAGAACCAACCTTTTTTGAGGATATATTTTGCTTGATCTTTTGTGCCGTTGTATGGTGGCCGATAGAACTGTCACATAGATTTTTCATTTGCTTTTGATAGTCTTTTTCTTCAGAGTTTTTCTATAGTAGCACTCCATTGCCGTTTTATTACCATTGGTCTGTCTTAATGTTCACCTTTACTTTTCTGTGTTTGATCTGTGTTATTGTGGTACCCAAATTAAAGAGATTACTTAAACGTTAAAATGTTTTTGATCCGTGAAATTCTTATACCATAAATTAGAGGATTACTTTATTATTTTAATGTGAGATAAACTAATATAAATGTTTTGTTCTTGATACGTGATCAAGGCTGTTGAATCGATCATTCCTCTCTACCAGTTCGTTTTAAAGAGATTTCACTGGTGAAATTCAGAAGTGTTCATCCACAAAGCAATAGCATCATCAGAAGGTTGATGAAGATATCCAGGAGGCTAGCAAAACTGACATCAAACCTGGTTCATAGGTCTACAGTGTTCGTTGCTGGTTCCTGGACTGGCTGTTTATCACTATCTTGACCACTGCAGACTGTTGTGTATGGTGTGTGTTCATCCGGGATGCTATGCGTTCTATGGGAGGAGCCAGATCAACCCATCTTGGGTGAATGTTGTTTCAGTTTAAGCTAACTCTGTGGATTCGATCGTAACATCTAAAAAAGTTTGACTCTGAATTCAGAGCAATCCAGATCTGAAGTGGAAGACTTTCATCAAGTCTTTTGCTAAAATCTCTGCAAAAAATGGTTGGATCATTCTGTCACTCTAGAAAGTTCTTGACTCCCAATACAATCCTCTGCCTGTATAAGATTCGGATCAAGATGGAGTAATACTGCCACATTTGAAAAGGTGCTGCTTAGAGCACTTTTTCTTGTATTAAGAGAGAACAAAATCAACTTCACAATCTAGTGGGAGGTGATCTTTTCGCTTCTCTACAGCACCTTTTTTAGAAGAGATGGTTTTCCATACTCTATCGATATTTCCGTGGTAAGTGCTCAAATCAGCTTCAAGCTCTGAACATCTACTCCGCAAAACTTTCCCAGCAAAAACTCATTTTCCTACCAACATTGCAAAGAACTCTCCTTTCTTCCTTTTTGTACCTTAAATTAAAAGAAACTTCCATGAACAGAGTTTCTTACAAAGAACTTCCCATCTGTGGAACATGTTACTGTTAGAATATCTCCTTAGCAATTAAAAGAAGGCTGTTTTTAACTGACTAGTTTGGACTTTCTTATAAATAGAGCTTAAAGTGTTACCTTAGCAAAATAATTATAGCTTTGGTGTGACATCGTAGATGTATGTCTTTCAAAATATGAATTCGAACATAAGCGATAACAAAATAAAAAAAATAAATGGTAAAAATTATCAATAGTGTTGGAAATTATTTTAATCGTCTAAAACAATTTTTTTTACTGTCACTACATATTGTTTATAGTCCTTTCATGATTATAAAAATTTTTCCAGCCTAGCAAAAAATATGCGACAGAAGGAAATATATTTACTAGTAATGTAAATTTTTAATAATAAAATTCAATTATCTAGATTCATCGGACTACTGTTCTCATCTTGAGTGTGATTTTTCACAATGTTCTGGTCGATGTAACCTCCGATCTTCTTCAGGTGTATCTTGTAGAACTCGGGAATTTGGACAGAATTCGTGTTCAACAGAAACATTCCCAAGTTCGACAAGATACACCTGAAAAAGGTCGGAGGTTATGTCGACCAAAATATTGAGAAAATCATACTCAAGATGAGAACAGTAGTCCGATGAATCCAAATGATCGAATAACCAATCCTCATCTCAAAATTTCAGAACCGTAATAAAATTCAAGTTAATAATATAGGGTAGCATATATATATATATATATATATATATATATATATATATATATATATATATATATATATATATATATATATAACATTTGACAATAAGCATTGGACTAGGAAGGAGACCCCTGATAGTTTTGATATCCTCATGGGAATTCAGACTAGGCATTGTACTTATGTATGTATAAATGTGGGTAAGTACGTGCATGCATTTTTGTGTATATGTGCGTGTGTATATATATATATATATATATATATATATATATATATATATATATATATATATATATATATGTATATATGTATGTATATATATGTATATTTAATTTTATCAATATCGGTATATAATTGACATAATCATTCGTGTGACTATCTCTGCTGCTGCTATTATAAATATTTTTATCGACATCTTTATTCATTTTTTTTATAGAATATATATATATATATAATAATTTTTTTTCATCATTATTACTAAATTTTTTATACTTATTACTAATTTTGTTACTATAATTACTAAATTATTATTATTATTATTATTATTATTATTATTATTATTATTATTAACCATAATCATAATCTATTCTATTATTAGAATTATTTTGCATTTATTATTATTATTATTATTATTATTATTATTATTATTATTATTATTATTATTATTATTATTATCATGCCTTTTTGAACGCCTTAATTAGCTATGATTCTGCAACACTTAATACATTATAATCATCACTCTTACAATTTTTTTTAATAATGACATCGGATTTAACATTTATAGAAAGATCTGTTTCATTCTGCCTAGACAATTTCCAATCAAAGTAATACGAGCTTTCACGGACTGATTTTTTTCCATGCTTGAAATCACTTTTTCTAATTAAGCTGATGATGAGGGTTCTCATATTGGATTTCTCTCTTTTTACCATTAGGTTCCATTTGACTAGGGACAGACTTCTCTTTGGGCTACTGCACTGCTCGGAAAAAAAACAATTTTCATTATTTCAGTTGTTTTGAAAACTTTCCAATCGGATTATATGCATCGTCACGCTGGACTTATTTTGGAATACATTCTCTTTAAAGAACTATTTTGCATTTTGGATCAACTTAAGAGGAGTTTCATGCAAGTTGAAATATTATGCACGGTTTGTTTTTTATATATAGTTTTTTACATATCCAACATTTTTTCATTTTTTTTATTTAGCAATTTTTAACTACAATAAATTGTGGTTTCACTTAATGCCTTAACTAGCAAATTCTAACATTGCTACAAATATAATTTGCTGATTTCTTTATGTCCTCTGATGAGAAGAATAATAAGAATAGCATTCTTTGAAACTCCGTGGAATAAGGACTTTGTAAATTGTTTTCTTGGAGTATTCAGTCGGACAATAAATTCTGATTCTAAAGTTCCACTTACAGTTTTAACTTTCTTTCTCTTATATATATATATATATATATATATATATATATATATATATATATATATATATATATATACATACATATAAAATTCCAACAAAACGTGAGAAAGTAGAACTTTTCTTTTGAAATGAAAATGTACATTCTGCTCGTTTAATGAATGAATGGCAATGTTCCCTTCGAAATTTATATGTAACATTTGTTTCCTATGCTCATTAAAGAAACACAAAAATATTCAACGCCCCCCCCCAAAAAAAAATGGAGTAAGAGGAAAATTAACTTTAACTGTAACCAATAGCAGTCCTAACTGTGGTTTTAAATTATTCCCAGATTTACTCTGACCCAAAGTGGTAGAACCTGTTAGGGTTGTCGATGATAAGCCATTAAAGTATTTATCTCCAGTTGACTGGAGAAAAAAAAACACAGTATATTTGACTGCACTGAATATTATTCAACACACTATCATGTTGGTGCAAAAGATTTTGCCGATTTAAAATTTCATCTTAAAAATAAAAAAACTGTTTTTTAAAATCTTTATTCATGACAATAACATTTGCTCTTTATAACTTGATCCAATCTGTCAACGAGCTTATAAATGCCTTACTTTTAAAACTCTTTAAACTTTGATGTGAAATATGAATCTAATTCATGTTCAATCTCTTCGCGTGATGTCAACCTGAGGCCATCTAAATAGTTTTGTAATCCTCGTAATAAGGGAGCTAGGTTAGGAGAATATTCAGGATGGAGCAAGATTTTCTAATCAAATTCTCCTGGAAGATCTTTCGTCAGTAGTGCTGTATGAGGACGAGCATTATCATGATGGAAGATGACTTCCTTTTTGTTGATTAAAGAAGTTGTTTTCGATTCAACATTGGTAAGAATATTGCAGAAAAATTTGAATGATGCTTTAATAATCCGAAAGAAAAAGTTATAAATTAATCATGGTGATATATTTAAGTAATAAAATATGCATGAAATAAATTACAATTACAATGACTTAAAATTACCCTTCTATAAACCGGGAAAAACTCGATATATAATTAACATCAATCCGGTCAGAGCCTGATTAATAAATCGCGAAAATTATTCAGTTTAAGCAAAGTGAGCAATAAAATGTTCGTTTTTTAAGCACACACACACACACACACACACACACACACACACACACACACACACACACACACACACACAAATAACAAATGAGTCTTATTCAAGATGACTTCCGGAATCCCCATCTTTGTAAAGAAGTTTAATAATTCTTCCACCACCTTCTTGGCAGATATGGTGTATAATGGAATAGCCTCTGGAAATCTGGAGCTAGCACACATTACTGTCAACAAATACTTATGGCCTGATTTCGTTTTTGGCAAGGGTCCAACGCAATCTATCAGTACCTTGTCAAAAGGTTTTTCACTAACGGTTATTGGTCTTAACGGTGCTGGTGGTATGGCTGCCTGAGGTTTTCCTGCCTTCTGGCATGTTTCACACGAATTATAGAATCTTTTAACACTGGTCTTCACTCCAGGCCAATAGAAATGTCGAGTCAACTTTTCGTGGGTCTTGTTAATTCCCAGATGTCCTGCTAACGGGACGTCATGAGCTAATCTAAGCACTTCTTCGCGATATTTATTTGGCATAATCAGTGGGCAGTGTTGTTCTTTTCTACCATTTTTCTGCTTCGCAGAATAATTTATTTTTAATATCCTCTTTTGCAGGAAATATTGCTGTGTATGGCTTCTGTCAGTCGGCGTGTTTATTTGCTTAACAGATTCCCTTAGACTATCGTCGTTCTTCTGAGCTTTTATTAATTCAATACATGACTTCCCCAATAGCGCGATTTTCTCCTCACCAGATGAGTCTAATGGCGTTATCTTCTCATCACGCGATTTGATTGACAATGTTTTTTTTTATCATTGTCTATTGTCAGTCTGTCGCTACGCAAGTTGTACATGTATACACTTCTCACTTTTTCTTTAGACTGGATTTCATCTATGTCGGTCAGTTCAATATTGGCTTCATTTCCTATGATGAAATCTATATCCTTCATTGGGAGTTTTTCCACGATTCCGCCTATTATTGTCTTTCTTACTCTTACTGTCTGTCTTACCCATTCTCAGGTCTACCTTTATCACGAGTATATTCATTACTCCTCTTCCTACTCCCTCGCTCGATACATGCCCCATTATTCGACTTCTTGGCACCTTCTTTCTCAGGATTAATGCCTGAGCGACCCCCTGTGTCTCTCAGTATTTTCACTGGTATTTCGCTTCCCTTTCCGTTGATAATTCTCCCTCCCTTGTGAAAGGTTTATAAATTTTGCTATCCTGTGTTGACGCTATTACTCCTTGTAGCTTTGTGCACTTTCTTCCAATCGGGCCCTCGGGTTAGTCGGCATTGTATTGCTATATTGCCTGCCTTCCCACACTTATAGCATGTAAATCGATTTGCCTTCTGTAATGGCTTCCATTGGCTTTTGTTCCAGTTATCTCTCTTTGTAGTTACTTCTTTCAATTCATTCACTCGACTTGCTATGTTTGGTTCTCTTCCAGGTGATTATATCGCTGCTAACCCTAAGCCTGATTCGATCCTTTTCTAGTTTAGATGACTTTGCATTCCTTTAGGCAACTAGTTGGGGATTTCTTCTATCAACACGAGTTGCTAAATTTTTTCTGCATCTCCATTAATTTCTTTGATGTCACAATTCCTTAAATGATTATGTCTCATTTTTACTTAGCGTCCGAAATTTTTATCTGTAGACCTCCAGGACTAATTGAAAACTCTTCACACTTTTTCGTTTCTCTATATCGCAATCATCACACTCCTTTATCAACAAAGTGGTGAATGTTTTTTGTGCTTTCCCCATGGGTGTGGTTTGCAGTAAAATTGCCCACTTCTCACGTGGCCACCCAAGGTTAACTGCAGTGCTTTCGAAGTGTGGAAAATATTCATCCACGTTGTCTTCAGTGAATTTGGGTACCAGCCTCACTTGTTTGGTCGAGTCTAAGCTATTTCACTTGGTTTCATATGCTGATTCGGCTAAGCTTATGTCTCTTAATCGAATTTCTTGTTCGATCTTTTCTTTTTCTAATTCTACCTTCGCTTGTAATTTATATTTTTCTACCTTCGCTTGTAATTTATATTTTTCTAACTCCATTTGCTCCCGCAATAAATTAGCTCGTTCATCGCTTAACTCGTTTAATATTCCTGGCTTGAAAATCTTCTCATCCACCATGTGTTTGACTGTGGCTTGGATGATCTTATCTTTCCCCATCGCCTTCTTCGTTTCCAGTTTCAATTTGTCCCCTGTTTCTATTAACTCTCTTTTCTTCATCTCCTCCAGTTTATTGAAAGACGGTTCAACAAAGAACCTTTTCACTCTCCATTGTCATTTTTTCTTCCTCTGCGCACAGCTTGCAAACTTTTATTTGAATTGGCTATCGAGCCCCAGTGTGGTTTGTCTGCACGTTTTTTTTAATTTAATTTTTTTTTTTTTCGCTGTCTAGTGTTGATTCTCGCTTTAGGGTGTTTCCTCCCAAATTTTCATTAGTCCAATTTTATATTATTTTGTCTTGAGGATAAAAAAAAATTCTCCAGACGAGCCCCCATGTTAGATCTTCCCTTGCGGTCCTATTTCTACATATTTCAGGAAATCAGAAATAATCCGTTTGTCGGGAGGGTTAGTGACAGAAGCATGTGCTAGACAACATTTCGACCTTCCTAGCCGTCAAATTTTTTATAACGTATAAGTTATCACGCTTTTAATTTAGAAATGCTACCTATAAGCTTCGGAAGGGGTTACGTCAATTATCGGTGCATTTAAACCGAGTTCGCATGACAATGTCTACCTAGTGAAAGGTAAGGACGACACCTTTGGTAAAAAAAAAAAAAAAAATGAAAACATTAACATAATCCTTTCTTTTTTTTTTTTTTTTTGAAAACTCATAATATATACGAGTCAACGACAATTTAAATTCCAAAGTCAAACAATAGAAAAAAATGAAGAAGTTGACAGTTTATTTCAAGATGGTTCATGTAATGTAGATGAATGAGCACACCAAAGCTGAGTCATTCGAGGAATTTCGTAATTTCTCTTCTTTTTTCTACGTGTCCATTTGCTTGTTGATAATGGAGTCCCAAAATCATTCAACAAGTGTGAACTGGACGGGATCTTAACAGTAACTGACTGACTGACTCATACCCAAAATAATGGCTGCTTTTATCTTTAGCGCTAGGGTTTGGTTAGTTTTTGTTTGTTTTTTCAATCTAACCTGATTGGCCTCTGGTCTTCTTTTATTAGAATGCTCTGCTGTTGGCTATTTTTGGTAATAACGATATTGGATCATCATGCGCATTTGTAAACAGCTAGCAAATAGATGAAAATCTGATGACCCCCCCCCCCACATACCCATTTTTCAATTTTAATCTGTTTGCAGCCCTTTTTCTGGAAAAAAACTGATTAAAAAGTTTCCCATATGTCTGAATACCGTGAATACCAAATTTCAAGTCTGTAGATCAAAAATTCGTTGAGTATATAGGTTGAGAAGTGTCCACACGCGCACACACGCACACACACACACACACACATTCTCACTTTTATAGATATACTAGCAAGCCGCCCGGCTTTGCCCAGTCATAAAATATGCATAAATATTATATTTTAATTAATACAGAAACTGAGACATATGCATGCGAGTGTTAGATTTTTTTCTAAACTGTTTATTTCTTGTAAGTAAAAAAGAAGAAAAAAATACTCGAACTGAGATCGAAATCAAAACCTAAAGAGAGTGAGCCCAGTATAATAACCATTAAACCAACGTGACACGATTTTTAAAAGGTGTTTTCAAATTACTTATCCTTAACATAAGTAACCTGTCATATGAACCATTCGTGCATGTAAATTCGTGAAACAATTAGCAAACAGATAAAAATTCGATCACTCCCAAGTATCAATTTTAACTCCTTAGCAGCCCTTTTTTCTGGATGAAAACAGATTAAAAGTTTTGTACATGTCTGAATATCCTATATACCGAATTTCAAGACTGTAGATAAAAAATTCGTTGAGTATATAGGTTGAGAAGTGTCCTCACACACACACACACACACACACATTCTCACTTTTACAGGTATATTTACATATAGATTTGGGCCGATGGTGGATAAGTGGTTAACAACACACTGAAACCCCGGGTGTGCCAAGTTCGAATTCAGTTTGTTCCACAGAAACACTTTCATCAAAACCAACGCTTGACCTTTTGTCAAACCTCCTCAAAAGGAGGTAAATGAAATAACTAAAGAAAAGTCTGTTTGAATTCTTTGAAGTAATAATTCTTTGACGGCCATGTTGTGTCTTGGTACCATTGCATCGCAGATGGTATCGTCTTTCTTGTTTGAATATATTCCTCAGCATTCTCCTTCATCTCTTCCCGCTCCCCGCCTTGTAAATTCACCTGTGATCGCGTTTGAACTTGTTTTATTCAGTTTCTCAAAGTTAGATGACTAGAAAATCTATGGTGTAGTCCCTGGTTTTGGTCGAGGCTATCTTGGAACGATATATTTGGGTTAGCCAAAGAACCGCACCCCAATTTAATATAAATTGGGATATAGATGCTACTGTTTCAGCTAAGGAATAGAGTGAAATATATATACGAAGCATACATATGTGATAAAAATGATAAATTAAAAGATGATGAGAGGAAAAAAAGGGGTCACCAGGCAGCAAGTGCTACCTAAAACATTTTTATGCAAGAGATAAGCATATAAAAGTTATAACGAAGAAAGTAATTAGTCACAAGTCAAAGCATTCATTGTGTGCATATACATGTGTAAATAATGTACTTATATGATTATTTGGCAGCGTGGCATTGTGTATGCATGTGTATTGGTTTACCTTGTTACAAGGTCAAACTATTTGCCAAGAACTTTGAAGCTAATTCTACCCTACACGACGAAGGCAACCAACTCCCCATATTTCCTCCTATAACAGACAACACACTATGCAACATACAAATATCTGTGCGTGAGGTCCAGTAAAGTAACTGGCCCTGACAGCATTCCAATTATAGTGCTGAAAAAGATTCAACCAGAACCCATATTTACAAAACTGTTTAAGCGTTGCCTTAAAGAGAAGTGCTTCCCAACACATGAGACATGAGGGTCTCCTTAGGAAAATTAGATCATACGGTATCACTGGTAGAATACTTAACATAATTAAATCCTTCTTAGATAAGAGAAAAATCCAGGTTGTCCTCGACGGTCGTATATCTAAACAGTGTAATATAAATGCGGGAGTGCCTCAGGGGTCTATCCTTGGATCTCTATTGTTCCTAATATCTATTAATGACCTCCCCGACAAAACTGCCTCTGAGATGGGTATATATGCTGATGAGACCACACTCTATAACAGGCATGACAGGAAAACAAATGAACACATAACTAAAGAAATGACAAAAGCACTAGAGGATGACCTCCATCTGTAGTGGAATGGGGACAAAAATGGATGGTCACATTCAATGCTGCCAAGACTAAACTGGTTTCCTTCAATAATTACAAGAAAACTTCTCTGCCACCTATAGCAATGGCCAGTGACTACCTGTCTGAGAGTACATCTTTCAAACTGCTTGGCCTAACGTTCACAGGAAACTTGAGTTGGAACAATTATATTGAAAACATTGCCAGGGCCGAAGCAAAGAAGGTAGGCTCTCTTTACCGTGCTAGAAAATTACTGACACCTGAAAGTATCCTGTACCTTTATAAGGCCACCATTCGCCCATGTATGGAGTATTGCTGTCACATCTGGGCTGGTGCATCTGCTGCTAGTCTCTCGCTCCTAGACAAGGTTCAAAAGAGAGTCGCCAATCTGATAGGCCCTGAACTGGCATCTAAGCTTCAGCCTCTGTCCCATCGATGAAACATTGCATCCCTCTGCCTGTTCTACAAGTATTTTAATGGTGAATGCTCTGAGGAACTGCAGACACTTGTGCCCCCACGACGTAGACACCCTCCACAAACCCGACAGGCAGCTAAATCCCACCCCCACACAGTAGAGACCCCTAGATGTAGAAGATCTTTCTACTCCAGTAGTTTCTTCCCCAGAACCACTAGACTCTGGAATTCCATTCCAGGTCCCTGCTGTACTGTACTGACATGCAGAAGTTCAAGTGTAACGTGAACCGACATCTTGCTGCCCAAATCCCAACATAGTGCCCCAGTAGCTGCTGCCCCTGATAGTAGCCCCCTACACCACAGTGGCAATGTGCCTTGTTTGGGGTGAAAAAAAAAAACACCCTGGAAAACCTCATCAGTATGCCCTGTATTTAAGAATTCAAGTGATAAGTCGTTCCCCTCTCAGTACATACCAATAAGTCTCCTGTGTGTCATGAGTAAGTTGCTGGAATCCATATTAAATAGAGAAGTAGTCAACCACCTAAGCAAAAATAACCTTCTTAGTGACATACAATATGGTTTCCGTTCTGCTAAATCTACAGCAGATGTGCTAATGGTTATATTTCATAGGATTAGCGAATCTCTTGACAAAGGCTTCCTCTCTAGGGCAATTGCTCTTGACATATCAAAAGCCTTTGATAAGGTATGACATAAGGGCCTACTTCACAAGATTTCCAGCTACGGTATAACTGGAAATGTTTTCTCAATCATTAAATCATTTCTCTCTGATAGGCTCATAAGAGTAGTGGTTGATGGGCAGAAATCAGAGGCCTTCAGTATTAATGCTGGAGTCCCTCAGGGGTCCATCCTGGACCCAACTCTCTTCCTGATCTACATCAATGATCTCCCAAAACACATACTTAAATCATTTGTTGACATCTATGCTGATGACACGGCCATCTATGGCAACACATCTATGGTGATAAATGACAAAGTTCTCTCTGATTCTTTCTCCTCTGACCTTGAGCGCGTGGTACAGTGGGGGAAGAGATGGCTGGTTACTTTTAATGCATCTAAAACCAAGCTCCTATCTTTACATCATCAACGCTCTGATCCCCATCTGGCATCAATTGAAATGGACGGCTCTCGACTAGGGGAAGCTCCATGCTTTGATAAGCTTCTGGGCTTGACCTTTACTCCTGACCTGAAATGGAACACGTACATCAAATCTATTGCCAAGGTCACTGGAAAAATGGTGGGATCCTTCTACCGCTCCAGAAGATATCTCACTGCTGACGCAATTCTCTACTTATATAAAAGCCAAGTATGTCCAAGGATGGAGTATTGTTGCCACATCTGGGCAGGTGCTACTAAAAACACTCTATCCTGTCTTGATAGAGTACAAAATAGGCTTCGTGACTTAGTGGAGGATGCCCTTTTCTCTTCCCTGCAACCTTTCTCCCACAAGAGAGATGTTGCGAGCCTGTCTTTGTTTTATCGTTACTTCCATAGCGGGTGCTCGTCTGAGCTCCAATCCCTGGTTCCCCCTCGCCGATCTTTCACAAAAAACACCTGACTAGCTGAAACCACTATCAAAATTTTCCCCACTCTTTATCTGTGCCAAAACCAAAACGTAGATTCCATGAACAAAGCTTCTTTCTTAGAAGTGCACGCCTGTGGAACTCTGTTCCGGTTGCCTGTTTTCCACCTGACTACAACCTGGATGTCTTCAAGTCCAACATAAACAAATTCCTGATAAACCGCCCCCTTAAGTAGACACTTTATCAAATCTCAACACTAACATACTGTACGTGCAATAACCCTTATCTCTGAGTGGCTTCTGGGCCTTGATATGTGGTGACCATCTTGTAAAAAATTTAAAAAAATGTATGTGTGCGTCATTGAGTCGTTTTCTTTTGCTCCCTCGGCCCAAAGGACATGAGGAGATGTTGCTAAGCAATGTTCTTGGGTGCCTTCAAGTGTGCCCGGTTAGTGTCATCTCCATGTGTCCAGCTTTGCATTTTTTAAATATCCAGTTATAATGCGCAAACACCCTATTTTTCTAGCAACCTCAACAAAAGATTTTATATATCTGCTTCATTTTAGATATGGAGTGAACTCTAAGTTGCCTCTATCTAGCAGGATCTTATAGTACTTGCATATTCATTAAGATTAAAACTGCAACTAACAATCTTACTTCAAATCCTTCCATCTCACATGAGTATAATAACCATTCAGATCTTTCCGCCCTAATATTGAACGCCAGGTCAACCTGAGCTCATACCTTGTTAGACACATCTACTAACTGTCTCCATTTCCCAAATCATAAATCTGTACTCAATTCCAAAAGCACAGTACTGCTAAGTTATGTACAAGAAAATAATTCACAAAAAAGTCGCATCATTTTTACAGTAAAACTTGAAAACAAAGTCAATAAATTCTTTCAATAAATTCTGGATATCTCATCTTTCTTATTGAATTTCTTTAAGAAATAAATGTCAGTCGTCATTTTTGTCTCTCTTCTTTCGATTCTATAACGATTTATATTGAAATGCCAGTTTAAACATGACTGAAATTGGTTATTTCTATAAGGATCAAATGACGAACATAACGTTCGTGTGAGATGACCTAGTTCTACAAATACAACAGCTGGGCAAAAAATGATTATGCAGTACAAAGTGATTATCACTTTACATGAATTTTGTTGACTTCAAAAAAGAAGAGTTCTTATTTTTTTTATCTTTTTAAATTTTAAATTCACTTGTCTTTCTTTTAGAATTGGCTGCTTTTATAAAAATAGATAAAACTGTGTTTTTCTTACACCAGAGATTATTCTATATCTTTAAAAAGTCACAATTCGCCCATGCATGCAGTATTGTTGGCACGTCTGGGCTGGTATATCTACCACTTGTCTCTGACTTTTAAGCAGGGTCAAAAAAAAAAAAAAGTCTCAAATCTAATAAATCCTGCACTATCCACCAAACTCCAACGTCTCTCCCATCAATGAAATGTTGCATTCCTGTACCTGTTTTGCAAGTACTATGCTGTATGCAAATAAGCCTCGAACCATCCAAGAACTTAAGGCAAACATACGACAAGGAAATTTTTCCCTACAACCCCTGATGTTAAGAACTGTCATGGAGAATAGCTTAGAAAAAAACTCGACTTTGCGAAACCGAGAATGGAGGCTACTTAAGAGACATTATTTTTCATAATTAAGTCAGAAGAAATTTCCACACTATAAACTGTGTAATAAAAAAAGAATTAATTAAATAGAGTGATTTAAGAAAAAGTTGTTTCATTTTCAAACTGTAACGTGACTTATGGGCCACCCTGTATATATACTTTTTAACTTTTGTTCATTTCAAACAAACAAGCCATATTGCTATTTGGACATAAAGTGGGGTGCTATTTATGACTATGTCTATAGGGAACTATATAAGGAAATGAGTGAGATGTGTGTTCAGATTATATTTAAACTTCTTCATGTTAGTACAGTCAGGAAATAAGGTAGCAGGGAGGAAATTCTAAAGGGATTAAGCTATTAAAATAGAAGGCTTTCTGGCATCTATGAACTTCTACAGTGAAGGTATAGAATTTTGCTGCTTGATGGTTTTGTTGGTGGTATTTACGTTGAGGGAAGTATAAGTGTAATGAGTTCATCAGAGCACATTCCATTGAAGCACTTGTAAAACAGACACAAGAATTCAACATTGCTGTGATGGGACAAAGGTTGGAGCTTTGCAGATAGTGCAGGACCGATTAGATTCGACATTCTTTTATGGACCCTTTAGAAAGTGAAAAACTAGTGGTAGATGCACCAGTTCAGATGTGGCAACAATACTCCATGCATGGGCGAATGGTGGCTTTGTAGAAATGCAGAGATACTCTCTGTTGTGAGTAATTTTCTAGCATGGTAGAGAGAGCCCACCTTCTTTGCAGCAACCTTTGCAATGTCCTCAATATATTTGTTCCAGTTCATGTTGCCTGTGAATGTTAAGCCGAGATTTGAACGATGGCCTCTCAGGAAGGGTTATCAACATTTCCATGACATAAATTTGGTAATACTTCATATAATATGAAGAACGTTTCAGACAGTGTAACTTCCAACCTTTTTTTAACTGTATCTTGTGTCGAACTTTGGAAACTTGCTATTAAACTCATAAATCTATAAGGAATTTTTACGGAACCCTTTATTCAATCCATAGGGGTAGCATTCTCTCGTTTTGTCAGCCATGACCCAGTACAAGTCTGAAATGATTTGCAATTGTATTCACAGTATCGCCCTTACTGAGGATTGAACCTTCAACTTCCAGAAGAGTGTTACTTAGAACTGAATTTCACTTAGTACTTGATCCATGGCTCTACCCAATGAGATTGGATGGGAGGAGCTAGTCTCTGTCTTCACCTAAGGGGTGGGGGGGGGAAACTGATAGAGAGAAATCAAAATCAAATAAGAAAAGTCCACCATTGGTTGTAAGAAAAGTTAATGAGATTTAGGTTGGGGAAAACTTGTAAAAGGACAAGAGAATTAACGAAGCCCACACTGATAATGCCCCATAGCAGTTCCGGATGTCATTTTACCAAACACTTGAGCAAATATTTGATACTAAAAAATAAATATTTGATACTAAAACATAAATATTTGATACTATATATTCATTTCTTTTGTAACAAATACATCTTCAATCCAGATACTGTTTTGAAAACACGCTCTCAAATCCACACAAATAAAAACTGCAATTGCCAGGAAGCAATGCACCATTACGGAGACCATGTATTGGTATAACATCACACCAAGGGATGGGAAGTCACCTACAACAGCGCCTGCCAATAGTATACACACATACCGTGTCAGAGTAAAGGGAATTGGCTCTACACAGCCAGTCGACAAGGACACACACAGCAGATATCAGTTTTCCTTTTTATCCTATTGAGTTATGTGGCGGTCATGATGAAGTGCACATTCTTTATTTCACCTATTAATTGTATGAATTTTTTTGCAACAGTTGTTTACCACATGAGCTATGAAACTGTTCGGGGTAATTAACACCCCTCTATCTAGGACAGTATGGATTCGTCTAGCACTATGTAAGCCAGACATTTCTACTATTCGAGCAGAGAGCACACGTGTAGTTCTCCTTTCAGTCGGCCTGGTGGCCAGGGTGTGGTGTCTGCTCTGACGTTGCACCCAAGTTAAATTGTTCTTAGTCAATGGAGGAGGAAATATTTCTATACTAAGACAATTTTATTTTTTGGCACACTGCCAGAGAACCCTCTTTTGGGGGAGCTGGTTTTCTCTCACATTTAAAACAACCTTGTGTCACATTTTGTTTTCGTGGGGAAACAAATATATATCGAGAGCATATGCATAGTTTAACCGCTCGCAGTGAACACCAGGACTCTTTCACCTTAATATTATGACCCCCTAAACAGGACCACAACAAAAACATAATTTTAAATTTTACAATGTACGTCTCCAACATCTCCTTATCAACAATTTTATAGGCATTTCTTGACATGTACCATTATCGCTAACAAAGATTAATAAGATTCTAATCTGAGTCAAGGCAAATTGTTTGTTTAATGCATCCAAAACCAAACTTCTATCATATCCCTACTTGACCACAGTTGAAATGAACGGCTACGTTTTTTTTGTTTTTTTTTTATTTACACAGTGATCACCACTTATCAAGACCCGGAAGCCACTCAGGGATAAGGGTTATTGCAAGTACATTACGTTAGTGTGGAGATTTGATGAAGTGTTTAATTAAGGGGGCGGTTCATTAGGAATTTGTTAACATTGGACGAAGACATCCAAATTGTAGTCCGGAGGGAAGCAGGCAGATGGAACAGAGTTCCACAGGCGTGCAGTTCTAAGAAAGAAGCTTTGTTCATGGAATTCGCGTTTTGATTTAGGCACAGATATAGAGTGGGGGAAATTTTTCACAGTGGATTCAGCTAGACGGGTGTTTTTCGTGAAAGATTGGCGAGGGGGGACCAGAGATTGGAGTTCAGACGAGCACCTGCCATGAAAATAACGATAAAACAAGGATAGGCTCGCAACGTCTCTTCTGTGGGAGAGAGGAAACACTTTGTTGAGTGGTGCATTTTAGGTGGAATTGAGATAGGAAATGGATTAAGATTCAAAGGAGGAAATATAAACACGTGTGGACGGATAGAGAGAAGAAAATTTTATTATGGGTCAAAAAAAGGGATTGTGGGATTTTTACAATTACGGGGAGACAATCATAGGAAGAGTTCCAACACCCCCGCTTGCTCTTGGACAAACGTTTGGGACTGATCTTCATAGTGTTCTTTTTTTTATGCATATTTTTTTTTCGATTTTTCAGGACGGCCTTTAGTATGGAATATGAAATTTCTGTGCACACCTATTTGAATAGTCATAAAGCCGAAGAACACAATAATCATTGGATTCTTGTAACAGCGCCTCCTGGCAAAGAGATTATAATGCCTCCACATTTAACAGATGATATGCCATTCCAAGAAGCATCAGAAGAAACCAGCGAAGAACTAACAATGGAGAAAAATGATTGTGTTTGTGAAAAAGACAATTAATGCAACATATTTTTTAGATGAGGATTTATTGTTCGTATTGTTTGGGTTCTTCAGATTACTGTTCTCATCTTGAGTGTTATTTTCACAAGCACCCGTGGCATAGTGTATAAAATACTTGGTAAAATTCAAAGATATACTCTTCTGGAAGTTGGAGGTTAAATCTTCAGTGCGAGCGACACTCAAAGTACCATTACAAATTTTTACCCAGTCATGGATGACAGAACAAGAGCATGCTACCCCTGTCAATTAAATAAAGAGTTCTGTTCGAAATTGAGGGCAAATTCACAAGTTTGACAGAAAGATTCCTGAGTTTGATAAAATATGCCCAAAGAAAATTGGAGGTTCCATCGACCGAAACGTTGTAAAAATAACCCTCAAAATGAGAACAGTAATCTAAAGATTCCAAATAATAATTCCACATAGTTAAGAAATCTGTTTTCCTATTCTTTTGTAGTTTTTCCTTTCGATTTTCAGAAATAAACTGTCTAGCATAACTGAAAAGAAACTGCCATGATTTGAAAAGAATAAAAATTCTATTTTCCAATCCTTGTTTGTATATTATTTGAAACCACAATTGAACAACTTATATTTTGAAGTTGATTTTTCATGATTGTTAGTTACTCATTGTAAACATGTGCTAGGCTGCATGTTTACAATGATGCATGGCAATTATTGTATCTCTGCTGTGTTTAAAACAATGACGACACCCTAATGTAAGTAGCAGGCCACCAACATTGCCTGCTCATAAAATACGCTTAATTATGATATTTTAATTCATGCAGATTTCATATCTATTACTACAGAGACAATTCTTTATTGATTATTATATTAAACCTAATAGATAGTAGTTAAATCAAAATAATAAATATATGTATGCCTTGGGTGCCATCAGCTAGAATTGAAACCAAAACATACAACTCTCTACACCCAGTCCTGAGCCACATCTATTCACACACACACACACACACATACACATCATCATCATCATCATCATCATCGGCAATCACTTGTCACGAGTATGATTGTGTTCCCGTTGGTGAGATTGGGTATGGTCATCTCTGAGTCTTCAGATGGCTATGGAGGCCAATCCTTGACCCACAGACTTTATTGCAGTGGGGGCATGTGTAGGTGGTCGACTGGGTAGTGGAAGAGTTGGAAGGAGCAGTGTTGGTAGTAGACCCCTCCTTTCTCTGCTTCCTCCTGTTTTCTGCAGCTATGTGGCGGTCCTTTTCTGAGTGAGCCGTGCCTTCATGGACCATCCTGCTCCATATGCCTCTCTGATGAACAGCATCCTTCCAGCTGGTGAGGCTGAAGTGACACTGTCTCAGGTGGGTCTTTATGTTGTCCTTATATCTCTTTTTCTGTCCTTCTTGGGTCTGCTTTCCCTCTTTTAGCTGACCATAGAGCATTTGCTTTGGAAGGCAGTTATCAGGCATGCGCATAACATAGCCTGTCCATCACAGCTGAAGTCGGATGATGGCTTTGGTGATGGAAGGTATGTTAGCCTCCTTAAGGACGCTTATGTTTGTTTGTCGATCCTCCCATCCAATCCTGAGGATCTTGCAGAGACAATGCTGGTGATACTGCTCCAAGGTCTTCAGATGTCTGCTGTAGGTGGTCCAACTGTCGGCCCCATAGGGAAAGACAAGCAGTTTGACCTTGTTCCATATGTTTCGATTCTCAAACACCCGTTTCCATAGCCTGGCAAAGGTTGCACTCATGCATCTGATGTGGTGATGAATCTCTGCGTCAATGATACATCTTGTGGAGAGAAGACTGCCAAGGTAGGAAAATTGATCCACATTTTCTAAGGTGTTGCCTTCCACAAAGATTGTGGGCAGCTGTGGGTTTGAGCCAGGAACTGGTTGGTGTAGGATCTGGGTCTTTTTGATGTTAAGGTCAAGTCTTAGGAGGCATCGAAAATGCTCTGGAGGTCCACTTCTGAGTGAGCAACCAGTGCATTGTCATCTGCATATTGAAGCTCTATGATGGACGATGCGAGGACCTTGCTTTTTGCCCTAAACCTGCTGATGTTAAAGAGTCTGCCATCTATCCTGTACCGGAGTTTGATTCCCTCAGGTAGGTTCTGGCTGGTAAGTATGGAGGATGGTGGAGATGTAGATGGCAAACAGGGTTGGGGCAATGAGGCAGCCCTGCTCGACACTAGCGTCAACTTTGAAGGGAGATGTTTCCAAGCCACTACTGCTGACCACAACTGCCGTCATGTCATCATGAAGAAATCTCAAGATTTTTAGATACTTGTCTGGACATCAAATCTTGGAGAGGACACACCAGAGAGCAGTTCTGTTCACAGTGGAAGGTGTTGCTCCCAACATTTCTCCTGCAGTTGACGAGCTGTAAAAAATCATATCAAGAGTTCCTCTGACAGGACGAAAGCCACACGGCAACTCTGGTAGGATGTTTTCTGACAGTGGCAGCAAGCAGTCGGCCAATATACAGGTTAGTACTTTGCCTGAAGTGGACAGGAGGGAGATACCTCTGTAGTTGCCACAGTCCGCTTTATCTCCCCTCTTGAAGATTGTAATGACCAAGGCATACCTGAGTTCTGCCAGTATTTCCTCCTTATCCCAGATTTTACTCATGAGGCTATGGATATGGCAATAGAGTTTTGATCTGCCTTGCTTGAGGATTTCGACATGGTTGTCATCGAACCAGTCTTGGTGTTTCCTGGTTTTATAGCCGATAGTGTCTTTGCTGTTCTCAAGAAGTGCTTTCTGGATATTCTTCAGGGAGCCTCTCAAGCAGAGTATCTTGAAAGTGTTGCACCCTGTTTGTGCCTCCCAGACTGTTGATGTTGAATTTGGGGAGGAGTTGTTTCCTCCTCCTCCTCCTCCTCCTCCTCTGCCGCCTCAGCTTGATGATAGAGTAGATGAGGCAGTGGTCAATCCAGGATTCGTCTGCACTGATCATGGCGTTGGTGATGTTGATATCTCTGCAATCTCAAACCCTGACAATCACATAGTCGATGAGATGCCAGCACTTCGATTGGGGATGCATCCAGGAGGTTTTGTGCCGGTTTCTCTGACAATAAGATGTTTGTGATCACAATCTCATGTTCGGCACATGAGGCATCCGTTGGTATTGACATTCCCCACACCCTCCCTGCCCAGAGTGCCTTTCCAGAGGTTGTGATCCCTGCTAACCCTGGCATTGAAATCTCTGAGTAGAAGGATCTTGTTTTCCTTTGGGATGTTTGATAGCACCTGGTAAAAGGTTGCATAAAAGGTCTCCTTTTCTTCATCCTGTGAGTCCAAAGTTGGAGCATAGGCACTCACAGCCATGGCCATCTTGTTGTTTGAGAGACTCAGTTGTAGAGTCATGAGATGATCATTGATGCCTACTGGAGATTCAGAAAGTAGGGAAATTTAAAAAAAAAATTTTTTTTACATAGGCATAACCACTTATCAAAGCCCAGAGACCACTCGAGGATAAGGGTTAAGAGTGTACAGTAGTCAATTGGACAATAGAGTAATCGTTAGTAATGGAAATTCGGTAAATTCAAGAACTTGTTTACGTTGAACTTGAAGACAACCATATTGTAGTCAGCTGGAAAGCAGGAAAACGGAAGACAATTCCACAGGCGTGCAGTTCTAAGAAATAAGCTTTGTTCATGGAATCTACGTTTAGGTTTAGGCACAGATAAAGAGTGGAGGAAATTATTGATAGTGTTTTCAGCTAGACGAGTGTTTCTTGTGAAAGTTTGGTGAGGGGGGACCATAGATTGAAGCTCAGTCGAGCACTTGCCATGAAAATAACGACAAAGCAGAGACAAACTTCTGTGAGATAGAGGTTGCAGGGAAGAGAAAAGGACATCTCCTATGAGGCTACAAAGTCTATTTTGAACTCTATCAAGGCAGGACAAGTCCTTTCTAGCAGCTCCTGCCCAGATGTGGCAACAGTACTCCATCCTTGGACTTACCTGGCTCTTATATAGATACAGAATTGCATCAGCAGTGAGATATCTACTAGATCGATGAGCTGGTTCTTGATGGCAGACCCCACTCCATGGGTTTTGGGTTCAATAGATGCTTTTCCCTTCCAGAAGAAATAGTATCCACCTTTCTCATCTTTTAGTTGCTCCTCCTCTGCCAGATGAGCCTCTGACAGGGCGGCGATATCGATTTTGAACTGCTTCAGCTCTCTGACAATGATCGCAATTCTTCTTTCTGGACAATTGCTAGATGCACTGTCCATGAGTGTTCTCACATTACATGCTCCAAAGTTCATTGTTTTCCATTTTCAACCGCAAAAAGGTGGATCCACTTGGCATGGTATTCCAGTCAGGTAATATGAGGCAGGCTATTTTTAGGGCGCTTTTCTAGCCCCTTTCCTATGTGGGGTGAGCAGAGCAGATCCTAAATAGGACTGCTCAGATGTGGGTGCTGTTGCCGAAATGCTCTTTCTGCCTCGGTCAGAGAGCAGGGCGACTGAATCAGACACTCACCGCCTATGTGCCAGTGCATAGCTAGAAGCTCCCAGGCCTCAATTCCCTTCTCCCGTCACCATTTCCTGGGTGCCATAGGACTTTATTTGGAGGGTGGGGTAATTGTTGACCCTTCAGGAGAATGCCTGTGCATGTAATCTTTTAGAGTGGGATAACTGGTGCACAGACAGTCACCATACTGTCCTTGGCAAAAGACCAGACCAGGATCCAATGGCATGGAGACCAAGACAATTGGGGGCCCATCTTTGCTGCAGCCTTCTTCCATCTTTGTGATCATTGTGGAGCTTGCCCTGCTACCATCATCTGCCCACTCTGCCGTTGAGATTTTTTGGACCGCTCTTAGTCTGGAACCTCTCCCTCAACCTTACCACAATGGATGGCCCTACCAGGAGCATTAAGCTCCAGACGGCATTGCTCTCAACTTCATTGGAGCACACAAGGCTCTTCACTTCGTCAAGGTGGCAGTCCAAGGTATGAGTATATATATATATACTAGCAGGCTGCTGTAAAATATACATAAATATGATATTTTAATTTATGCAGATTTCATATTTATTATTATAGAGCCAATTCTCTATTGATTATTATATTGTACCCAATATATAGTAGTGATTTCAAAACTTTAAAAAAAAATGACTTAGGTACCATAGGTTAGAATTGAAACCAAAACATTTAATGCCCCAGCCTTAGTCGCTAGTGTTTGAGTTATCATCAGGCGGATAAAAAATCATTAGAAATTAATCAACTTTTAAAGTATAGTTGTATATTTGCACATGCGTAGAAGAGCACGTAAAGTTGCTTACCAAGTTCTAATTCTTTTCAATTTTGACCCTTTAGCAGCTATTTTTACCGGCTAAAGATTATATATATACACACAGACATGAGAGAAAAGAATAGACACTACAATAAATATTCTTGCTAAGATTAATATATGCTTATTTATATTTACAGAAAAGAATAGTGCTGAAATAACTGAGTATCTCATTAAAATTGCATCTAACAGCATTAAAGCATGCCACAAACAAAAGGAGCATCAGATCTATCAGAATTTCTGCAAGGGCGAATTATGAGTCAACATGCACTGAGACTAAAGCTGCTTTCAGGACCGCCAGCAACCACTGTAAAAGAGTGATAAAACATGCAAGAGAGCTATATGCTCAATCCGTTAAATCCAAAGTAGCTGAGCAGCGGCTTGGTTCCCACCAGTTCTGGCAAATAGCAAATAGGATCCTGAACAGAAACGTGCGTTCTATCCCAACCATTATTAATCGACCAGAGGTCATCTCGTCAGCATCCGACAAGGCCAAACTATTTGTCAAGAACTTTGCAGCAAATTCTACCCTATGCGACGAAGGCCATCAACTCCCCGTATTTCCTCCTATAACACACAACATGCTAGGTAACAGACAATTATCTGTGCGTGAGCCGCCAAGCTAATCAAGAATCTTGATTCCAGAAAAGCAACTGGTCCTGACGGTATTCCAATTATAGTGTTTAAAAAGCTCCAACCAGAACTTGCCCCCATACTTACCAAACTGTTTAAGCGTTGCCTTAAGGAGAAGTGCTTTCCAACACCCTGGAAAACCTCATCAGTATGCCCTGTATTTAAGAATTCAGGTGATAAGTCATCTCCCTCTCAGTACAGACCAATAAGTCTCCTGTGTGTCATGAGTAAGTTGCTGGAATCCATATTAAATAGAGAAGTAGTCAACCACCTCAGCAGAAATAACATTCTTAGTGACACGCAATATGGTTTCCGTTCTGCTAGATCTACAGCAGATGTGCTAACGGTTATATCTCATAGGATTAGCGAATCTTTCGACAAAGGCTTCCTTTCTAGGGCAATTGCTCTTGACATATCAAAGGCCTTTGATAAGGTATGGCATAAAGGCCTACTTCATAAGATTTCCAGCTATGGTATAACTGGAAATGTTTTCTCAATCATTAAATCATTTCTCTCTGATAGGCTCATAAGAGTAGTGATTGATGGGCAGAAATCAGAGGCCTTCAGTATTAATGCTGGAGTCCCTCAGGGGTTCATCCTGGGCCCAACTCTCTTCTTGATCTACATTAATGATCTCCCAAAACACATACTTAAATCATTCGTTGACATCTATGCTGATGACATGACTATCTATGACAACACAGCAAAGGCTGTAAATGACAATGTTCTCTCTGATTCTCTCTCCTCAGATCTTGAGCGCATGGTACAGTGGGGGAAGAGGTGGCTGGTTACCTTTAATGCATCTAAAACCAAGCTCCTATCATAACGTCATAAACGCTCTGATCCCCATCTGGCATCAATTGAAATGGATGGCTTTCGTCTCGGGGAGGCCTCATGTTTTGATAAGCTTCTGGGTTTGACCTTTACTCCTGATCTGAAATGGAACACGTACATCAAGTCTGTGGCCAAGGTCGCGGGGAAAATGGTGGGATCCTTCTACTGTTCCAGAAGATATCTCACTACTGATGCAATTCTCTATCTGTATAAAAGCCAAGTACGTCCAAGCAAGAGCTGCTAAAAACACTCTATCCTGCCTTGACAGAGTACAAAATAGACTTCGTGGCTTGGTGAGGGATGCCCTTTTCTCTTCCCTGCAACCTCTCTCCCACAGAAGAGACATTGCGAGCCTGTCTTTGTTTTATCATTATTTCCATGGCAAGTGCTCGTCTGAGCTCCATTCTCTTGCCCCCCCCTCGCAAATCTTTCATGAAAAATACCCGACTAGCTGAAACCACTGTCAATAATTTTCCCCACTTTTCATCTGTGCCTAAATCAAAATGTAGATTCCATGAACAAAGCTTCTTTCTTAGAAGTGCACGCCTGTGGAACTCTTTGCCGCTTGCCTGTTTCCCTCCCGACTTCAACTTGGATGTCTTCAAGTCCAACACAAACAAATTCCTAATGAACCGCCCCTTAAGTAATCCACTTTATCAAATCTCCAATACTTACGATTACTACGATACTATCCCATTGATTAGTGTGCACACAATAACCCTTATCCCCAAGTGGCTTCACACAATAACCCTTATCCCCAAGTGGCTTCCAGGCCTTGATAAGTGGTAACCTTAATGTAAAAAAAAAAAAAAAAAAAAACGAGGTCTCAGTCAACACAAAATAGCAGGAAATCTTTCGATACTCCTTTCTACTGTTAATAGAGTGATCATATAATTCACAAGAGAGGACAAAAAGTGCGCAAAACCTCATTCAGGTCACCCTAGGCCCTCTGAAAGAACTTTGCATCTTGTCAAACAAAATGTTGAAGAAGATCCTCAGTGCAAAGCCTCTGACATTGCGACACAAGCTGGTGTCAGTCCCAGAACAGTTGTCAGACATCTTCACAAGCTGGGCTACTATGGTAGAGCTGCGAGAGGAAACTTCTTCTTTGTCCTGCCAATATCAAGCGCAGAAAAGGTTGGGCTTGTGAGATGGTGGAGAGACCTATGACCTTTTGGACCAATGTTATTTTCTCTTAGTCACAAAAGTGTAGGAGGATAGGTATGGAGGCTTCCTCAGCGAGAATTTGACTTAAAAAGACTGCAGCCAACGCTGAAATGTGGGGATTTCTCAATTTGGAGTGATGGTCACTTAGACATGATGGAGTGCGAAGGAAACATCAATTCTGCTAAATATATTTCAATATTACATGAAGGACTCCTACTGATATTCTCAAGTCGTAAAATGAACCAAGTTAACTCCCTATTTATGAAACACAGGAATCTATTTCAGTTTTCTATGGTGACACAACATTAGTTTAGCCAGATGGGATTAATAAATTTCCATGGCCAAGTCAGACTCCGGATATGAATCCAGTTGAAAACCTTTGTGACATATTAGACTGGAACCTCCACAAAAAGAAAAGTAAGAAGCCATCTTCTAAGCCTGAATTTTTAGCATTATTGCATCAGACATGGCAAGAAATTCCTGATGATGATATTCGTCAACTGATCAACGCCATTCCTAGATGGGTCCTAGCATTAAAAACAGCAAAGTGAATGTCAATCAAGTATTAGTTATTAAATTTGTGACCATTTATTTTTGATTTTGTTCTATAAATTATGTTTATTCAAATAAATTCTTTCTATGAATCTCTATTCTTCTCTGTCATGTGTGTGTGTGTGTGTGTGTGTGTGTGTGCATGTGTGTGTGCATGTGTGTGTGTGTATATATATATATATATATATATATATATACATATATATATATATATATATATATATATACATATATATATATATATATATATATATATATATATATATATATATAAATTCACCTGTCATCCCTTTTTTAAAAGATGGAATCACCCAATCTTCAAAGACAAAATGCAAGCTAGTAAGGTCCGCAGGGTTTTATAATTATATAGATATGACAATATATCTTTTTTATCAGTGACGATTATGGATAGTTGATTGTTAGGAGGGGAATACACACACAGAAATTCAACGAGTCGATTCTTATTACGCCCAAATCGTCAACCAATAATGATATCCTTTTCAGTTATCATTATATAACTATTTGTAACCACCTAAACCGTTGGAACGGTATTATCATTATAGAAATACCCCAAACACTTTTTATTCGGCCATTTCGTTTCACTGGATTGACTTTATTTTGATTACAGCCGTGTAACCTTTTGCTGCAAATGCCTTTTCAAACATCATACTTTTAACTTATCTTCTTTTTGACAGTTGATTAAGTTTGTTGCTTCTTCATAGCAAGTGCCTGTGCCATAGTTCATATTTTTTTAATTAAATGAACTTCTGGTACATTGGATAATTATTTTATTTTTTCTCGTATTTGGCCAGCTCACCTGCTTTTCTCAGTACTCATAGCCTAGATAACCAACAGAATTGCAAAAATTGTAGCTAATAGATATTCGGCCGGAGGAAAAGGAGGAGAAGCACATACAATTGAGAATATCTCTGGTCAAAGTCTGGCCACCCAAGAGATGTCTTTTGCTTGAAATATGAATGTTATTAAACAGTCTTCAGACTAAGAGCAGTCTACTTGATAAAAGTAATGTCCAAAATTATCTGCAGATAAGTTCTTTGAATGGATACTGTCTAACCGTTATCTCTAATGGATATTTTTGAGTAGTTAGCTTCTTGGTGGTTGAATGGTGACCACTGACAAAATCCAGAATCAAATATTGCAGAAGATTAGAAGGGAAGCAGTTGGAGTAGGGCACATGCAGCTTGTTTTTATGCTAGCTGGCGGTCAGTTAGGTTTGTGTGTGTCTTTGGGCAAGGTGGGCCATTGGGGCATTTTTTTAAAAAATTTTTACTGTTATTCATCTCAAACAAGGAGACGTAAAGGCTGCTATTTAGCACCTAATCTATAGAGACATCATACAGGGAGTTGAGCAGCAAGATGTCTGTTCACATTACACTTGAAATTCTGCATGTCAGTACATTCAAGGAAGCAAGGAACCAGGGGCAATTCCAAAGTCTAGAAGTTTGAGGGAATAAATTATTAGAGTAGAGGGTTTTCCAGCATCTAGAGATCTCTACAGTGAATGGGTGGGATTTTGCTGCTTGTCGGGTTTGTTGGGGATATTCACATCAAGAGGGCACAAGTTTATCAGAGCACATCCTATTAAAATACTAGTAAAACAGGCACAGGGATGCAACATTTCGCCAATGGGACAGGAGAGGGAGTTTTGGTGAAAGTGCAGGGCCTAAACGACTTTGATAATTATATTTATATTCCGGTTTGGTCAAGTAAAATATCTTATTTTGCAAATCGATTATTCAATCTCCTAAAACAAGTAAGATTTTAACCTCCAAATAAAAATAAACTTCTGTTAATTGTTTTTTCAACCTGGTTTTTGTTTAGAAGGAGAGTTTTTTTTGTTGGAGAACTGACAGAATCGGACAGGATGCCACGCAGATGAAAATGGAAAGTGAGTTTCTTTGCTCGTGGTCTTAATAGTCTACATTGAGAGACACGGCATCCCCTCCCAAGAGGGGAGGCGGGACAACCATAAAGCCCAACCGCTCTGCTTCAATTCCAAGTTCCAACTCTTTGATGATCTCCAGCTAACCTGATCCATGTGCCTCACACGTAACATACACGTAGATCCGATCAGCTGAGCAGACCTTCCGGTAAACTTGTCTATGATCTAACTTTGTCATATTTTGACAGGTTTTAAAAATATTCATCATATTCATCTCGTGTCTACTTCTCCAGTTAGATAGATAGATAGATCGAGATGAACAGATAGCTAGATCGATAGATAGATATTTTATTCTATTCTACATATTTCATAACAAATACACACATGTATGTTCATATTTATCTATATAATAATACACCCAGGCATTTCTTATCTGTACGTACATTATCAATTTTCACACAATTTAAAAAAAAAAAAAATAGATTATCCAATCAGCAAATGTGTTGCTTGGTGATTAATTTGATGTCAACTCCGAAGTTATCCATTTTAAAATGAATTGTTCCCAAATAAAATTGTAACCCAGTCGACTAAAATAATACAAATTTAAATATATTTTGGGGTTAGTGAAAAAATTAATTATGGTTATATAAACCAAATTTATTCTTTAAATATGATAAACTAGCAAGTAGGGGTGTCTGGCTTTGCCCGGGCGTAAAATACAATTAAATATGATATTTTAATTTGTCCAGATTTCGTATATATTATTATAGAGTCGTGATTTCAAAAGTAAAAAAAATGTACTTGAGTGCTATCAGCTAGAATCGAAACCGAAAGCAAAACTGTAGCATTCAAAGCTGGTGACGTTACCACTGTACCAATGTGACACACATATGAACAGATTAAAAATTAAAAATAAACTAAGATGAATGTACAAAATGTGTAACGATTTTTTAAATTTAGACCCATTTTTGACCCCTTAAAAACTATTTTAACCGGCTAATGACCCCTAAAAGAATGGTCCATAAAAATCCAACTATTTGAGGCCCCTAGAGTTGCCTTGCGACTTTTAGTTTTGAAAGAGATACAGTTTGAAAATATGGAGACAGACAGACAGATACAGCCTTTTATATATTAGATTAAAAGATAAAAAAAATGAAAAGGCTAGCTTACTGGTTTCGAACCTCGCTCAACAGAGTAAAATTTAAGGTTAATAATTATGATAAAAAAAAATAATACGGGAAATGGAGAATGCATCGAGGGAGAAAAATAGAAAGAAAGAAAAGAGAAGAAAATAATCAAATAGAAACTACAATAGAAACTAGTCCAAACAGTTGCAAATAGTTTCTAGGATCTTCATATTAAAGGACAAATGCGATTTACTTGGAATGGAAAATAAGTCGACACTCAACTTAGTGGCACGATTGATATGATGCTCGCCAATCTTTAAAAATAAATGTATAAGATATCTGCCAACGTTTACCACGGATGTTCGGATCCTTGTTTGGGGCAAACAAAAGTAAAAACTAAAAATATATTTTAATCTCTTTTTTTACAGGCAGGAAAATATTTTCTACTCATATGAATCCAAAGATTTTATTGTTGACACTGGTTTTCCCTGGCGTCGGATAATGGTCGAGGACAGAACAACTGCTTTATAGACAAGCAGTTTGACTCTGCTCTGTATGCCCCGATTCTCAAACACCCGCTTCAAAAAAATAGAAATGTCTTTCTAGAAACTAGATGTCCAGAAACTAGAAATGTCTTTCCAGAAACTAGATGTCTTTCTCGAAAAAGTCTAATCAGAATTCTTTCTGGAAAGACATCGGGTACATACCGAAGGGATCACGTGAAGGTTGCCAACATCCTAAGTGAAAGTGATTTTTATGGAATGTACTGGATTCGAACTTGGGACACTTATGTCGTCAGTCCGTCAACCACTGAACCATCATTACCTCCCCTTAGTCCAACAAAATAAATATATTAGGAATTGATTCCACAAAGAATATGTCAATTTCTTTGAAAAAAAAAAAAAAAAAACAATTCTTTCAGTCTGGAAGATTTAGATGTTTTGCTGATTTACCAAACTTAACAGAAAATCTCGTCACTCAAATCATCGGCTCTAACTTGCAAAAGCAACTACAGTAGAACCCCGGGCTACGGTGGTCCTGGGATATGTTTGGTTTTTTTTCAGGTTACGATGTGAAATATAATATTTTTCCAACTCCTGGTTACGGTATTTGTCTCACATAACAGTGTTATTTATAATGTTATTTGATTATATACATGTGTATTATATATATATTGTACTGGATTTTATTACTAATTTTTAATAGGTACTATATAAAATTTTGATTAGGCGCTGCCATATGGCGATTTCGCCTTATGATCTCAACCTCGGAACAAATTAATTGCCGTATCCCGGGGTTCTACTGTAATTTGTTTCTGCACATTCTTTTTTTTTTTTTTTTCAGTTTTTTTCACTTCAAACAAGGCATAACACCACTTGAAATGTAAGGGGCTACTATTTGGGATTGTGCTTAACAGAAGACTGTGGGAAGTTGAGCAGCGAGATGTCTGTTCACATTACATTTAAACTTCTGCAAATTAGTACAGAAAAGAAGTGGGGAACAGGGAGGGATTTCCAAAGTCTGGATGTCTGAAGGAAGAAACTATTAAAGTAGAAGTCATTCTGGCACCTAGTGATCTCAACAGTGAAGAGGTAGGATTTTGCTGCTGGACAGGTTAGTCTGAGGTATGTACTTTGAGGGGGGCTGTGTTATGAGTTCATCAGGGCACATTCCATTAAAGTGCTTGTAAAACAAGTACACAGATGTAACATTGTGGTGATGGGAAAAAGGTTAAAGTTTGGCCAATAGTGCGAAACTTATTAGATTTGAGATTCTTTTTTTTTATCCTGTCTAAGAGTGAGAGAAAAGTGGTAATTGTACCAGCCCTGATTTGGCAACAATATTCCATGCATAGACAAATAGTGGCATTGTAAAAATATAAAATACTCTATGGTGTGAGTCATTTTCTTGCATGATAAAGTGAGCCCATCTTCTTTACAGCAGCCTTGGCAATATCCTCAATGTATTTGTCCCAATTCATGTTGCCTATGAATGTTAAGCCAAGGAGTTTGAATGATGAGATCTCAGGTCGGTTGTTATTTGTCATGGCAATCAGTGGTTGTAAAGGTTGTTTGTAATTTTTGTAATAGGAGACTGAGAAGGTCAAATGAGGTCAAGAATGACCGGTGCTGATGTCTCCACTCACAAAAATAAGAGCATTGGTGATCAAGATTTTTTCTTTTCTGATCGTGGGAGAAAAACCAAGCTTCTCTCCTTTCACAAGCAATGCTCGGACCCTTGTTTTGGCCCAGCTGAAATGACTGGCTCTCTATTTGAAGAAGCCCATTGTATTGATAACCTCCTACAATTGATTTTCAACCCAAATCTAAAACGGAACACATGCATCAAATCTGTTGCTGAGATTGCTGAAAAAATTATTGGATCATTCTACCGCTCCAGAAAGTACCTGACTACTGGTACAATCCTCTGTCTGTATAAGAGCCAAATTTATCCTAAGATAATGTACCACTGTCATATCTGGTGTGGCCACACTCAGAGCACTATTTCTTGTGCAGAATTGATTTCCAAATCTAGTGGTGACAGGGATGATTCCTTCTTCCTACAGCTCCTTTCTCACAGAAAAGACATTGTTAGTCTCTTTCTACTCTATTATTATTTTCATAGAATATACTTGACTGAGGTCCAATCTGTGGTCCCTTCTTGTAAGACATTCACAGCAAGCACTCGTCTTTCAACCACAACAGATAAAGATTTCCCTTTCTCCTATATGTCTGATGTCAGGCATAATTTCCATGAACAGAGCTTCATTGCAAAGGCTTCTCGCCTGTGGAGCATATTACCATGGGGCTGCTTTCCTGCTAATTACTACTTAGTTGTCATCAAATCCAATGTGAACAAATTCTTGTCTTGAACCATTCCATAAGTAATAAAACAAATATTAAACCATTGTTCAATGTTTAGTACTCCAACAGTGTTCCTCATCTTTCAGCTGACAATCATCCCGTCTCATTAACCTTTATCCTCAAGTGCCTCTTGGCTTTGGTCAAATTTTTATAACCGTTGAAATGTGCTAGTTTCTTCCCATCCCTGTTCGTCAGAACCAATCATCAACTTAACATTCACAGTTAATATGAATTGAAATAAGAACATTGAGGACATTGCTAAGGCTGCTGCAAAGAAGGTGGGTTGCCTCTGCTGTACTAGGAAAATTACTCCTCATATTTGAGAGTATTCTGTATCACTGTTGAGTTCATGCCGACCCTTAAATGATCCATTGTGAACACAGACTGCACACTGCCAGAAATTTCTGTAATTGTTTGTCGACGCTATGTATTATTTCAACAGCTATTTGTACTTGTGCAGTTTATGCACATTGGTAAAATAATAACATCAATATTTAGATACCTATTATGAAAATGTGTATGGTGCGGGCTTGGTTAACTATGCTCTACCGTTTTGTACTATACTGTACTATAAACAGAAGATACTGTTAAAATTGAATTTAACAAGCCGCGCATCCGTGGTCCCCCTCTGGTGCTGCATATGAGATGACGCCACAAAAAATAGTGAAGAAATGATGAATGTGAGAAGTGTGAAGGGCCAACGTTGCCTTCACATTTTCACCAAGTTTCAAAAAAAATCTAATGGATGGAGCAAAAGTTATGGGGTAAAAAGTATCACTTTTTGCAATTTTGGAGGCATTTGTGACCCCTTTTGAGCTCCTAGGAACACCGAATCTAAGTGAAAATGGAGAAACGGTGCAATTTCACGTCTTAAGACATGTATATTTGAATTCAACAACATGGAAAACCACTATATAGACATACATATCAAGTTTTGAGTAATATGAAAAAAGAGCTTCAAAAGGCTTTTCTTTTTGTTTAGCCCTAAAAAGTCCCAGAGGGATGCGAACCAGAATTTTGCCAGGGTCACCCATACTGAATTTATATTAAGAACAATGTGTTCCACATTTTGGCTACGTTTCATGAAAATCTAATGGATAGATCAAACACTATGGGGCAAAAAGTGTAATTTTTGGCCATTTTGGGGCATTTTTGACCTCTTTTGTGCCCAGTATAAATGGATAATGGTGCAGTTTCATGCCTTAACACACGTATATTTCAGATGACCACCGTGAAAAACCACTATATAGTCAGACATATCAAGTTTTTATTGAGAAATATGAAAAAAGAGCCACAAAAAGGGGCGTTTTTAGCACTAAAATTCCCTGGGGACGCAAACCTGAATTTTGCCAAGGTAACCCATACTGGATTTATATTAAGAACAATGGGCTCCACATTTTGGCTAAGTTTCAGAAAAATCTAACGAATGGATCAAAAGTTATTGGGGCAAAACGTGTCATTTTTTGCCATTTTGGAGCATTTTTTTTTACCTCTTTTGAGCTCCTGGGAATGCAATTTTTTATTGTGCACATCTATTTGAGTAAATACAATTTGTGGCAAAATTTCAGGAAAAACTAATGGACGATTATCTGGCAATCGTCCGACACCACTGAAAGCATAGGTCCCTCTCCGATAAATCGGGGTCCAATATGAAAATAATATGCAAACAAATAGCATGTTCCCTAAACTGAAGAATACCAGATTAGTAATCGATTTTGTGTAAATCTCAATGGTGAATAACAGTTTTTGTTTTATAGACAGGATTGTTAATTTATATAAAAGAATTCACTGGGTAATATTTTTAGCCATCTATATATTGTAGTGAAACTTGAAGGAATTCATTGGGCTCAGCTGAGGAACTTAAGTGGTAGTGAACTAAAGTTTTAGTGGGGGAATTTAGGCAAAGAACACCGGTTTATATAGACACTGGGGAGTGATTTCCCTTGACACACAGACACAAGGAGAACGAGTTTGAGCATCAAGAAGGGAAGCCGCGTTAACACCCCGTGAGTGTTCTTTCCTACAGAAGAAACGTTGCAAACCTGTCTCTGCTCTATTGTTTTCAAGTGCTCGTCTGAGCTCCAATCTATGGTCCCCCTCCTTGCCAATTTTTCATGAAAAACATTCGTCTATCTGAAACCACTATCAATAATTTCCCCCACTCTTTATCTGTGCCTAAATCTAAATGTAGATTCCATGAACAAAGCTTCTTTCTTAGAACTGCACGCCGGTGAACTTCTCTTCCGCTTACCTGCTTTCCAGCTAACTACAATATGGTCATCTTCAAGTCCAACGTGAACAAGTTTTTGATGAGCCGTCCCCTTTAAATAATCCAATTTACCAAATTCCCACTACCACCGATTACTACAATACTGTCCCATACACTGATTCACCCTTATCCTCGAGTGGCTTCCGGGTCTTGTTAAGGACTCCTTTGTAAGAAAAAAAAGGAAACGTAAGCGATTTACTTTGTTCTATTTAGTTTAAGTCCGTAATTATTGGTATTATAATTTTCATCAAAAAAAAAAGAACAATCTTAATACTTGATTTATAAAAAAATGTATTCAATTTACTTTTTTTTTATTATAATCCAAACTAAACTGATTGTTTAAAATGAAATTTAAAAAATAATTTACTTACAATGCTAAGACGCCATTTTGAAAATGCGATTTGAGTTGTTCGGTATTTCATTCTAGTATTCTGAAGTGCGTTTCTATGTATAATGAATGAGTAGACGACAATTCCAATTTCCTAAAAAGTTTCGATTTTCCTGATACCTGATTCTGATTAATCGTCCCAACACTAACTCCTATCATCATTACTAATTTGCATTCATGTTTCAACATTCAAGCAATATTGAAGCTGAATGCGTTGCACTATTTTAATCTTTCTTAACTTTCTGGGTACTTCTGCATTAATGAACACGCAATCTCCACAAAGTTACTCTGGTGTTCCCGACAGATGACGGGAAGAACCGGAAACTGCCAACAAGTAGTTTTCTGGATATTAAGACATTTGAATGAAAAAAAAAAAAAAAAAAAGGAAATTAAATGAAGAAAAATATTTGTTCAAACTTCTGTTTTCTCACGACTAAATTCAACTGTAATTTCCACGGTCCGTTCTCTCTCTCTCTCTCTCTCTCTCTCTCTCTCTCTCTCTCTCTCTCTCTCTGCTGTCAAAAAACTAACTGCCGTCGTGTTTCCAACTCGTCCTTTTCATAACAGTTTCTGTCCTCTTCTGCAAATTAATGCCATATATATATATATATATATATATATATATATATATATATATATATATATATATATATATATATATATATATATATATTACGGAGCCTTCTACAAACGAAGATCATTTCTTTCTCTTTCCTCCCCTCATTCCGTCACCCGACAGGAAAAAGAGAGAGGCGCACCCGTTTGTGTAAGTCACTTTCCTCATTACTTTCACCACATAATCAATTTCTCTAATTTTTCCAATATGAATTTCAATGGTCGTCGCCATTCTTAATATGGGGAGAGGGGCTGTAACAATTTGTGTTTTTTGTAATAAAGCTAGCCCGGCTGTTTCCGGTTATTCTCATTACCTGCCAAGCAAACCCGAATAATTTTGTGAAAATCACGGGTTCATAAATGCAGCACTACAACGTTGTGGTGTTGTTTTTTGAAATTATTACGAATATTTCTGTTGCAAATCGCTCGTATTGGGGTTCATAATTTCAGTGTGCTAGAGAGGGGTGCGGCTATTTGCTGTTGCATCAAAGGACGTGCTTCCCTGTTATACATCTGATGTATTCAAAATTTATGACTATGGAATTTGCTAAATCACGTTTGTACCTTCTAATCACGTGTCTACCCTTTGGTGCTTGCAGGTAGAAATACACAGGTGAATCATGATAGTTCAAAATAAATCAACAGAAGAACTCTTATGTATCAGGCATATATATATATATATATATATATATATATATATATATATATATATATATATATATATATATATATATATATACTTGTGTTGGGACAATTAATCGGAATCGGGAATCGGAAAAATCGGAACTGTTGATGGTATTGGAATCGGAAAAATTTTGTGCCTATTTTCCGGTGCTAAAAACGATTCTTTTAATTGTCTTTTTTTATTTGATTTTGTTGAAAGCAAAATCTTCTTCCCGTGTATCTTGTCGCACACGGGAATCTTTCTGTTTGACTCGAGAATCTGCACGGATTTTCAAACGGAATCTTTTATTAAATCCACAGGGGTAGCATACTTTATTTCCAAATGAATGATAATATTTTCGTTGGTCAATCACACCAGTTTGAAATAACATTTTTACTGGTCTGTAAATCACACCAAAGTTTGTCACACTTTAAGGTTATTATAAGTAGTGTTAGGATGATTAATCAGAATCGGGAAAAATTTGTGCTTATTTTCCGATGCCAAAAATGATTCTTTTGTCTCTTTTTTATTTTATTTTGTTGAAAACAAAATCTTTCACTGCTGGTAGCTATGATGAAATAATAAATTTTTGCTGATTTTAAACAACCAATAAACAATATCTATTATTATGTTTAAGAAAATATCTGCAGATTTAACTTGTGTTTTTTACGGTAATCGGGGAAAATAACAACTTTATAAGTGAATATTTAGAGATTTATAAAGAATCAGAATCGAATTAATTGTATTAATTGTATTGGAATCGGGAATTTAGTACAGAATTGGTAATTGTATGGGAATCAGAAAAAATATTGAAATTATCTCATCACTAATATCTACACCAAAAATTACAAAGAAATTATTGAGTAGAATTGTACCAATGAGGAAAGTCATTTAATTGCCAAATTTTATTATTATTATTATTATTATTATTATTATTATTATTATTATTATTATTATTCACATTTTGTGTCTGGTTGTTGTTATTGTCGATTTTATACTGATATGTGGATCATAACAAATGAATATAGGCTATCAGCATCTTATTTGCTCAGTCTTCCAGCACTTTCTGCAAGAGTCTGGAGGTTCCAACAAGACAATCTTTTGAAGTACCTCAACATTGCAATGGATGCCAATTTTCTCAATCCACTTGTCAAATCATTTTGTAGCACTCTCCAGGGCTCCCATCACAATAGATACAACTCCTACCATCTTCAATTTCCATAATCTTTTTAACTCCCTTTTCAAGTCTGTACTTTTCGACCTTCTCATTTTCTTTATCCTCCACATTCACATCAGCTGGCACTGCTTACATCAATGATTACTGCATTGAGTTTCTTTTTTTCCAACAAGACTAGATCTGGTCTCCTTGCTTGAATCACCTTATCACATTGGATATTGATATTTCAGAATAATTACATGTTATCACTCTCCACAACCCCTTCTTGAACATGCTCGTACCATTTTTCATTGCATTCCAACCCTCTGTTCTTGTATATATCCTGATGAATCTTCTTCCCAATATTGTCATGCCGACATTATCATTTACTCACTAGGAGTAGTCACACAGACCATTATCAAAGATTTCTCTTTGAGAACAACTTATGGCATTCTCTGGAGTCTGAGTGACAACAAGTCTTCCCAAATTTCCTGTACTCTCCACCTTTTCATTTCTCCATTCCCATAGCATAGATTTAAATAATTTTCATTCACTATTTTATGTACAGGCCTAATTACAGACAATATTTATCGATAAGATTTAGTAATTTCTTACTTGGATTTTTAGCATCTGATTATATGGGGGAGTGAACCAAGTGTTGTTTCTCTTTTTTCTCTTATTGATATTTTTTTTTTTTTTTTTTTTTTTTTTACAAAGGCATCACCACATTATCAAGGCCCAGAGGCCACTCAAGGATAAGGGTTAAAGAGTGTACAGTAGAAATTGGTCAATATAGTAATCATTAGTAATGAAAATTTAGTAAATTTAATAACTTATATGGAACGGCTCATCAAGAACTTATTTACTTTAGACTTGAACACAACCATATTGTAGTCAGCTGGAAAGCAGGAAAACGGAAGACAATTCCACAGGCGTGCAGTTCTAAGAAAGAAGCTTTGTTCATGGAATCTACGTTTAGGTTTAGGCACAGATAAAGAGTGGGGGAAATTATTGATAGTGTTTACAGCTAGACGAGTGTATCTTGTGAAAGTTTGGCGAGGGGGGACCATAGATTGAAGCTCAGTTGAACACTTTCCATGAAAATAACGATACATCAGAGACAAAATCGCAACATCTCTTCTGTGAGATAGAGGTTGCAAGGAGGAGAAAAGGACATCTCCTACGAGGCTACGAAGTCTATTTTGAACTCTATCAAGGCAGGACAAGTCCTTTCTAGCAGCTCCTGCCCAGATGTGGCAACAGTATTCCATCCTTGGACGTACCTGTATTTAATTTTAATTTTAGTATGCCCATTAGTTTTAGAACTGTGTCACTTAAATGAAAAGATCTATTAATTAAAGAGTTATTGCTAAGTCTACATTCAAAATATTGCCTTCTTTATTTTGATTCTTATGAAGATAATTGATGAAGAGTGTGTGGGATTAGTATATGTGTTTAGTTTGATTGCGTTGTTATAAACAGACCGATGCCTTGGAACTGAACAGTCTTAATTAAAGACATTGTAGCAATGAATGGAATTCTGGTGCCATTCTGCCTGATTTTACCAATCACAAAGAATGCTTTTATTCGATATTGACTGTTAATCTGATTATTAAATGTTCCAGAGCTGATCACGTTTTTTTTTTCTAGAAAGTAAAAGAAGATCTTCCTCAGTGTTTGAAATCTTATGAATTCTTACTAGATAGAAAAAAAAATGACTTGAATATAAAAAGGTCAGACTATCCAGCTCCAGGAAGTTGATCTTTGCTGTACAGACAGAAAGTCCTTGGAAAGAAACTCATATTTTTTCTTTTTTACTCCTGTACACACCATACAAGGCATAATGGCATTTAGATGTAAAGAACTACAATTTAGGACCATGCCTACTGGGGACTATGTGAGGAGATGAGTGAGATGTTTGTTTACATTACATTTAAACTTCTGTATGTTAGTACAGTCTAGGAAGAAGGAAACAGAGAGGGAATACCAAAGTCTAGCAGTCTGAAGGCAGAGTAGAAAGCTTTCCAGCATCTAGGGTCCTCTACAGTAAAGGGGTGGGATTTTGCTGCTTGTTGGATTAGCCGGGGGTATGTACATCAAAGGGGCATAAGCACTATGAGTTCATCAGAGCACATTCCATTAAAGTACTTGTAAAACAGGCACAGGGATGCAACGTTTTGGAGATGGGACAGAGGTTGGAGCTTGGCTGATAGTGCAGGACTTATTAGATTGGAGACTTTTTTTTGGGGCCCTGTCTCAGAGGGAGAGACTAGTGGTAAATACACCATTCCAGAGGTTTGGCCAAAAACGTGGTGAGACGACAACAACTACGGATGGCAGTAATTGCTGAGAATGCAGTTAGGAGATTCAAAGTTCCTATCCCGTCGCAGTTACAACCTGACGAAGACCAGAGGAATAGTTGGCCGAAACGTTGTGAAACAACATTTAAGACAGATAAGAATAATAGTCCGCAATAAATAATTAATACACCATTCCAGATGTGGAAAGAATACTCCATGCATGGGCAAATGTTGGCTTTGTAGAAATACTGGATACTCTCCGGTGTTAGTAATTTTCTAGTACAGTAGAGAGCCTACTTTTTGCAGCAGTCTTAGCAATGTCTTCAATGTATTTGTTCCAAATGATGTTTCCTGTGAATGTTAAACCAAGGAGTTTGAACGATAAGCTTTTAGGTAGAGTGTTATTAACCATGAATCTTGGTGGTTGAAAAGATTTCTTGTAATCATTAAAGGAAACAAGCTTAATCTTTGCAGCATTTAATGTTACCATCCACTTATGACCCTATTCCACTACCGACTAGAGATCGTTTTATAGGGTTTCTAATTTCATGGAAATTCTGCCTGATACATGGCATAATAAGCAAGAAAGGGAAGGGTTTTTTTTCCATTCTGGTAAAAAGACGAGTTCTCACAATGAATTTTTTACAAGGAGGAGTCGAAGATTGGAGCTCAGTAGAGGTTTTTTTCGTTAAAACCATCTTATTTGGTTTTAATGTACATTTAACATGCTAGCATATGTTGTGTGGTTTGTAGAAATTAACTTCCAAACTAACCTATCTCTGGCCAGGTCTTTATTTAGCCTTCTTCCTCTCTGGTAAATCCTTCTCACTTTCTTACATGTTTACCTATGAACTAAAACTGATACCTCTATTGTTCTACATCTACTCGTGCAAGAACTCATATCAATTCTTACAACATAGACATACCAGCAAAGGTCTGCAGAATAATCACATTGACACACCAGTTCTCGTTAGATCACCAAAGTTAAGCAATGTTGAGCCTAGTCAGTACTAAATGGGTGACCGCTTGGGAATTCCAGGAACTCTATATAATAAGACATCGACACCTGCCTGAAAGAACTACAAAAACCTAACGTCAGCATGTCCCTTGACTGTCACATACATACAACTGGGGACCGTTTGTTGGTTCAATATTCCCTTGAAACTTTCTCATTTGAAAGAAGCCAGTTCAACCCGTCTACAGGGAATTGCATGTGAATTTTATACTCCCATGAAACTTCCTCCTTTGAAGGAAGCTAGTTTAAACCGCATGAGATGAGTACTATGTCAGTACAGTACACTTCAAATGATGTAAACAACCAAGTTCTCTCTGATTCTCTCTCCTCTGATCTTAAGCACGTGGTGCAATGAGTAAAACAGTTAATTTTAATGCATCTAAAGCCATGCTTCTATCTTTACATCATCAATGCTCTGATCCCTGTTTGGTATCAATTGAAATGAATGGCTCTCGTCCTAGGGAGGCTCCCTGTTTTGACAAGCTTCTCGGTCTGACCTTTACTCTTGGTCTGAAATGGAATATGTACATCAAATCCGTTGTCAAGACTTCTAGAAAAATGGTGGGATCATTCTATCACTCCATGCTGATGCAATTCTCTACCTGTATAAGAGCCAAGTACGTCCAGGGATGGAGTACTGTTGCCATATCTGGGCAAGAGCTGCTAGAAAGACCTTATCCTACCTTGAGTTCAAAATAGACCTCGTAGCCTAGTAGGGGATGCCCTTTTCTCTTCCCTGCCACCTCTTTCCCACAGAAGAGACATTGCGATCCTGTCTTTGTTTTATCGTTATTTTCATGGCAAGTACTCGTCTGAGCTTCAATCTATGGTCCTTCCATGCCTGACTCATGTAAAACACTCGTCTAATTGAAACCATTATCAATAATTTTCCCCACTCTTTATCTGTGCCTAAACCTAAACATAGACTCCATGAACAAAGTTTCTTTCTTAAAACTGCCTGCTTCCATTTCCCTGCTTTCCAGCTGATTACAATGTGGTTGTCTTCAAGTCCAACGTAAACAAGTTCTTGATGAGCTGTTCTCTTAAGTAATCCAATTTACCAAATTCCCACTACTAATGATTACTATGATATTGTCCCTTTGACTCTTATCCTCGAGTGGCCTCCAGGCCTTGATAAGAGATGGCTCCTTTGTAAAAAAGAAAAAAAAACTTTGCTTGTTTCTTGCTTTCTTGCACCTTGTTTTTGCCGATCGGGCGATTCCATATTTTAAAAAAGGGATAGGTGAATCTATATATGTGTGTGTGTGTGTGTGTGTGTGTGTGTGTGTGTGTGTGTGTGTGTGTGTGTGTGTGTGGCCATGGCTCAAAGGCTAAGGGTTGAGGGTGGAGAGTTGTATGTTTTGGTTTCGATTCTAGCTGATGACACCCAAGTCATATATATATATATATATATATTTTAGTTTTGATCTCACTACTATATAGTAGGTTCTATCTATATAATAATCGATAGAAAATTATCTCTATAATAATAAATACGTAATCTGCATGAATGAAAATATTATATTTAAATGTATCTTACGACTGGGCAACGCCGGCCAGCCTGTTAGTATATTATATATATAAAGTTACGAATGGCATAATCATGTGGACGCAACAGACAATTTCGAAATGGTTCAATGAATTTCCAAGCGTCGATTAATAGCAAATTCTTGGAGGTGTGAAATCTGTAATTTACCATGCAAATATAACTGTTATTTGCAGTCAATTGATGGTTGCAAATAAAAATATTCAAAAGATTGATTTCGTCATTCAATACAAAAAAATTTTTTTTGGAACAAAACAAAGTTTCCTTACTAAAATGTTTTAGCAAGGTGGTACTCCAATTCTCTCTTGCCGAACTTGGAATGCTGTAGAAAAAGTAGAGAAGACACACAGGACTAAGACAAGGATTATATATTTATTGAATTATTAAATTGAACAATAATAAAGAAAAGTCTTTGCAGAACTAATCGTGTTTGCGGCTTTAGAAGTCCAACTATAAAGTTCAGACGCCCCTCTGAATTAAGATAGTTGCATTCAAATCAAGGAGGAAGGGTTTCTTAATTCACATTCCGAAAGAGGAAGGATAAGGGCTTTTTGCATTCAACACGACAAATAAGGAGTCTGCTGATTGATTAAGGCGAATTGTTTTGACCAATCAGACAGTCCCTTCTTTAGAAAAAAGATTGGGTTGGGAAAAAAGAGAATTATTTTAGGGCGGGGAAGAATGATGAAGAGAGGTAAATCCCCCTTTTTTTTTTTCTTACAAACAATTGTCTTTATAATTTATATGTGTAGCAAGAGTTTCTTTCAATTTCAGTTTTTACATAAAACTGGAACTCAGCGGCCATTTTCTTTCTAGAGCGGTGTGTCTACACGGTGTCCAGGGAATATTTGGTGGGCTGTTCTCTCTAGTTTCTTGATTTAATACCGTTTTGCTTTCTTCTCTTTAACTGTTATTTTATCAATTCTTTCTGTGTTGGTTTCCACTGTCTTCCGTATTTAATTTCTCCGACCAGTGCAATAAAGCAAGGAAAGTAAAACAAATAAGTTAAAAGAAAATAAAAAAAAAAGAAAAGATGGCCGTCATGAGGTTTAATTGTTTTAATATGGCAATCCCCCCCACCCCACCCCGATAATTGCGTGCGGATTTTTTTTTGGGGGGGGGGGGTATTTAAACAAGCTGCTGCTACTGCTGCATGTTAATATGACACTTATATCATACCGTCTGTTTGCTTAAGTCAACTTAGAAAATGGTCCCAACGGAATGAAGGAGAAAGAGAGAAAGAGGGCAATAGATAAAGAGAAAACGAGAAAGAAAGAAATAATTTCGAAAGGAGAGAGAAGGATTTTGGTTGGTTGGTTGTTTTTGTTTTATGGCATATCAACCCTTTTCAGGTTATTTAATGCCGAATCCAAAGATTTTGAAGAAAAAATTTTTAATAGAATATATTTGTTGTTTTCAAGTCGGTTTCTATTTAACCCATAGTTGGAACCCTAACAGGTACTACCACTCCGGGTCAGAGTGGACCTGGGAGCAATGGCAATTAAAGGGTGACTCGACACTCACAAAAGCCCGCAAGCTGGGGCCTCACCACTGGATATAGTTTAAGGTCATATCCAGGACACCCATTGAGGAACTTTTACCCTCTGCAGGGAGACAGTCGGTGTATTCTAATGCCCCACCGACAGGGCTGGAGAGAGAAGGAAGAGGAAAAGTAAAAGTTTGTTTTTTAAAAAGTTACCTTACTTTTTCTGATTATATTTATTTTTAAAATTTCACATTGCCTTACTCCATCCCTCATTCATTCATTCATTCATTCTTCTTCTTCTTCTTCTTCTTCTTCTTCTTTTTCTTCTTCTTCTTCTTCTTCTTCTTCTTCTATAATAATAATAATAATAATAATAATAATAATAATCTCTCTATATAATAATCTCTCTATAATATAATAATAATAATAATAATCTCTCTCTCTCTCTCTCTCTCTCTCTCTCTCTCTCTCTCTCTCTCTCTATATATATATATATATATATATATATATATATATATATATATATATATATATTTCTTCTTTTCTTTTTATTTTATTTCTATTTCCACTATTCCTTCTGTCTCTGGCTTAATGGATACCGTCCAGACTATGAAAGCGGTCATGCCGAATTCAAGTCATTGAGCTCTTGATGTTTGATCATGCACTAATAACGTTGTGGGAAATGTAAAATTATTGGGGCAATTAAAATATACCCACTCTCAATAATTTCTCCCTCCCTTTCTCTCTCTCTCTCTCTCTCTCTCTCTCTCTCTCTCTCTCTCTACACACACACACACACACACACACACACACACACACACACACACACATATATATATATATATATATATATATATATATATATATATATATATATATATATATATATATATATATATATATATATACAGGGTTGCCCCCAAAAATAAACAGAGGACATTCAATTGTTTTTCTGAGCATTTTACAGTCAATGGAGAAAAAAGGCCAATGACCCTAGTGTTTTGATGTGATGTTTTGAATGTAATAAACTAGTTATGACTAAAGTTTCATTTCATTCAGACAAAACACTAAGGAACGGGACCTAATTAGAGGTAGGACCGGTTTTCTTTTTTTAAGTCACCCTGTATATATATATATATATATATATATATATATATATATATATATATATATATAATAGCGGGGTGGCGCCTGGCTTGCCTGCTCGTAAAATACGCTTAAATATGATGTTTTAATTTGCCCAGATTTCGTATATATCATTACAGAGGCTTGATTTCAAAAGTTAAAAACAAAAGTATTTGGGTGTCATCAGCTAGAATCGAAACCGAAAGCAAAACTGCAGCATTCAAAGCTTGTGACGTTACCACTGTACCAATGTGACATGCATATGAACAGATTAAAAATTAAAAATAAACTAAGAAAAATGTCCAAAATGTACAACGATTTTTTTCAGTTTTTGTCCCTCAGACCTCATTTTTTTTCAATGAGTGATTTTTCTGACAAAGGGAGAAGAAAAAGCTGTTTACTAGGTTGGCAGTATTTTGTGTGAACAGTTGCCAGAGATGTTGGAAATTCTGTTTCTTTGTCTATCCTTGTGGCAATGTCACTAGGAAGGGTGCTGGAGGTAAACGTTTTAACTGGGCTGATGTTATCCACCTGATAGTCAAGGACCCGAACCTTGGATTAACCACTAAGGAGGCTATCCTATCAGCAGATGCAAAGTACTAGGACTGATGTATTGCCATTTGGTGAGGCCTCTCGATGCCATATTAGTGGGTAATTGTTACGGCTTTACCTTATCATGTGCTACAAAAAAAAAATTCTTTGTTTCTTTTTCTCTTACTTTCCCTCTCTGCCCTGCTCTAAGCAAGTCTGTCGACCTAGTCCACAAACCCCAAATCTCAATTATAAAAGGTTTTCAGAAAAAATACTCGATTAAACTCAGATCTCCAACTTCCAGTATAGACCCCCCACTACCATATCTCCTTCTCCAACATCAGGGGTCTACGTTCCAACCTTTCAGAGGTTCAAACTCTATTACAGGAGACTAAACCAGATCTATTATTCCTAAGCGAAACTGACATTGGACCGACTACTTCTCTAGATGAGTTCGTAATTAAACAATACTCTAATTTAACCTCTAACTCCAACCCCCAAATTCGTCAGAATCTTGAACAGAAGCGTGTGTTCTATCCCAATTATCATCAATGGACCTGAGTTAATCTCGTCAGCATCAGACAACGCCAAACTCTTTGCCAAGATCTTTGTAGCTAATTCTACCTTTTATGACCAAAGCTGCCAACACCCAATATTTCCTCGTGTATCTGAAAACACATTATGCGACATACAAATATCTGTATGTGATGTTGCCAAACTAATCAAAAACCTTGATTCCAGTAAAGCAACTGGCCCTGACAGCATTCCAATTATAGTGCTCAAAAGGCTTCAACTAGAACTAGTACCCATACTTACAGAGTTATTTAAGCATGTCTTAAGGAGAAATGCTTCTCAACACCTGGGAAAATCTTATCAGCATGCCCTGTATTTAAGAATTCAGGTGATCACTCATATGCACAGACCAATGTGCGTCATAAGTAAGTTGCTAGAATCTGCGTTAAATAGAGTAGTCAACCATCTCAGCAAAAATAACCTTCTTAGTGATGGGCAATATGGTTTCCATCCTCCTAGATCTACAGCAGACGTGCTTACAGTTATATCTCATAGGATTAGCGAATCTCTCGATGGAGGCTTCCTCTCTAGGGCAATTGCTTTTGACATATCAAAGGCCTTTGATAAGGTACGGCATAAACGTCTACTTCACAAGATTTCTAGCTATGGTATAGCTGGAAATGTTTTCTCAATTATTAAATCATTTCTCTCTGATAGGCTCATAAGAGTAGTGGTTGATGCGCAGAAGTCAGAAGCCCTCACTATTAATGCAGGAGTCCCTCAGGGGCCCATCCTGTGCCCAACTCTCTTCCTGACCTACATTAATGATCTTTCAAATCACATCCTTACATCATTCATAGACATTTATGCTGACGACACTACCATCTATGGTAGTACATCAAAGACTGTAAACGATCAAGTTTTCTCTGATTCTTTCTCCTCTGATCTTGAGCACGTGGTACGATGGGGAAAGAGGTGGTTGGTTACTTTTAATGCATCAAAAAACAAGCTTCTATCTTTACATCATCAACGCTCTGATTCTCATCTGGCATTAATTCAAATGAATGGCTCTCATCTTGGGGAGGCTTCATGTTCTGACAAGTTCCTGGGCTTGACCTTCACTCCTGATCTGAAATGGAACACGTATATCAAATCCATTGCCAAGGTTACTAGATGGTGGGATCCTTCTACCGCTCCAGTAGATATCTCCTTCCTGATGCAATTCTCTACCTATATAAAAGCCAGGTATGGCCAACGATGGAGTACTGTGGCCACATCTGGACAGGAACTGCTAGAAGCAGCTTTTCCTGCCTTGACAGAGTTCAAAATAGACTTTGTAGCTCAGTGGGGAAAGCCCTTTTCACTTCTATGCAACCTCTTTCCCACAGAAGAGACGTTACAAGCCTGTCTTTGCTTTATCATTATTTTCATGGCAAGTGCTCATCTGAGCTTCAATCTGTGGGCCTTCCTCACTAAACTTTCACGAAAAACACTCGTCTGGCCAAAACCACTATCAATAATTTCCCACATTCTTTATCTGTGCCTAAACCTAAATATAGATTCCATGAACAAAGCTTCTTTCTTAGAACTTCACGCACGTGGAACTATCTTCCGATTGCCTGCTTTCCAGCTTACTACAATCTGATTGTCTTCAAGTCCAACGTAAACAAGTTCTTAAAAACCGTCCCCCCAAGTAATCCAATTTTCAAAATTTCCACTACTTATGTTTACTATGCTATAATCACAGTGACTAATGTATACCATTTAACCCTTATCCTCGAGTGGTCTCTGGGCCTTGATAAGTGGTAATTCCTTTGTAAAAAAATAAAAACTATTTTAACCGACTAAACATCCAAAAAGGACGATCCATAAAAAATTCAATTAATCTGCGACTTCTAGTTTTGGTAGAGATAGAGTTTGAAAATATGGAGACAGATAGACAGACAAACAGACATATAACCTTATATATATATATATATATATATATATATATATATATATATATATATATACTATTTTCATGGAGACATGAGATATATATAAATAGAGGGTGAAGAAAATCCGACATACCCGATCAGAGAATTCGATTTTAAACCGACTGTCTTGATGTTTTTCTAATCTGCTGTAACACACATACACACACACACACACACACATATATATATATATATATATATATATATATATATAACAAGTGTAGGGGCGCCCAGATTTGCCCGGTCATAAAATACGCTAAAGTATGATATTTTAATTTGTCCAGATTTCATTTCGTATTTATCATTATAGAGGCTTGCTTTCAAATGAGGAAAAAAGCATTTGGGTGCCGTCAGCTAGAATCAAAATCAAAAGCAGAACTGTAGCATTCAAAGCTGGTGACGTTACCACTATACCAACGTGACATGCATATGAACTGATTAAAAATAAACTAAGACAAATGTACAAATTGTATAACGATTTTTTCCAAATTGGACCCATTTTTGACCCCTCAAAAACTATTTTAACCGGCTAAAGTCCCATAAGAGAATTGTTCATAAAAAATCCAATAATTTGAGGCCCCTAGCGCCGCTCTTCGACTTTTCGTTTTTTTTTTTTGTTTTTTTTTTACATAGGCATCACCACATTATCAAGGCCCAGAGGCCACTCAAGGATAAGGGTTAAAGAGTGTACAGTAGAAATTGGACAATATAGTAATCATTAGTAATGAAAATTTGGTAAATTTGATAACTTATATGGAACGGCTCATCAAGAACTTATTTACTTTAGACTTGAACACAACCATATTGTAGTCAGCCGGAAAGCAGGAAAACGGAAGACAATTCCACAGGCGTGCAGTTCTAAGAAAGAAGCTTTGTTCATGGAATCTACGTTTAGGTTTAGGCACAGATAAAGAGTGGGGGGAATTATTGATAGTGTTTACAGCTAGACGAGTGTTTCTTGTGAAAGTTTGGCGAGGGGGGACCATAGATTGAAGCTCAGTCGAACACTTTCCATGAAAATAACGATACATCAGAGACAAACTCGCAACATCTCTTCTGTGAGATAGAGGTTGCAAGGAGGAGAAAAGGACATCTCCTACGAGGCTACGAAGTCTATTTTGAACTCTATCAAGGCAGGACAAGTCCTTTCTAGCAGCTCCTGCTAGTTTCGGGAGAAATAAAGTTTGAAAATATGGAGACAGACAGACATAACATATATTAGATTATAAAGAAATATATACTTTAATCTATATGTTCAATAACTTTTTTTTCAAATTGACACAATTAAGCTGTCTCTGATCATGTTTAGTGAATTTCTACCATTCAACGAAACACGTATAAGACATACTATATAAACACTAAAGCCCTATGAGTGTGGTATAAATACATCTGTAGATTTTAAATATATTAGTGTTGGGACGATTAATCGGAATCAGAATCAGGAATCGGAAAAATCAGAAGATTTGGGGGTATAGGAATTGGTATTGGAATCAGAAAAATTGATGCCTATTTTCCAATGCCAAACCGATTCTTTTAATTGTCTTTTTTATTTATTTATTTTTTTTTTAAGTAAAATCTTCCATTGCTGGTAATAATGATAAAATAATAAATATTCATTGATTTTAAATTACCAGTAAAGCTAAAATCGATAGATCATCCTCCACAAGTGTGTTTTGACGTTTACGAAAATATCTGCATATTTAACATGTGTTTTTATGAAAATCGGGGAAAATAACGATCTTATAGTTAAATAGAGATTTATAAAGAATATGAATCGGTAATTGTATCGGAATCGGGAAAAATACTGGAATCGTCTCATCCCTAATATATACATACGAGGAGTTTAGCCTGGCTTTGCTCGGGCCCTATGTACTGTTCATAACTTGCTCTATGTGTGAATGCACTTTATGTAATATTGCAGATATTTAGACCAAAATTTGTCCGAGTAATTTCATAGAGACCGTAGAGGTCATTTTTTTTTTACTTTGACCTCAATTTTGACCCCCTAACATTTATTATTTTGGTTTCAAATCAGAATGCAAAGTTTTACTCCATGTCCAAGTTACCTACATCTAAATTTCAAGTGTTTAGACCCAAAATTGATGGAGGAATTTGGTAGCATCTGCAAAGGTCAACTCTTTCAACTTTGACCTTTTGGTAGCCAAATTTCCGCCCCAAAACTGATTTTAATTGCCGCATGTCTGAATACCCGTTATGTATAAATTTCAAATGTTTAGACTCCAAATTTGCGGAGTAGTTTGCTAGACACCGCAAAGGTCAAATCTTTTGAACTTTGACCCCTTGGCAGCTCAAATTTTCGACCCAAACTGATTAAAAGCTTGTCCTGTCTCTGAATACCCTTTATGTAAAATTTCATATGTTTAGACCAGAAGTTGGCTGAGTAATTTGGTAGAGACCGCAGAGGTCAATTTTTTAACTTTGACCCCAATTTTGACCCCTTAACATTAATTTTTTGGGGCTCAAATCAAATTAAAAAGTTTGATCCATGTCCAAGTAACCTACATTTAAAATTTCAAGTGTTTAGACCCAAAATTGGCGGAGAAGTTATATCTATGCTGTCAACGACTTGGTTTATTAGGTTACAGTCCTGAGTCGAGGGAGAGCAGTAGAGAAAATAATGTTAATTAATGTTATGTAGCATGTTAAGTCTAAAGCACAAATTGCCTTAAATTCTCTACTTTGTACTTTCAAAACATAGATTGTTAACTATTCTGTACTTTCAAAACCTACATTGTTAACTATTCTGTATTCAGCACAAAGGCAGCAAAAAGTGCTTAATATCCGGAGAATAACTTCTTCTATTCATATTCCTTCTGCCAAAATATCTGGTGGGGAGGTTGTAACATACTTCTTTTTTGGGGGGCAATTACATTTTCGTGTTTTAATGCGTTCTTTTATTTTTGAAATTGTTGTAAGGGCATCAACGTTGCCCATGATGAAAGTGCTCAATATCTTTAGTACAGCAGAAGTGTCTAAACGGAACTTTGTCAACCAAGGCAACGCCAGGTACCCATGCTAGTCTATTATATAAAGGGCAAGCGTCTGTATGTTCGTGTGTGTGTTTGCATGTCTGCTAAAAATATTGTCATCTGCATTGCACAGGCACGAATGCAATGTCATTGAAAAGCGCGATCTCTCGGACACATAATATCGAAAAATTGGAAAAAAATCATTAATTATTCCATGTAGAAATGTCGTTTTGTTCGAGGGGACTCAGATAAAAACCTTGCTTTAAACATGGTTCACAAACCACGCATGTGTGAATCATTATTACGTTCTTTCATTTTTAATAGCTAAATTTGCAATGTTATGATATCTGTGTCCTTCTGGGCCCATCAATAACGTGTTTGCTTATTAACTTAAGTTATACGAGTTCATGTCCAGCAGGCCTCATTTTTTTTTTCTTTTTTGCTTTCAAAATTTTTTTTTGGTTTCACTTCTGGCTGATGGCACCCAAGTCCTGTTTTTTTTGTTTTTTTTTAACGACCAGGCAACCTGGATCCACCCCTGTCCCCATTGTCACAATATTTTTGCCCCCCTCCACTGCTGTCACAATTTTTTTATGACCGGACAACGCTGGGTGCCCCCCTCCGCTAGTTTGCCTATAAGTAACAAAATTTCAAATTATTTTATGAGACTCACCTGCATATAATCAAGCACTAACCTTAACCCTAACCCACCAGCATATAATCAGACATGGCAGCCATTTTTGCCTATAATCGAACCTTACATGTGTAGCAACGAAAGTTTAGCCTTTGCTGTTCAAAATGAAAATGCTTAAACTCATTTCTATGCAACCAAATTCATGCAGACATCCATTTGAATTAATAAAAACACATAACTATGTTTTGAATCATGTAGAGGATTTTCTAAATTTATTCAAAATAGCTTTTTCTGAAACCACTTCGACCCCATTTAAGGCCAGCTTTTTCTTAAATAAACCAGTTGAGCTGAAGTCCATGGATCGGCATCACCTGCTGCCATGTCTCCACTCACGCAAACAGTCATAACATTAATGAACACACACACACACACACACACACACACACACACACAAACACACACACACAACATTTAACTCTTTCATTATCGTCTGCCAATGTGTATAAACTTAGTCGTTTAAATATTCCCAACCTTCATCGTTGAACTTTCTTTCAAATATGAAAACAAATGAACATTGACTCTTATTAATAACTTTTAATGAAATTTGATTTGTATAATTGAGCGGAGAAGTTTGGAGTATGATTTTCAGACCTGTGTAATGCATGCCACTTAAACTATTGACTTTAACTTCTTTGATATCTCAGTTAAAGAATTTCCCTTGTTTTACAAAGATTCTACAATATTGATGAACATTTTATGTTTTTCCTATTGCTGTAAACATTTTAAACATCTTTTTGTGCATTTATGCCTCTGAACTCGTTATTTTGCTTGGATTTTCTATATAACATGTCTCTCTCTTTCTCACATCTATGTATATAAAAGCGAAAATGTATGTATGTATGTATGTGTGTTCGCTTTTTCTGTGTGTCTACAAAAGGCTTCTTTCAGAGAAGCAGTTGCTCGCTTCACAACTTTTAAAAACTTTTTATATCACATATAAATCGTAATATCTCACAGTTAACAACGAAGCTCGCCTGTCTATTTAATTTGCTTGATTTTGGGAAGATAAATATTCAATATTTGTCGCTCGCCGCATGTGGGTTAGTCTTTTTCCTATAACATCTTGGGGGGGAAAAAAAGCGTTCAGCAGTAAATGAAATCCTGCAGTCAAACTTGACCTCATTAACTCATTAAAACGAGCACCTGCTAAATCCAAGTAATTAAATAAATTCAAACGTGTTTCCATAAGCATGTCGCGGTGGGGCAATGGTTAACGTTTTTTTTTCACACTTTAATTTACAACTTTGCCTCAAGGGTTCGGGTTTGATCCTCATACTTACTTTTTTTTTTACCCCCCCCCCACACACCTCCAAACACCCGGGCAACGCCGGGTACCCCTCGCTAGTCTATAATATAAATCTCACCTGTCTGTTTAAATGCATGTATGTATGTTTGTATGTCTGCCTAAAACTTTCCACAGAGGCGACGGATTTTCAAAAGATTGGTACCATTTTGAAGCTCGATCCTTCGGACGACAAATATCAAAAAATTAGCTAAAAACATTAATTCCTTCACCGTCAACTGGGAACTTTTCTATAGGGAGAGGTCGCTTTTTTTGCTGATATTTTCGAAAGTCATCCCCTCTTTTCGATTGAGTAGCCTTAATTTAAATCTACGTCATTTCCGGTTTGGCGATGAGCACAACAGTAAAGACACCTCGTTTTTTTTTTTTTTTTTTTTTTTTTACGTTCTTTTTCTCCTTCGCAGTACGGGTTCGAGCTTGCCTGCCTACTACCACTTTTTTTTTTTTGCTCAACACACACATCCAAACATCCGGGTGGGCACCCAGACTAGTTTGATTATAAAGCTAAAAACAATGTTCACTGAAAATATTTATCGGAAACCAGCTAACTCAAAATACCTTGTCCAAATTGGAATCCCTAAAAGAAACCTTCTAAACTGGTGACTCCCTAAATTGGGACCTCGCCCCCCCCCCCACCATCAAAGTTTTATACCAGTTTTTAATTATAATTATTTACAACAAATCGCAATCTGGGATTTTATCAGATTCTCAAGTTATTTCTCGCATGCTCTCAACTCTCACTTCCCAGGTTTCACTTCCATACTGACTAAATATACTTAACTGACAACATCTTCCTTTGGTCAACAATAGTAACACTCTTCTGGTTAGCAAAAGCAACAAAAATATGACATGTACGTCCTAAGATAGAGTACTGCTACCACATTTGAAGAGGTATTGCTCAGAGCATTCTTACTTGCCTTGATCACAAAAAGTACAAAATCAATTTCTCTTTTCTTTTTAAATAGAAATAGCTCCAGAAAAGCATGAAGCCACTTGATGCAAGGAGCTAAAAAATAGTACTCCAAGTTCAAAAACAAACACCTGGCGACGATAGGTAAGAAATAACATAAAATAACAGTAGACAAAAAACAATTTGTTGTCTGCATTTTTTTAAATCTGATCTGAATCCAAAAATCACATTGGTTTTGCTCAAGCAGGTCAAGTTTTTTAGATATGGCTATATGTATTTTTTTACGTTTTTCCACAGAGGCGACGGATTTTTTTTCATATTTACACATGTGTAATTTTTGTTCATATTTACACATGTGTGAAGCATTCTAAAGGAAGTTGCTTGGGGTAAAATGCCATGTCGAATAATTGTTTTGATTGGAAATGATGATTTTAATGACAAGAAGTATTCAGGTCTGATAGTTCTGGGTGATTATATTGAAAAGACATCAGTTTCAAGTCATATAATCTCGAAATCTTCCAAAAATTGGTGCTTAGTATATACAAAGAAGGACTGGCTTGAGTGGGAGGAACTGGTGCCTCAAAGAAAGGAACATTATCAACGGCCTTCTGGTGGACAGAGGCAAAATACTCTTCCCACCACTGCACATCGGGTCCAGTTTAACCAAGCAGTTAACCAAGGCTCTGGACAAGGATGGTGACTGCTTCACTTACGTGTGCTAGGTTTTTCCAAGATTGATTATGAAGAAGTTGAAAGCTGGCATCTTTGACAGTCCTCAGATCCAGCAGCTCATCAGAGATTCAGAGTTCAAAAACTCAATGAACAAAGTGGAACTGGAAGCAGGGAAGGCATTTGTTCTTGTAGTGAAGAACTTCTTGGCAACAATAAAACCAGAAACTATGCAGAACTTGTCAACAACGTGCTGACTGCTTTCAGAAATCTGGGCTGCAACTTGAGCTAGAAGACTACTCACACCTGAGAGTATCCTGTACCTTTACAAGGCCACCATTCACCCATGCATGGAGTGTTGTTACCACATCTGGGCTGGTACATCTACCATTACTCTCTCCCTCTTAGATAAAATCCAAAAAAGAGTTGTCATTCTAATCAGTCCCACTTTATCAACTAAGCTCCAGCCCCTGTCTCATCACTGCAATGTTGCATCACTGTGTATGTTTTACAAATATTTTAATGGAATGATGAACTTGTTTCACTTAAACCCCCTCAATGTACATATCCCCGACAAACTCCCTTAGCAATAAGATCTCACCCCTTCACTGTTGTTGTCCCTAAATGCTAGAAAGCTTTCTATTCTAATAGTTTCTTCCCTCGAACAGCTAGACTTTGGAATTCCCTTCCTGCTGTCTGCTTCCCTGGCTGTACTTATATGCAGAAGTTTAAATGTAACGTAAACAAATATCTTGTTAATCTTTCCTAGACATGGCCCTAAATAGTAGCTCCTTGCATCCAAGTCGCGATATGCTTTGTAAGGGGTGAACATGAGTACAAAAAAAAGAAAGATGCATTACCTATTTTCATATATGGACCTACATTCAATGAGTAACAAGCAGAAGAAGAGATTCCATGAGGGTCACTGGAATACAGTCATGATGACTGACTACTGTTGTAATCTAAACAGAGACCTTCCTGCTGCTAAGCATTCTAGGAGTTTGGAGAAACAGAAGTTCAACCCTGAAGTTTGAACAATGATCAAGTAACATTCAATTTACATGTACTTACCTTTATCAAGGCCCACCTAAAGATCCTCCCTTTGAACCAACATCAGAGACCAAAGCTCCTGCTCCCCAGGAGGGAAACTCCCCTGCAGAGGGAGCGGAAAATATAAGGAAAGAAGCATCCTCGGAAATTGGAGGTGGACCACAGCCGGTGGCACCTCAGGATCCTCTAACCAAACCGGACGCGAATACCAAAACACCTGCTCCCCAGGAGGGCAACTCCACCAACGAGGGAACAGAAAAGAACAGAAAAGAAGAGGGAGAAGGATTCAGTGGACATTCAAGGTGGACCACAGCCGGTGGCACCTAAGGAGCCTTCATCCCTAACAACAACACCAAGAACAAATACCCCTGATCCCCAGGAAAGCGCCTCCCCACTAGAGGGAGCTACAAATAGTAACTCACCCGATGGCAAAGGGCCTAAGAATGTGTTTCTGTCAGGTAATCAATATATGTTGTTAACAGGACATTTTTTCTCTTAAAACATATTTAGAATGATATGTGTTGACAAAAATCAGCTGATAATACCATAAAAATATAATTGATTTTGTTACAAGATCTGATTTTTTTTTTTCAAATCAGCTCAGCACAAAAACCTGACCTGATGTAGAGAAACGGATGCCATTTTCTGATTCAGCAGCGCAAAATACCCTAAATCAGTTGTAGAAGTCTAAACAATATTAAAAAAGTAAGAAAATGTTGCCTAGTGCGGATGTATCAAACGGTCATTTGAATAAAAATTATGGACCTGCCACCAGGCACCTGCATGGGAAGAAACAACAAACATGATCAATTGTCAAAAAGATGAATTAAATACTGTATGTTTGAAAGGTCATTTTCAGCAAAAGGTATACACAGGTGTAATCAAGTCGAACCAAAGTGAAGTCAATCCATTGCCAAATAAAACGATCTTGGGGTGTAGCTACAGTGATCATGCGGTTCCAAGGGGGTGGTCACAAATGATTATATAATAACAACTTGAAATGGATATCGGAGGTGGTTGACGATTTAAGCCCAAGAAAAATCAACCTGTCGAATTCCTGGATGTGCATCTACCTCCTAACAACCAACCATCCATGAGCGTCATGATCAATAAAGATACATTGTTATATTTTCATATATCAGTGGGTCGCTATTCTTTTAAACACAGCAAAAATACAACACTGTTCCACATTTTTCATTCGATCTGATGTACATTTCAGTTTTGTTAATTAAGACTTCGTTGTTTTCCGTAAAGTGGGCACCACAACATTATCCCTTATCTTCGAGTTGCTTTTGGCCTTGGTGCATAAGCAATTAAAACGTTGTTCATTCTATTCATTATTTTCAATACTCCCATAATATTCTTCATCATTCAAATGACAATTTATCCACTTCACTATCCGTTATTCTCAAGTTGCTTTTGGCCTTGATTCTTAGTGACTCACTAGAAAAAAAAAAGATTTGTGCGTGAAACTGATACAAAAGTACGGAACAAACGGATGTGTTCATTGTCTTTTGATTGCATTTACTGTTCTCTATTTTCCATTCGATCTGGCATGCATCTCGGCCTCGTTAATTAGATTAGAATAAATGATTAAAACACGCCGATAATCAAGAAATCAATCAAACCAATGGTTTATGGTTACTGCGTCTTTTATACAATTATTTATTTCTAGGCTTTTATTTCTGTTTTTTTTTTTTTTTTTTAAAGATTCCACACAAACTTGATTTTACAAGGTGCGATAAAAAAAAATAAAAAAATTGCCATGAGATTTTGAACATCTTTATTTTTCCCATTCAGGAAAGCAAATTAAAAATCAATCAATGATTTACTGTGAACAAAAGCGAAAACATTCACTTTATGTATGCTTGTCGGAATTCATGCTCAGCTGAGTAATCAAGTGTGTTTGCTTAAGTGTATAAGAGAGAATGAAATTAAATTTCAGCATCTCTCATCGTCTCCTCTTCTTTCAAACTCTACCTACTACTCCTTCCCTGCAACTCACACACACACCCACCAACCTACGTCCAACTGTTTCTCTGCCTAGCATCTTCTCTCCACCTTCTCCTCTTCTTACGTGCCCAACCAATCACTCTTTCTACATACGACTCCCAATATACTCACCTATATTTCCGCTACTCTCTCTCTCTCTCTCTCTCTCTCTCTCTCTCTCTCTCTCTTCACATCCTTTCCTTTCCTTCCTTGATTAACTTCCACGTTTCTTTTCATAATTGTATAATGCTCCAGTTCTTTTCAATAAAGCTTATTTCTTATACATTGGAACCCTACACCAACTAAGTTAACTAGTATGAATTTTGGCGGAGGTCACATTAGTACATGTCAGGATAATCCAGACCTGTTAAACACGGTTTTCATGGTTGAACGGAACATGGGTGACAAGGCAGGGTCAACAGGTCAAACGTGCTAGGAAAGCAGGTGTTGAACAATATGACGATATGAGATGATGTCCCGTTTTCAAGTGAGGAAAAAAAAGTTGCTAGTCAGTTCTATCCAGAAAGGCAAGGTGTGCGGACGACATTCAATAATGTAGATAGTCTAAGCGAATGTTACCTTGAGACTCTGTCTGTTGTTACTCATTCATAAGTTAGTAATATGAGAAGTAAATAATTAATTAGTTGCGCAGTCTCTCCCTTTCTTTCTCTCTCTCTCTCTCCCTTTCTTTCTCTCTCTCTCTCTCTCCCTTTCTCTCCATGTATAAATTCTCTCTCCAAATAAAGCTTTTGAGTTTTTTTGTTTTTTTTTTACACAGGAATCACCGCTTATCAGGGCCTGGAGGCCACTCAAGGATAAGGGTTTACTAGGTATACATTAGGCAATGTGATTATAGCATAGTAAATATAAGTAGTGGGAATTTTGTAAATTGGATTACTTAGGGGGACGGCTCATCAAGAACTTGTTTACATTGGACTTGAAGACAATCAGATTGTAGTCAGCTGGAAAGCAGGCAATCGAAAAAGAGTTCCACAGGCGTACAGTTCTTAGAAAGAAGCTTTGTTCATGGAATCTACATTTAGGTTTAGGCACAGATAAAGAGTGGGGAAAATTATTGATAGTGGTTTTGGCTAGACGAGTGTTGTTGTAAGTCATTTTAGTTTTAGAAGCGAAGAAAAATGTTGCTTCAAACAAAATGGCAGTAACAATCAAGAGAAGCTTTGAATTTTAAAAGCTTCCAGATGAAAATGAAGAGTTTCTAGTAGGTAGCCAATCCCTAAAACTTTTGAATTATAAAAACTTGCAGACGAAGGACAAACTTCCTTCTTATGTGAAGACGGAAAGTTATATGTAGGAATTCTAAATGCAATACGTATAATAATGATTTCGGTTTCTGATTGGTCGATAGCAGAGTGTGTTTTCCATCTTATTAATCAGTTCTTATCATGCCTGTTTATAAATAGAACCTTCCAATCTTTTGTAATCATACCTTCCCCATTATTTTAAATATCAGAGGAAGAGTCTTCTCGCTGCTTTGGTTTCTTGGAGACTGGATAGAAAAGTACCAATCAAGAATCCATTCTGGAAAATCAGTTCAGCAGGTGCGGAGCCAGAAACTGGCCCAGTACCTAACAGACTGCGGTACCACCTAGGAGGTCCACCCTCCCAGGCCTTGCCACGCAGCTTTCCAGTGGGGTAAGTTTATTGTTTGCTGCCTGAGGTGCCTCGAACAGAGAATGCCGACATGGATACCCAGGCAATTTTGTTAGGCAAGAGTGTCCCTCCTTTAGGGAAACTTGTTTGACATCCCCACTATCTCGACCTTGTTGTCACATAATGCTGAAGTGGGCAGCACTTAAATCTCTACTCTCTAATTGTAGAGGATGAGTCTCCTGGCTGCTTCAGTAGCTTAGAGACTTGGGTAGAAAGTGTGAGTCAAAATCTGTTCTTGATAATCAGCCCGACAGGTGTGGGGCCAGGAAAATGGGTAGTAAATGAAAAAATCGTTATACATTTTTTACATTCATCTTAGTTTATTTTTAATCAGTTCATATGCGTGCCACATTGGTAGAGTGCTAACGTCACCAGCTTTGAATGCTACAGTTTTGCTTTCAGTTTCGATTCTAGCTGATGGCATCCAAATACATTTATTTTACTTTTGAAATCACGACTCTATAATAATATATACGAAATCTGGACAAATTAAAATATCATATTTAAGCATATTTTACGACCTTGCAAAGCACCCCTCCCCCGCTAGTGTATATATATATTTGCACATGCGTACAAAGGAATTTTAAGTCGACTTACACCTGTCAAGGTCCAACTTCTTAAATTTTGACCATTAGCAACTATTTTTACCGGCTACAGTCCCATAAAAATGGTCCACAAAAAATGCAATCATTTGACCTGCTTTGTGTCTCTCTGCGACCTCGTGTGTCAGAGGAGATGTATTTTAAAAATGTGGCGACAGACAGATAGACATAGTACGTTTTATATATAATACTTTTGATATTATTTTGGTGGCTTTGTACTCTTATAGGATACTGACAGGGGTGAAAAGATTTTTAGCACAATAAAGAGATCCCTCATTCTTTGATGAAGATATAACATATTTACACCAAAAGGTTGAGATCGTTTGAATTGACTGAAATATCTTGGTTCTACTTTGATGTTCTTATTTCTACTAGTATGGTGTCATACTTATCCACTATTCCATTAAGTGTATAATATAATATAAGTATTATTGCCGTCTGAACATACAAATAATCACGTTTGACACACCGGTTCCCGTCAGATCACCGAAAACAACAATGAACCTAGTCAGTACTAGATGGGTGTCCATTTGGGACTTTCAGGTGCTGTATGTGCTCTCTGCTTCTCTGGACATTGTTTCCAGTCGTCCTGGACGTCTTGCCACTGGACTCAAGCAGTGCTAATTCAGGAGAAGTGGGGTTGGAGATTGCGAAACTTTTGCCACACAATGACATGCACAGCTGACCCTATAGAGGGTATCCTTTGTCTTTCAAGACTGAATGGATACAAATATTTAGTTAGTATTGGGTTCACAGAATTCATGTTCAGTTGAGTAATCTTGGATCGTTACCAATGTGTTTAGTTATGTTGTGGTCCCATAAAGGTCCGGAAGAAAAACACAACTCGCTAGTGGAAACAAAATTTATATTCGTAATGTACTTGCAATAACCCTTATCCCTGAGTGGCTTCCGGGCCTTGATAAGTGGTGATCACTGTGTAAAATATATATATATATATATATATATATATATATATATATATATATATATATATATAAAATGGAAAGGAAACAAAACAAAAAAAAAAAACTGGCAGTGTCAAACTGTCCTCTTGTCGATACAACGCACGAAAGTCCTTTTTTTCCTTTCTTTCCTCAACTTGCAATAAATCCTCGTATATTCAATATTATCTTCTACCGTTCGTTCTTGTTCCAACAAAAAACTCAACTCAACTCTAATGTTTTAGAATTCGTCCCATTTAATAGTTTCCAATTCTGTACATATGCAAATTAATGGCATACATTCGACTCAAACATAACTCTACTAATGTCTAGAGAATTATTTTTCTCGCCTTTATAATAAGTGTAAGAGTTCACTATTATCCGTAAGGTGGGCACACCATAACAAGTTAATGGTTCAAAATGAATGCAAATGAGATTGTGGCATTCTATTTTTTGATCTTCAAACCCTTTTCGTGTTGAGACGTTTATAAAAATAATTCTAGTGTAGTTAGGAAAACAAAACAGAAGTGAAAAAAAAATATACAACAAATAAATGTTACCAAAGGCAAGAAAAGTTACTCTTCTATCTATGCGGCCACGCTTTTTAGTTTTAAGTCATTTAAAAGAGTTTTTTCCTACAATAAAAAATTGTTGTCGAAGATTGCACGTAAGAATGAAAAATAAAAGATAACGACAGGTGATCACGTTGAGGTCTCGAGGATCGCTAAAAAATCTAAAATTAAACAGAAATACATTTAATAAATATCACCAATCGAGCAAAAATTTTATGTTCAGCCGAACTGTATATTTTATTCACTACATTTCCGATTTTGGGGCCTTTTTATTTTCCGGCATCATGTGATCACTTGTCGCCATCTTAAAATATTCTAATGTGATATGTTCAACATCACTTTTTGACTGTAGTAACAAAACGCTTTAATATAAGTTAAAACACAAAAAAAAAAAAACTTATCCAGGTAGGTAGAAGAATAACTTATCTTGCGGCTGATAGCATTTATTATTTGCATGTTTGTTTTTGCTTGTTTTTTTACCCCTTTCTTGTTCTATAATTTACACTGCAGAATATCCCAATTTTCTATTATGCCATTCAGAGTTATTTCTCTTTGAACAGTCCCTGTTTGTAACGATGTCTATGGAAACTAATCACAGGAGTTTAACAAAAGCATTTCAGTTGATGAGCCATGTACCTTTGAAAAAATCGTTGTCATCCGTTCCTGGTTTTCATCAAATATTCAGCAACCTTCTGTCTGCTACTATAGGCGTTCACATTTATATTAGATTGCTGGTGAAAATTGATTTTATACCTCAAATAATATAAAATTTAAGACATTAGAGTTTAAGACTAAAACTATTTAAGACATTAGAGTCACCGTCCTTTGAGCAATCTCCACTTGTAACAATGTCTGTGGGATGTTGGGAAAGAACCAATCACAGGCCACTTTACAAAAGCAGTTCAGCCGATGACCTATGTGTGTTTACTATAGACATTCAGCATGTTCAGTTCAAAGACGGATGCAAGAAAAAGAACATCGGCCAACAGCAAGACATTTTCTCTTCATCCAGATAGAATTATATGAAAGAACGTTGAGACAAAAGTCCTACAACACCAACTAATTGCAAATTTTGTTGATTTCGTCTAAGTAGCTATATAGTTTTATTAGGAATGAGAGATAACGTGACAACGAGAGAAAGAAATTTTTGTTGCTCCAAATCAAAGGGTCTGTAAATACCAGGAATAAACGATTTCATGAAAGAGACTAAGACAACACCAACTATTAAAAGTATCATAGCTGCTGAGGGGTGAGGATATACGCTACATAGCGAGAAATGATACGAAAATGACATGATGGATGTGTAATATGAGTGTTAAAGACGGGCTTGATGATTTCAGAAGAAGCTTAAATTTGGACAATACAGGAATTAGTGATGGGACGATTCCAATATTTTTCTGATTCCGATACAATTACCGATTCCAATTCCGATTATTAATAAACCTCTAAATATTTAACTATAGAGTTGTTATTTTTACTGATTTCGTAAAAATACAAGTTAAAAGTGCATATATTTTTCAGACTTAAAAATACACTAATTGGGGGGGGGTATAGGTTTTAGCTTTATTGATAGTTTAAAATCAATAAATGTTTATTATTTTATCATTAGTACCAACAGTGGAAGATTTTTATTGATCGTCCCAACACTAATAGGAATATGTGTGTAGAACACGAGACTTCCAACATATGTTTTTCAAGATTGGATGAGAGTTCTTGGATGAGTAGATGTAGAACAGTTGAGATAACAGGTTTAATTCACAGGGATCGGCTACAGGAAACATGTGAGGAAGTGATGAAAATGGACCTCAGAGAAAGATGGATAAATGAAGACTTGGCCAGAGATTTTTTTTTTTTTTTTTTACATAGGCATAACCACTTACCAAGGCCCAGAGACCACTCGGGGATAAGGGTTAAGCGTGTACAGTAGTTAGCTGGACAATAAAGTAATCGTTAGTAAATGGAAATTCGGTAAATTTGTTAACAAGTGGAATGGCTCATCAAGAACTTGTTTACGTTGGACTTGAAGATAACCATATTGTAGTCAGCTAGAAAGCAGGAAAACGGAAGACAATTCCACAGGCATGCAGTTCTAAGAAAGAAGCTTTTTTCATGGAATCTAAGTTTAGGTTTAGGCAAAGATAAAGAGTGCAGGGAATTATAGTTATTAAGGGTTGAGACATGTGCAGTTAAAAATGAACAGGAGATTTTGATGGTATGGGCACGTTAAAAGAATGGGTGAGAGTTCTTGGAGATTAGTAGATGTACAATAGTTGAGATAGCAGTTTTAGTTCACAGATGACAACCACGAGAAACTTGTGGAGGAAATGATGAGTAAGGATTGGAGAGAAAGAAGGCTAAATAAAGAGACCTGGGTAGAGATAAGTTATTTTTTAAGTCAGCTTCTTAAAGCTTTCCAATGCATATTAGCATGTAAAAGGGACGTTAAACCAATGATGATGATAATGATGATGATGATGATTATGATGATGATGATATAGGTTAAAAGTTAATTGCTATAAAAAAACCATTAAGACATTAGAGTAGCCTCCCTTTGAAAGATCTCCATTTGCAACAATGTCTGTGGTTTGTCAGGAAAGAACCAATCATAGGCCACTTACCAAAAGCGGTTCATTTCAATAAATCACCCTTTTCTTGTCTTGATCTTCATTATAGTAACTTCCTGTCTGTTACTATAATGTTTACCACGTATACAGAAGTTTACAAAGTTTACAAACAGACATAAAAAAAAAATTTTAAAAAAACTTACATCAGGACATTTTCTCTTTACTCAGCAGCCCGAGATTTTTACCCTTTGCCCTCAAAATCAACAGAAATTAGACCATTCCTGTAATGATCTAGTCCCTGTGCAGTTCTAGGAGGTCCAGACACCAAGGCTTTCCCTTCTTGCTTTGAGAAGAGGTTAGTTTATTGCTTGAGGCGCCTTTACCAGGGAATACCGAGGCACTTTTTGCAGGCCAGAGTGCCCTTTCTTTGGGGCGCTGACTTTTCAATGCCACTTTCTGACCCTGATGCCACAGTTCTTGCAGTGGAAGAGAACTAAATATCTCCAGATATCTACACAGAATTATTTTTTTTTTCACCTAAAAGTCACCACTTATAAAGGTCCGGAGGCCACTCAAGGATGTAAGAACTTTGAGAACTTATTCAGACAAAAATATAAGCCGGTAAGTCCTACAAAATCAACTAATTGCATATTTTGGAGATTTTATCTTTAAATAGATAAGTAGTTTTATAATATTTCTACTCCGACAGCTTCTTTCCTTGAACCGCTTGCCTTTGGAATTACCTCTCTCCTCTCTGTTTCCCCAACTGAACTAACATACAGAAATCTAAATGTACGAGGGGCATTCCAAGAGTAATGCCTCCTATTTTTTATTCCGCCCAAAAGGACCAGAGGGGGATCTCAAATTGCATTGTTATGATGACTGAACTTATGCATTCATGACTTGAAAGTTTCATCTCTTTATTGCAGATATTGACGGCGTAAGATTCTAAGAAAGCAACCCTTGTCATGGACATGTGTGGCATTGAATTCTTAGCAAAAGTGCATTGAGAATGATAGTGATTATGGAGAAAAATAAATTCTGGAACACAAAAAGGTCGCTCGTTTTAATAGTACTACACTACTTCTGTCTTTGTAGTCCTTCAACTTTTTTAGTTAAAAAAATAGGAGGCTTTACTTTGGGAACGACCCTCATACATGATGATAACCACAGCTTTATAAAATTGACGTAAATGTAACAGTTAATTTAAACATAGTACATCGAGACGACCGTCCACATCAATAAAGTAGGAGAATAGAAAGTAGACTTGAAGTTTACTTTCAGCAGCCTAATAACTCTCGCTTCCCTTATTTTGTCCTTTACTCCTCACATTCCATGAGTGATATTTCTGGCAAAGGGTGAAGAATTGCTGTTTTCTGGGTCAGAATCTATCCATCTGATGCTTATTTTGGTTAGTTTTTTTCACCATTTTTAGTTCCTTACATTAAGTGGCTTCATGCCTTGTGTGGAGCGATTTCCATTAAAAAGAAAACCCCTGAACCATCTCACTTGCATTTCTTTGTCCAACCCGACTCATGTTTTTTTTTTTCTTTTTTAATTCTTCTCTCGTTCATATGTTTTAATTTTTTCTTAAACTTTTCTTAAATAAGAAATCATTAGAAGTTAAACATTTTCACTTCAAGTTAGAAAAAACAAGTGAATCATGCATGGTCCCCTATGAAGGCACAGTGAACGAGGCATAAAAGAATGACTAAGTTCAGCATTTGCCCCCTCTCACTCACACACATTTAGCCCTAAAAGTCACCAGAGGTCGTCAGACCATGGTGAAAATGAACAAACGGTGTAGCTTTAGGCCTTAACATATGTAAATTTGAGTTCTGTACCATGCAAAAAAAGAAATGACTAAGTTCATCATTTACTCACCCCACCCCGCCATTTAACCCCAAAAGTCCCAAAGGCCTTTACACATTTAAATTTGAGGCCAGCACCATGCCAAACTGCTAAATAGACATACACAGAAAATTTTGGACAAATATAGTAAAATAGTCCCAAAAATGGAGTGTTTTTATTAGCCCTAAAAGAGCCCCTGGGGCACACCCAACAGTTATCATGAAGTATAGACAAACAAAATTATATAGAAATCAGTTAGTTACAATTTTTCAGAAAGTTTTATAAAAATCCAAAGCATCAATTTTTTTTTTAATAAGCGCAAACGTGTCAATTTTAGCCATTTTAACCCGAAAGACACCCCTGGGGGGAGGGGGAAGGCAACTAGAGTTTTCTCGGAAAATCCATTCTGTTACTTTTTTACTCATGTCATGTTTAATATTTGCGCCAGATTTCCAAAAATTCCAAGGCGTAGTTATTGAGAAAAGTGCTGACAGACGAACGGACAAGGGTGAATTTATAGGTCAACCCTACTTTTGTCGAGGAACCAAAAAAACAGCGAATCTTTGTTGAAGATTAGCAATTGCATCACATGAATGGACAGAAGTAAACCCAAGAAATCATCTTCTTTCACTCTTTTTTTTTAGATATGTTCAAGCATTTATAAGAAAGATTCTGTTTCTTAGTAAATCGGTTTATCCATTGATTTCATTCATGGATGAATCTGTGGAGTTGTCCCTGACTTCAGTAGAGGCCATCTTAGAGCATCTTTGTGTACAACTAAGAACCGCAACGAAATTTAATATGAATAGAGGTACAAAAGTTATGTTTTATGTGCATGGTTTTCCCTGAGGCCTGGGTGACAGGTCTCCCCAGATTTCCAGTACTCTCCATCTCTTTCAATAATCTTTTCAAATGAATTTGTATCATTGCAACAGCCGCTTTCCATTAATTTCTCACTGGCAATGACCAACAGTACCATCTTTGTTTTGTTTTGTTTTTTTTTGGGGGGGGGGTTATATACCATTATACAGTTTCAGTTTTCTTGTTTCCATGTGGTGTTTCTCCATCTTTCCGTTTCACCTCTGTTGCAGTTTCCATACGGCCGGCTAACACTTGTAACTCACGTTAAGCAAGTAGACCAGATTTAATCTCGTTAAAAAAAAAAGGAACACAAGGCAATAATCGCTGATGTAAATGTGGAGGATTATTATGGAGTTTCTGCATTCAAGAGTTTTCCTTTATATTTCAGCCAGCATTTTCATTATTGTTATCCGTTGTATCTTCTCAGTCATCCCTCTGATTCCAATTTCTCCCATTCTTTTTTCAACATTTTTTAGGATTGTTCCTATTGACCCTATGACTATTGGTGTTATTTTGACTTTCTTTATCTTTCATATTCCTTTTCTGCTTTCTGTTTAGTTCTGTGTACTTTTTTTGCTTTTCAGTATCCTTGATGTTCACGCTGTGGTCTGCTGGAATGGCGAAATCTATGGGTTGGAAGGATATTTCCTTCTTGTTAACTATTATGACAAATATTCAGATTTTCTTATTTTTCTTCTTATTGCTATTATTTTTTTGTTGTTGTCACACTTTGTGTCTGGCTATTGGTGTTGCCGATTTTATGCTTAGAACAAATGCCCATATGGTATTACTATCTTCTTTTAACAGATCTCCAGTACTTCCTGCAAAATTCTAGTGGTCCCAAACAAGGTGGTCTTTTGAAACACTCCAACATTGCAATGGATCTCAATTTTCTCAATCCACTTGTCAACTCCTTTTATCACACTTTCCAGGGCTCCCATCAGAACAGGTACAACTTCCACGCTCTTCAACTACCACAATTTTTTATCTTCCTTTTCTAATCTTGGTATTTGTCAACCTTCTACTTTCCTTTTTCTTCCATATTAACATTAGCTGGCACTGCTATACCAATGGTTATTGCCTTGTGTTTCTTTTTTCTAATAAGACTAAATTGAGTCCCATTGCTCTAATCATATTATCACGTTGGATATACATATTCAACAATAATTTCACATTATCACATTGGATATTCATATTCTACAATAATTTCACATTATCACATTGGATATTCATATTCAACAATAATTTCACATTATCACATTGGATATTCATATTCTACAATAATTTCACATTATCACATTGGATATTCATATTCAACAATAATTTCACATTATCACATTGGATATTCATATTCTACAATAATTTCACATTATCACATTGGATATTCATATTCAACAATAATTTCACATTATCACATTGGATATTCATATTCTACAATAATTTCACATTATCACATTGGATATTCATATTCTACAATAATTTCACATTATCACATTGGATATTCATATTCAACAATAATTTCACATTATCACATTGGATATTCATATTCTACAATAATTTCACATTATCACATTGGATATTCATATTCAACAATAATTTCACATTATCACATTGGATATTCATATTCAACAATAATTTCACATTATCACATTGGATATTCATATTCAACAATAATTTCACATCATCACATTGGATATTCATATTCTACAATAATTTCACATTATCACATTGGATATTCATATTTTACAATAATTTCACATTATCACATTGGATATTCATATTCAACAATAATTTCACATTATCACATTGGATATTCATATTCAACAATAATTTCACATTATCACATTGGATATTCATATTCAACAATAATTTCACATTATCACATTGGATATTCATATTCTACAATAATTTCACATCATCACATTGGATATTCATATTCAACAATAATTTCACATTATCACATTGGATATTCATATTCTACAATAATTTCACATTATCACATTGGATATTCATATTAAACAATAATTTCACATTATCACATTGGATATTCATATTCTACAATAATTTCACATTATCACATTGGATATTCATATTCTACAATAATTTCACATTATCACATTGGATATTCATATTCAACAATAATTTCACATTATCACATTGGATATTCATATTCTACAATAATTTCACATTATCCCTCATCATTCCACCTTCTGAAATATGCTTGTGCCATTTTTTACTACATTCCAAGCCATCCAACCCTCTTCTCTTAAATATATATCCCAATGGACTTTTCTAGCAATCTTGTCATGATGCCTCTTGTACTCCTTCTTAGCTTACTTCTTACAACTATTGACATGATGCTGTACATTTATTCATTTATTTGCAGACTGTTATCCTGATCTTTATAGTTTGTGTTGCTTCACCACGTTTTGGCCAACTCATCCACTGGCCTTCTTCAGGTGGTTTACTGTGACGGAATAGAAACACTGAGCCTCATAACTGTATCCCCAGCAATTACTGACTTCCATAGTTGTTGTCGTTTCACCATGTTTTGGCCAACTAATCCTCCGGCCTACTTTGAGTAGGATTTAAGTTGCTATTTTCAGAAAAAGCTCACCCTCAAACTCCTTGGTCTAACCTTTGCGGACAATATGAACTGCAACAAATGCATTGAGGACATTGTGAAAGCTACTGCAAAGAAGGTGGTTCCCTCTGTCTAGCTAGAAAACTACTCACACCTGAGAGTATCCTGTACCTCTACAAGGCCACCATTCACTCATGCATGGAGTATTATTACTACATCTGGGCTGGTGCATCTACCACTAGTCTCTCTCTTTTGGATATGGTCCAAAAAAGAGTTTTCAATCTAATCGGTCCCACTTTGTCAACTAAGCTCCAACTCCTGTCCCATCGCTGTAATGTTGCATCTCTGTGCCTGTTTTACAAATATTTTAATGGAATGTGCTTTGATGAACTCTTTGCACTTGTGCCCCCTCAACGTTCTTATTCCCAACAAACCCGCTTAGCAACAAAATCTCACCCCTTCACCATTAAGGTTCCTAAATGCCAGTTTCCAATAGTTTCTTCCCTTTAACGGCTATATTTTGGAATTTCCTTCATACTACCTGCTTCCCTGAGCGATTGATCCTGTGCGGCACATGTTACAAAGAAAAAGAGTTATTTTCTATTCTTTGTTTCCTTTGCGACTGAAACTGCATACAACGTGTTAGTTCACGGACAACGTTACAATGGAACTGTCTTGCAATAATGCTATGACGCGTCTTGTATTCCTTTTGAGTTAATTTCTCACAACTGTTGACGATGTGTTGTACACTCTCACCTTTCTGCCACATAGTCGACGCAGAGGACTTTCGTTTTATCAATGTGATACTTGACATAATTTATCCTGAGCGATTGCTCCTGTGCGGCACATATTAAGGTTTCTGTCCCAACCTTCAAGTTACATTTTGACAACCATCGCCAGGTTTTTTCCTCGTCCACTTCCTCTGGTAGATCTCTACTAAATTGACCATCATTTTTTCTTCTCAAACCATTTGTCTTTTGCTTTTGTTCATTTATTGCCTTAAATTCTTTGCTCCTTACTAGATCGCTCTCTTGCAATTTTTGAAATTTTGATACATACTTCTCAAGCTTTTTTTTTCTTTTTTTTTCTTATTCAATTTTCACCCCAAACAAGGCACAGTGCCACTGTGAAGTAAGAGATTACTATCAGGGACATAAGTTGCAGGGGTATTATGAAGGGAGATGAGTAGCAAGATGTCTGTTCATATTACACTTGAACTTCTGCATGTCAGTACATTGGAAAAACAGAATCCCGGAAGGGAGTTCCAAAGTCTCGCAGTTCTGGGGAAGAAACTATTGGAGTAAAAAGTTTTCTTACACCTAGGGATTTCTACTGTGTATGGGTAGGATTTAGTTGCCTGTCAAGTTTGTCGGCGGTATTTAGGTCGGGGGGCGGGGTGCAGGTGCTTGTAGTTCATTAGAGCATTCAACATTAAAATACTTGTAGAACAGGCAGAGAGATGCTATATTTCATCGATGGGACAGAGGCTGAAGCTTATATAACAGTTCAAGCCCTATCAGATTGGCAACTCTTTTGAATCCTGTCCAAGAGTGAGAGACTATTAGCAGATGCACCAGCCCAGGCGTAAGTAGCTAGTAGCTTTTCCTTACAGATGGAGATGTAAGCTTTCAAACTGTTGTTGTTGTTGTTATTATTATTATTATTATTATTATTATTATAATGAATGAGACTAGAACATCTTGTGATGGTCTCACGTCAAGTAGGTGTCCCACTGGTCAACAGGGTGGGTCCTGTCATCATCTGTTCGAAATTCTGTGAATGTGGCTGGATATAGGAGGAGTGAGAATTGCCAGAGAGGGTCCCAAGACATGAAGGGAGTTGGAACAGGAAATGTAAAAAAACGGGGACGAATGAGGAAAGAAGAGTGCTGTGGGAATGCTTTCTAAGAAGTGGAAGTACCAAATCTGGTGGATATATCTGAAAAGTGAAGAAAGAATGGGAATTGAGAGGAGGAGGAGTTAGAAGTGTCGCGAGTTTGGTATCCCAGTTAAAACAAATTAAAAATAACAACCTACTTTCAGTGATTGCAAGAGAAGAGATTGAATGGATGGTTAGGAATGAAATGAATAACGAAAGTAAAATTGATGAAACTAGCTCTGATGAAAGAACTGAGAGAGTGGAAGTGCAGAAGGGAAATGTAAGTGATGATGGGAGGCGGACAACTGAGGAGGTATGGAATCCTATGGTTAGGGGAAGTAATGAGAAAGAGTTTGAAGGATCTAAGGCAGATGAGATCATTGACTCTGAGACAATGGAGCTAATGAAAGGAGCAGATGCATGGAGAAGTGGAGATGAAGTTCGAACTTTGACTTCTGTAGAAAAAGAAGTACTGCAGAAGTTAGAGATGATATCATAGAGATTCCAAGTATGAAGAGTAGTGATAGGCGGAAGGTGAAAAACGAGGTAAAAATAATTCAAGGAGTAATTCACAACATCATAAGAAAGAACATATCGATTACGGAACTTAATAGGCTGTATGCAGCGTCATAAGTTATTGCGAATCGTCTTGGCTTATTACAGAAGAAAAAGGGAGAAATGAAGGATAGAAGGCCACACTGGCAGAGGCGGCTTGAAGAAAGTATTAAACGGTGGTGGAAAGGCATTGGTAGAATCGAAGAAATAAGAAAAGGAGTTAAACTAGAACAGAAAGTCAATGACGAGCTTGAAAGGAGGTGTAGATTGCTGGAAAAAGGGACAATGAACGTTCTAACAATGTTGAAAGAGAAGGTCCACACTGGTGATATGAAAATTAGGAACTTTGTTGGAAAAAGTGTTGCATTTCGGCAGAACAACCTTTTCTGGAACAATCAGTCTCAGTTGTATAAAGAATTAAATGGTAATAAACAGGCGGGAAATAACAACACTCCAAATGCAAAAGATGCAAGGAAGTTCTGGAGTGGGATTTGGTTTGTCGAAGGGCAATATAATGAGAAGGCTAGCTGGTTGGGAGAGGTCAGAGAAAGGCTATCAGAAATGCAGCAGATGAAGAACGTTGAGATAACCATCGATGACGTTAAGGCTGGCATATGAAGGATGACAAACTGAAAGGCACCTGGTCCAGATGGAGTGATGGGCTTCTGGTTTAAACAGTTTCCATGCCTTTATCCACCTATAGCTGCTGCTCTGCAAAGGATTGTAGAGTCGGGAGATGTCCCTGATTGGCTTGTGAAGGGAAGAACAACACTGATTAGGAAAGATCTTACAAAAGGAACAGATGCCAATAATTATAGACCAATTACATGTCTGCCATTGATGTAGAAATTGTTGACTGGAATATTTGCGGAGAAAATTTATGAACATCTAGAGAGTAATGGTGTTTTTCCTGACGAACAAAAAGGGTGCCGGAAAGGCTCAAGAGGTACTAAAGAGCAACTACTAATTGATAAAACAATAATGCAGGATGCGAAGAAGAAAAAAAAGAGGAATCTGAGCGTAGCATGGATCGATTACAGAAAGGCTTATGACATGGTTCCTCATTCATGGATACGTGAAACACTATTGATGATGAAGGTTGCTGAGAATATGGTAGGGCTTTTTCAATGGAAAACGGTGCTGACAGAAAACAGAGAGGAGATGGGGCAGGTTGGCATTAAAAGTGGGATATTTCAAGGAGATTCATTATCACCACTTCTTTTTGTAATGATAATGATGCCACTGAGCATCCTCATGAAGAGAGAAAAAATGGGGTATAACTTTGGATCTGGTGACAGATGCCTCAACCATCTACTGTTTATGGATGATTTGAAAATATTCGTTAGAAATGAAAAGGAAATGGAGAGACTGGTAGAACTTGTGGGGACATACTCAGAAGACATTGGGATGGAGTTTGGGATTAAATGTGCGGTACTGGTGATGAAAAGAGGAGTAAAGGTTCATTCGAATGGAATAGTGCTGCCAAATGGAGAAATCATGAAAGAAATAGAAGATACAGGATATAAGTATTTGGGAGTGCTGGAGGATGTAGGCATCATGAACAGAGAAATGAAGGAAAAAGTCAGGAAGGAGTATCTTAGAAGAGTAAAACTAATTGCAAAGTCGAAACTGTATGGAGGAAACCTAATGAAAGCAGTAAATGCATGGGCAGTCAGTGTTTTGAGATACAGTGTGGGAATTTTAGAATGGTCTGACAAGGATTTGTGTGCCATGGATATCAAAACAAGAAAAGTTTTAACAATGTTTGGTATATTTCACATTCAAAGTAGCGTAGCAAGGCTGTAGCAAAATAAGAAAGATGGTGGGGGAGGATTGAAAAGTGTAAAAGATTGTGTTAGAACCGAGGAGATGTCGTTGAAGGAGCATGTGGTTAGAAGTGAGGAGTGGATGCTTAAGGTTGTGGCCAATAAAGTGGAGGTATGTGAAACCAAGTCTGATTATGTGAAACGTATAGATAGAGAAAGGGCAGAAGAACTGACTAGGAAGAAAATGCAAGGAAGGTTCTTCCAGGATATAGCAGAAGTGGCTGATCAAAGATCATAACAATGGCTTACAGCTGGCTATCTGATTAAGAGTACTGAAGCTTCTGTTTGTGCAGCACAAGAGCAGGCATTAGGAACACGATTGTTCAAAAAAGTGGTTCTAGGAGAGGAAGTTGCTGCAGAATGCCGGATTTGTGGTAAGACCTCAGAGTTAATTGCGCTCCTTGCAGCAGGGTATAGTGGACTGGCCCAGAGAGAGTACCACAAAAGACACAATCGCATGGGACTCCGGATATATTGGGAGGTGTGTAAGAGGATTGGGGTGAAGTTTGCTGGAAAATGGTTTGAGGAGGTGCCTGATGAAGTGAGGATGGCAAGGTAGAGGTATGGTGGGACAAAAGTGTCATAACAACCAAGCAATTGGAACATAATCGTCCAGATTTGGTCGTCATTGACAAAGTCTCAAAAAACTGGCAGATTGTAGACTTCTCAGTACCCTGGGACAGGAATGTGAGAGAGAAGGAGAATGAGAAGTGGAGCAATTATGTTCCATTGACCTTGGAGATAAGGCGTATACACGGGGTTAAAACACAAATAATCCCGGTCGTAGTACACTAGGAGTAGTATCAAGTCGTCTGGAAGGACAATTGAAAAAACTACAAATCCCCGATGTTTTAGGCGGCCTTCAAACCTCTGTAATTATAGGTACCACCAACATCCTTAGGAAAACCCTTGATCTTTGAAGCTCCTGGTTTGAAGCCGGGATTAAGGGAACTCCTCTGGAAATGAATTCCATCCCTTTCCAGAGAGACGTTCATAAACGAAATCAGAATTATTATTATTTATATCATGGTTATTATTATTTTTCTTATTATTTATATCATGGTTATTATTATTTTTCTTATTATTATTAGTCTATTTATTATCATTTTATTATTATTATTGTTATTGCTATTCTTCTTATTTCCTTTCTTCTTCTTTTCTTCTTCTTCTTTTTCTTCTTCTTCTTATACATGCTGGTTTTCTTTTCGTTCTTGTTTCTTGTTTTATTCTTTTATTCCTTTTTGGTTCTGATTTCTTCAACTATTTCTGCTAGAGAAAATATCGGCTTCTGCAGACAGACTGGAACCGTTTTTTTTTTTGTTTGTTTTTTTTCTTGATAATGCCAACATCAACAAATAAACTCTTTTTTTAAAGACATGACATCGATCCACATTTCACAATTTTCAATTTCGTTTTTACTCCTCAGATGAAGACATCGAAGCTGCAAAAAAAAAAAAAAAAAATTTAGTCATAAGAATTTTTTGTAAAGTTCTTGGTTGGTCAACAGACAATTTCATTGACTTATAGAATTTTCGATGGTTCGTCACGTCTCTGATAGACTTTATTGGACAACGGTTAATTATGTGTATGTTTGAAATAGCTTTTTAGCGATGAGTGCACTGAGTGACCGAAAACATCTAGAGAAAGTTTGTGGCAGCTAAATCGTAAAGAGATCTCCACAACACTAAAAAGCAAATGACTTTAATTATTCTTTTTTTTTTTTTTTATCTCTGCTTCGTTGGAATTTACTTTCTTCCTCACTTTCTAAAGCAAGTAAGTTTTCACAAGAAAGTGTGAATTCAAAATATTTTCCAACCAATGAAAATCGTTTCAAAGATCAAGAAGTAACATTTCTATGTGAAAATATAAACTAAAAAGCAAATTACTCTAATTGACAAGCCTTTTCTAACTCTGCCTCGTTTGAATTTGCTTTTTTTGTCACTTCCAAAGCAAGTAAATTTTACAGGAACGTGTTTACTCAAAGTATTTTCAACAAATACATACTCTCATGTAACAATTGCAGTTACTTTTTGCCTGTGTTTCCTTCCTTAGTTTTAAGACGACTCACCCAGATGATTGGCCTGCAACACACTTAAAAAAGGTGTGAAACACAATTTTTTTTTTACAAGGGAATTATCGCATTGACACAAACAAGGTAAACCAACACACCCACATACACAATGCCACGCTGCCAAATACAGACATGCTTTTTTTTTTTTTCACACGGTGGTCACCACTTATCAAGGCCAGGAAGCCACTCAGGGATAAGGGTTATTGCAAGTACAGTACGTTAGTGTGAAGATTTAGAGAAGTGTTTACTTAAGAGGGTGGTGCATTAGGAATTTGTTAACGTTGGACTTGAAGACATCTAAGTTGTAGTGAGGTGGGAAGCAGGCAGACTGAACAGAGTTCCACAGGCATGCAGTTCTAAGAAAGAAGCTTTGTTCATGGAATCCACGTATTGATTTAGGCACAGATAAAGAGTGGGGGAAATTTTTCACAGTGGATTCAGCTAGACGGGTGTTTTTCGTAAAAGATTGGCGAGGGGAGGGGACCAGAGATTGGAGTTCAGACGAGCACCAGCCATGGAAATAACGATAAAACAAGGATAGGCTCGCAACGTCTCTTTTGTGGGAGAGAGGTTGCAGCGTAGAGAAAAGGGCATCCCCCACTAAGCCACGAAGTCTATTTTGTACTCTGTCAAGGCAGGATAGGCTATTTTTAGCAGTTCCTGCCCAGATATGTATATTGCTTACATATGTACATTATGAAGAGTTTGACTTGTGACTACTAATGTAACTTTCTTTTGGACCCTTGGTATCTGCGGAAAAGAAGAGAGAATAACAGATCCACAATGATTGATAAGATGGTAAATTATCTGGAACTGGAAAAGGATAATGAAAAACGAAAACTGAAGTGGCAAAGAATTTGATATGACTAAAGGATTACGAATCCATTGAGGAAAAAAGTGCAAAAAGAAGGTATCTCTACAAAGCAGGTTATATGACCATGAGACATGTAGCCAGAACCTCCAGAAAACATACCACTGTGAGGAACAATCTACAGTTGAAAGAGAAAAGCAAAAACAGAGCCATCCAGACAAGAAAGCTAAGATAAATTGGCCAACCAGTAATGATAAAATCAGCTACAAAACCTTTGATGTTGAAATGGCAAAACCTTTAATGTAGAAATGGCGTAAAATATGCTCAAATATGATATTTTAATTTATGCAGATATTGTATTTATTATTATAGAGCCAATTCTTTATTGGCTATTATATTGTACCGAATACATAGAAGTAATTTAAAAAGTTAAACAAATAAAAATATGACGGGAGCGTGAGGGGGGGGGGCATCAGCTAGAATCGAAACCAAAACATATAACTCTCCACCATTATTCGTTACCATCTGAGGTAAGTTCATAAGCATATAAAAACTTTAAAAAATAACGTTATTAAATGTATATTTTCACATGCGTGGAAGTAACACGTTTAGTCGAGTTATACCTGCCTATTTTTTTTTTTTTTTTTTTCAATTTTGACTCCTTGGCAGCTATTTTTCCTGGATTTTTATCAAATTTGTTCTACAAGTCCAAAATCGCCTATATGTCAAGTTTTGAACACAATTAATATTAAATGTTAGTCTGGTTCTTGACACTATCTAAAAACACTGTTGTTGTCCAAAATGGCCTTTCCTAAAACGAGGGATCACTTCACAAGTTTGTTCATGATTTGTGTTTTCGGCATTGTTTAGTTATATTTTTTAATGCTGAACGGGAATAGATTTTAAGTCCAAGATAAGAGGAAAAACAAGGAAAAGCAAAACATTTTAAAGATGAAGAAATTATTGGCGCATTAATTTGAAATGGACACATTCCAGCAACAATACAAAAGTATGAAAAATATTAATTTCATAAGTGAATTATTAATGTGGTTTGGTCAGATATCAAATATCAAAACATTAAGGGGTCATTTTATGCTGAAACTCAACAGTCATCAAGTGACTGGCAAACACAAATATACGGTGCTGTCAAAAAGAAGGCAGAACTTGTCATTTTCTCAAAAACCGCAAATTTAAACTAAATTGAATGTAACTGTTTAAACAACCTATTCCTCATTTGATTTGTCTTTTATTCCTCTATAATATTTGACTTTTAATTGAAGTATCCTAGTGTTCACGTCAATTTTTAAAAAATAGCTTCAAAGTGAGAAGGTAAAAAGAAACTCTACAGCAACAAATGGGCTTAAAATATCCACCTTTTATCATCTCTAATCGTAATTGTTGTTGTTCCTAGGTTATACAACGAAACATTTAGTCCATATACTTCGAGTTCCTCTTAGTGATCGTCAGAAGTACATTAATCTTCACCTTTCTGGTTTATCCAATCGAGAAATCAGCCACAGATTGAAATGAGATGAGAAAATGGTACGAATGACTGTGCAAAATCACCAAAACACTGGCAGTGTTCGTGATGCCTCTAAATCTGGTCGTCCTAGAGTTACTTCTTACAGGGAAGACAATATTATCAAGATCGACAGCTTCAGAAACAGATTTGAAACGGCTCCCCAAATCCAACAACAATGTAATCTTGTTAAAAAGTGCTCTCTTTCTACAGTTAAGAACAGATTGAAGGAATTTAATTTGCGAGGCAAGCCAATGCTTTCTGTAAAGAAGACGGAATTTAATTTGCGACACAAACCAATGATTTCTGTAAAGAACAGAAAGTGCTGTCTGAACTTCGTTAAATGTAATATTGGTCGAAAGTGATTTTTTATTGACAAAAGCAAGTTCAATAGGCTTGGCAATGATGGTAGGAAGTATGTCCATCGAAGGGAGGGCGACTAATTTAATTCTAGGGGCACAGTTTCAATGCTGCAAGGTGATGGAGGTTCAGCTTTGGTGTTGGGCATTATTATTGCCAATGGTCCAAGGCATATACGTCGCTTGCAAGGTCGAATTAATTCAACCAAGAACATTAATACTTGACTGAGCATTTTCTACCCTACTTTGGTCGGAATTTGGATGATAATCTTCATCTTCATGCATGATAATGCTCCCATTCCCATAGCTGGCAATGTCAAAAGGTTCCTTGGAGAGCATGATAATCCGTGTTTGGATTGGCTTGCATAATCTCTAGACCTCAATTCTATCGAAAACATATGGCATTACACCAAGCAACAACTACGTAATGATAAAATTTCAAATCTAGAAGAAATTTGGACAAAAATTAAAGCGAAGTGGGATGCCCTTTCCCCGGAGTATTGCTGCAGAGTAATTCAAGAGAATGCGCTAAAATTTGAAGGCTGTCAACTTGCGAAAGGGCTATGCTACTAAATAATAACTAGTTCATTGTGTTCTTGTTGTATTTGTGTTGCATTAATGTTCTAAAGTTAAATTTAAATAACAATTTTCCATTGTGTAAATCTGTTTTTTAGGCTGCGAATCTTGATAGCATTGTCTTCCCTGTTAGAAGTAACTCTAGTACGACCAGATTTAGGGGCATCATGAACACTGCCGGTGTTTTGGTGCTTTTGCACAGTCTTTCGTACAATTTTCACATCATATTTCAATCTGCGGCCGATTTCTTGATTGGATAAACCAGAAAGATGGAGATTAATGAGCTCCTGACGATCACAAAGAGAAAGTCGTGACATATGGACTAGATGTTACATTGTATAACCTGGAACAACAACAATTATGATTAGAGATGCTTTGTTGCTTGTTGGTGGATATTTTAAACTGATTTAGGGGCGATAATTTAAGCTGGTTTTAAGTGAATTTGTTGCTGCAGAGTTTCTTTTTGCCTTTTCGGTTTGAAATTCATTTTTTAAATTGACGTGAACACTAGGATACTTTAATTAAAAGTCAAATATGAAAATTATAGAGGAATAAAAGGCGAATTAAATGAGGTCTAGGTTGGGTAAATAATTACAATTCATTTAGCTTATATTTTTGGCGGTTTTTGAAAAAATGACGAGTGCAGACTTTCTTTTTGGCGATACTGTACCTATTCATAACATGAGTTATATCAATCTGTAGGTGTAATAATGAAATTCTAAACTAAAGAAACTCTTACGGATAGATAGTAAGGCTAGTGTGACAGACCAAAGGAACTGATATTTCAAACGTAATTGTGACAAACAAAAAGAAAATGATGTTTCAAATATGTCACAGACCAAAAGAATATTATATTTTAAGCATTAGTGTGACAGACAAAAGAAAATTATATTTCAAACGTAAGTGTGACAGACCAATGAAAATTATAAATAGTTTTTTTTTTTTTTTGCATAGACATCACCACTTATTAAGGCCAATAGGTATAAAAAATATTAAGAAATTTATGGCTATATCAAAGAATACCACAAACCCAAAGATATATATATATATATATATATATATATATATATATTAAATAAAAATTAAAATTAAAAGACCTGGAAATTAAATAGCTTATATAAGATCTCTTAGAACTTGATACCAGATACATAGTAACCAAAGATAAAATAAAATAACAACATATGGGATACTGATTAATTATTCAAAATATAAGTGGAAAAAATATATATAATAAATAAAATTAAAAAAAAAAAAGGGATACATATATAAAAACGTATAAAAAATTAAAAAAATAAAATATAAAATATAATAAAATAGGGGAAACAAAGAATCACGAATTACCTCCCCTTAACTAAAATAAAAAAGGACAAAGCTTAAGGAATCAATAAGATAGATTAATTACCTCCTTTAAACCAATCAAGTCTTACCAATCAGACCGAAACCATACGGGACAGTAACAAGATAGAACAGCACAAAGTTACTAAAAATACATTAGATTAAATAAAATAAATGAAAAAAAATGTTTAAATTAGAAAATTGATATTAAAATAAAATAAAATGTATAGAGATAGGGGTAAGCTATAATAAAATAAAAATGAACATCATTAAAAACAATAAATGCGATCCTGCTTTTCCTCAAGCAGAAAGAACATGGCTGACGAGAGCCTAACATTATTTATGATTTACTATTAACTGGTCCCCCTTATGTTAGGCTTGAAACCAACGGTACCAATGTTTTTCTGACCTTCTATACGTTTATATATATATATATATATATATATATATATATATATATATATATATATATATATATATATATATATGTAAGTGACTTTGTGTGTGTAGAACTTTCTCTAACAAACTACTCTGTCAATTTTAGTCTAGATACTTGAAACTTTATATGTAGGGGATTCAGACCTGTTGAACAAATTCGGTTTGGTTTTTAAGCAGTAAAAATAGCTACTTAGGGGTCAAAATTAAAAATTGGAACTTTGTAGGCGTGATTGACTCAAGTGCTCCTTTATGTATTCGCATATATACATTTATTTTTTTAAATTGCGTTAATTTTTAAAGTTTTGCTATTTATCTATTCTTAGGTCAGATGTTAGTGAATAGCGCTGGAGAGCTAAATATTTTGGTTTAGATTCTAACTGATGGCACCCAAATCAGATATATATATTTTTTAACTGTTGTAATCATTACTATATATTAAGTACAATATAATAATCAATAGAGTATTGGTACTATAATAATAAATACGAAATCTGCATAAATTAAAATATCATATGTAAGCGTATTTTACATCTGGGTAACGCCAGGTGGCATGCTAGTTTAACATTCCCAAAAAGTGAGTAATGTGTCCAAGCATCTTTAACAGAAACTCCGTCTATAGGTTTGTCCGTCATGTGCAAACGTTTTTAAATAGCATTTTCATTGTTAAAAGCACAGATAGAATGGACGCAACTTAGGAATGGCTTCTTCTTGTTCATTTCCATATTATTGAAATATTTAAAAAAATAAAAAGTATTTGTAAGTGTATTTAAATGTTTATGCTGTATGTATTCAATCTTGATCTACTCGCTATATAACTTGTGTGTGCGTGTGTGTGTGTGTGTGTGTGTGTGTTTATATGTGTGTGATGTTTGTGTGCGAGTGTGTGTGAGCGCGTGTGCGTTTCTGTACATGTGTCTGTGTGTATGTATGTGTGAATGTGTGCGCACACGTCTGTGCGCCCATGTGTGTGACTGGATGTGGTGTGTGTCTGCGTATGTGTATGTGTGTGCGTGCGCTTCAAGATTCAGAAAGTTGTCATGAGTTGTCATTGATCAGATCCGCGATGAGTTTTTAATCTTTTCTCAGAGGCAGGAACAACACAATCGGTCAACAAGGTCTGAGACTCTTTGGTGCCAAGTTCTTGGAGTGGGCAGGAGAAAAGTCCGGTCAGAAATGTAGAAGAAAAATAAAAAGATCAGGAAGCAAGAAAAGAAAAGAAAGGAAAGAAGAAAAAAAAAAGATAGAAAAAGTGAAAAAAAAAACCCAAAAATATATATAAAAAGGAAAAAACATGCAAGAAAAAAAAGCACCAAAGACAAGTAAAAAAACAAAAACAAAACAAAACCGCCCCCCCCACTAATAAACAAAAAATCTAATAAAAAGAAAAAAAAAACAGACTAAAGGAAATGCAATGCAAAAAAAAAAAAAAATGTAACGTAAAAGTGAAGTTTCTGAACGTGATCATTTTATTATTAAGGCGATAAGCAATAGCTTGTGATGGCCAAAATCACAAAATGATTCAAACGAACACTAAAAAGCAAATGGCTTGAATAGCTTATCCTTTTTCCTTTTCCACTTCATTCGGATTCGCTCTTTCCATCACTTCCAAAAGCAAGTAAGTTTTCACAGGAACGAGTTAACTCAAAATATTTTGAACTAATAAAAATCGTTTCAAACCCCAAAAAGTAACAAGTCTATGTCAAAACAAAAAGCAAACGCGAGCTTAGAAACTCGTATAAGAACGGTGGACAAATGAGATTTTCTCCAGATTTATCCAGCTGACTGAGCCTCAAACAGGACCTTGCACTCAACTACCTATCCCACCTGCCTTTAACCAGAGGAGGGAATGTTGCAAAGGACTCAGTGATTCACATATCAACCTGCTTCATCTTGCGCACACATTCCTACACAGCAACAAAAGTTAGGCAAACAGAAACAAAACACTACTCAAAGCTATACATGCAATAACAGGAGCAAGGTAAATCAACTTACACACATACACGATGCCACGCTGCCAAATACTCACATACATATATTACTTACATACACATATTAGTAACACTATGAACATTTTGGCTTGTGACTACTTACTCAACTTTCTTCACCTAACACGAGTTATTTACCAACATTTATGAAAATTGAATGCATGCAAAAACAAACATGGCGACCAATGAAAACTATTAGTGAATACATTGGATAATGAAGGTCTTAATATAATGAAAAGTATTTGTCGGCGACAATTTTAAATGGGATATTCATTCAAAACAGCGCCGAACACTCCTAAAATCCACTTTTAAAAGGTAAGTGTTTAGCTGGTACTGTCAAAATAATAATAGAAAATTCACTGTTTTTAAGAAGTGCTTGATATTCAAAATTTAAATTTTAATCGTTGAAAAGACCATACAAGTGCAAAGTTTATTATAATATACGATATATGAGCACTGACTTTCAATTGTACTTTCAATCAAAACTTTTTAATGAGGCCGAGTAGTTTGCTCCTTGTTAATAGAGTGAGAAATGGCTTTGTGACTGGGTTTGAATCTCCCAGTCGGCAGTAATCGTGACTCCTTGCAATGATTATTCCTGAAAAGATGAAGCACTAGTGTCTGTAGGTATTAAAAAAAATAATAATTATATATATATACTAGCTGGCCAGACGGCGTTGCCCGGTCATACAATATGCTTGAACATGATATTTTAATTTATGCAGATTGCATATGTATTATTATAGAATTGATCTTCTATTGATTATTATATATACGAGGAATAATTTGCCCAGTGGACTAATTTGCAAAAAAAATAAAATAAAACAAAAAAATAATAATGATAATGTCGTTCATCAAATTCCATCTGTATTTGTTTACAATATCATGTCAGCTGATATTTGGGCTTAACGATCTTAAACATAGCCTTTCTTCTGTTATAGATAAAAAAAAAAAAGAAGAATTTTTACAGGGAAATATTTTACCCTACACTGGCCGGTGTAACGTAAAATATTCCCCTTTAAAAATTCTTCTTTTTTTTTTATCTATAAGAGAAAGACTATTTTTATTACCTTTGTGTGAAATTTGCAAAAGATAGGCTCAACCGTTTCGGAACCTGTGAGGAAGGAACTCCCACACACATACACACACAAAGTGGCTTTTATATAATAATAGAGAGAGAAGAGATGTATATATATATATATATATATATATATATATATATATATATATATATATATATATATATATATATATATAAAACACTCTATATAAAAATATAAATCTTAATCGAGAAAATCCAAACGCGTCTGTTATTTTATATTTGTTTACAGAGTTAAAGTGCATTTGCAAAGTCTGTGTCAAACCGGTGTCAATCGAAATCTGTTCTTTTGTTTTCCCTGGTCGATTAAGATCCTTATTTTTGACTTGATCCATATTCTTTTTTGAGGAACTCTACTCAGTGCTCATATATCGTATATTATAATAAATTTTGCACTTGTATGGTCATGCGTTTGTGCCTTGTCCACAAAGTATGGAAATAAAAAATTTAAAAATGAAAAAAAAAATAACTTTTACAAGTGTTTTTGATATAGATGTACATAAGAATACTTTGATAAGTACGTTTTAACTTAAATAGGGATGATATAATAAAATTGTGGGGTCTGCGTTCGCGCCTGGCCTCCATAGAATGGAAATAGGCACAAACTTTAATGAAGACTTTTCATATCTATCTGCGTAAGTATACTTTGATAATTATGTTTCAGTTTGAAGAAATATGGTATAATAAAATTATCGAGAAAATCCAAACGCGTCTGTTATTTTATATTTGTTTACAGAGTTAAAGTGCATTTGCAAAGTCTGTGTCAAACCGGTGTCAATCGAAATCTGTTCTTTTGTTTTCCCTGGTCGATTAAGATCCTTATTTTTGACTTGATCCATATTCTTTTTTGGGGAACTCTACTCAGTGCTCATATATCGTATATTATAATAAATTTTGCACTTGTATGGTCTTTTCAACGATTAAAATTTAAATTTTGAATGTCAAGCGCTTCTTAAACAGTGAATTTTCTATTATTATTTTGACACATTTCACGTTTCACAATGTTATTGGACATTTAAAGCTCATTCAATCTCAATTTCCAACCTCTGAGGACGTGCCAGGCTTTATCTCCAGAATGACACGAAAGAAGAAAAAAAAATGTATGTATTTTCTGGTAAACAATATTTTACCTTCGAAAATTCCCCCATTATATATATATATATATATATATATATATATATATATATATATATATAAAGCTGAATGTCTGTGTGTGTATGTGTGTGTGTGTGTGTATGTGTCTGGTCACGAATAGGCTCCTATATGGTTGACTACTTTCAAAAACTGATCACATATAATGATAGAAGATGTATTGAGACACAGGAATGGGTATGTTTTATCTGGCAGAACGGTGGTTCATTAAAATTGTGGGGTCTGCGTTTGTGCCTTGTCCACAAAGTATGGAAATAAAAAATTTAAAAATGAAAAAAAAAAACTTTTACACGTGTTTTTGATATAGATGTACATAAGAATACTTTGATAAGTACGTTTTAACTTAAATAGGGATGATATAATAAAATTGTGGGGTCTGCGTTCGTGCCTGGCCTCCATAGAATGGAAATAGGCACAAACTTTAATGAAGACTTTTCATATCTATCTGCGTAAGTATACTTTGATAATTATGTTTCAGTTTGAAGAAATATGGTATAATAAAATTATGGGGTGTTCGTTCGCGCCTGACCTCCATAGAATGGAAATATGTCACAAAGTTTAACAAGTTTTTTTTTAATATATATCCACATAATATTGTGATAAGTGTTTCAGTATGATCAGGTATGGTATAATAAATTATGGGGTTTATCTATTTTATTTTTACTTTCATGATATTTTGCTTTGGTTTTGAAACCCCCAAATTCGAAGCTATCTCTTTACAACCCTTCCTTTTCATAACCTATCATACTTTGATAAATCAGAGTCCATTTTCTGTAGGCTGTTTTTGAACCCAGTAAACGACGAGTACTTTTGCTAGTATATATAAAAAATTGAATTTTAATGAATTTACTAAAATAAATTTTTCAGCTGTCTGGTCTTTTAAATTTTTAATTCTAAATATCAAGTGCTTCTTAAACAGTAGATTTCCTATTGTTATTATAAAAAATATTTCTTTGGCAAAAATATTTGTATTCATGTGAAGAAGGTCCACACTCTCTTTAAATAATCTATATTTTGTATATTGATTGAAGACATTAAATAAATTAATCTATATACTAATAGTTTATAATCTATATAATATTCTGCTTATGCTTTGAAAAAGGCCAAATACAATATTTGAAGGCTAAACTACTTTTAAAAAAGGCCAAATTAATTTAATTTGGCTTTAAAAAGGCTAATCTGGCAACCATGGAAAGAATATAAGATTGATCTCCCTTTTGATGTATCCTCGTTTTTGAATATCATTATAATAACCTATGATTATTGTTGTACCTATTTACAATGCCTCCCCACGGGACAGAGTTAGACACTAGGGTCGTTTTTTAATGTGGAGAAAAGGTACAAAAATAAAAATTGTCTCAGTCGTGAAGAAAACGAGAAATGGGAGTGCCGCATCTGAAGAACAGATACTACACTTTGATCCTAGCGAAAAGGTAGTTCTTTGCTGAAGATAGCAGTCGGTGAAATGTTATGTAAAAAAAAAAAAGGAACATTCAAAAGAAACCGCAAAAAAAAAAAAAAAAAAAAAGTTGTGGACTAACGGAGTAACTTAAAAATTGTCTTTTACAATGAGATTTTATTTGTATTGAACTATGTAGCACTAATATACTATTTTTCAAAGCTCAATGCACAGAGAAGTTTAGCATTTGTTCTTGAAACCATCTTCCCAGGAATTACATTTGGACAGACAGCGTATGTCAACAAGAAATTCTCACAATCAGTTGTTCATGAGAAAGCAATTACATTATATACTACTACTACTACTACTACTACTACTAATAATAATTTTGATTTCGTTTATTAAAGTCTCCCTGAAAAGAGATATTATTAATTTCCAGAGGATTACCCTCAATCCCGGCTCCAGATTTGGAGCTTCAAAGATCAAAGGTTTTCCTAAGGATAATGATGATGATGATGATGATGATGATGATGATGATGATGATGATGATGATGATGATAACCACCACCTGATGTACATGGACGATCTGAAACTTTTTTGCAAGGACCGAAAAGGAGTTAGAGACACTAATTAACATTACCAGAATCTTCAGCCAAGATACCCAAATGGAATTTGGAATGGAAAAGTGCACACAACTAGTTATAAGAAAGGGAAAACTGGAAACGACAGAAGGCGTGGAACTACCCAACCAAACAGAAAGGAATACCTCAGGAGAACAAGAAAACTCATGGAAAAGAAATTATATAGCAGAAACCTAATAAAAGGTATAAATACATGGGTAGTATCACTAGTAAGATACTCTCGACCGTTTATAGGATGGACAAAACAAGAACTGAGACAAGTCGACTAGAAAACCCAGGAAACTCATAACCATGCATAATGCACTACACCCAAAGGACGATATTGACAGACTCTACGTGAAAAGGACAGACGACGGGAGAGGATTGATCTGTAGAGAAGACTGCGTGAAGGACACAACAAAAGAACTCGAAAGATACATAATGCAAAACACTGAAAGGATAATTATGGCAGCGAGAGACACTGGAAAAAACAACAAAACAGAAAACAGAGAGACAAATGACAAAACGAGAAAAGAGAAGTGGGAAGAGAAGCAACTCCATGGAAGATTCATAAGAATGACAAAAGATGAGAATAACGAAAACACCTGGACATGGCTGCGAAAAGGACATATAAACCAAGAAACTGAATCTCTAATAAGTGCAGCACAAGATAACTCGATAAGAACCAACCATATCAAAGCAAGGATTGATAAAACACAAGAAAACAGCAAATGCAGACTCTGTGGACAAAGAGACGAAACGATAAACCATATAGTAAGTGAATGCAGCAAACTGGCCCAAAAGGAATACAAAAACAGGCATGACCAAGTGGGGAGGGCAGTGCATTGGGAATTGTGCAAACGACTGCATTTTGAGCGTACAGACATGGTACAAGCATAAACCCGCAACAGCACTCGAAAACGAGAACCACAAAATCCTATGGGACATAGACATACACAGACAAACCCATCCAAGCAAGAAGACCAGATGTCGTAATAATTAACAAGAAAGAAAAATCCTGTCAAATCGTAGACTTTGCTGTCCCAGCTGACCACAGGGTGAGTATGAAAGAAAAGGAGAAACGAAGCAAATACAGAGCTAGCCAGAGAGTTAAAAGGAATTTGGATGATGAAGAAAATCAAAATAGTACCGATAATAGTAGGAGCACTAGGAACAATTCCGAAAAACTTCAAAAAAAGAATGTCAGAAATTGGAATCAGAGGAATAGCTGCAAAAATACAAAAACTAATGATAAGGAAAATGGCTGAAATATTCAGGAAAACCCTTGAATGTGGAGAATAATACAAGAAGACAATATAACGAAGAAGCATTACAGGGAATGAAGAACACCAAAGATGCATATCTACAAGTTCTACACCCCCATCATGCATCCCCCCCTCATTGTCTCATCACTGTTCCTCTCAATAGAAAAGTGATACCAAAGAGCCGAGAAGAGTCAAGAAGGATTGAAAGACCAAGGAGAGAGCGCTGGCCAGACCTCGGCTGGACAAACGTGAACAGAACTGGGACCTTGGGGAGGCTTAGTGCTACTCAAATTCTAGTATAAACCAATGGCCACTGCCAGCGAGAAATCAATGATAAGAGGCTGTTGCAATGACGTAAATTCATTTGCAAATGCTATCGAAGGAGGTGGAGAGAGCTGGACGTCTGGGGAGACTTGTAAGCTTCCAGAAAACACCACAGGTTTCCAATCAGATCGGTTGTTGACTTGTGTGAAAGCTCCATGTGAGCCAATAATAATAATAATAATAAGAAGAAGAAGAAGGTTCTTGATGAACCGTTCCCCTTAAGTAATCCAATTTACCAAATTTCCACTACTAACGATTACTACGATTTTCCCCGATTGACACTCATTAACCCTTATCCTCGAATGGCCGCCGGGCCTTGATAAGTGGTGACTCCTTTGTCAAAAAAAAAAAAAAAAAAGTTACATTTACATATTCTGTCCCCTATTTTAAAACAGCATAATATAAAGGACAGGAAATTCCTGACAAGAGGTGGAGGACATCTCATGAGTCAGCTCCTCATTTGAATTGACGATCATAGAGTAAGAAAAAAAAAACAAGTTAGACGTGAATCAGTTGAAACCGAGAAGCAGAATATTTGACGTTGTGACGTCAAACAATTCCTGTTTTGCAGATACATTATAAAAATGGAAATCAAGATTGGGTCCACCGAGCCCATGTACGTTGCATCATTCCACGATCGGTACGCCTGAATTATTATCCTTTGTGATCCATGACAGATACCAGGAGAATCAACTGGAGTCAGCCTCTAAAAGCACTCATAGTCCACTAAAACACACAACCCACAATTTTTTTTTTTTTTAGCATTTGTGGGTGGGTATGCTGAAAACGATAATCACGGTTAAATTTAGGGGAATTATTTTTCCACATACCCCCACCAATACAAAGGGAGGTTGTCTACTCCGAAAATCGTTCTTTACATGGGAATGTTTGGGGTGTCTATTTCGAATGCTGTTCTTAAGATAGGGAGGTTAATGGTGTCTATTCCGAAAGCCATTCTTAACATGGGAAGTTTGTGATACCTATTCCAAATGTCGTTCTTAACATGACAATACTTAAAGAAATAAAGTGAAAAACGTCGTAATTGTTTTGTTTTACACGTTAAAAAAAGACTGGAATTTACTTTAATATTATTCAGTGGAAGAGTTGAAAAGAAGAGGAAGACTTGAACAACGAACGGAAACAGCTAAGACTGCTACCACTGATTTTGATCACTCTAAACAGTTCATATACAGTGATAATCCCTAACCTCTAAAACTTTTCCATTATTAATTCTAATGGATCATTTTTTGTACTTTTATTAATTCATACTGATTTACACATTCCCTTAATTGTTTTTTTTTATCCAAACAGTATCCGCATGTTATCCCTCCATACATTTTGCTATCTTTTTTTAGGTGTGTGTGTGGGGGGGGGTAGGCTTCCACCGGACAGTGCTGGTTAAGGGTCCTGCTAGTAATAGAATACATGCAATGCAAGAAAGAAAAAACTGTATTGTTCTATCAAATATTAAAATATTATATATATATATATATATATATATATATATATATATATATATATATATATATAATATTATATATATATATATATATATTATATATATATAATATATATATTATATATATATATTATATATATATATATATATATATATATTAAGTAATGTGATTTATAATTTAAAATTTAAAAATTTTAAAAAATTTTTAAATTTAAAAATCAAATTTTAATTAAATTAAAAATCAGTTTCATAAGAAGGAAATATATATATATATATATATATATATATATATATATATATATATATATATATATATATATATATATATCAATTCAGGCAACAGGAATGAAAAGTTTACCAGACAAAAGCGAATGTAAACTTAAATCAAATAACAATATTTATATTTATATAGTAATTCCAAGCAAATAAAAAAGCTCAATACAACCAAAATAGAAAGTAGAGCTTGTCATAAGAAAAACAAATCAAGAATGTAAATTAAAATTTACAAGGAAATTTATTGTTCAACAGAATACTCAAAAAAAAAAAAGAACATTTTTTTTAGTATACTGTCGAACAATGAATTCCTTGTAAATTTTAATTTACAACCCTGACTTCTTTTCTCTTATATATATATATATATATATATATATATATATATATATATATATATATATATATATATATATATGTCAATGTGTGTGTATGTGTGTGTTCCCTATAGAAAGATATGTTAAAGAATTCATATAAAACTAAAAGTATACATAATTTACTAAGGAAGACAATGGAAGTGGTTCTGAATCTTTACATGCCCCCTCCCCCATTTCAAGGGGAGCTACGGGACAGAAATACCTTAAATACTTCAAATATATCCTATTTTGATAAAATTTAACTTGTATGTGTAAAATTTTCCAGGGAAGTCAATATGCTGTTTTAAATCTCTATGTACCACGCCAGGGAGCTATTGGGGAACAAAACCTAAAGTTTAAAACACGTTAATTACCGCGGAAACATACGGGTGTGCTTCAAGGGGATTAACCGCTATAATTTAACAGAAATGAAGATCTAAAAATAACAAAAAGTAATGTGGTCGTAAGGGCAGGGAGCAGGACATAGGATTACTTAGTTAAATCCTGGGCAACACAGGATCGTCCTGCTAGTATACAGCAATTGTAATATATAACCACTCTAAAAATGTAGCACATAAGATATATGTTTGATAAAAAAATGAAAATAAGAAGTATTTTTTCTTTTAAAATAAAGAAATGCTTAATCTGTGGCTTCTTATAATTAAAATACAATTATTAATCAACTTTAGTTTTCTCTCAGCATCGAAGCCAACCGAGTGTAGACCATTAATGAGATGGCTATTTCGCTGTGGGTTGAGTTATCGTTTTTGTTCTGTGCAGTTTTAGGAAGTCTACCCTTCCAGGTTTTGCTTATCCATTTGATAAAGGGGCAGTTTATTGCTAATGGCTTAAGGCGGTACCACCGAGGAATGATAATGGAGCTGCCCAGGCATTTCGATACGGGCCAGAATGCTCTTTCTCTCGGGCGTTAGCTCTTCAATTCCTCTTCTCGATCTTTGTGTCACATCATCTCGCTGTGGAGGTGGAAGATAAATAATTTCAACAGATGATATACTGGTTGGAATAATTAATTAATTAATTAATTAATTAATATTATTATTATTATTATTAATAATAATAATAATAATAATAATAAATGAATTAATATTCAAGGAAAAAGAGTATTATCCTAATTCTAACATCAATTCAACATAGTTCAAAATAAAATCTTAAGTAATTTTATTTTCCTAAAACATTTTTGCTGTGTTTTGCGAATATTGGTTAAGCGAATATTTTATTAACAGAAAAAGCAAAAGGTCAAAAAAAAAACTTTCTCCCATTTTTCGATAAATGAAAATGTTTAAAGGGGAATAATTCTAAAATAAAATATAAGAGTTATTTCCCTTTTACATTTCGGTTTTGATAATATTTTTAAGAATTATTACTTTCACTCCTTGACCTTCGGAATTAGATCAAATTGTTGTATTTGACCAGTCCATAAATAAACAAACGGAAGCAGAAGAAGCAGAAGAAGAAGAAGAAGAAGAAGAAGAAGAAGAAGAAGAAGAAGAAGAAGAAGATCTAACTTTTACCTTGTGGGAAGACATTTAAAAAGATTAACTTAGTAAAATGAAATATTTTCGAGCGTAAGTTAGTCATTCATTTTTGTAGGATCGATATAAAAAATCGATCTTAAATAAGCTTTTACGAATTATATTTTTATCTCTATACAAAGTTAAACGTTTTATGTTTATATATTAAAGTGATTTACTGCTCATTATGAATTTTGGAACACAGATATTAAGTGTAAGAGGTTGTGATGTGATCTATATTCACTTTGATTTACTTTTATGCAAACGAGAAGATAGAAGGATTAGAAACCCTTTGTGAAATTCCAGGTACCTCTGAGTTTTGTGAATCCTTAGCTATAGGTATTTCTGTTTATTTGGAGTATTTTAAAAGGATTTTTAGTGAGTATAATATCACATTTTAAATGTTTTTAGTTGGATATTATATGGGCACAATCTCACACTTGAAAATCCAAATCTTTCCAATTTATATTAAATTTGATCTTCGTTATTAGATACCAATTAAGTAAGATCTCATAAAGTTCAATTTCTTTTTAAGACCCCTTAAGCTTAAGTTTTAAATTTTATGCATTTTATAGAATTAATATCATGTAATTTCACACAGAAGAGACATTGCGAGCCGGTCTCTGCTCTATTGTTATTTTCATGGCAAGTGCTCAACTGAACTCCAATCTATGGTACCCCCCTCACTATACTCACAAAAACACTCGACTAGCTACAACCAATATATACGATTTCCCCTATTCTCTACCTGTGCCTAAATCTAAATACAGATTCCATGAACAAAGCTTCTTTCCCAGAACTGCCTGCTTGTTGAACATTGTTCCGTTGGTCTGCTTCTCGGTTGAATACAACATAGTAGCTTTCAAATCTAATATAAACAAAGACTTATTGAGCCTTCCCTATAAATGATCACATTCTACCCAATTTGCACCATTAATGATTACTATACTACCATTTTTTTTTTTACATAGGCATCACCACTTATCAAGGCTAAGAGGCCACTCGAGGATAAGGGTTAAAGAGTGTACAGTAGAAATTGGACAATATAGTAATCATTAGTAATGGAGATTCGGTAAATTTGTTAACTTATATGGAACGGCTCATCAAAAACTTTTTTACGTTAGACTTGAAAACAACCATATTGTAGTCAGCTGGAAAGCTGAAAAACGGAAGGCAATTCCATAGGCGTGCAGTTCTAAGAAAGAACCTTTGCTCATGGAATCTACGCTTAGGTTTAGGCACAAATAAAGAGTGGGGGAAACTAGTGATAGTGTTTTCTGCTAGACGAGTGTTTCTTGCGAAAGTTTGGCGAGGGGGGGGCCATAGAATGGAGCTCAGCCGATCACCTGCCATGAAAATAACGATAAAGCAGAGACAAACTCGCAACATCTCTTCTGTGAGAAAGAGGTTGCAGGGAAGAGAAAAGGACATCCCCCACAAGGCTACGAAGTCTATTTTGAACTCTATCAAGGCAGGATAAGTCCTTTCTAGCAGCTCCTGCCCAGATGTGGCAACAGTACTCCATCCTTGGACGTACCTGGCTCTTATATAGATAGAGAATTGCATCAGCAGTGAGATATCTACTGGATCGATAGAAGGATCCCACCATTTTCCAGCGGCCTTGGCAACGGATTTAATGTAATGGGAGGGGGGGGGGCGCTGACGTGTGTGGAAATAAGACCAAATTGTATTTGTTGTATAATTATCAAAGAAGGGGGACCGTGTGTGTGAATGTCTAAATATTCTGTCTATTAAATGATATGTTTATATGCAGTTGTGTGTGTGTGTTTGTGTGGTACATGTATTTTTAGACATACCTTCATGCGTCGTGGATGTTGGTCTACCTGGAATTCATCTCGTGTCTTGGAGGGGAGACGGGAACCTGTTTTGGACGAAGATTCATTCACTCCAAGACGATGAATTGGTTTTACAGTTTTTATTCACCTTCCAGATGTCGACCGCAGAAGGAGGGAAAGTGAATCTCTGGTCTGCGTGGTTTACGTCTAGGTCTTATTTCTACACACGTCATCATTCCCCCCCCCCAGTGAAGGGGAGGAGACGACTGTTAAGCTGTTCATCGTCTTCTATGTCCAAACCCAATCTCCTCGATTCCAGCTAACCTGATCATGTGACTCACACGTAAATCCGATCAGCTGACCCTCACTTCCGGTAAAAGGTGCCTACAATATAATTTACACACGTCCCTCTATTTCTCGATCCATTTCCTAACATATATACGCACATTATATATATATATATATATATATATATATATATATATATATATATATATATAATGGCTAAATAAAGACCAAAAAGCATAATGAATTTAAAAAATAAAAAATAAAGTTAGCTAACCAGGTTTCGTTCCTCACTTATCAAAGCTAAATCGAGGAAAATACGATTAAAACAAACAAAAAGAAAGTCATGAATATGGCGGGGTAGGAAAAGAAAAACAAAAATAAACGGGAGAAAAATTACATAGAGACTAAATTAAGTCCAAGAAGATTTTCTTTTTGCTTGCAAAGAGAAGGTCTCAAAGACTTAATAAAAAGAGTCTCTAAAATTTTCAAATGATAGGAAGAGTGCGACTTACTAAGGATCGTAAACATGTCAGCACTGAAATTCGTGGCACACATAGTTGCAGTGCGCAAGGGAGGGAGACTTACAGCATTCTTTTGCTGGATTCCACTTGACGGATACAGATCTGTTTGATTCCGCATTTCTATCCCCAGCCATCACAATCACATAAGACTTACACTCTCCTTACAACAAAGCAGTTGACTGAAATCAATGTTTATCGCATGCATAGATTAAATTGAGTTGCATCCTCGATGGATGGAGTGCTGTATCGTATGGATTCATTCGTTTTGTATGAATCAGATGATGCTATTATTCGCAATGCAAAAGTGCAACAACTTCTACCTCTCTTTTTTTTTTTTCACTCTCTTCCATTCTCCCTCTCCTCACACATCTTTTCCTTTGCCCAGACAATTGCTCTCTTTGGACACACACACACACACACACACACACACACACACACACACACACACACACACACATAAACTACCTGGCAAATATACCCGGTGAACTAAGTGCAAGAGAGATTTAATCAATTGCACTTAAAGGGACGGTAAAAATCTTTTTAAAAATATCTCAGTTGGAATATATGAGATAGTGGGTGAATGTCTGGCATCTGGTAGGATGCCGCATTTCCGGTTTGAAAATTGTAAAAAAAAAAAAATGTAAGGGAAATAATTCTGTAATAAAAAAAATCCAAGTTACCTCTCTTTATATAACATAAATGTTGTGTCTGTATCAATGACAACACGAACGCAGAAAGTAAAGGTAAAACAAATATATTAAGACGAAAATAAAATACATATTTACAAAGGTGCAGTTGTACTGCAGTTGGAAGATTGTCCGGCAGAGGGCGTGTTAAAGTCTTTCATGGAGCAACCGGCATATGCGTCTTGCCTATCCGGCGTTCGAACACAGCTTCCCGGTCTTGCTGACTTGATACCTTTATCTATATCTTGTTCACCCACGTATGCTAATTAGTGGGCGTCTCCACAACAATAAAAAACGGTGTTTATTTTTTGATAACATTAAATGGCAATTCGACTGCGTAAACAATGAATCTTTTCTTTTTCACATGCACATATGTTGATCTTAGCATTATCTCTAAGGCATGACAATTTAACAAGTTAGGGTTCACACTACTGCAGTTTATTAATTTTCTTCAAACCAATAAGATTTTTTTTTTTACTCATATTGCTACTGAGACATAAGGGGATACTGAAAATAAGGGACGATGCATGGGATATTCTAAGTAGGGTGTTGAGCAGCAAGATTTTTGTTCACATTACATTCAAATTTATGCATGTTAGTACAGTCAGGAAAGCAGAAAACATGGAGGGATTTCCAAAGTCTAGTGGTTCGAAAAAAAAGAAACTATCAAAGTAGAAGTCTTTCCTGCGTCTAGGGATCGCTACAGTGAGGACGTGGGGTTTTACTGCTTGTCACGTAAGTAAATGGTTTTTACATCGAGAAGCCACCGGTGCTGCAAGTTTTTCAGAGCACATTTAATCAAAGTACTTGTAAAACAAGTGCAGGGATGCAACATTGTGGTGATGCGCCAGGGGGGCTGAGCTTGGTTGACAGTGCGGAACCTATTAGTGTGGAGACTAATTTTTTGGATCGTATTCAATAGAAAGAGGCGACTATTGGTTGATGCACTAGCCCATATGTGGAAACAATATTCCATGTATGGCAAATGGTGACAGTGTAGAGATATAGCATACTGTCAGGTGTTAGTATTTTTTTTAAGTTGCTGAAATTTGTGTTAAAGAGGAGTAGTCAACCATCTCAGCAAAAATAATCTCCTCAGTGACATGCAATATGGTTTCCATTCTGCTAGATCTACAGCAGATGTGCTAACTCATATATCTCATAGGATTAGCGAATCTATTGATGGGGCTTTGTTTCTAGGGGACTTGCCCTTAACATAGCAAAGGCCTTTAATAGGGTATGGCATAAAGGCCTACATTACAAGATAGCCAGCTATCGCATAGCTGGAAATGTCTTTTCAATTATTAAATCATTTCTCTCTGATAGATTCATAAGAGTAGTGGTTGGTGGGCAGAAATCAGAAGCTCATAGTATTAATGATGGAGTCCCTTAGGAGTCCATCCTGGGCTCAACTCTCTTTCTGATCTATATAAATGATCTCCCAAATCACATCCTTAGATCATTCATAGACATTTATGCTTATGACACTATCATCTATGGCAGCACATTAAAGGTTGTAAACGACCAAGTTCTCTCTGATTCTCTCTCTCTTCTGATCTTGAGCACGTGGTACAATGGGAAAAGAGGTGGCTGGTTAATTTTAATGCATCTAAAATCAAGATTCTATCTTTACATCATCAACGCTCTGGTCCCCATCTGGCATCAATTGAAACAAATGACTCTCATCTTGAGGAGGCTCCATGTTTTGACAAGCTTCTGGGCTTGACCTTTACTCCTGATGGAACACATACATAAAATCCGCTGCCAAGGTCGCTGAAAAAATGGTGGGATCCTTCTATCGATCCAGTAGATATCCCACTGCTGATGCAATTCTTTATCTATATAAGAGCCAGGTACATCCAAGATGGAGTATTGTTGTCACATCTGGGCAGGAGCTACTAGAAGCACTTTATCCTGCCTTGACAGAGTTCAAAATAGACTTTGTAGCCTAGTGGGGGATTCCCTTTTCTCTTCCCTGCAACCTCTTTCCCACAGAAGAGACGCTGCGAGCCTGTCTCTGCTTTATCGTTATTTTCATGGCAAGTGCTCGTCTGAGCTCCAATCTATGCCCCCTCCTCACCAAACTTTCATGAGAAACACTTGTTTAGCTAAAAACACTATCAATAATTTCCCCCACTCTTTATCTGTGCCTAAACTTAAACGTAGATTCTATGAACAAAGTTTCTTTCTTAGAACTGCATGCTTGTGGAGCTGTTTTTCCGTTTGCTTGCTTTCCAGCTGAATATGGTCGTCTTCAAGTTCAATGTAAACAAGTTCTTGATGAGCCGTTCCCCTTAAGTAATTCAATTTACCAAATTTACACTACTAATGATTACTACGATATTGTCCCATTGACTACTGTACACTCTTTAACCCTTATCCTCAAGTGGCCTCTGGGCCTTGATAAACGGTTACTCCTATGTAAAAAAAAAAAAGCATATTTAAAGATAGCATAAATATTCAAAACACAGTTGCAACTATTCTTTCGATTTTTTTCGGATTTGGTTAATCATGCTCATATTTCTTGTATTTTCTTTTAAAGATGGTGAGTTCCTATTTTTCTGATGAGGCAGAGCAGGAAAGATTCAAATACTGACATAATAATTATATGAATGGTTCTGCACTACGAAACAGGTGCTGTCAAGAATTGAATGTTTTAACATTCTGAAAGAAATCAGTAAGATGGACAACATCTTGGAATTTGGAATACATACTTTTTATCATTTATTTGTATATGCACTGTAGATACCTCGAGCTTCATTAATTAAAAGATTAGTATAAATAAAAGGTGAAATATTATTGAATAAGTATATTTTTCTTATAAACATATATATATATATATATATATATATATATATATATATATATATGGTAAAACTGGTAATTAGTAAAAACCTGAAGAGAGTGCTCAATACTATTGCAGAGCAAATATGTGTTTTATTTTTTTATTACCGTTTTATCATCTGTTTGGTTACATATGTTTTGGATGTTGGACCGTGTTTACGATCTAACAGCCTCGTCAGCTGTTAGAGCGTAAACAAGGTCCAACATCCGAAATATATGTAACCAAACAGATAAAACGGTAGTAAAAAAAATAAAACATATATATATATATATATATATATATATATATATATATATATATATATATATATATATATGAGAGAGAAAGAAAATTAAAACTGTAAGTTGAACTTTACAATCAAAATTTATTGTTCGACTGAATACTCCAAAAACAATTTACAAAGTCCTTATTCCACGGAGTTTCAAAGAATGCTATTCTGGCTATTCTTCTCATCAGAGGACAGAAAGAAATCAGCAAATTATATTTGTAGCAATGCTAGAATTTGCTAGTTAAGACATTAAGGGAAACCGCAATTTATTGCAGTAATAGATTGACAAATAAAAAAGTGAAATAATGTTGGATATGTAAAAAAATATATATATATAAAAACAAACCGCGCATAATATTTCAGCTTTCATGAAAATCCTCTTAAGTTGATCCGAAATGAAAAATAGTTCTTTAGAGAGAATGGATTCCAAAATAAGTCCAGTATATATATATATAAAGTGAAAGTGTGTGTGTGTGTGTGTGTGTGTGTGTGTGTGTGTGTGTGTGTGTGTGTGTGTGTGTGTGTGTGTGTGTGTGTGTGTGTACATTTTCTTACACAATAACTCTGTCAATTTTCAGTCTACAGACTCGAAATTTGATATACAGGGTACTGAGATTTGGGAAAATCTTTGTAATCCGTTTTCGGCCAGAAATTTGGCTATTAAGGGGTCAAAGTTCAACGATTTGACCTTTGAGAACTCTACCAAACTCCTCTGACAATTTTGGGTATAAACATTTAAAATTTTAGATATAGGTTCCTTGGACATGGATCTAACTTAATAACTTAATTTGAGTCCAAAACAATAAATATTAAGAGGTCATAATAGGGGTCAAATTTTAAAAAAATTTTACCTCTGCGGTCTCTACCAAATTACTCAGACGATTTCTGGTCTAAACATTTGAAATTTTACATACAGGATATTCAGAGATAGTGAAAGCTTTTTAATCGGTTTGGGTCAAAAATTTGAGCTACCAATATATAAACATATGTATGTTTGCATGTCTGCCTAAACTGTCGACAGAGGTGACGGATTTTCACAAGATCAGTATCGTTTTGAAGCTCGACCCTTCACACGACAAATACCGAAAATTTAGCTAAAAACAGTAATTTCTTCACCCTCAACAGGGCACTTTTCTACAGGAAGGGGGGGGGTCGATTTTTTCGCCGATATTTTCGAAAGTCATCCCCTCTTTTCGATTGTTTAGCCTTTATTTAAACCTATGTCACTTCCGGTTTGGTGGTGGTCGTAACAGCAAAGACGTTATGTTTTTTCCCCATTCTTTTCCTCCTTTGCGGTATGGCCTTCTTACAACCACTTTTTTTTGCTCAAAAATACACCTCCAAACTTCCAGGCAACACTGAGCACCCATGCTCGTATATATATATATATATATATATATATATATATATATATATATATATATATATATATATATATGAAGCTGAATGTGTGTGTGTGTGTGTGTGTGTGTGTGTGTGTGTGTGTGTGTGTGTGTGTGGTCGCAAATAGGCTCCTATATGGTTGACTATTTTAAAAAACTGATTACATATAATGATAGAAGATGTATCGAAACACAGGAATGAGTATGTTTGATCTGGCAGAACGGTAGTTCATTAAAATTGTGGGGTCTGCGTTCGCACCTGGTCCATAAAGGATGGAAATAAAAATTAAAAAATTAAAAAAAAAAACGTTTACAAGTGTTTTTGATATAGATGTACATAATAATACTTTGATAAGTATGTTTTAACTTCAATAGGGATGGTATGATAAAATTGTGGGGTCTGCGTTCGCGCCTGGCCTCCATAGAATGGAAATGGGGACACATTTTAATAAAGACTTTTCATATCTATCTGCGTAAGTATACTTTGATAATTATGTTTCAGTTTGAAGAAATATGGTATAATAAAATTATGGGGTGTTCGTTCGCACCTGACCTTCATAGTATGGAAATATGTCACAAAGTTTAACAAGGTTTTTTTTAATATAGATCCACAGAACATTGTGATAAGTGTTTCAGTGTGAACAGGTATGGTATAATAAATTATGAGGTTTATCTATTTTATTTTTACTTTCATCATAGTTTGCTTTGGTTTTGATACCCCCAAATTCGAAGCTATCTCTTTACAACCCTTTCTTTTTATAACCTGTCATACTTTCATAAATCAGAGTTCATTTTCTGTAGGCTGTTTTTGAACCCAGTCAACGACGGGTACTTTTGCTAGTATATATATATATATATATATATATATTAGGCTTTCAAATCGTAAACTGCTTCGACCATTTCTGATCTATTCTGTAAATCAAAATCAGAAACAACGAGAAATATGCATATCGATATGAATTCTGTTCTGTAGAAATACAAGATTTTTTTTTTTTGGCACAAGTGCATTTTAACTTGCCGTTTTTTTTTGTTGTTTTTTTTGTCATTTGTTTTCATTTTCAGAAGAGTTATATATAACTTTTATATGATTAAAGAAATTTATCTTTTTCATAAAAAAAAAGAAAAGTCTTACAAAAATACATCGCATCCCTTTTATAATATTTTAAACTGTAGGTAATTTATTCATGATTGTTGTCTGACTCAATCTACTAATCTATATCTATAAAAGTGAGAATGTGTGTGTGTGTGTGTGTGTGTGTGTGTGTGTGTGCGTGTGCGTAAAAAAAAGACACTTTTCAACCTATATACTCAACAAATTTTTGATCTACAGACTTGAATTTTTGTATATAGAATATTCTAATATGTGGAAAACTTTTAATCGTTTTCATCCAGAAAAAATATCTAAAAAGGTCCAAATTTAAAAATTGCTATTTGGGAGGCCACCGGATTTTTATCTTTTTTCAACTGTTTCACTACTATGCATGCGCAATCATAAAATATGACAGCTTCCTTATGTTAAGTAAGAGTTGGTATGAAAACTTAGAAGTCATGTCAAGCTGGAATAATGATAACCATACTTGATTCACCTTCTTTAGGTTTTGGTTTACATCTCAGCTTGAGTATTTTTTTTTTTTTTTTTTTTTTTACTTACAAGAAGTGAATTATTTAGACAAACATAGGTAGGAGCAATACTGGCAGAAAAAAGATAGGGGGACATAGTTTTGAAAGTTGGGCTATCATAATTTTTTTTTTAGGTTTTCGACTACTTTTTGATTATATTTGAAAGATTAAAGCCTGAAGTTAATTTCCAATAGAAAAAAAAATATTTGTACACATGAAAAAAAAAAAAAAGTTTATAATGAAAAATGCTTTCACAAATATTTTGACAAATTCAACTAAATTTTGAAGTTAAATAAATTCACCGTAAAATTTTCATTGTTGATTTTTTGGTGAATTTTTAAGAAAAGGAAGAGGGTCAAAATGCTAATACATTTTGAGCATCGGCATTCATTTTGCATGTATCTAGTTTGGATGCTTGTTAACATTAGTGATCTTATTAAACCAACACATTTCAGGTGAAAACATTATCACGTACTTACACGTTATGACGAAATCAGCATTTATTATTATTATTTATATGAAGAATGATCCGGTAGAAAAATAATTACAAATAAAAATAAAATTTATCGAGTTTTATCGTATATTTTATTATGGACTAGCAGGTGTATTCGGCGTTGCCCGGGTGTGAAGAGGTGTATGTGTGAGAGAGGGGGAGGGTAAAATAACAGTAGGAAGTCTGGGTGGAGAGAAGTGTTAAAAAAAAAGTGGTAGTAGCGGTGTGGGGTAGGAAATCAAAGCAACAGTAGACAGACATGGAGAGAGGGATAAAAAAAAAAATAAATAGTAGCAGTGGGGGGGGGGTCCGGGTGTGTGTAGGTGGTGTATTAAGGAACCCTGGGTGAAGAGAGGTGTTAAAAAAAAAAGTGGTAGTAGGCAGGCAGACTAGTACCCGTGATGCGAAGGCGGAAAAGAAAATGAAAGAAAATCTGACGTCCTTCCGATGCTCCATGACGCGACCGAAAGTTCAGAACAATCAAATTAAGTGAAGTCAATCCAACCGATATGATGACTTGCAAAAATAGCGACTCAAAAACCCCATCCCTTCTTGCAGAAAACTGCCCAGTTTAGAGTGAAGGAATTAAGGTTTTTGGCCTATTTTTTGATATTTGTCGTCCGAGACATTGAGCTTCAAAACGATACTGATCTCGTGAAAATCCGTCGCCTCTGTCAAAAGTTTTTGGGACACACACACACGCACACACATACACATACACACACACACACACACACACACATTTTCCCCTTTATATATAGATAAAAGATAGAAGGAGATAGAAGACAGTATGACAAACAAGGGAGATAACCCTTGACTTAAATTAAGGACCTTTAAAGATAATATCTATGAACTTAATTGTGGCTGAGTTTTTATTTAAAATACTTCTAGCACATCATCTAATGGATCACTTTCGTAATTTTTGGATTTATATTAATTTTGCCACGACAGGTAAGTACGTAATAATGTTTGCACCTGAAATGCGTTGGTTTAAAAGATCACTAATGTAAACAAGCAGCATTTTCTGTTGTGGTACTGGTGTGCTTTTTGATTGTCTCCCCTTTCCGCTAATGTAACTCTTCCGAAAATGGAAACTAAAAAATATTTCCGGCGAGTTAAAGTGCACATTGTGTCTTTTTTTATGCGATCAAATCTCTCTCTCTCTCTCTCTCTCTCTCTCTCTCTCTCTCTCTCTCTCTCTCTCTGCCGGCATACTGCACTGCACCAGAACCCAAACTTCCCTTTTCCGTTCGCACAAATAAATTAAAGTGACATTTCAATCGATTCCACTGATAAAATAAAATCTAAAAGTAAAAAAATTTGAATTAAAATCATATCTGATAGTCATTTTCAACCACTCGATAGATTTTAAGTGTTGGATTTGAATCGGATTCTATCAGTCTGAACAATTGAAAGCAGGGACCATAAGATACAAAACAAAAAACAACAAATTTAAAAAAAATAGGGAGGGGATGAAAATCCGTCGATGAGTCACGACGTATGACTCATCCACTTAAAACGGACATCATTTAAAAGTCGTTGTTAAGAGAGAGTTGTCTCCCTTGAAATGTATTTATACCATTGACTTGCTAATCGAAATAATACGTCTCTCTCTCTCTCTCTCTCTCTCTCTCTCTCTCTCTCTCTCTCTCTCTCTCTCTCTCTCTCCTCCTCCTCCCTCCCCTACGTATCGATTATTTTCCATCCCTATTCGTCTACTTAATCTACTGTGCATAAATAAAGATGGGAACGTCTGTTTAAAAATAAATAAATAAATAAAAGGATTCAGTGTAGAGTTCGTATGACATTTGGGTACAATTTGTCAGACTCAAAATGTACATTCATACTAACAATAATAACTTATACTAACATAATAGCATTTATTTTTTTCTGAATTTTTTAGATGAGGATTTATAATTCATATTATTTGGATTATTTGGACTGCTATTTTCATCTTGAGCATTATTCACATAGCATTTCGCTCCATCTAACCTATGACTTTCTTCAAGTGTATCGTGTGCAACTCGGGAATCTTTCTGTCAAACTCGGAAATCTGCATGGAATTTCGAATGGAACCCTTTATTTAATCCACGGGGGTAGCATCTTCTTGTTCCATCAGCCATGATTGGTCAGTAGTTCTGAGTAATTCATGATTGTATTTTTAGTGCTGTTCAAACTGAGAATCAATCCTTCAATCTCAGAAGAGTGTAAGTTACAACTGAATTTTTATCAAGTACTTTATTCACTATGTGTGAAGAAGGTCGAAGGTTACATTGACGGAAATGTGCGAATAATACTCCAGATGAGAACAGTAGTCAGAATAATCCAAATAATATGTAATAGCATTTAATACAAACGCTAGGAGAAAAAAAAAGTGATGGGCGATGCACACTGTGCTTTGGAGGGGGAGGAGTCTAAATCAGGTTTGTGTCTACTATTCTATGAGGGCAATTCCTTTTTCTCTGAAACCCTGAAATTTAACACCGGGAGGAAGTCTTCCCTTGGTTGAGAACCACTGGCCAAGAACATGCAGTTACTTATTCATGTCTCAGTTGTATATTCATTTACTTTTTTCCATGCTACAAGTTCATAAAAGAGTATTGCATTATGCTAAGTGGAAACCGCTATTTACTAGAGAACTCAAGATATAAATAGAAAGCATATAATTATATATAATATAGTCATCCACATACTGTAACACAGCGCATATGGCACACGTGTGAGAAAGCTGACTAGCAAAAATATTAGCAACAGCAGCTGTCTTAGCACATATGCAAATTAAGTAAGTATGTATATGCTAACATCACGGAAAGAAGAAGTAACAAAAAAAGACAGAAAAAAGGACAGCGCGTAGTCAAAAAAATAAGAAGGAAATAGTGTGCCACGGAAGATGGACGTGAGAGGGCGAGAAAACACTGGCTAGGGCCGGTGTGAAGTGGCAGGGAGAGAGACTTTTAAAAAGCACATTTTAGATAGTTGTAAAATACATGTGTGAGTGAAAAGACTTTTGAAAAGATAATGAAATACGTTGTTTTGGCAGAACCACAAATAAATGCATTTCATTTTAAAAAGATGCTGAGTTGGATTCTTTTATTTTTCCTTTTTTGTTTGTTAGTTCCTGCGATAGTACCAGACAACGTGTGTGTCTGAGTGGTCGAAATGTAACAACACGGTTAAAGTGTAACAGCCATGTTATAAGACAGCTATTTCACATATATTTCTGCTTTTCAGTGTGGCTGGATATGACAAGTGTCTTCACACTGGCGTTAGAAATCTGAACACTAAATCGTTTCCAACAATGATCAACAATGTTCTAGATGTACTTTGTAAGTAACTGAACAAGTCGCCCATTTTTTACTTACCGACATATTTCTATCACCCTCTCTCATTGTGTGTTCATTCAACCACTCTCTCATAGTTTTTAATGCCTTTGTTGGCATTTAGAGAAAGAGTGGCTCTTCCTTTTCAACTAATTTACATCGTGTGTTTTGATTAAATTGGAATAAAAATTCTAGACATAAGGTTGAGTAGTATTTATTTTGATTTTAATCTTCATAAGGGAACATCAAAATGGTACAAAACTATTCTGTTTGGAAAATTAATTCTATCTGTCCTGGGACGGATATCCTTCTAATATATATATATATATATATATAGTCCTGGTCAAAATCATAAGACCACTTAAGAAAGTAAGCGTTTACGCATATTATCAAATTTTTAATCAAACAAATGGTTGAAACCATTGCCAAACGGGAAAATATGATGGAAAAAAAATGAAATCTGCTTCATTCAAAACCTTAACCCTGATCTAATAATTATTTTTTAAAAAACAAACATTTTCACCTGGTCAAAATGATAAGACCACTTTAATAAAATCGGCTAGTTTTGAAAAAATGAATACGAAAAGCTTTCTATGTTACTAAAAGTAACTTGTTAGTGGATAAAAAACATTTTACTAAATTATAAATGGCAAAAGGGAAACCATTATCAGAGTTTGAGAGAGGAAGGATCTTTGAGCTTAATGGGGGGGAGGACTCTCCCATAGATCCATTGCAAACGAAGTAAATCGTAGCAAAACGGTCATCACAAATTTTTTAAGAAATCCAGATCAATATGGGCACAAAAAGAGTCTAGGTTGACCAAAAAAAATAACCCCATCACTCGATCGCCGTATCAGAAGAAGTTTAAAAAAAAAACTCCAGTATGAGCTCAAGTCGATTGAAAAGTCAAACAGTAGCAGAATGTAGTCCTAAAACGATCAGAAGGCATCTGAAAATGAAGGGTTTCAATCATTTAAAGCGACTGCAGAAACCACGTTTTCTTGAACAGCACAAAACTAACCGTCTTAAATATGCCGCCAAATACCAGACTTGGGATGAAGAGAAGTGGGAAAATGTAATTTTCTCTGATGAGAAAAATTTTAATCTAGATGGTCCAAATGAATTTCAACACTATTGGCATGATAAAAATTTGCCCAAAGAGACTTTTTCAACTCGGCATAGTGGAGGAGGGTTTTTAATGATCTACGGTGCTTTCTTGTCAGCTGGAACCCTAAAGTTGCAAGTAGTGAAAAGCTGGCAAACATCATTGAAGTACATTTCAATGTTTGAAAATGCTTCTATCAGGAGTGAAGGTCCACGTCTGTGTGGAAGAAATTGGATTTTCCAGCAAGACAACGCTGTGATACACACTTCTCGACAAGCACGAGAATACTTTTCTTCAAATAATATAGAATTGTTAAATCATCCAGCATGTTCTCCGGACCTCAATCCCATTGAAAATCTTTGGGGATGGATGGCAAAAGAAGTGTTCAAGGATGGAACCCAGTATGATTCGATAAAGGAACTTTCTGATTCAGTTTTCAGTACATGGGATAAAATTCCTTCGCAACTGATAAAAAACTTAGTCACAAGCATGCCAAAGAGAATTTTTGAAGTAATTCGTAATAATGGAGGCTATACTAAATACTGAGACCCTTTTTAGTAATTTATAATTGCCTTTTGTTAGATAAATTATCAGTGGTCTTATCATTTTGACCAGGTGAAAATGTTTGTTTATTAAAAAATAATTATTAGATCAGGGTTAAGGTTTCGAATGAAGCAGATTTAATTTTTTTTCATCATATTTTCCCTTTTGGCAATGGTTTCAACCATTTGTTTGATTAAAACTTCGATAATATGCATAAACGCTTACTTTCTTAAGTGGTCTTATGATTTTGACCAGGACTGTATATATATACAAGGTGGAACGATAAAATTGTCGCCCTAAAGAAAACAACACTACAACTTTATTTTAAAACCTTTAAAAAATATCAATTTAACTAAATTGATTACGTAGTAGAGCTGACATCTATTCAATGTAGCCGCCTTCAGCCTCAATCACTGCCTCAATACAGGTCCAGAACTGGGAGTATGATTTTTCTACAAGCGCTGGCAGAAATTTAGCAAATACTCGGTGGATGGTGACGATCAGGCTGGCTCTGGTGTTGTGGGAGGTCATGTTGGTGATGTTCTCAACGCGTGACTAAACGAAGTAGTCCAACGGATTCAAGTCGAAGAAGAAGGGGATGGGGGCAATGAGAGAAGCGTACAAAGTCTGGGTCTCTTTTAACTTGTGGGCCACACCGAGTCCTACTACTATACCTTGGGTCAGCCAGTGGCTATCTAATTGCACCAGGGGATCACAACACTCTTCAGTACATCCAGGTACACTTTGGTGTTGACTTTCAAGTTGACTTTGAATATGTGAGGTGGTATGATGTGGCCATCACTTGAAACCACACCAAAGACCATAACCGTGACCAGAAACTTTGTTTTTATCACTCTGGGCACGTCCCTGTTATTTGTGGCAATCCAGGGATGCATTTTGAGGTGCTGGCAATGGTCCTTTTGTCATAATTTGAATCAGTAAAGAGCATGAGTTGTACAGCGGCGCATCTCCAATCTCACTCGCTGAACATTGTGTCACTTTCAGACATGATAGAAGGCTCCCACTGCCCTTGAGATCTGTACACAACTGACCAACAAAAAAGAAAACCGGTTTTCATCAAATGGAAATAGAATCATGTCGTCTTATCTTTTTTTCTTTTTTTTTTATATAGGCATCACCACTTATCAAGGCCAAGAGGCCACTCAAGGATAAGGGTTAAAGAGTGTACAGTAGACATTGGACAATATAGTAATCATTAGTAATGAAAATTTGGTAAATTTGATAACTTATATAGAACGGCTCATCAAGAACTTATTTACGTTAGACTTGAAAACAACCATATTGTAGTCAGCCGGAAAGCAGGAAAACGGAAGACAATTCCACAGGCGTGCAGTTCTAAGAAAGAAGCTTTGTTCATGGAATCTACGTTTAGGTTTAGGCACAGATAAAGAGTGGGGGGAATTATTGATAGTGTGTACAGCTAGACGAGTGTTTCTTGTGAAAGTTTGGCGAGGGGGGACCATAGATTGAAGCTCAGTTGAACACCTTCCATGAAAATAACGATAAAGCAGAGACAAACTCGCAACATCTCTTCTGTGAGATAGAGGTTGCAAGGAAGAGAAAAGGACATCTCCTACGAGGCTACGAAGTCTATTTTGAACTCTATCAAGGCAGGACAAGTCCTTTCTAGCACCTCCTGCTCAGATGTGGCAACAATATTCCATCCTTGGACGTACCTGGCTCTTATATAGATAGAGAATAGCATCAGCAGTGAGATATTTACCGGATCGATAGAAAGATTCCACCATTTTTCCAGCGGCCTTGGCAACAGATTTGATGTACGTGTTCCATTTAAGATCAGGAGTAATGGTCAAGCCCAGAAGCTTGTCAAAACTTGAGGCCTCCTGAAGACGAGAGCCATTCATTTCAATTGATGCCAGATGTGGATCAGAATGTTTATGATGTAAAGAGAGAAGCTTGGTTTTAGATGCGTTAAAAGTAACCAGCCACTCCTTTCCCCATTGTACTATGTGCTCAAGATCAGAGGAGAGAGAATTGGAGAGAACTTGGTCGCTTACTGTCCTAGATGTGCTACCATAAATGGTACAGATATACGTATATCACATAGCGTGTTTTCTTATACAAGAGGAAATATTGGGGGTTGGCGGCCTTGGTCGTAAAGGGTAGAATTAGCTGCAAAGTTCTTGACAAAGAGTTTGGCTTTGTCTGATGCTGACGAGATTACCTCAGGTCCATTGATAATAGTTGGGATGGAGCACACGCTGCTGTTCAGGATTCTGTTTGCTATTTGCCAAAACTGGTGGGAACCAAGCCACTGCTCAGCTACTTTGGACTTAACAGTTTGAGCATACAACTCTCTTGCGTTCTTTATTACTTTCTTACAATGGTTGCTGGCAGTCCTGAAAGCGACTTTAGTTTCCATACATCTATTACGTTGGAAGCAATGGAAAAAGTGATTTCTGTGCGCAATGGCAGCAGCACATTCTGGAGAGAACCATGGCTGGCTGTTAGATTTTTGCAGAAACTTTTTCGAGGGTATGAAACGGTCAATACCTACAATTAACCATTGCGTCAGGTCTAATACTATAGAGGACACATCCTTTTTAAACATGGAATGCAGAGGTAGATCAGATATAAATGTACGGAAGCTATCCCAGTCAGCCTTAGTGTATCGATATACTGTACGATGGGGAGGTACGTCTGGGGACATATTACATTTCATTTTTATCTTAATTGATACAACAGAGTGGTCGGAAGATCCAAGAGGCGACAGAACAGAAACTGAACATAGTTCAGGGCAGGTTGTGAGAAAAAGGTCTAGTAGGCTCGCATACTGGCCATCATTGTCGGGCACACGGGTGGGTTCCTGAACAATCTGAGTGAGGTCATAGGCAATGGAGAAATCATGACAGAACCTCCCCTTATCATCGGTCTTGTTTGAGTGGGTCAACCATTCGACGTTGTGAACATTGAAGTCTCCACATACGTGATAAGCAGATAGGACTTGGTCAATTTTCTCAGATATGCTTTGAAAGATAGTAACTCCGCTGTTGTGGGGGCGATAGAGAGTAAATATAAATTCAGTAGTGTGAGCTAAAGCAACCCGGAAGTACATATAGGGTAAGTTAGGATATTCCCTGCAGATGTCCCTACCACATGGAAAGCTATTTTTAATATAGGCACATATTCCATGCCCATGGCGATCTTGGGGGTCAGATTTAGAAGTTAAGTTAGAGTATCCTTTAATTGCGAACTCTTCTAGGGAAATAGCCTGTCCAATGCCAGTTTCACTTAAAAATAAAAGGTCTGATTTAGTCTCCTGTAATTGGGTTTCAACCTCTGGAAAGTTAGAACGTAGACCCCTGATGTTGGAGAAGGAGACATGGTAGTAGGGGTCTACGTTGGAAGTTGGAGAACCGGGTTTAATCGTGTATTTTTTCTTGAAACTTGTCATGATGAAATTTTGGAATTTGTGGACTAGGTCGTCAGATTTACTTAGAGCAGGACAGAGAGGGGAAACTAAGAGAGAAAAAGAAATGAGGAATTTTTTTTTTATTTGTAGCTAATGATAAGGTAAAGCCATAACAATTACCCACTAGTATGGCATCGAGAGGCCCCACCAGAAGCTACTGCATGATCCAGAATCCATTCACCAAAAGGCAATACAGCAGCCCCAGTACTTTGCACCTGCTGATAGGACAGCCTCCTTAGTGGTTAATCCAAGGTTCGGGTCCCTGACTATCAGGCGGATAACGTCAGCCCAGACAAAACGTTTACCTCCAGCACCCTTACTAGTGACATGGCTACAAGGATAGACATAGAAACAGAAAAATTCTGCTATCTCTGCCAACTGTTCGCGCAAAATACTGCCAACCTAGAAAACAGCTACTTCTTCTCCCTTTGCCAGAAAAATCACTCATTAAAAAATGAGGACTGAGGGACAAATAAGAAGAAGCGAGAGTAACAGGAGCTGCCGATAATGCATCCACAATGCGTTTTCTACTCTCCATTAAAAAAAAAAAAAATTATTAAGTATTCTACTTAAAAGTCCAACAGACGTGTTTAAGGGAAAGTATGGTGATAGATTCCCCTCTCACGAACTAAAAATGAGTACAATTTCGTAATCTATTTTTGCAATCAACTCGGTAGATAAATAAACATTTATGGACGAGAAAAAAAGCTAGCATTTAATAAAACAGAAATACATAAATTAAATACTGAAATAAAATGTAGTTATTAATATTTGAATCTAAAGATACTTATCTCAACAAAAACACTTCCATCTCCAAAATGCAAACTGTAGTGAAGAATTTAAGTTTAAACAGCGTTCAGAAGATTTTTTTTTTTAATTAACCGTTAAAAGAAAAGCGTGATTTTATTCCGAACTTTGGCTAGTCACGTTTTAAGAAACTTACGATATAAAAGAAAAGCGGATGGGGAGGGGGGTCCTCCGAAGTTAGTTGGTGACATTATAAGTAATTGCGAGATAAGATGGAAGCCGGAATTAAGGGGTGGAGACTGAAAAGGATAATATATTTCTATGGCGCCAGTTTTATCGTTCCACCCCATATAATATATATAAGCCCCCCCCCCTGACGCACCTTAATAGGTAGATCACTGTTGTAAGCGATTTCACTCATTGCTTACTTGGTGTAAGGCAAAGCTCTTTGTAAATTAACAAACACATTAAGTGCTATAAAAAGCAACGGTCAAATGTTTAAATAAAAAAACATTTGATGAAATTGCTAGCAATCACCGAACTGCTAATTATCAACTTGATGGTTCTAGGTTTGAACTCTGGTTTGGGATGGGTACTAGTCTATCACACTGAAGAGCTGTGATACAGCAAAACAGTCTGTCTGTAGATGACTATATATATATATATATATATATATACATATATCTATATCTATATATCTATAAAAGTGAACGTGTCTGTCTGTCTGTGTGTCTGTGTGTCTGTCTGTCTGTGTACATTTCCCTACGCAATAACTCTGTGAATTTTTAGTCTATAGACTCGAAATTTGAAATACCGGGTACTGAGATTTGGGAAAATCGATGTGACGGGTGTCAGCCAGAAATTTGGCTGTTAAGGGGTCAAATTTCAACGATTTGACCTTTAAGAACTCTACCAAACTCCTCCGACAATTTTGGGTCTAGACACTTGAAATTTTAGATATAGGTTCCTTGAACCTGGATCTAACTTAATAAAGTGATTTGAGCCCGACACTATAAATTTTAAGGGGTCATAATAGGGGTCTAAGTTTTTAAAAATTAACCATTTTTTTTTTGTTTTTTGCTTTTTTTGCATAGCATACACCTCCAAACACCCGAGCAACGCCGGGCACCCCTGCTAGTATATATATATATATATATATATATATATATATATATATATATATATATATATATATATAAAGCTGAACGTGTGTGTGTGTGTGTGTGTGTGTGTGTGTGTGTGTGTGGTCACGACTAGGCTCCTATATGGTTGACTATTTTAAAAAACTGATTACATATAATGATAGGAGATGTATCGAGGATCAGGAATGGGTATGTTTGATCTGGCAGAACGGTGGTTCATAAAAATTGTGGGGTCTGCATACGCACCTGGCCCTCAAAGTATGGAAAAAAAAATGAAAAAAAAAAACCGTTTACAAGGGTTTTTGATATAGATGTACTTAAGAATACTTTGATAAGTATGTTTCAACTTAAATAGGGATGGTATAATAAAATTGTGGGGTCTGCGTTCGTGCCTGTACTCTATGGGAATATGGCACAAACTTAACAAAGACTTTTCATATCTATATGCATACTTTGATAATTATGTTTCAGTTTGAAGAAATATGGTATAATAAAATTATTGGGTGTTCGTTCGCGCCTGACCTCCATAGAATGTAAATATGTCACAAAGTTTAACAAGGTTTTTTAAAAGACGTGAGGGTCCACAATAACACCTTAACTTTAATCTTAATTCACGTTAGCTTTCATTTATTATTTTGAGTTGAATCATATTGTGTCGAATAAATTCACCTCATAAATTCACCTTCTTATTAAAATGAAAACCAAAAAAAAGTCGGAAGTTGAAACAATTCTCGGCACAAATTTTACATAACTCTGTTTTTTTTCCTTCTCCACTTGCAACGTGGCACTCTTTCGAAAATAGATAAATAGATAAATAATAAAAACTAAGAACGTTACTTGTTATCGTGTCAAAAGAAGGAAAAAATCCTGCTCACGTTATTATGTGTCTTTTTAAAAGTATTTACATAACCTTTTTATTTTTATTAATATATCTGTTTAAGCTTTTTGTTGTCAGTGTACTAGAAGGAATTCAGTTGATTACAACTCTTTCTGCGTGTTCTTTACATTACAATAGTACAACCCTGAATCTGACGGAGCAATACTACACCGTTTAATACTGTAAAACTGAAACAAAGTTGTTCTGATTGAAAAGGGCGCCATTTTCTTCTAATTCATATTTATATCGATTCTTTGCTTTAAAAAACTAAAGTAATTACGTGTTTACTTTTTTAATATCCCATGTTACTGTTTCGGATTATTTTACTAAAGTAAGTAAAGCTTCATTATTTTTCAAAACTGTTTTTGTTTCTCTGTTTTTCGATATTTCGTCGATATTATTTAGTAAGAGTGTTTAGCAGAAAAGCCAACAAACGACTACCCGAAAAAATAAATATACAAGAAATAAATGTTACCATAGTCAATAAAAGTTCAGTTCATGTTTTTTTTTTATTTTGAAATAGTTTTTAATGTTCTTTACTTGAAATAATTTCAGTGAACTGAAATTAAAACGAAATTTGAGGCGATAACTACTTCAATGAATTTTTATATAAACTACCCATGCCATAATCGAATATTCCTCAAGCACAAAATAACGGAAAACATTAAAATATGTGTATAAATATTCTTTACGTTGACGGAACTCTCTTAAATTGTTAACACAGAATGCTCAGGTGCCCCTCCTTCAAATTGAAAACGGGGCTCTCCATTTCAAAGTCGCTGCCATTTTTATTTTTTTTTAAGCCGGTTCGTGAATTTAAAAAAAAATTTTTTTTTACAAACTACTTAAAAATACAAACCAATGAACTTTTCTACCATAAAAGTAACTTTCATTGACTATGGTAACATTTATTTCTTGTATATTTATATTATTATATATATATAACATTTTCTCTTTGTAAGGAAACATCATTTTGTTGGTCACTCTTGGCTACAAATGGAAACAAAGTTGATATAAAAAAATATATTTTCGCGAAAATTATCTTTACTTTCATCATAATTTGCTTAGGGTAAAATTTTTGAGTATCAAAACCTATCTCTTTACAACCCCCTCCTTCCCTCCTTTTCATAATCTATCATACTTTCATCAATCACAGTCCATTTTCTGTAGGCTGTTTTTGAACCCAGTCAACGACGGGTACTTCTGCTAGTTTATATATATATATATATATATATATATATATATATATATATATATATATATATATGAAGAATAAAACATGTATAAATACATTTGAAGCCAAAACTGCAACGCGGAATTTTTAATAAAATAAACAGGTGTTTATTTTTAAAGAAACATATTTCGGTGTAAGACTCCTTTATCAATCTTTTTTTCTCTCTTCTTCCTCGACATGATGTAGTGGAAGATAGTTCGATGTAGAGTCCACGTGATGTTGTTAACTGCAGGGTTTTTATGAAGCCAGATAGGTGACACGTGGTCGCGCATTTTTGAAAATCTGGGTAGTTATTTTTATGTGTATCCGTTAGAAGAGTTGAGTGAAATTTGAAGAATAAAACATGTATAAATACATTTGAAGCCAAAACTGCAACGCAAATTTTTTTATAAAATAAACAGGTGTTTTATTCTTCAAATTTCACTCAACGCTTACCTGATAAAATTGTCTATGAGATGGGTATATTTGCCAATGACACCACGCTGTATAGCAGGCACGTGGGGAAAACTAATGAGTACATATCTAAGGTAATGGCTGAACCCCTAGAGGAAGACCTTCAGTCTGTAGTGAAATGGGGTCAAAAATGGATGATAACGTTCAACGCTGCCAAGACAAAGCTTGTTTCTTTTATTAATTACATGAAACCTTACCAACCACCAATAGCTATGGCTAGAGATACTTTACCTGAAAGCACTTCGTTCAAGCTCCTTGGCTTAACGTTCACCAGAAACATGAGTTGGAATAGATACATCGAGATCATTGCCGAGGCTGCTGCGAAGAAGGTGGGCTCTCTCTATGTGCTAGAAAGTTACTTATGCCCAAAAGTATCCTGTAACTCTACAAAGCCACCATCCGCCCATGTATGGAGTACTGCTGTCACATTTGGGCTGGTGCATCTGCTACTAGTCTCTTGCTCCTGGACAGGGTCCAAAAGAGAGTCGCCAACCTGATAGGTCCCGAACTGTCATCTAAGCTTAAGCCCCTGCCCCATCGATGAAATGTTGCACCCCTCTGCCTGTTTTACGAGTATTTTAATGGTGGATGCTATGACGAACTACAGGCCCTTGTATCCCGTCGATGAAAATACCCCCGAAAAACCCGACAAGCAGCGAAGTTCCATCCCTACACAGTTGAGATCCCTAGATGTAAGAAAGCCTTCTACTCTGATAGCTTCTTCCCGACAACTTTTTTTTTTTTTTTTTACACAGTGATCACCACTTATCAAGGCTCGGAAGCCACTCAGGGATAAGGGTTATTGCAAGTACATTACGTTAGTGTGGAGATTTGATGAAGTGTTTACTTAAGGGGGCGTTCATTAGGAATTTGTTAACATTGGACTTGAAGACATCCAAGTTGTAGTCCAGTGGGAAGCAGGCAGACGGAACTGCAGGATTTTGGAATTCTCTTCCGGTTTCCTGCTTCCCCAACTGTACTGACATGCAGAAGTTCAAGCGTGATGTGAACAGACATCTTGCTGCTAAACTCCCTACATAGTACCCCTGCAACTTAGGTCCCTGATAGTAGCCATGTACATCAAAGTGGCAATGTGCCTTGTTTGGGGTGAAAATGTAATAATGATAAAAAACAACAAAAAAACTCCCACCTCTATCTTCCCTAGCACTCTCTCTCTCCTTTTTACATAACTTTTCTGTAAGAAGAGGAGGACTTCTCGTGGTAAGATGGCCGCTCAATAAAGCTGCGATTATACTTAGTTCTGTGTCGTTTTTATTCTGTTACTAACCTATGACCGTAAAAGAGCGGAAAGGGAGACAATCCAAAATTAATGCTTGTTTTTTAACCAAACTTTCCTGGTAATTGCAAACAAGTTCAATGAATTAATGAAATAGCACAAGAGAAAACATTAAATAACGAAACATTTATTGAATTTAATTGAAATTTTAAAAAATTTAAGCAACAATATTTCAAAATAAATTATATTTAAAACCTATAAATGAAATGTAATATTCTATATTTCAAAATAAATATTTTTTAATACACAAATAAAATATAACATTCAGTTTAGTAGATTATGAAATGGATGGAATTTTATTTATTTATTTATTTATTTTTCATATCACCTTTTTGGTGCTTATTCAGACTTATGGCGGCAATTACAATTAAAGAAAATGCAGAAATGTCTGTATGATGTACGTACGAGTCACGGGACAAAGATGAAAAATTCCAAAAATCACATAATTTGATCAAGATATTTTGATAATTTGAATTTTTTTTTTATCATTCAAGAAAATCATATTTTACTCTGTTTCGATGAGGGTAAAAAAAAGAAAAAGAAAAAAAAAAGTCCAATGAATCAGTGGACAAGGGCAGATAACCTGAATACACGTGAAAACTGTCAAAAGAATCACTGATTACCTCCCCTTCACTAGTAAAACATGGTATTGCCAGTCACTTATCTGTAAAAAAAAAAAAACGGCAAATTTATTTTTCATAAATAAAAAAAAAAAACTATTCGATCAATTTTTGTGATTTTTGGAATATAAAACCATCATTCTGTGACAAGTAGATTATGTAAATATAAAAGAGATTTTCTTCATTTTTCGTTATCGCTATAAGTAAATGCCATATGTCTCATTGTCTCACATGTGAACACGGTTACGTATTTCTCGTAGTTCTAAGATAGTTGTATCCAAAAATTACGAAAATCGATAGGGTAGAAAATTATTTATAAAAGAAAAGAAAAAATAGAATTTGATGAAAACATAAGACACAGGAGAGTTCAAAAGGGAGGTAATTTTCCGTTTCGATTTAAACAAGGTGGCCGCAATTTTTTGCTTGTTGACACGATTAAAGTTTTTTTTTTTTTCTTTAATAATTCAGTAATATTCAGGTAATTTCGACTGCATAATTTGGAAGCTACCATTGTAACTTATTAGAATTAAAAAAAAAAAAAAAAAGGTAGATGTTACCTTATGCTACAGCACAACACCGACCACTTTAATTTGTTTTTTTTTTTTTAGGGGTATTCAAGGTCGCTGACAACGAATCTGATAATCAAACCCGACGCAAATTTACCGTTTGCATGGTATTTACCCCTAAAACTTGGGACTATTTTGTGCCATTTCACCGCCTTCGGTAGTGTTTTTCTTACATGATACGTCACGATACGTATGCGTGCAAACGGGAGTAGTGGGATGTCTTATCACATCGCGTATGAATCTTGGTATGCCGGAATCTTTAAGCGGTCATTTCAAAGAAAGTTGGGGGTTTTTTGAAAAAAAAAAAAAAAAAAAAAGTGGTTTATTTATTTATTTATTTATTTATTTTGTTTTACGTAGTTTTAATGCTTTTTAATTGATCTAAAAAAAAGTTTTCACAAGAGGGTACAAAAACATAATCACCAAACATATTTTTATGTTTTTCTTTTTTTTTTTTATTTGTTGGGGGGTATTCAATTATAGGACTTGTGTAGTTTAACAGGTGCTTCTGCAGTTTAATTAACTGTTTTTCCGTAAGTAACGGCGAGTTACTAACTCGCCGACATTTACCATTTCACAAAAATTCTGCTTACATTGAGGAGGGGGCGACGGTGGTAGTGCACTTGCACTGCTGGGGCACGCGCGATTCAGATTCAGATTTTCAGATTCGTTGTCAGCGACCTTGAGTACCCCTAAAAAAACAAATTAGAGTAGAGTGGTCAGTGTTCTGTTGTAGCGTAAGGTAACATTTACAAAAAAAAAAAAAAAAAAAAAAAATCCGTCGAAACCATTGTTTTTTATCTGAAAACTCCATTTATCGACTACAAATTTTCGTCCTAATAGTGTAGAAGCGTTAAAAATATTTCCGGCGAATTAAAGTGCAGTACTGCACTACTGCAGTAGTACCGATCTATCTTTATCGTGGTATCAGAGTATACTATACTACTTATTCTATCCTCGCTGGGAGGACGAGAAATCTTTCTAGCTTAAGCCAATTACCTGTTTTGTAGAAGTTGCCCCCCCCCCACACACACATAACACATTAATAATAAACTTAATCTTAATTTTGTCTCGTGAAAAAACGGCATGTAAAGAATGATTTTACCAAATTCAAGGGAGATAACTCCTTCATTACTAGCGACGACGCACAAAGAAAAGAAAGAAAAAAATAAATAAATAAAGCTAAGCAAATCACAATCACATGACGAATTGTCGGTTCGGAAATAAGAAACCGGTGCTGAGAAATTGACAATATCAGCGTTTTTAGTGTTTTCATATTTACTTATACATCCTTACGATTGGGGGTGTGAAGGGAATATTATTTGAGCTCTGTATATTATGATTCTACTTTTTTTACGCGATGACATGTAAACAGCCTGAAAAACGTGGCGGTAAAAACAACAACAAAATATTTGGTCCTTTTGTCTAAAGAGTTTATATTTACTGTTTTTTGTTTGTTTGTTTGTTTGTTTGTTTTACACAGGAATCACCACTTATCAAGGCCCGGAGGCCACTCGAGGATAAGGGTTAATGAGTATACATTAGTCATTGTGACTATAGCGTACTAAACATAAGTAGTGGACATTTTGTAAATTGATTACTTCGGGAGACGGTTCATCAAGAACTTGTTTACGTTGGACTTGAAGACAATCAAATTGTAGTCAACTGGAAAACAGCCAAACAAATGAGAGTTCTCCTGGGTTTTGTGCATCTTCGCTATTATGCAGTGCATGTTCTGTGTGCCCTCTTCTCATCAGTTTACCAGTACTACTGGTGACAATGGTTTAGTGGTTAACGACATAGACTGACGATCTGAGTATCCCAAGTTCGATTCGTTCCAACTAAATCACTTTCACTTAGGATGGTGGCAACCTTCTCATAGTCCCTCCAGTAAATACTCACTGTCTTTCTAGAAAGAATTCTGACTAGAAAAATATCAGAGAAACCAATGCCAATAACAGAAGATTTGGATGATGATGATGATGATGAAGAAGAAGAAGAAGAAGAAGAAGAAGAAGAAGAAGAAGAAGAAGAAGAAGAAGAAGAAAGAAGAATCACCACTCACAAATAATGCCACAGTTTCGTAGGCTAAAGTGGTACTGCAACCCCTGGTGTTACGAACAGTTTTGACCACCAGACACAATACTAGTTTGTTTTATTTTTTTATCAAAATCACTCCAGACAAAGTATGAAGCCATTTGATGAAAAAAAAAAAATTTAAATACTACTTCAAATACAAAAACTAACCAACAATAAATGTTAGATGGATATATTCCAACCCAGAAAACAGCAATTTTCCCACCTTTGTCAGAAACATCACTCATGGAATATGAGGACAAAATAAAGGAACCGAGAATCACAAAACTTTGTAGTGTTGCGATACATCTTCTACACTTTTATTTCCGTTGTAAAAAATAACAACTTGTGTTTAATTAATCCTATACATTATATTCTTTACAATCTTTTCTGTGCAGAAATATTCTCCAAATGATTGATATGCCACAAAACAGACAACGCACATATTGTTATCCGGATTTGCGACATGTTTTTCTTATTTTACTTACGAATCAACACTTACCAAGGTCAAAGGTCACTGAAATGTAATGTTACATATTAGGTACCCTGTATCAATAGCGATTAGATCAGCTAGTATAGAGTTTGACATAGGCACATTAAGTGCATGTCATGATGATCCAAATGTAAAATAGAATAATTCACAGGGTTGAATCAAGGGTGGCTGACATCTGAGGTTAAAACAAAGCGAAAGATCAAATCAGTTAGACAAAACAAGAGGTATGAGTCGATATGACAAATGACGTCACGTTTTTCGACCTGAGAGAAAACAAAGGTTTTCATATAAGTCTGTCTGTGGAAGCTGAACTGGAGACATTATATAATGCAATTGGCTGTTAAATTATAAAGAAAACTTTGACAACCGCTAAGTGTGAAATGTTACACTGACTTAACATCTGTCTGCATGTCACCATTTCAGTTAAGTTAAGAAGCTAACTAAATAATTAGCTATGAAACCTTAGTCTCTCTCTCCAGTGTGAATCAATTATGCCATGGTAACATATATTGGTGACTTTTTAACAGTATTTTGTATATTTCTTTTATTTTTAAGTCATTGTAAAACTTTTACATGGTTAGGTGTCAGTTCGTGGCCATTTTTATTGTTCGCATTTGATTGACACTATATGTTTTTTGAATCGATGAAACGTTTTAAAGTGAGTAAAAACACTTCAAAATTTTCCACATAGGTAGAAAAGTAACATCTTGCCTTTGGTAACATTCATTTGTTATATATTTAAATTTTTACCATTTTTTCATACCTCTGTGAATTGTAAAACAAATCCCTAAAAACTTTGATAATCGCTAAGTGTGAAATGTTACACTGACCTAACATTAGTCCGCATGTCACGATTTCAGTTAAGATGCCAACTAAATAATTAGCTATGAAAACCTTACGCCCCCTCTCTCTCTCTCTCTCTCTCTCTCTCTCTCTATATATATATATATATATATATATATATATATATATATATATATATATATATATATATATATGACTTTATTTAATCACATAAATTAATATAAGAAGATAAGTAAATTTTTAGTATTTACTTCAACAGTGCTTAATACATAGGTAGAGCTAGGTAGTAAGTTATGAAAATATATATGGCAATTAAACTACACAGAATATTCCGCATTTCGCCCTCATAAGAATTCATCAGGCTTATGCGCATAAGCCTGATGAATTCTCACGAGGATGAAACGTGGAATATTCTGTGTAGCTTAATTGCCATATATATTTTCATAACTTATATATATATATATGTGTGTGTGTGTGTGTCAATTATTAATGTCAAAACATTGTTAATTCACTGCCCGCATAGCAGCAGCCAAATAGTGCAATGATTAGAAGCTCCAACTGCCGTTTGGGCAATTGGGCTTCGATCCTGGCTTGAGAGGTAGTTGCTTGCCTAGCAGCACTGATGAGCTGTGAAACAGCGAAACAGTACTGTATGTGAATGATTAAATATATATATATATATATATATATATATATATAGTAAGTATATATACAATCATGTAATTAATAGGGGGAGTTTACTACATAAATGCAAAAGTAAGCTTCAGTGCAATAAACATATTAATGTTTAAATTATCCCAACCAAGTAAATTACAAATTTTATATGAACATTTCTAAAAAAATTACGTTGCACAAACAATATATGCAAACATTATTTTATAAGCATAATTTATACATTTTATGACCACCAGCATTTCAGTTTCAGAAAGTGCTAAAACCAGCAGATTCTAGCTCTGCACTATATATATAATTTGCTAACCAGTTTTTATCCTCTGACGAGAAGAACATTACATTCTTTGAAACTCTGCGGAATAAGGATAGTTCACTGCCCCTTTTTTTATTGGAGGTATTGTGTAGAAAAATAAATTTGTACATGTAAATTTCTGATTTTCAGTTTTTATTTATACTTTTTGCTGTGGAAACGCCTACTAATTAACATAGGCGGGTGAGTGAGATATATAAAGGTATCAATCACCAATACCGGGGGAGTCCGGCAATGATTGCCAAATAGGCAAGACGCCTATGTTGCTTCCAGTAAGACATGCAACACGCCATCTGCCGGAATATCTCCAACTGAAGTATATCTGAAGACATGTAAATATGTATATAACTTTCTTCCTAATAAATTATTGTATACCTTTACTTTCATGTTCTTGTTAATTATTTGTGCAGACACAACACACACACACACATATATATATATATATATATATATATATATATATATATATATATATATATATATATATATACATAGATATATATATAATGTATATTTCCACAGCCAAACACGTCGCAGCTAATAAGAGCCATGACAAACAAACCGGAAGTCCAAGACTTGAGTTCATCAGTTAGACATATTCGAACTTGGGATTCGAAACCCAAGCCTCTTGCATGCGAGGCAAGCACTCTGCCAACTGAGCAAGCGCCCCACACACAAGTTTGATTGATCTGTGTTGGTTAATAAATTTTCTGGTGTGCGGGGTATTTGCTCAGTTGACAGATTGCTTGCCTTGCATGCAAGATGCTTGGGTTTCGAATCCCAAGTTCGGATATGTTTAACTGATGAGCCCAAATGAAGGCAAAACTCAAGTCTTAGACTTCTGGTTTGTTAACTGTCATGGCTCTTGTGAGCTGCGATGTGTTTGGCTGTAAAAAGAGGTAAAAATTAAAAAAACGATACAAAATACTGTTAAAAACCCACTGAATATATGTCAGCCTATGTCACGATAACATATATTGAGCGAGTTTCTAACAGTATTTTGTTTATTTTTTATTTTTAATCCTTTTCCCAAACTTACCGTGTCAAAGAGAGAGTCAGTCACCATTTTAAATTTTCCAATGCATCGGTAAACACTGTATGTTTTTCGAGCTGAATAAACATGTAACATTAAATAAAAACACTAAAAACATATCCAGTTAGGTAGAAAAGTAACTTATCTTGCCTTTGATAACATTTATTTGTTATATATTTGTTTTTTGACAACTTTTTCGAATCTATGTGTACAGTAATACAAACCCAAATGTCTTTTCCTTGAGTGCGTGCGTATGAAAAGGTAGCAATTTATCGCTAGCTTCTTGGTAAAACCCTTAGAGATAACCCAATATGAGGATGGGCAAAAAAAATTTTACTTTTTTTTTACTTGCGAAACAAAACAAGAAAAAAGTGTATGTGGTACACTACAAGTTGCAAAAGAATAAAAATAATTGTGGAATTATCTGGAGGTTAACCAAAATTTTTATTATATGTGTGTGCGTGGAGGGTGAGTTGTCCCCGCGTGGCAGAAAAAAAAGTTTTCACTTTAGAACCGACAGTTACAGATAGAAGATTTCAGAAAATTCCACTCAATGAAAAAACCGTATTTCCTTTAGCCCAAATTAAACAAAAAAGGAAAAAAAAGAAACATTTCTCTCTCGTTAAAATATGCATACGTTAGCAGCAAAAACAAAGGCAAAAAAAACTTTTCACTTCATTTGAAAGAAATGTTCAAATTTGTATACACCTAAACAGTCGACATTTTACGATAGAATTGTTCTTGCAGTGAAAATTAGGTCAGCATTTTTCTCTTTGTTCTTTCTTCTTTCAATAAGCAACCAGATTCATTTTTAAACATTACAAAATGCGTTTCGCCCAGTTTTTTCTTTTTCAATTTAAATATAGAGACAAGCAGAGTAACATCTTCGATAACTTTGCCATGAGTTCGTTTTCTTTTTTCTTTTTTTTTTAGGACATAATTACCAGTCGACTTCTTCGCTTGTAAACCTGTCGTTCTTTTGAAGTTAATTAGTATTTTGTTTTTTATTTTTTGTGGAGTTAACCCATGTGAAAGTCGAATCCTCGCCGCCAGTTGTTATGGGGTTAAAAATGGTAATAAACGAAAGGAACACATGGTCTTTAGGAACGAAACATGTATTCACATAATTTACAGGCAAAGTGAGTTGAGTATATCCATTCCTCAACGGGAGAAGTAGGTGCCAACCTGGACCTTCCTCCGCTCACAAAATGAATCAAAACAACTTTTGTTTCAATCAAAATAGCAGTGAGTGCCTGTGCAACCACAAAAAAAAAACGAAAAAGAAAAAATAGCTGTGCCTGTGCGACCACAAAAAAAAAAAAAAGAAAAAGAAAAAAGAGCTGTGGTAAGCAGACTCGAACCTGAAATGCAAAAGAAGAGAAAAACGTTACTTGGCAAATTCCTTTGGCCATTAGACCATTACGACTTACGACTCTTCAAAATAACGCTGTTAAGCATAGTTTCAGTTTTATATGCATATGCGACTTGCAAAAATGGTGTTGCAAAAAATGACCCTCCTTGCAAGAAATGGTCAAGTTGACCACCACAGAAGTCTTCTTTTTTCTAATTTTCACATATTATTTATCCAAGACATCGCTCTTTCAGATGGTATCGGTTTCGACCCGGTCCAATGCGGCTGACGAAAGTTTTTAGTGGACATATGAACAAACACACAAACTTACATTTGAGATTCATATATATAGATTATTTTCTACCCTATTGTTTTTCATAATTTTTGGATATGTTACCATTTGAGACCTTACAATTACATAGGCACCATTTGTTTCAATTGAAATTCAATATTTTTTTCGTTATTATAATACAGAAGCACCAGGATTTCGATTGGCACCAGCTACTTTTTGAAGAGGTTGAATGATTCAAACATTTTTCCAGCAACCTTAGCAACAAGTTAAGCCTTTTCACAGGATTTTTTTCCTTTGGCACCAAACCCAACAGTGTCTAGACTATTTCCAAAATATCCTTTTTCCTTGTTTATTGTGCTATGTTGCTGGTCCTGTGTTGTTCTAGGAGGTCCACCCTCTCAGTTTTCGCCTTCTACCTTTGAGAAGGACTTAGTTAATTGCTTATTGCCTGAGGCGCCCCTAGAGCTGTTCAAGCATTTTATGCAGATCAGAGTGATTTTCCTCTAGGGCAGCGGTTACGAAACTTATTTTTATTGTGGACTGGATAACTGAAAGAATGATAAACGCGGGCCGCATAATCATTCTATTCAATACTTGCAAGCCAGAGCGAAAACTCTGAGAAGAAGAAAAGACGTGTTACGTCTTCCCTGTTAATCATGGGTGATGCGCGTGCAATGAACAAAAACAAAAGCAACAGACATATTTATTTACTAAAAACTTATCAAAGAAAGCAACAACAACAAAAAGATAGTCACATCAGACATAATGTTCACAAATCCGAATCTTACAAACTAAGCAGCCATAAAGGTTAGTGAGATTGGTGAAACTTTTTTTTAATAATCATAATGAAGGGTGGTGGTGGTGGTGGTGGGGGGAACGGAATCTGAAAATGAAAAAACATTGAATAAGAAACGTAATCAAAATTCTGTTGAAACACAAAAAAAGCAGAGGATTTACGGGTCACTAGTGAAGCTCCGGCTCACCAAAGGTAGAGGAGAGCTGGGAAAAATGAAATTTAAATTTAAAATTTTAATTTTAATTTTAAATTTAAAGAACAAAGCAATCAGGAGGTCACCATAAGCATAAAAATCTTCTAGTATTCTAAAGATAATATTCAAATTGAAATTTTATCACAAAGTTTTGTGTTCCATACGTTTTATCAAGCAAATTCAAGTATCGTCACTGGGCTGGATGAACTGACATCACGGGCCGGATTCGGCCTGTGGGCCATAGTTTAGTGACCTCTGCTCTAGGGTGTTGGTTCTTCAATCCTACTTTCCGATCCTTGTGTCACATTATCCCGATAAGTATAAAGGAAAATAAATAACCCTTTCATTTCAGGTCTTTAGTAAAAGCCAGTGCTAACAGTTTATAAAAGCAAGAAAAGAGCCATTTATGTCAATTGAGGTAAAATAAGAATCCGAGTATTGGTGGTAAAACGCAACCCTCAATATTATTTCAATACATAAACGATTAGAAAATTGTTATTAAAATGTTGTGGGTAGCTGTTAGTTGCAGTTATGGCCCCAGAATCATGATGTGTACTTTTTTTTTCAAGAGAATCACCACTTATTAAGGCCCGAGGACCACTCAAGGATAAGGGAATGTAATCACGAGGTTCTTTGCTCAGCAACCGAGAAGGCTAACATGCTTGCCAGTCGGTTTGCCTCAACTCCACACTGGACCCTCTAAACCACCCCCTACCTCAATTTCCTATGCGGACAGACGCCACGCTAGACGATCTGATAATCACCCCTACTCAGGTGCATGCTATCATAAAAAACCTTGACACTTCCAAAGCATGTGGACCCGACCTCATCCCAGCTGTGCTATTAAAAAAGTGCTCAGCCGAAGTAGCTCCAGTTCTCTCCAAACTCTACAACAAATGCCTTAATGAATCTTGCTTTCCGGGCTGTTGGAAAACTGCTTCTGTGGTACCAGTATTCAAGAATTCTGGTGAAAGAACTGACCCATTAAATTATCGCCCTATTAGCCTCCTCCCACTTTTTGCCAAAATATTTGAGACCTTAATTAACCATGCTCTAGTCCAGCACCTTACAGATGCTAAACTTCTGACTGACCAACAATATGGATTTAGACAAGCCCGTTCCACGGCAGACATCCTCACTGTAATCTCTGAACGCATATACCATTCACTGGACAAAGCGGGAGAGGGCAGAGCGGTAGCTCTAGATATATCTAAGGCTTTTGACAGGGTATGGCATGAGGGTCTCCTCAGGAAGATTAGATCTTACGGTATCACTGGTAGAATACTTAACATAATTAAATCCTTCTTAGATAAGAGAAAAATCCAGGTTGTCCTCGACGGTCGTACATCTAAACAATATGATATAAATGCGGGAGTGCCCCAGGGATCTATCCTTGGACCTCTGCTGTTCCTGATATTCATAAATGACCTCCTCGACAAAATTGCCTCTGAGATGGGTATATATGCTGATGACACCACACTCTATAGCAGGCACGACAGGAAAACAAATGAACATGTATCTAAAGTAATGGCAGAAACACTAGAGGATGACCTCCAATCAGTAGTGGAATGGGGACAAAAATGGATGGTCACGTTCAATGCCGCCAAGACAAAACTGGTTTCATTCAATAATTACAAGAAACCTTCTCTTCCACCTATAGCAATGGCCAACGACTCTTTATCTGAGAGTACGTCTCTCAAGCTCCTTGGCCTAACGTTCACAGGAAACATGAGTTGGAACAATTACATCGAGGGCATTGCCAGGGCCGCTGCGAGGAAGGTGGGCTCTCTCTACCGTGCTAGAAAACTTCTAACACCCGAAAGTATCCTGTACCTCTATAAGGCCACTATTCGCCCATGTATGGAGTATTGCTGTCATATTTGGGCTGGTGCATCGGCTACTAGTCTCTCGCTCCTTGACAGGTTTCAAAAGAGAGTCGCAAATCTGATAGGCCCTAAACTGGCATCTAAGCTTCAGCCTCTGTCCCATCGTCGAAACGTTGCATCCCTCTGCCTGTTCTACAAGTATTATAATGGTGAATGCTCTGAAGAACTGCCTGCACTTGTGCCCCCACGACGTGAACACCCTCAACAGACCCGACAAGCTGCAAAATCCCACCCCCACACTGTAGAGATCCCTAGATGTAAAAGATCTTTCTACTCCAGTAGTTTCTTCCCCAGAACTGCTAGACTTTGGAATTCCATTCCAGGTCACTGCTTCCCCAACTGTACTGACATGCATAAGTTCAAGTGCAACGTGAACCAACATCTTGCTACCCTAATCCCTACATAGTACCCCAGTAGATGTTTCCCCTGATAGTAGCCCCCTACACCAAAGTGGCAATGTGCCTTGTTTGGGGTGAAAATGTAATAAAAAAAAAATTTTTAAAAAAAGTTGGGTAGAATTTGATTATTTAAGGGAATGGTTCAGCTAGAACTTGTTTAGATTGGACTTGAAGGCTACTATATTGTAGTCGGCCAGAAAGCAGGCCAGTGGAACAGTGTTCCACAGGTGGGCAGTTCTTGTCTTTTTTCATAACTAGTAGCAGTTCATTCCTTGCTTTTTTTTTTTTTAAGATTCCTCACCAGGTATTGAACTCCCAACCTGTTATGGGATAAGGTTATATAACTTTTTCAGGAATAATGGGCTTAACCAGAAACTCTAAGTATAGCTATATTTAACATGTTGTTGGCAGCAATTTGTTGCAGTTATGGCTCCAGAATAATGAGGTATACTGCTTTTACTAATGCACTTTTCGCCATCGGATTTGTTTTGATTGTTACCGGCCAGCAAGGCCACAACAAAAATGTAAAATGCAGATACAAACAGTACAAATTTTTGGAAATCTACACAATTTTCTCTCTTTTAAAATTTTTTTTTTTATCATTTCGTATTAGCTGGGGATGGGGCATCCTACCAGATGCCAAACATTCATCCGCTATATCAGACATTCTAACAAATATATCCTTTTAAGTTTCTGATCATTCCTTTAAGTGTAATTGTTTGTATCTTTCTTGCACTTGGTTCACCGGGTATATTTGTCAGGTAGTTTTTGAAAATGCCATAACAAAACTATAAAATACAAACGTCTTATATAAATTCAGACATACTCAATTTCCATAATGAGACATTTTATTTCTTTTTTCTTTTTATACAGATTGATACGTTCTTTCTATTTTTATTATTATTTTAAAAAAAAACAAAAAAAAAACTTTCCCGTTTGAAGCGTTTAATCTATTTACTAACAGGGTTACCTGGCATTGCCTGGGAGCATGAAAAATATGTAAACGGTGAAAAAGTGTGCGCAGCATCTTTATATTAATTCTTCTATCTCTTTACCTTTCTCAATCTTCTGTTTTCTCTTTCTTTCTTCGTTCTTTCTTTCTTTCTTTCTTTGATCGTTTTTTTAACATGCCTCTTAACTCCCCCCGTCTTTCACCCCCTCCCGCCCCATTTTTCTCTTGTTTTAATGCATTCAAAAAAATTAAAACAATTCAAGTCATTGAATCATTCATTATATAATAGAATAGCAGGCCGCCCAGTGTTGCCCGGTCAAAAATATGCATAAATATTATATTTTAATTAATACAGAAGCTGAGACATGTGCATGCAAGTATTATGTTTTTTTTTAACAGTTCACTTCTTGTAAGTAAAAAAAAAATTTAAATACTGGAGCTAAGATCAAAACCAAAACCTTAAGACAGTCAAGTATGATAACCATTAGACCAGCTTGACACGATATTACAAAGTGTTTTCAAACCTACTGATTCTTAACATAAAGAAACTGTTATGTATAGCTTGTTTTTATATTACAATATAAAAAAGCATGAAATAGAACTCCATTTAACACAAGACAAACTATGAGCATTTTAGGTTTGAATAATGTTTATCATCAACAAAAGTCTAGATTGAATGTGCGTCTTCAAAGAAAGTTTATTTTCATGCGCCGTCACTGTTCAAAATAATACAAAGTAAGACGTTGGAATAAACGGAGAAAAAAGGGAGAATGTTCATAAAGAATACTTATTCCTTGTTTCTTTTTGTTGGTTGAGAAGCAGCCACAAAGAGGAGTGTTTGCCAACTTTAACAGCGAAAGCAGGTAACTTCTCGCTTGAATGCACCTGTGCCTTGTTTCCCATCTCTCTCGTTTACAAAAAGTCTCTTCTTATCAGCACCCATGGACACGTTGATTGTTGAATTTTATTTATTTTGCATCCCGTTCCCATTGGCTAATTAATTTTTATTATTTTTCTCTTTTTGGCCGGATGGTGCATGAAGCCTAAGCTTAGTGGTGCGTTTACTGCAACAGTCGATGAGTAAACATCCGGTTGGGAGTTTATTACCTTTTTCACACATGTTTCACGACCGCGTATGCGCATTTGTGAAACAGTTGACAAACAGATAAAAATCCAATGACTCCCAAGTAAATTTCTTTTCAATTTTGACCCTTTTTTCCGAATGAAAACTGATTAAAAAGTTTTCCACATGTCTGAATACCCTATATGCCAAATTTCACATCTGTAGATCAAAACTTTGTTGAGTATATAGGTTGAAAAGTGTTTTCACACACATTTTCACTTTTATAGGTATATAGATAACATTGAAAATGGCTTAAAAATCTGCCCACCCCCACCCCACCCCTGCGACATAACCTGCCTCAGTTGATCCTCAAAGTATTAATAATTAATTTCAACTTTTAGGGATTCTTCACTCAGTGTAAGGCCAATCAAAGATAAACCAACATTGTAGGTGTTTGGTTTGTAGTTTTTACTTTTAGCTGGAGACACAAACACATGTACACACAAGCAACTGCCCTTTATATTTTAGATTATTTATTTCTATTAACTTCACTGATCGAAGTCTTTTTTTTTTATATGAATATGAATATTAGTGTGAACACTAGAGAAGCATAATTTTTATTTTTTTCATTTTTTTTTTTTTTAAAGGATGAACATTCGCAATAATTTTTTTATATATAAAAATGCGAGTTTTTCCTTAAATTATTCTAACATTATATAGAAAAAAAGTGTTTGTTAAGATAGAGTCGACGGATCAATTTTTTTTTATTAAAATATGTGGTTTTAAGTAAAAAGAACAGTACTTATTTTAATTGTCATATCGAAAATAGTAATATATACAAAAAAAAAATACGGAAAATTCATTGAGAAATAAAATTATTTATAGTTAAAAGTGATTTTATGGAAAATGGGGGTGGGGTGGGGTGCATTTTTTCATAAATGTGAACACCTTGAACATTGCGAATACATACTATATCCCTTTTCGCAATTGTAATGGCCGACGTGTTGTTAACCGATAGCGATAGATTTTGTTTTTATTTTTTGTTTTTTACTAAAGACAGAATAGCAATTGTTCTACTCAATGAATTTTCGTCATTTTGGGATATATTGCTATTTTCGACATGACAATTACAGTAAGTATTTTTTTTTTTTCTTAAAAACAGATATTTTAAACAAAATCGGTTTGTAACAAGCACAAAAAAATCACGAATGCATATTTAAAAGACATTTCTTTGTGTTCACGTGGAGGGGGGGGGCAAACAGTACACATGATGGCTGTTCGTTTTACAATTCATATTCGTCAGATTAGAAATGTATTTTCTTCCCTCCATTTTGATTCTTATTTTTTGCAACGAATCAGTCCAAGCAAGACAGCCATTTTGATCTGGCTTTTAAATGCCTTGGAAATAGATTTTTTAAAAAAATTAGAGAAAAAAAAAAAAATATATCAAAAGGAATCTCAGTTTTTTTTTTGTTTTGTTTTGTTTTCCAGCATTTTGCGGCTGTCAACAAAATGTTGTTTTGCATTGTTGGTGCATTTTAGTTTTTGAGGACAATTTTTTTTTTTTTTATTATTGAAGACTTCTACTATGAAAAGAGGGAGACAATTTATAGGACTATGGTCGAGAGACACTATTTTGTAAGAGTGTGTAGTCGGCGTCCATAAATTCATAATTGCGATGGGCACTTCTGCATGACAGTAACATGAGGCGAATGTGTGTATTTTAGTTTCAAGAACTGCCGATAGAGGGCGAGTGTCAGTCGAACAGGAGTCGATAACTCGTACCTTTCTAAAAGTTCGTGCAAAGACAATCTCTTGGAAGGGGGTTTTAAATAAATAAGGGAACTCTATCCTTGTAACTGCAAAAACATTATATTCCACAAAGGTTTCAATGAAAATAACTCATTGAAAAAACAAAAAACAAGCAAACAAAAAACAATATTTTAATATTCCTATAAATTTTTATATATGAATAAATAAAAACTTCTATAATATTTTGCTAGATTGACAAACAAATTATATTTTAATATATTTTTATACAATCTTATTGTGAAAAAAATTATCTTTGTATGAAAAAAAATATTCTTAAACCTCTATGTTTCATGTTTTTAAATTTTGATATATGTTTATACAATCTAATTGTGAAAAAAAAACAACAATCTTTCTGAAAAAAAAAAGAAAAGATTCTTAAACCTCTATAAACGTTTCATGTTTTTAAAATTCTGTTTTGCTACATTGACAAACTAAAATTATATTTTGATACGTTAAATTACTCATTAAAAAAAATATTATATTAATACATTAAAATTACACCAACAACAACATCTTCTGGCATGGCGAGTATCTACCCAATTTCAAGCAAGCACCAAGATAACATTGCTTCCTTGTGGTGATTGACCCTAATCATCCCGCTCTCCTCACCGGTAGCAAGCCCTGCGTTCAGGTCTATAAAAAGCTCTGCCGAGGCTAGTTCTCAACCAGCCCCGGGTTAATATCGTTCCTGTCAACTGTCTGCCATTTCCAGACTTCCGTCCAACATCTTGCGGGCAGAGTGAACTTACCTGCTGATTTTGTCAGCTCTAATGCTCCTGAGGGCAGGCATCCAACATGTCAGGTCTGCTCCTTCTTATGGGTACAGGAGGAGGTCACAGTGTTTAAGACTTCCTTTATGGAGATAGTTAAGGGTTTGCCAAACCTCCCATATACCAGCCGTCCTGCATGGAAGGAAATTCAAAATAAGTGCTCAGACCTTAGACGAACACGAGCACACCCGATGCAGGGAACTTGCCCATCAAAGCGACTTAATGGCATTAATCTTCTCCCACAACAGGATGCAATTATTGTCCCATGACATGCTCTACATGCCTTACTGACAGTGCTGCATATTAAACTGGGACACCCTACCAAACAGCAGATGCAACAGGTAGTGATCCAGTATTTCTATACCTTGGACCTGGCTTAAACCATGAAGAAAATTGTTTCCTCCTGTTATCATTGCACTCCATTGAGCGGCTCCCCACTCGTAGCTATTCCTCAGTCCTGTGAGGACATCCTGAATACGCTCGGGCTTAGGTTCGCTGCTAATATCATCAAGAGAAATAGACAACTGATTTTTGTCTTATAGGAGTACATCAGTTCTTATACTGTTGCACTCTTTATTCCAAGTGAGCAAAGGAACACATTGTGGGAGGCTATTCTAAAGACCTGTCTACCCATCAGACCCATCATTAATTCATCTGCTGTCGTAAGGACAGACTCCACCTCCAGCTTCAAATCCTTTAAAAATATTTGGTTTCTGCTCACTCTCCATATCTTAATAGACATAGGTAACCCTAAAAACCTCAATCATAACCCTGTTGCTGAAAAGATCGTTCAAGATGTCCAGCAAGAGCTCCTCAAGTTGGACCCAGCTGCTTCGCAGATCTCTACAGTCTCACTCTCTATAACATGTTGCACGTTGAACTGTAGGTTTGGGTCACTGGGTTTGTCCCCAGAGAAATCTTGTATCACAGGGACCAATTTACTAATGAATGCATCCACTTCAATGATATGGATCTTATAGAAGCATAGCAGCGTAGGTACAAGGCCAACCATGTTTACAGTGAGCTGTCTAGAGCTGCCAACCACTCGTGTGTGGAGGTGAAAGTTGGAGACATTGTGTAACTTCACAGTGACCTATCTAAGAATAAAGGACGTGAGCGATACTTAGTTTCATCCAAGCAAGATGAGTGGATGCACATTCAAAGGTTTGCTGGCTTGTACATACAAGGTCAACAAAGATGATTGCTTCAGGGACCCTTCCCATCCATGTAAGAGCCCAAGGACTAGTTTTGAACATCCAGATGACAGTGACAAGGACGATGGCGACCTGGCCTTGCATACCAAGCCTGCCATTCCTGAGATGATTAGCAGCATCGCCAGCAACAAGAGGTTACTACTAAGTAGTCAACCAACCAGCCAACCCTCTATTGTGACTAAGGAGAAGATTCCAGTCGACGCCTCCCACGGAACAGACACAACACACCCCATCTCATTGACAGTCGATAGACAAAGACATGCTCGTCCCCCACACGCAAAACTATCCTACCTGAAAAACTGTTCCTAATCTTTGTGACCGGCTCTATGAGCCCTTATCTTGAGAAAAGAGAAAAGGAAGAAGGAAAAAAAGGCGTCACGCCAGTATTGAATTATGATCGGCTATCGGTCAAGGGAGATAACTCAGCTTATTTTGAGTTGTTGTCCGTCTCTTCCATTTGTGTTTACTTTTTCAGTTTGTGTTTTGAGTTTCATTCTGTACGCTCGAGAATAAAGTCTCTTCGTCCCTTTCAAACGGCTTCATGTGATATACTATTATTTACTGGCGCTGGTTCTTATATTGAAAATGTCATATCAACGAAGGAATACAATATTAAAATTCAAATAGGAGTACTTCCTAATAATAACTCAAATACATTAATTTTAAGGAACGTACTCACAAATTGTGGTAGTCAGCACATGTACTTTTTTTCTCAATTTAAAGTCTTTTAAAATTACTCTCTTTCAATATACGTGCAAACCGGAGCCATGTAAATAAAGGTTTCAGAAGTTCGCCTCGTCGTAACCGGGTATTCTTTGCTGGGTTATACTTCTTTGAAGGAAAGGCTCAGGAAATTAAACCTCTGCGGCGGGCAATGAATTCACGTCCAATCTCCTCGCTGCTGGAATCCAAAAGAGGCCAATTTTCGTGCTGGGACTAGTGACGTCATTATCAGAGAGCTAGCACCGCCCTCCCATTCAAATTAAAGCGAGTTTCATACAAACCCAAAATATACAAACCTAAGATCAATAAAAGATATAAAATACAGAAAATCAAATATAAGAACTAGAATAAAAAGATAATAAATGTATACAGGGAGATGCACAATTATTGGTATAAAAAAATTCCAACAAAGCTTAAGATTATTGATTTTTATAAATAGAGTGGTCACACGTGGCTTGAAATGGAAAGAGGAAAACAGTCATTAAACCATGTAAGCAAAATGTGTGTGTTCACCACATAAGAAAACAGTAATTCGAAATAACATTGTTAAAAAAAGAAATAATTTTTGTTTGATGTGGTGATTTTCCACGATGAGTGTTGAAGAGAAAGACTGGTTTGGTTTTGTCTATAGTGTGTGTAAAGTCCAGACGGAGGACTTTAATGTCTCCCTTTTGACAGAGTTTCATTGACACATGCCGGGCTGCGGAAATCTGAAGAGAAACTGATTTGATTTTTGCGGGCGAATCTTTAGATAGAAACGTTCTGGAAGGTTCCAGCTTGTTTGCTGTATCACTACGCGCAGAGCATAACGTAGCTCCTTTATTAACATATATGTGGGTGGCCAAATCATGACGTTGTGTGCTTGTGCGTTCTTCATATGTGTGCGTGTTAAAAATGGTGATCGTTGTGAAATGTTCCTGCTGAAAATTTGTTCCGGCGGTACGTAGCAATCGCTGAAAATTCACAAAGTTTTTAAAGTTTTCCAATAATGACTGTTTAGAACTATTTATAAGTTTTAATGAATATTTGTATTTATTACGAAAGTTTAAATTTTGTAAAAGATAGGCTTTATTTAAAAAAAAAAAAAAAAAAGTCATACACTTTCCAATAATAATTGTTATTTAATAAATTTAATGATTATTTTTATTTATTTCGAATATTTAAATAAAAATTTCGTTTCTAAAAAAAATTAGAAATTAAAAAACAAAAAACACGTTACACACTTTCCAATAATAACTGTTCAAAATTGTTTATGAATTTAATGATTTTGTAAAAAATAAAAGTAAAAATAAAGGTTCATTTTCAAAAACAAAAACAAAAAAAAAACGTCACACACTTTCCAATAATGACCGTTTAAAATTATTTATAAATTTTTGTTTATTACGAAATTTTAATTTTGTAAAAAAACAGTTCATTTTTTTTTTTAAAGTCATACATTTTCATATAATGACAACTTTCTTTAAAATTTCTTGCATTATCTCCCCTATCTCAAGTAGAAGTCTTCAATAACGCAAAAAAAAAAAAAAAAAAAAGTCCTCAAAAGCTGAAATGCATAAGTGTCAAATGTAATTTCCTTGTTCGTTTCTGAAGATGACAAAGATTATAGACTAGCCTGGGTGCCCGGCGGTTCCCGGGTCTTTGGACGTGTGTGTTAAGTAATAAAAAAAAAGTGGTGGTAGGCAGGCAGGCTCGAACCTGCAATGCAAAGGCGGAAAAGAACGGGGAAAAAAGTGACGTCTTTGCTGTTGTGTCCATCATCAAACGGGAAGTGGCGAAGGTTTAAATTAATGCTAGTCAATCAAAAAGAGAGGATGACTTTTGAAAATATCAGTGAAAAAAGTGACCCCCCCTTGTAGAAAAGTGCCCAGTTGAGGGTGAAAGAATTTATATCTTTGGCCAATTTTTCAATTTCTCATCCAAAGGCTCAGACTTCAAAACGATGCCAATCTTGTGAAAATCCGTCGCCTCTGTCGAAAGTTTTAGACAGACATACATACATACATACATACATTTAAACAGACAGGTGGAATTTATATTATATATTACCTTTCCTCCTATTTTGGGTATAAAATTATGACTTTGTATTTAACATACACTTTAAGCATTAATTATTTTAGAGGGAAAAGATATTTAACTGTTGAAACTGATAACTGTCTTTTAAAGAAGGACCTGCAGCATAACGAATAATGTAGGTAAATCTCAGTTCTAAGTGACGCTCTTCTGGAAGTTGAAGGATCGATCCTCAGTGCAGACAATACTAAGAATATAATTGCAAATTACTCAGTCATGGCTGATGGAACGAGACCAGGTTACCTCTCCCCATGAATTAAACAAAGGGTTCGATTTGAAATCCCTGTATGGGTTCCCTAGTTCGACAGAAAAATTCCTGAGTTCGACAAAGATACACCTATGAAGGTCAGAGATCACATCAGCTGAAACATTGTGAAAATAATACTCAAGATGAGAATAGTAGTCCAAATAATACAAATAATATGAATAAGCAGTCTTCATCTCAAAACATTCAGAAATATGATACAAAAAGGCAGGGATCATCATCATCGTCGTCATCATTTTTGTTACAATTTTTTTTTTTTTATATATTTAGAGAATATGATCACCAAAAGTTGGCAGATTCTACTTATAGACACTATATAGGAACTGACTTATCAAATGGAGCCACGTAATGCAAGCAACCAATCAGAAACCAGAATTGACCCATAAAAAATATTGAATCTTTTAACATTCTAGCACATAATTTTTTCGTGTCAACACGAGAAAGATTTTTTACACTTTCCCTGCAAAATATAAAGTCCAAGACTTATGTAGAACAGCTACCCACCGAGAACTCTTCATCTCCAGGACTTGTACAGAATAGCTACCCATTGGAAACTCTTTAAATTGGACCTGCTACCTCAACTGTTCTACATCTACTCATCCAAGAACATTCCTCCATTCTTTCAGCATGACCATACCATAAAAGTCTCCTATTCTGCACACATTTCCCTGTACTGTCCAGGTTTAATCTTTTTTTGAGGTAATCAGAACTAAGCCTGTCTTTAAGACTCCAATTACACATCCATCGTATCATCTATGATATAATTCTTACCTGTCTGTTTAAATGTGTGTATGTTTGTATGTTTCACAAAAACTTTCGACAGAGGCGACAGATCTTGACAAGATCGGTATCATTTTGAAGCACAACATCTCGGACGACAAATATGCAAAAATTGTCCAAAACATTAATTACTTCACCCTAAACTCGGCCGTTTTACAAGAAGGGGTCGATTTTTTTCGTCGACATTTTAGCAGGTCATCGTCACCGTTGAATTTACTTTGGTTAATTTCAATGCTTTTAACTTCTGGTCGTGTCTTGGAGACATCGGCTCAGACGTCAGATTTTTTTTCACTTTCTTTTCCGCCTTTGTATCATGGGTTCGAACTTGTCTGCCTACTACCACTCCTTTTTTTTTTTTTAACACCTCTCTTCACCATGGCTGCCTACTGTTGTTTTGATATTCTCTCCACACGACTACTATTTTTATTTTTATACACCTCTCTCCACATTCACGGGTTCTAGCTTGCCTGCCTACTACCACTTTTTTTTTTTTTTTGGCTCAACACACACCTTCAAACACCTGGGCAAGGCCGGGCACCCAAGCTAGTTCTCATATAAATTTCTTCCCATGTAATTTACGTTCTCAACCCTCACTGGCCTGGTTTCACTTTTATACATTTGTCTGAATGACAACAAGTTTCTCTTTCTACTTCTTTGTATATCAGTCTTATTTAGCGCAATAGCCATTTACCATTAATTTCTTACTAAGAAGAATCGTTGGCTTTTTCTGAAATTCTCAAAAAGACTTCCTAAAGTTCCAGTATTCTCCATACCCTTCCAACGAAAGTCAGAACAATGCTCTCCCTTTGCAGTCTTTCCACCTACCTTGATGCTGCACAGCCAGTTTATGTGGTACCAGTCGATATAATTTATCATTTTGTCTCTTTGGCTAGAGAGTCTTCATTTATTGCTTTTCTGGGTTTTCTTCATCTTGGCCTTTGTATAGTTCATTCTGATTGCATTGTTTTGTGCAGCTGTCAGCCACGATTCTGTTTCTCTGTCCAAGTGTCCTTTTTATAGCTACGTTCATGTGTTTTCATGCTTCTCTTCATTGGTCAATCCTATAAATTGCCCATGTAGTGGCTTCTCTTCCCAGTTTATCCTCTCCCACCAAAGTTATTTTCATCTTCTAACCCTATTATCAGATATCCAGGTAGCAGTAAACTTTAAATCACAGGCTTACAGACATTCCACATTTCCATATTTTTCATTTGTCTAAATGTAAACCGAAAATGGAAGAGTTAGTTATCTCCTTTTATATTTATTGGGATCATGTGACACAAGAGTCAGAAAGTGGGATTGAAGAGTCAACTCCCTAGAACAAATGCATTCTGACCTATAAAAAAATAATGTCTGGACAACCCTGTCGGGATTCCTAGAACTGCTCGCCTGTGGAATTCTGTTCGGCATTCTGTTTTCCAGCTGACTACAATATGGTAATTTTCAAGTTTAATGTAAACAAGTTCTAGTTGAGCCGTCTCTTTAAATAATCAAATTATACCCAATTTCCATCATTAACTTATACTATGCTGTTGTCCCAGTGACCACTGTACACTCATTAATCCTCATCCTTGAGAGGCCTTCAGGCCTTGATAATTGGTGACTCACTTGTAAAAAAAAAATTATATATTATCTCAGTAATTAGTACCCAATTAAATTAATTCTTCACGTTTTCTTATGTTTTTTTTTTTTATTTGGGTTTTAATTTTCTTTTTACCTTTTTATTTTTCTCAATCGTCCACTTATCTTTTGATTGTGAACAGCTTCTTTACTTGTGACGTGATCTCCAGAAGAACAAGGAGAAGGCCTACTGCTGCCGATTCTACTACTTGACTCGGTTATCTTCCCTTTTCTCCAACTAGTTTTCTCTGCGTTTTCTTGGCTTCCATTATCTCCAATGGCTTCTTTCTCGTTTAATGCATTTTCTTTTCTTTTCTTTTTTTTTTTTTAACTATCTTTTATTTATTGTATTTTATTTCCAATATTTTTCTTTTTAATCAACTGTGTTTCATCGAATAAAACGAATGCTTAAGAAAATGAAGAGAATTGTTTTTTTGCATATTTTTTTTTTCTTTTGTGAGTTTGTGTCTATTGTTCACTGACATTGTTGAGCGTATGAGAAGAACAATAGGTTATAAAATGGATATTGGCAAAATATCTAATGAGAAAAAAACAAAAACAAAAAAAACAAAACGATAAAAAATATACATGACGGATTTTACGAGGAAATAAATGTAGAATACTTTTTTTTTACGTTTATCAAAGCCCAAAAACCACTCAAGGATAAGGGTTAATAAGTGTCAAGTTGCTTGAAAGACGACATAATGATTATCGGTCTTGGTGGAAATAGGGTAAAATTTGATTATTTAAGAGGACTGATTGAGATTGTCGGACTGACTTCCTCATCTTGGTTGTTATTGAACGAAGGCAGTGAAAAGTAGTATTCAAAACAGAGAATCAGCAACTATGTCCCAGAGCCTAGCTGGAGTCCGAACACGGTACCCCCGTAATAATAATAAAGGGTTGGGTTCGAGACTCCTAACAAACGGTTCCCCAGTTCGATACAAAAAAACCTGATGAAGGCCGGAGGGCAAAATGGCCGAAACGTTGTGACTCAAAACAACCAAGATGAGGAAGTCAGTCCGACAATCTCAATCAATGAAAACACCTCATCTCAAAAATACAGACAATTACTATTTAAGAGGACGCCTCTACAAAAACTTCTTTACATTGGACTTGGAAATGGCTATATTGTAATCAGCTGGAAAGCAGTCCCACAGTACAGAGTTCTACAGCCAGGCTGTTCTAGGAAAGAAATTTTGCTCATGGAATTTGCGTTTAGTTTTAGGCAGAGATAGAGAGTAAAGAAAATTGTTGACAGGTGTTGTTGTAGATGGACGAGTGTTTGCTGTGAATGTTTTGCAGGAAGGGAGGCCATAGATATAAACTCAGTCGAGCACCTGTCATGAAAATAATGATAGAGCAGAGAGAGACTAGCAACGTCTCTTCTGTATAAAAAGGATTGTGAAGAAGATAAAAAAACCCATCCCCATTAGACTTCAATGTTGGTTTTGAACTATGTCCAGGCAAAAAATTGAAAATTAAACAAAAATAAAGCCAATAATTGTCACCAATCGATTTAAAATTTAATTTTCAACCAATTCGTATATTTTTATTAGCTGTATTTTTGTTTAAATTTTCAATTTTTTTTTTTTTTCAATTTTTATACAACTTCAAAGTTTTACTTCGATTAACATCTGTCGCCATTTTGAATATGGCGAGTTTACAAAATTCAGCATGCATCGATTAATCGATGTAAATAAAAGTACTTAAAAATATTTTTAAAAAATAAATAAAAATATTAGGCAGGTAGGTAGAAAAGTAACTTCTTTTGCTTCTCTTGTTATGGTAACAGTTATTTTTTTACTACATTTTTGCACCCCCTTTTTTTCTGTTTGAAAATTGTTAATAATCGCCAAACTTAAAAAGGCTCCCTAGCTGCAGTTGAATTATTAATTGTTGACTATTCTGCACTTTCAACTAATAATGTCCAAACTTAAATTCAACACATTGCTGTCAAAGTTCGCTACTCTAAAATCTCAAACTACACCTGATGCACCAAGTGCAAGAGAGCTCCAAGCAACTGCACATAAAGGAAGTGTTAGAATCCTAAAACGATCTGTTGTAGTCTGAAATAGCAGGTGAATGTTTGGTATTTGATAGAATACTCTATCTGTAGCAAAAATAAGAGAAATTAAAATTATAAAGAAAACAAACTAAATCTACAAAACAATATTGGCATCTCACGTCAATGTGATTGTTATTATTGTCTGTCACAAAAAAAAAGAGGAGACGATCACGTTAGAAACGTGGATGACGTCACAGGTGTAACAAGAAGTCAGGCATGGCGGGAGAATGAAGAATAAAGAGTTTTTTCTTAAAACCTGAAACAGAAGTTGAAGTTCTTTCCTCTTTCCTATTCTTTGTTTCCTTTGCGACTGAGTCTGCAATGTGTGGGTCCCGGTTGTCTACATGCTAACCCGTGTGTAAAATGTTATAAAGGGTTTTTTTTGTTAGCTCCAAGACCAACAACCTAGGCAATTGCTGAGATGCCTTTTTCACTGTTGGCTGAGGTATAGCTATGGTCCTTTGCAGTTCCAGGAGGTCAATCCTACAAAGCTTTTGGAGAAGGGTTAGTCTATTGCTAATCGCCTGAGGCGCTTCTACTGGGGAATTCTAACAAGGCTGTCCAGACACTTTTTGCAGATCAGAGTGCTCTTCCTTTAGGTTGTTAGCTCTTCAAATTCCATTGTATCATATTATCACACTATGGGAAGGAGATAAATATCATCATGCAGTGAAACGAATATATATATATGTGTTTCCTTTTCAGATTAAATATGTTTTTAACTCATTTCAAAGTGTTTTTTAACATATTTTATTAACTGCTTGCTCATATTATAAGCTCTATTTCCTATTTGGTTTTATCGAGCTTTTATGTCTGGCTGAGATAATTTTATAAATATTAATTCTTTAATATTTATAATTTACTTTAATTTTACCATCTTGGATCATTTTGGTAAATTCAATTGTAATTTTCATTTATATATATATATATATATATATATATATATATATATATATATATACATGGAGAGTAGACAATGCATTGTGAATGCATTATCGGCAGCTCCTGTTACTCTTGCTTCTCCTTATTTGTCCCTCAGTCCTCATTTTTAATGAGTGATTTTTCTGACAAAAGGAGAAGAAAAAACTGTATTCTAGGTTGGTAGTATTTTCCGTGAACAGTCGCCAGAGATGTCGGAAATTTTCTGTTTCTATGTCTATCCTTGGGGCCATGTCACTAGTAAGGCTGCTGCAGGTAAACGTTTTATTTGGGCTGACATTATACGCCTGATAGTCAGGGACCTGAACCTTGGATTGACCACCGAAGAGGCTGTCCTATCGGTAGGTGCAAAGTACTTGGGCTGCTGTATTGCCATTTCGTGAATGGATTCTAGACCATCAAGTAGATTCTGGTGGAGCTTCTCGATGCCATATGAGTGGGTAATTTTTGCGGCTTTAACTTATCATGTGCTACAAAAAAATATATTTGTTTGTTTCTTTTTCTCTCTAACTTTCCCTCTCTGCCCTTCTCTAAGCAAGTATGTCGACCTATTCCACTAATCCCAAAACCCTATCATGAAAAGTTTCCAGAAAAAATACATGATTAAACCCAGATCTTCAACTTCCAACATAGACCCCCACTACCATGTCTCCTCTAACATCAGGGGTCTATGTTCCAACGTTCCAGAGGTTGAAATCCAATTAGAGGAGACTAAACCTGACCTTTTATTTTTAAGTGAAACTGGCATTGGACAGGTTATTTCCCTAGATGAGTTCGTAATTAAAGGATACTCTAAGCAAAACTGGCATTGAACCGACTATTTCACTAGAAAAGTTTGGAATTATTAAAGATATTCTAACTTAACATCCAAATCTGACTCCCAAGATCACCATAGACATGGAATATGTGCCTACATTAAAGATAGCTTTCCATGTGGTAGGGACATCTTCAGAGAAGATCCTAATTTACCCTATATGTGTTTCCGGGTTGCACTTGCTCACATGACTGCTTTTATATTTGCCCTCTATCGCCCCCACAACAGCTGAGTTACTATCTTCAAGAGTATATCTGAGAAAACTGACCACATCCTATCTGCTCATCCTTCGACTAACATTCACATCTGTAGAGACTTCAATGTTCACAATGTGGAATGGTTAACCTACTCAAACAAAACAGATGATGAGTCGAGGTTCTGTTACAATTTCTCCATTGCTTATGACCTCACTTAGATTGTCCGTGAACCCACCCATGTGCCCAATGCTGATGGTCAGTATGCAAGTCTCCTAGATCTTTTCCTCACGACTTGCCTTGTTCTGTTCTGTGCTTGCCATCTTCTGTTCTGTCTCCATTGGAATCTTCCGACCATTCTGTTGTATCAGTTAAAATAAAAATGAAATGTAATAAGTCTTCAGACATACCTCTCTACCGTACTGTATACCGATACTCTATGGCGGACTGGGATAGCTTCCGTACATTCATATCTGATCTACCTCTCCATTCCATGTTTAAAAAGGATGTGTCCTCTATAGTATCAGACCTGACAGAATGGTTAATTGTAGGTATAGACCGTTTCATACCCTCAAAAAAATTCCAGCAAAAACCGAACAGCCAACTGTGGTTCTCTCCGGAATGTGCTGCTGCCACTGCACACAGTAATCACTTTTTCCATTGTTTCCAATGTAATAGATGTACTGAGACTAAAGCCGCTTTCAGGACTGCCAGCAACCACTGTAAAAAAATAATGAAGAAAGCAAGAGAGTTGTATGCTCAGTCCATCAAGTTTAAAGTGGCTGAGCAGCGGCTTGGTTCCCATCAGTTTTGGCAAATAGCAAACAGGATTCTGAACAGAAGCATGCACTCTATCCCAACTATCATCAATGGACCTGAGGTAATCTTGTTAGCATCAGACAAAGCCAAACTCTTTGCCAAGAACTTTGCAGCTAATTCTATCCTCTGCGACCAAGGCCGCCAGCCCTCGTATTTCCTGCTGTATCAGAAAACACACTATGCAAAATACAAATATCTGTGTGTGATGTTCTCAAGCTAATCAAAAACCTTGATTCCAGTAAAGCAACTGGCTCTGACAGCATTCCAATTATAGTGCTGAAAAAGCTTCAACCAGAAGTAGCTCCCATACTCACAAAGTTGTTTAAGCATTGTCTTAAGAAGAATTGCTTCCCAACACCCTGGAAAATCTCATCAATATGGCCTGTATTTAAGAATTCGGTGATCGGTCATCTCCCTCTCAGTACAGACCAATAAGTCTCCTGTGAGTTATGACTAAGCTACTTGAATCTGTGTTAAATAGAGAAGTAGTCAACCATCTCAGCAAAAATAACCTTCTTAGTGACATGCAATATGGTTTCTGTTCTGCTAGATCTACAGCAGATGCGCTTACAGTTATATCTCATAGGATTAGTGAATCTCTCGATGGAGGCTTCCTTTCTAGGGCAGTTACTCTTGACATATCAAAGGCCTTTGATAGAGTATGGCATAAAGGTCTACTTCACAAGATCTTCAGCTACGGTATAGCTGGAAATGTCTTTTCAATTATTAAATCATTTCTCTCTGATAGGTTCATAAGAGTAGTGGTTGGTGGGCAGAAATCAGACACATAGTATTAATTCTGGAGTCCCTCAGGTGTCTATCCTAGATCCAACTCTCTTCCTGATCTACATCAATGGTCTTCCAAATCACATCCTTAGACCATTCATAGACATTTATGCCAGCACATCAAAAGCTCTCTCTCTGATTCTCTCTCCTCTAATCTTGAGTATGTGGTACAATGGGGAAAAAGTGGCTGGTTACTTTTAATGTATCTAAAACCAAGCTTCTATCTTTACATCATCAACGCTCTGATTCTCATCTGGCATCAATTGAAATGAATTGGGGGTGGGGACTCCATATTTTGATAAGCTTCTGGACTTGACCTTTACTCCTGATCTGAAATGGAACACGTATATCAAATCCGTTGCCAAGATTGCTGGAAAAATGGTGGGATCCTTCTATCAATCCAGTAGATATCTCACTATATAAGAGCCAGGTACGTCCAAGGATGGAGTATTGTCGCCACATCTGGGCAGGAGCTGCTAGAAACAGCTTATCCTGTCTTGACAGAGTTCAAAATAGACTTCCTAGCCTAATGGGGGATGCCCTTTTCTCTTCTTTGCAATGTCTTTCTCACAGAAGAGATGCTGCGAAACTGTCTCTGCTTTATCATTATTTTCATGGCAAGTGCTCGTCTGAGCTCCAATCTATGCCATCCTCTCACCAAACTTTTATGAAAAACACTCATCTAGCTGAAAACACTATCAATAATTTTCCCCATTCTTTATCTGTGCCTACACCTAAACGTAGATTCCATGAACAAAACTTCTTTCTTAGAACTGCACACTTGTGGAACTGTTTTCCGTTTGCTTGCTTTTCAGCTGACTACAATATGGTCGTCTTCAAGTCCAACATAAACAAGTTCTTGATGAGCCGTTCCTCTTAAGTAATCCACTTTATTTACCAAATTTTCTCTTCTAACGATTACTATATTGTCCCTTTGACTACTGTACACTCTTTAACCCTTATTCTCGAGTGGCCTCTGGGCCTTGATAAGTGGCGATTCCTTCATAAAAAAAAATATACATACTCTTCACTCTAATGAGTATGAGGAACAGGGAAGTATATGTACTTCTATCATGTCAGGAAAAACTTAGCAAATAAAGACCGTGCTGTTGAGATGAAATGAAAAAGCAAATAGCAAGTCAGACAACTGCCGCTTGAAATGAATCTGGAAGGAAATCCTCTGTTCAAAATAAAGTCAATGGTTTGAGTTTTTCTTTCTTTACGTTATCAAAAATTATATAATTATAATAATTATGATATAATATGTGAAATTGTGTGTGTCTGTATCTGTGTGTGTACATTTCCCTACCAAACTACTCTGTCAATTTTCTAGATTTGACCTAATAGGTATTGAGATTTGTGAAAATCTTTTTAATCGGTTTTTGGCTAGAAATTTGGCTGTCAAGGGATCAAAATTCAACGATTTGACCTTTGATAACTCTACCAAACTCCTCTGCTAATTTTGAGGCCTAAACACTTGAAATTTTAGATTTAGATTACTTGGACATGGATCAAACTTTTTAATTTGATTTGAGCCCAAAACAATAAATGTTAAGGGGTCAAAATTAATGTCAAAGTTAAAAAAAATTTAACCTCTGCGGTCTCTAACAAATTACTCAGTCCATTTTTGGTCTAAACATTTGAAATTTTACATAAAGGGCATTCAGACATAGGGCAAGCTTTTTAATCGTTTTTTGGTCGAAAATTTGGCTGCCAAGGGGTCCAAGTTCAAAAGATTTGACTATTTCGGTCTCTAGCAATCTATTCAGTCAATTTTGGGTCTAAACATTTTAAATTTTACATAAAGGGTATTCAGACATGCAGCAAGCTTTTTAATCAGTTTTTGGACGAAAATTTGGCTGCCAAGAGGCCAAATGTTAAACAGTTAACCATGTCAGACTCTACCAAACTCCTTTGCCAATTTTGGGTCCAAACACTTGAAATTTTAGATGTAGGTTACCTGGACATGAGTCAAACATTTTAATATATATATATATACCTATGCACATAAAATTATGAACAGTACATAGGGCCCGAGCAAAGCCGGGCTGAACTGCTAGTATATCTATAAAAGTGAGAATGTGTGTGCGTGAGGACACTTCTCAACCTATATATTCAATGAATTGTGGATCTACCGACTTGAAATTTCGTATATAGGGTATTCAGGCATGTGGAAAACTTTTTAATCCGTTTTCATTTGGAAAAAGGGTTGCTAAGGCGTCAAAATTAAAAATTGGTACTTGAGGGTCATCAGATTTTATCTATTTGTCAACTGTTTCATGACTGTGCATGCGCGAATTGTTCACATTATATTACAAATAAACATATTTAAAAACACTTTTTAAGGATTGTATCAAGTTGACCTAATGGTTATTGTACTTGACTCACTATCTTTAGATTTTGGTTTCGGTTTCAGCTCGAATATATTTTCCTACTTCCAACATCCTGGAAAACCGCATCAGTATGCCCTGTATTTAAGAACTCGGGTTAAAAGTTATCTCCCTTTCAGTACAGACCAATAAGTCTCCTGTGTATCATGAGTAAGTTGTTGGAATCCATATTAAATAAAGAAGTAGTCAACCACCTCAACAGAAACAACCTTCTTAGTGACATGCAATATGGCTTCCGCTCTGCAAGATCTACAGCAGATGTGCTAACGGTTATATCTCATAGGATTAGTGAATCTCTTGACAAAGGCTTCCTTTCCAGGGCAATTGCTCTTGAAATATCGAAGGCCTTCGATAAGGTATGGCATAAGGGCCTACTTCACAAGATTTCCAGCTACGGTATCACCGGAAATGTTTTCTCAATCATTAAATCATTTCTCTCTGATAGGTTCATAAGAGTAATGGTTGATGGGCAGAAATCAGAGGCCCACAGTATTAATGCTGGAGTCCCTCAGGGGTCCATCCTGGGCCCAACTCTCTTCCTGATCTACATCAATGATCTCCCAAAACACATACTTAAATCATTCGTTGACATCTATGCTGTTCCCTACAGCAGATACATGCCAACCGTGGCCACTAATTGTTATCTCTCCCCACACCATTATCATGGTTGCTTTTTTTCATTCAGAATGTTATTCAGATTCGCTAAAATAAGAAAAATTAAAATCGTAAAGAAAACAAACTAAATCTACAAAATGATATTGGCATCTCACATCAATGTGATTGTTATTATTGTCTGTCAAAAAAAAAAAAAAAAAAAGGAACAGGTTTAAATCCGCAAGGAAGTTTCTTTCATAGAAAGGTCATTTGCATTGAAATGGTTAAAATCTGATGCAGCACACGTCAACTTTTAAAAGGTTACATTTTTTCCATTCAGAATGTTATTCAGATTTGCTATTCCACTATTTCAGACAACCGAACAAATATTTTTGCTCAACTGATGGACATTTGTGTTTCTTTTGAATTTACTAAATATATCTGCACTTCGGCTTCATATTTGATACAAAGTCCAGACGGTGTTTTTCAGTTTGCTTTCGGGCCAACATAAATTAACATTTAAAATAACAATAAATAAGTGATTTGGTGTTATACACAGGAAGCAGAAGGACATAGGATTTCTTATTGAATTCTGGGCAACTCAGGGTGTTCCTGCTAGTGTACCAATTGTAACATTGAGCCAATGTAAAAATGCAGCGTATACGACATATGTGTGAAGAGCTTGTGTGAAAGCATCAAAAACTGTTAATGTCGGAGTCAGGCCTACCTACGGCAAAAATGATTTTGTCCAAGAGCTATAAAAAGCCGACGTGATTCAGGGACTGCTGAGGTTGCTCTTGTACCATGTCATTTCAATGAAGTTATTTGGGATTGTGTCAGGTCATTTCAGCGAAGTTGTTCGGGATTATGTCAGGTTGTGTTGGTGGAATTGTTCAGGATTGTGCCGGATCATGTGGATGGAATTGTTTGGGATTGTGCCAATGGAAGTGTTGGATACTATGTCAGGTCGTATTGACGATATTTTCCATGTTGAGTTGTAGATGGAAGCATTCAAATTACATTTATTAACTTGACGGTTGTCGCAGTCATACTGCTGTGCTTGATAACACATTTTTTTTTCTGTCTCTCTTGCCTTGTGAAGCCTCATTATGTTTAATAAAAATGAAAACCGGAATAATTTTTCTTTAAAAGTAAAATGAAAAGGGTCTCGGAGGTAACCAAAGGCAATAATTCATTATAGATCCTTAATCTTTGATTTCTTATAATGAAAATACAATCTTTATTTCATGGAAATCGTTCCAGACAAGGCATGAAGCCACTTGATGTAAGAAGTTCAAAACTAACTAACAATAAGTGTTAAGGGGATAGATTTTGACCTAATCAACTTTAGTTTCCCCACCAATGCCGACAAAGCCATTGTTGAGATGGCTTCTTTCTTATTGGCTGAAGTATCATTTTTGTCCTTTGCAGTTTTAAGGGGTCTATCCTCTCAGGTTATACCTATTCCTTTTCAAAAAGGGGTTACTATAATGCTAAGTGTGAGGCATCCCTACTGAGGAATACCGATAGTGCTGTTCAAGCATTTTTGTAGGTTAGAGTGCTTTTCCTCTAGGGCACTGGCTCTTCAAACCCCACTTTCCAACCCTTGTGTCCCATCATGATGCCATGGGAGGGAGATAAATATCTTCATACAGTAACAAGTTCAGGAAAATAGGAAATATGTATACACATTCACTCTACTCTAAAATAAAAACTAATGCGTATGGGAAGTTGTATATTTATGAAGAAAGAAATATATGTTCATCTATCGCGTCATGAAAAAGTTAGCAAATAAGATCCGTGCCATTGCCATTTTTTTTTTCCATAGGAGTCACCACTTATCAAGGCGTGGAGGCCACTCGAGTATAAGGGTTAATAGGTATACAATAGTCATTGTGATTATAGCGTAGTAAACATAAGTAGTGGGAATTTTGTAAATTGGATTACTTAGGGGGACGGTTCATCAAGAACTTGTTTATGTTTGACTTGAAGACAATCAGATTGTAGTCAGCTGGAAAGCAGGGAAAGAGAAGAGAATTCCACAGGTGTGCAGTTCTAAGAAAGAAGCTTTGTTCATGGAATCTACGTTTAGGTTTAAGCACAGATAAAGAGTGTGGGAAATTGTTGATAGTGGATTGGCTAGACGAGTGTTTTTCGTGAAAGTCTGGCGAGGGGGTGGGGGCATAGATTTAAGTTCAGATGAGCACTTGCCATGAAAATAACGATAAAGCCGATAGATTTCTTTCCGAATTCATTTCAAGCAGCAGGAGTTATCTGACTTGCTAATTGCTTTTTCATTTCATCTGCTTGAAATAAAAGGTCACTGGTTAGTGTTTTACTTTCTTTAAATTATCAGAAATGATAATAATAATTTATGCATGAAAAACTAAACTGCTGACGTAATTTTATGGTTTTAATAGGAATCTTGAAAGATTATCTATAATTACATAAATAGCATATTATCAGAAATGATATGAATCTACAATAGTATATAAAAGTCTATTTGTATGTGTGTGTGAGTTCCTTCCTCATAGGTTCCGAAACGGCTGAGCCTATCTTTTGCAAATTTTACACAAAGCTAATTTATATGTCTGGCAGTGTTCTTAGATATGTTTTGTAGAGAAATTCATCCAATAAGTATCAAAATTTAAAAAAATCCGATCTTAAAAATAGTCTTTTCTCTCTTATAGAAATAAAAATAATTTTACAGGGGAATATTTTACCTTACACCGCTCAAGGGAAATAATAAAATCGAAGCAAATTATTTCTTCTAAAAAAAAAAACCCAGATTTATTGTCATCTTGAGATATATCTCAGTGGTAGAGCATTCAACTACAGATCAAATGATCCCCTGTTTAAATCCAGGTGTACGTCATCATTTTATTTTCATTTTTTTTTTTCTTAATAAATGCAATTTACAATAAAAGAAGACGTACCATTTAAAATCGTTGCAAATCATTTCTTCATTTGCATATTTTAAAACTAAACATTAATCAGAAGTGACTTTTCCAGGGCATTCATCATCAAGCCCAAATATCAGCTGACATGATATTGTAAACAAACACGGACGGAATTTGATGAACGACATTATCATTATTATTTTTTTTTAATTTCTTTTGCAAATTAGTCCACTGGGCAAATTATTCCTTGTAAAATATAATAATCAATAGAAGCTTGCTTCTATAATAATACATACAAAATCTGCATAAATTAAAATATCACGTTTAAGCGTATTGTATGACCAGGCAATGCCGGGTGTCCAGCTAGTAATTTATACATGAAAAACTAAATGATTTTAATGAGAATCTTGAAAGACTATCTATGATTACGTAACCGAAAGATGTGTTTAGGCAATATTTCAATGATTTGAATCAGATTATTTTGTGTTCTTTCCTTTCCCTAGGACGAAGTTATTCGATTTTTCACTTAAGCAGCAGCAGCAGTCCTTTTTTTCTCTCTAACTAACAATAACATCATATGTGAACGGGGCAGTGCCTCAAAGCCAAAAGACTTCTGTCAAGCAAAACATCCGCCTTTTATGCTGCCACTTCAAACTCCCAACAGCACCTACATTTGAATAATCGTATTATTTTTGTATCTGAGGAATTCCAAGTTCTTTTTATTTTCAATTGTCAATTTACCCCAAACAAAGCGCAGAGCGACTTAGTCATGAGGGGCTACTATTTAGGACGAGATTTGCAGAGATATTATTTAGGGAGTTGGGGAGCGAGATGTCTGTGTACATTACACTTGAATTTCTGCATGTCAGTACAGTCAGAGGAAGCAGGGGCACGGGAGGAAATTTCAAAGTGCAGCAGCCTGAGGGAAAAAGCTATTTGAGTAGAAGGCTTTACTGCATCTAGGGATTTCTACAGTGTAGGGGTGGGATTTTGTCAGGTTTGTCGAGGATATTGTCGTCAAGGGGGTACTAATGCTTTAAGTTCGTCAGAGGACTTGCCATCGAAATACTTGTAATACAGACACAAGGCTGCTACATTTCGGTGATGGGACAGAGGTTGGAGTTTAGTTGATAGTGTGGGACCTGTTTATTAGGTTGACGACTCTTTTTTGAACCCTGTCAAGGAGCGAGAGACTAGTGGCAGATTGTTTTTTTCTTTTTTTACAAAAAAGTCACCACTCATCAAGGCCCAGAGACCACTTGAGGATAAGGGTTAAAGAGTGTACGGTCTCAATTGGGACAATATAGTAATCGTTAGTAGTGTAAATTTGGTAAAATGGATTACTTAAGGGGAAACGGCTCATCAAGAACTTGTTTACATTGGACTTGAAGATGACCATGTTGCAGTCAGCTGGAAAGCAGGAAAACGGAAGACAGTTCCACAGGTGTGCAGTTCTGAGAGAGAAGCTTTGTTCAAGGAATCTATGTCTAGGTTTAGGTATAGATAAAGAGTAGGGGACATTATTGATAGTGTTTTCAGCTAGACGAGTGATTCTCGTGAATGTTTGGCGAGGGAGGACCATACATTGGAGCTTAGAAAGTAGATGCACCCAGCAAAGTTTGCATGTCAGTGTTTTTATACAGTGGACACATGACAACTATGGGTGCTTATTGTTATGCCTTTTCACACTATTATCGCAAAACATAATTTTTATTTTATTCTATCACTTTTAATGAAGGTGTATACAAGTGTGTGTGTGTGTGTGTGTGTGTGTGTGTGTGTATGTGTGTGTGTGTGTGTGTGTGTGCGTGTGTATAAATTGCACTAGCAACCCATTACTGGTGTAACATAGTGTGTGGAAAGTATTAGGCGCAGTGAAGGATGGCTTTTCAGTTTGGTAAATTTTCAGACTCAGGAACAACAGGCATCAAAGACTATGCAAACTCTGATTTGGTCTTCTAATGATTTGACTGGCTTTGTAAAATATTTGTAACATTTGAAACCGTATTCTTGCACAACTAAGCTGAAACACTTCAACACTGCTTCATTGAAATTTAAAAAAAAAAAAAGAACATAAACTCTTGCTATTTAAACAGTTCACTGAGTTTTTCCTCTTTCAACTGTGAACCCTCGGTGATCACTAAAAGGGATCTCCTTCGTCACATACGAGTCAATCGCCGTCACAGACTCCAATGTAACCTGTGCTCGTCTTTCACAGGGGATTCAGTTGATCTGGTTGGAATCATTTCATCTTCGGGTTGATAGGCTGCTGCCTCATCAATCTGTCACTCTGGAAGTGAATCAATTTCATGCACATAAAAGAAAGATAGACTCGGATATATTTATTTTACTGGTTCAAGATAGATGTACAAAATATAACTTATATACAATTGTTCGGATGTTGATTTGACAAAACGCGAATCCCAATTTAATTGCTCTCAGTTTTGTGGTGGTGATGGTCGGGAAGAGAGAGGTGGCGACGACTCTTCAATTGTATTTGATTTCTCTCAAATCTCAGTTCCAACTGCCGAATTTGGCACGGGGACTCGGTTATGTATGGAGGTGATGGAGTGGGTTTGGTCGCTCCTAAACCAATCGCCAGTAAGTACGTCACCTCAGGGGAATCCCCTATTTCCTGTGTGTGTGTGCCTGCGGTCTGCTGCTTTCTCAGGTACCAAAAGGTTAAGCTCATAAACTTAATTTCTGTTACTTATTCTCAAAGTGACATAAATTGCCAGTTTTCCACCTAACAATAAAATTTATATGTCGGTTTCATAAAATTTATACTTTAACTCTTCCTTTCAGCAGGGTCGGCTGCTGTTGCCCGGGCATACAATAATACTTAACAAATAAAACAAGCATATCTGCCCGGAATTCTCCAGTGTTTCGGAAGTCTCAACCTCCCCCCAATGTTGCCTTAAAATATTTGGAAAAATATGTTGGGATTCTTTTATTTTTACAAGCTAAAAAGAAAATAAATAAGGAAAGGAATTTCTGAAAAAAAAACAAAAAAACTATACACTAATGGAAACAATAAGACATTTTTATTTGGATTTAATTATTCATGTTTTATTGTGTGAACTTTTGAGTTTTCTTTTCTTGTGTTCTTAAGGTTTAATTAAATTCTTGTAAAGAATTTTTTGGAGAACAGAAGGCGTGTGGAAAGTATCGGCAGCAGTGAAGGATGGCCAGCATACGAAGTGATTAGTAGCAGCAGCAATAGCAGAAAAACGTGCATATGCAAATTAGGAAATGTGCGTGAGATGAGGAAGGAAAAAAGGAGAAAAATGCAACACGTGCTCACAAGAGGAACAAAGTCAGCATAAAAAAGAACACAGGTGAGAAATGCCGGCATACGGCCAATGTGAGGTCAGGGAGAAAGAAAGAAAGAAAACACAGAAAGAAATGGATGTGTGAAGTCAGAAACGGAAATTGATTAGCTGTGGCAGATGTGCAGTGGGAAGGAGAAATACGTGCCAAGTTAAAATGGACAGGTGATAGCAAGAGACTTTTTGAAGCGGTGCCAAAAGTTATGGTAATAAAAAAGAGAAAAAATGCTGACCCAGATTTTTATTTATTTATTTCTTACCTTTGTTTATTTATAATGGCAGCGTTACACTGTGAACTAAATAAACTGGACGCCAGCCAATAATTGAATAGAAAATAGTACAACAGGCCAGTACATGTAGAAATTTACATGAATAGTGTAGATTAGGTCTGAATGAAAAATTTGCAATATTAAACTTTAAAGATCCCCAAAACCTATTAAATTGTAGAAGTGAAATAGCAAACAACTGTATACACAGAATAAACTTTGCTTTAGGATATATATATATATATATATATATATATATATATATATATATATATATATATATATGGTTATCTTTCAGATGCAAGGTTCCTTGTTTACTTGCGGTTGTAACGATGTAAGATTCCGTTGTACGGAAGACCAAATCGGCCATAATTTAAATATTTAAATTTATTTACTGAATTTAAATATTTAAATTGATATACTGTTTAAATGATAATATACGTCTACGATGTTTTTATTGGCGCTTTTCTTCGTATTTTTTAATAACATTTTTTTGCACCATTTACAAGGTTTTTTTTACAAATATTTTTTTTAATACTGTAATAGTAAAATTATTTTAGTAACATTCTATATTGGATACGTTTTTTTTTATGAAGTTTAAGTAAAAAAAGTTCACTTTTTTATTATTAAAAATACATTTCATGAAAACACTCATTATAAAATCTTCACGTTGTTTAATTAAAAGTTCTCAATTTTAATCTAATAGTTTTATAATTTTGTTATTTTGTTACAAATTTCTAATAAAGATTATTTTAATTTTAACGGTAATTTGGTTTTCATTATAAACTCCGTCATGTTAAAGGCGTTAAAATCACTTTAAATAGTAAATCAATTTTAATATTTAAAAAAAAAAGAGAAATCAACAGGAAACAAATCTCGTGTGAAAACATTACGAGATACTTTTTCCGTATAATTAATAAATGTATCTTTATTTTACTATTACAGTATTAAAAACTTATTTGTAAAAAGAACTTGTAAATGGTGCAAAAAAATGTTATTAAAAATACGAAGAAAAGCGCCAATAAAACATCATAGATATTTTGGCCGATTTGGTCTTCCGTACAACGGAATCTTACATCGTTAAAACCGCAAGTAAACAATGAACCTTGCATCTGAAAGATAACCATATATATATATATATATATATATATATATATATATATATATATATTATTATTATTATTATTATTGATCTAGGCTTTTTAGCCCAGCTGAAATGGGTAAAATTTAGGGTTCATTGATTTAGAATGAATGCTTTATGTGAAACTGCTGGTTGAATATTGTTAAATTTGTGCTCATTTTTTCATTAAAAACTAATCTTTATTAATCCTTATTAATCCATAACTGTGCATTGGACGGATATCATAATACTTAGTTTGCTGCACCTTATCATAACAAAGGTCCATACAAATTTTTAGCCAAATCGACACAGTTGTTTCTGAGAAAAATTGAAACAGACTGACAGACAAACAAACAGAAAGAAATATAATATAGGTATTACAGGTAACTTATGTTTGCATATCTTTTCTTTGATTTATTTTTAAGTTTTGGAACTGGCAGATATATTTGCTGTACTTGTTGTTTACCCCAGTGCAGTTTTTAATGTACGACAAATTCACGAAATGTACTTGAAAATGGAGTAGAAAGTGAATTCTCAGATATTATTATTATCAGGTGTTGTATATATAAAATTGTCGCATACATCTTCGCAAACTGTCCCCTAAGCAAGGGATGCTTTGATGCAGTCCTGAGGGATGTCTAGGACACTACCTGACGATGAACCTCAAGATGGAGTGAAACGCTATGGTGATTATCTGAAAGATAAATGTCTAAACTTAGTGCCTCACTTAGGCAACAGTCCGTGAGGATGTGAGGGGACACATAGCAAGCCTTCCTGTGGCGTCCTTGTTAATCTTTTAAGATCAATGTTTACACCACACTCATTTCAGCAAAAAAAAAAAAAATGTTTGCCAGTTAGAGTTACTTGCTATGTCCGTGTTGTGAGAACATCACTGGAATGGTTGTTACATAGCATAGCAATCAGCTTTCAGGTGTCAGACACAATACAATGATAGGCACATCTCTTTAGATTAAGGGGTTGATGTGACGTCAGCTACATCTGCTTGTGAATCTTCTCTTTGAGTTCTCTGTTAGTGTCATTACTGGCAGGACCACAGTGTTGGAATTGAAGACTGTTTGAAATATAAAAATAAATTTTTTTTTTTTTTTATAAAGATAGAATTTTATTTATTTTAACAGTTAAGGAGTATTTTATAGAAACTTCAAACGTGGTTGAGCTATCCTGCCAGAATGGCATGCAAAATCGAACTTTTTTACGTCCGTTGTGGATGGAGTCCAACTTCAGTTGCAAAGAGCTGAGACATGTGACTCGTTATCTTTGAGGTCCCACTTTCAATTGTTTTATCTCTGATGAAAAATGATAAATAGAGAGATAAAAAGAGAGGGAAGGGATGGATGGATGGATGGATAGATAGATAGATAGATAGATAGATCGACAAACATCAAAAAGACTAAAATGTTATTTCGTTTTTCAAATTTTGGTGTCAGCTAAGAAAGTTTGACCTTCTACACCTATGTATCCTGATTGTTTTAGTTTGGCTGAGATTTTATAAACATCTGTCAATCTGATTTTACGTAGACATTTCAAGATGAAAACAGCACTGATGATTTTACTTGTCTCCCCACTAATACAAGAAAATATCGATAGAGCTCCCGAAGAAAATGCTCTCCGTCATTTTTACACATAATAATTTCGGATATAGGAGCAACCAATTTCCAATTTAAAACCAGTTCATAGGGATCACTTCACTAGTCAGCTGCCACAGCGTTTAACCAAGGTTTTTTTAGTGAAATAAAAAATTTAAAAAAACATGCTGAAAACTTACTAATAAAAAAGAATTACTTTTCATAATTAAAAAAAAATGGTTATTATTGACAAAAGATAATTTTATTAAAAAGAAATAAGAGACAAAAACACTTAAAAAGAACATTTTAAAATCATTTTGAAAAAGAATGGCCTGAAAAACACACACAAAACTTCCTATAACTAACCCTAAATCCCAGTAGCTAGAGACTCTACCCTAAAATAAAATATTTAATTAAATCAACCTTATCTGGTCAGAACGTGGGTGACCATTTTGTGTTGAATTTATATAATGCACTGATCCCCACTCTAAAATTTAAAATATATTTTAAACAATTGTTTAATGGTACAAATGTACTTTAACTTGCCGGAAGTATTTATTTTACTTTTCGAAAGAGTGATATTAGCGAAAAGGGAAAACAATCCAAAATTAATGTTTTTATTTTTTTTTCTAAATATTCTAAAATGACTGTAATAAAGATTTTTATTTTATTCAATTTAAGAATTTTGTCTTTTTCAAAAAAAAGTTACATAAAAATTAATTCCATCCATTTCATAATATTGTAATATGACCGACCCGAAGGGCGGATGGGCTCCCCAAAGGAGGGAGCAAAAACTTAAAATTCACTATAAAAAACAGGAAAACATAACTCTTTATTAAATATGGTGTGTCCGAACGGCAGAAAAAAAATCCCTTCTGAGAGAAAATGGCAAAATAATAAATGATTGTGTTATATTCATTTTGGGTTTATCCGTCAACAACAATGTCACTTTAAAGGTTGAGTGAAACCACATATGCGGTGAACTGATGCAAATAATGCGAATTCCTATATTGGAGAATGAATGTTTACACCTCGAGGACAGTCATCTGACCTAGGGATCACAACTGTGACCCCAAAGGTTTGATAAACAGCTCACAACCTTTGCAGGTGCAATTGTGTGTGAATTCTAAAAGGGGACCAATCTAAACGTGGCAGAAGTGACACTGTCATGGTTGATTGGTTGGGGGAAACACCCCATGTTACCTCGCCCTGCACTATATAATCATGTGCAGAGCCGAAAAACACCAGTCAGTCAGTCAGCAGTCAGTCAGAGAGTCCGAAAATCAGTCTGTAAGACTCATTCAGTTGAGAGTGATCGTGTACCCTCTCTCCATGATTCCCTGTATTACTAATGCCACACTACCAAAAAAAAAAGAAAGAGGGAAGGCCTAAAGGCTAATTGTCGACTATACGAACTCGATACTTGTGAACTGTAAGAGCATTTGTATATATATATATATATATAAAGCTGAACATCTGTGTGTGTGTCTGGTAACGGATAGGCTCCTATATGGTTGACTATTATAGAAAACTAATCACATATAATGATAGAAGATGTATGAAGACACAGGAATGGATATGTTTGATTCATTAAAATTGTGGGGTCTGCATACACGCCTGGTCCACAAAGTGTGGAAATAAAAAATTAAAAAAAACGTTTACAAGTGTTTTTGATATGGATGTACATAATAATACTTTGATAAGTATGTTTTAACTTAAATAGGGATGGTATAAAAAAAATTGTGGGGTCTGCGTTCGCGCCTGGCCTCCATAGAATTGAAATAGGCACAAACTTTAATAAAGACTTTTCATATCTATCTGCGTAAGTATACTTTGATAATTATGTTTCAGTTTGAAGAAATATGGTATAAGAAAATTATGGGGTGTTCGTTCATGCCTGACCTCCATAGAATGGAAATATGTCACAAAGTTTAACAAGGATTTTAATATAGATCCACAGAATATTGTGATAAGTGTTTCAGTGTGAACAGGTATGGTATAACAAATTATGGGGTTTATCTATTTTATTTTTGTAAAATTCAATGATGGTAGCAGAGGTCCGTAGATCGGAACTACGCTCTGCTACCATCATTGAATTTTACACATCTAACTCTTTTTATGGCATTTTGAGTTGGGAAGTAGATTAAGTAGGCCGGGCTATTTTTATCGTAACCTACGAAAGTACCTTTTTCACTTTTAGTATTTAGTTTACTGGTGTTTTCTATAAATGCAAAACAATCAGAACCAAATAGATGCATTCTGTTCATTTTAGGTTTTACACTGCAAAACACTTCATACAGCATTTTTCCTAGCCTCTTATTGAACGATCTATTTCTGATATATGCTGCTGCCATTAAAGCGTATGTCCATAAACTATGCGCTAATTTCGATTCGATAAGTAGGCATCTTGTCATCTCAAAAAGGGTTCGCCATGCTCTTTCAGCGATGCCATTTTGGAAGGGGGAATACGACGCTGATTTATCGTGTTTAATACGGTGGTTAATTAATAGAAGTTTAAAGTCTTTACTAGTAAATTCAGTCCCATTGCCTGAGCAAATACATTTTACTGAACCGTACGGGGCAACATCAGCTAAATATTTCTTAGTGGCGAGGATAGTGTCGGATTTGTTTTTTAGAAAATAAACCATAATTAAACCGGAAAAATCATCAATAAAGTTCAAAACGTACCTCAGATTATTTCTCCCCAACGGGCTGATCGGACCTGCTAAGTCACAATGCACAAGTGAAAGAATTTTCGTAGCTTTTTTGTCTGGCATTCGGCTTATATCTTTTGTCATTTTCCCCTGTGCACACACATCACAATTTGGGAGATCGTCTGAAGGTATTATTTTCACGCCTTCGACTACATTTGGTAACTTTTTAATATCAGCTGTATTGCAGTGTCCTAGAATTTTATTCCAGGTTTCCAAGTCGTGACAGGCAGTTTTTGAGGGAACCATACTTTTTAAATGATATAGTTAGCCATTTTCTTTAATGTCAAATACAGTTCCATTGGGATATATCAATTTTGATGTATTTTGGCCAAATTGTATATTCGCACTTTGTTTAATTGCAGCCTGCACGGAAAATGTCTTGCTTAAATGTAGGTATGAACAGAGCATTTTTTAGAATACAATTACAGATTTCGCCTTTATTATTTTTTTAGGGATATTTTAGCACCACCTCTTTTCAAGACTATATCATTTATTTGACTACCGTCGGCAAGTTCAACAAAATGACTTTGAGGATTAAATTTTGAATCAAAATTAATAAAATCAGATTCGTTGGTGATAACGTGCGCTGTAGCACCACAGTCTACAAGGAGATTTTTACTGTTTGTGGTATTGTCAAAGTTATATGTGAATAGAAATGTATGTTCTTCCTCAAAGTTCTCAATGTTTTTTATGGAGTCCATTTTAGAGCGTTTATATTGACATTGGAAACTTTTGTGGTTGGGTCGTCCACAATTATAGCAGATAATTTTATTCTTTTTCTTGGGAAAATTATTTTTGGAGACGTTGTGGTGAGGTGCGTAATTTGGTGGTGTCTGCTTTCGAGAAGCATTTTTGAACTTCATAATATTGCTGGAGATATTATTGTTCACGAGCATACGACTAGTCTCTTCGTAACTGCGCAATGCCACTTTAAATTTGCTGAAATTTATTGGTTTGTCTTTCTGAGTTATAACAATTGTAAATGGTTTAAAATCGGCTGGAAGTCCCTTGAGGGTCATTGATATCAACAAGCTATCGCTTATTATTTCACCTGAGAGTTTTAAGGCATTGGCGGTTGTTTCTGCCCTTATAATGTAGTCGGTAATCGTTTCATCCTCGTTACATTTCAGAGACATTAGTTCTGTATATAGGGATATTATTTTAGGTTTCCCTTTTGATAAATAATGTTCTCTTAATATGTTCAATGCTTTCCTTCCATCATCCAATGCGTCTCTTATAATCAGAGACAGACTTCTATCGTCTAAACATTGAATCAGTTCTGCAAAAACAGTCGCGTTCTTTTCGAGAAATTCAGGGTCGTTTGGATTCTCTGTTGGAGATTGTATGACTTTGTGTAGTTTTCGAATCCTTAGATATCCCAGAAATTTTACCTGCCACAATTCGAATTTAGATTCCGATCCGTCAAAGAAAAGACGGGGGCTTGGCGCATAACCTGTTAAGTTTTGAGACATTGTGTTGAACAAAGATGGCGGTGTAGTTCAGATCAGTAACCAAGATGGCGGCCAATAATCAAATGCGGCCCATGGCTTAGTTAACCTGTTAAGTTCTGAGATATTGTGTTGAACAAAGATGGTGGTGTACTCCAGATCAGTAACCAAAATGGCGGCCAAGAATCAAATGCGGTCCGTGATGTAGTTAACGGCGAACTGATTGAATCCAAAATTCGACAATTTTTATAATAATTTTGAAACGTTTTCATTGGTTGTTTAGCACAGCCGTTGGTTATAAAAATGATTGGCGAGTTCATTAGGAGTCAAAAACATTTTACAACTTTCATCATATTTTGCTTTGGTTTTGATACTCCCAAATTCGAAGCTATCTCTTTACAACCCTTCCTTTTCATAACCTATCATACTTTCATAAATCAGTCCATTTTCCGTAGGCTGTTTTTGAACCCAGTCAATGACGGGTACTTTTGCTAGTATATATATATATATATATATATATATATATATATATATATATATATATATATATATATATATATCTTTTTGTTTGAAAATTCATCTAAAAATTAATTCTAGAAGAAGCTGAGTTTGTTTTCTTTCTTTCCTCTGTGCCTTGAGTTGCCTTCCTACTTTCTTTTTCCTTGGCAGATGATCGACCAGCGAGATGACGGTATATCAACACTGACGCGAGAGAAACTAATAAGCACCTGCCGTGAATGAAAGACTGACCAGCACAACAAATGGATCCTACTGCATTGAAAAGGTCACATCTGATCATTGCCGATCAGAATAGTGACTCAGACGAGATCAGAGGTCACACTTTGGTGACTTGCGACCAGGATAGCGGCACAACATTTTTCATGTAAACTTAAAAAATACTACAATGTAAGGGTTAAAACATATTTTTATTACGATATACATAAAAAAAAAAAAATTTTCACTGTAAAGACTATTTTAATGTAAACTTAAAAGAAATCATTAAAGTATAAGGACTAAATATATTTTTATTACAAGATATTAAAAAATATTTCAATGTAGATTAAAACACATATTTATTACATTACTAGTAGGAAGACCCAACGTTGCCCAGGATTGAATGATGATCAACGAATATTTCACACTCCTATATTTTTATTGTCATCAAAATCTGTGAAACCGCCCGGGAGGAAGCTTCACATGCCTCCATGCAGTAACTTAGTCCAAAATATATGTTATTCTACATTGCACTCTAGAGAACCTACTGTTTCTTTTATAAAATTATTTTATATAAACTTCTTTCCAGTTAACGAAAAAAAAAAAAAAAAAAAAAGCATGCAAATTTTCAAGTCCTATTAAATTCTTTGCAGTTAATGAGAAAAAAAAGAACTTTATGTGCAGAGTTTGAACCCACAGACCACGTCATGCAAAAAAAAAAAATAAATAAAAATAAAAATAAAACATGCTATCAATTTACCCACAGTAGAATTTTCACGGCCCGTTGTTCTATCGTTGTTGCGAAGCAACGACATGAAGAAATGGCTTTATCGATGATAGATAAATTAAAATAATGGTTTCGATTATCGATTACCAATAATTATCGACGGTATTCTGAGACAAAACTTAACTAAGATCATTCCCAGACTTATACACTAAAGTTCTATAAATTTTAAAGAAAATCTATACAGCCGTTTTGGAGTCTATAAGAAACTCTCTCTCTCTCTCTCTCTCTCTCTCTCTCTCTCTCTCTCTCTCTCTCTCTCTCTCTCTCTCGCACGCACACACACACACAGTTTATATAATTTTCGTTTATATAATTGTAGAGATTAAAGAAAACATTTCAATACAAAAACTATTTTAAATTATAAACTTTAAATACTATTTTAAACTGTAAACTTAAAAAAAAAGCACTAGAATATAAAGACTTATAACATATTTTTATTACAAGACTTTAAAAACATATTTTATTAAAAATAAACAATTCTGAAAAAAAAAAGCATTTCAAAATCAGGATTAGTTTTTTATATTTTATTTTTATTTTTTGTTATTTAAAGTTTTAATATTAAACTGGAATTATGTAACCATTGATCAAGAGGAGCTTTTCCTCATTATACAAGGCTTGACAATACTTCCGCTAGAAGTAAAAAAGAAACAGTTTTATTTAACATAACCCTAGATTCAAATGATGATCATCGTCATGACAACCATGATCCTGATTATAACAATAAAGTCTGCTTAGACATCTCCATGTCAGAATCGAAGTAATTGCCAGCGTCTTCATCTTTGCTTTCCATCGCTTGATTTCCTGCAGAATAAGTCCAACTCCTCCACTCCATCCCCACTCCCACGTTAAATACCCTTTCCTTGAACACCCGTCACTCTTTTCTTTTAATTTGTATTTCGCGATTGCTCCAAGATGAAAGCAACGAAGCGAAATAACTTTCCAATTTCTGCCTACAACCTTCGACCTTCGACCTACGACTTACGACCCTCCCTGCAGTTGACGCAACCGTCCGTCAATAATTCAATCTGTGGCACCAGAAGAATCGTTAACGGTTCATAGAAGACCTTTTATCTACCAGAAAGGAATTCGGATATAATAAAAGGTTTTAGGAATTGATAAATGGTTGCGTTGGTCAAGAATTAAAAAAAATAATAGGATACTTGTGTAGATTGGTGATCTTTTTAAACCAACACATTTCAGGTGAAAACATTATCACCTACTTATATGTCATGTCGTAATTAGTATAAATTCTAAAAATTACAAAAAATGGTCCAGTAGAAGAGTAATTGGAAGTAAAAATAGAATTTATCGAATTATCGAGTTTTATCGTATGTTTTACTGTGGAAGACATAATTCAATATGACAAACTGACTTATCTCCCTTCAGTTAAATTAAGGGTCCGCCATTTTTAAACACAATATGTCAGAACATAATTGTAGATGATTTTTTTTTTTGTTAAGAAATATATCTAGCACATCTTCTATTGGATCGTTTTTCATAATTATTGGAATTTATACTAATTTCGGCATAACATCTTCCTTCACCTCACCTGCCCTGTGGCGGTTGTCGTTGGGGCACTACAGATGTCCTGTCAACCAGTCCTCTCCATCCTTTCCTGTCCTCTGCACGTTTGACTGCCTCACCCAGCTTCAACCCTGTCCATTCTGTGATGTTGTCTTTCCATCTCTTCTTCATCCTCTGATTGTTCCCTGGAGCACTGTCTTGACAAGCCTCTCTCACCAAGTTACATGCCCGAACCATTTTTGATTGACATAGCATGTATGTAATAATGTTTTCACCTGAAATGCGTTGGTTTAAAAGCTCACCGATCTACACAAGCACCGATAATAGTTTTAAAACTCTTTTTAATTCTTTGAATAAATGTTACATTTAAAAATAGCACTTAACAAATCTAGGCCTTCATTTAAATCAATTCTATCCAAAAATATTGATTCAACGTACGTGCTGGAAAATGTTTGTTGAATGAATCCGAATGCCTACTAGAGAGAACTTGAATGTCTACTAGAGACTGTCCTCGAGTGTTTAAGATCTCACTGTACAGGGGTTTATCAGAATAATCTGGCATGAGGATTTTTCCTCCTATAAATAAATCTAACTAAATATTAAAAATAACATATTATTAGGCTCTATCACTGATATTGAGCTTTTTAATCTGGATAAGGTTGTTGTCCTATAAATATATACTTCTATATTTCTGCACATTGAAAAGTGTTTTATTAATCTTTTCTGATCTTTCGAATTTTCCTCCTATATATATATATATATAGATATATATATATATATTTGAAATTAAGAGGAGTTTATAGATATATATATATAAATACCCGTTCACATACACCTTTCACGATAAAGCTAGAACCCAGAATTAGATAGAATCGAGCAATTGCCTCGACAACGGACAACGCCAGACCCAAAGTGGGTTTCGATGTACTGCATCTCATCAGTGACGTGCTCCGACATAGGCGCGAACCCAGGTCATCGCACTCATGAAGTGTGCAATACTGACGACCTAACCATATCGGCCACAGTGCAATCTATTGGCTATGTCTCGATCTTTTAAATTCTTATATTTTTATCCAGTTCTACATTCTACGATGTGACAAACAACGCATCCTATACAACTAAGATAGTTACTGCTGGTATGCAGTTCACGCCTATGTCAGAGCACGTCACTGATGAGATGGAGTACATCGAAACCCACTTTAGGTCTGGCGTTGTCCGTTGTTGATGCAATTGCTCAATTCTATCTAATTCTGGGTTCTAGCTTTATCGTGAAAAGTGTACGTGAACGGGTATTTATATATCTATCTATAATCTCCTCTTAATGTCTGATATGTGTAGAAAAAGGGGGTCATCCTTCGTAGGGACGTGATGTTCCTCAACAAATACGTTGTTCTGAAATCGTGTCTTGGGAGTCGGCTAATTTCAGTTAATGCTTGTAGATGTGATATCTACCGCCTGCATACCAGCAGTAACTATCTTAGTTGTATAGGACGCGTTGCTTGTCACATCGGAGAATGTAGAACTGGATAAAAATATAAGAATTTAAAAAATCGAGGCATAGCCAATAGATTGCGCCGTGGCCCATATGGTTGGGACGTCAGTATTTCACACTTCATGAGTGCGACGACCTGGGTTCATCCCTATGTCGGAGCACGTCACTGATGAGATGCAGTACATCGAAACCCACTTTGGGTCTGGCGTTGTCCATTGTCGATGCAATTGCTTGATTCTATCTAATTCTGGGTTCTAGATTTATCGTGAAAGGTGTATGTGAACGGGTATTTATATATATATATATATATATATAAACCCGATAATTAGGGCCGTTTTAGATACTCATATCAAGCTCCTGTCAGCCAATATACATCACTAGTTTATGTTTAACTCTCGCTTTGCGAAACCTCCAGGCACTTAACATAAAAATTTTTTAATTAAATTTTAAATTTAATATAATTTAATTTTAAAGTTAATAAAATTATCACCATCCGAAAAAAGGGGGGGGGGTCGCAAAACAAGAGTTAAGCGTGAACTCGTGATGTATATATATTTCCACTTACGGTTATAAAATAGATGAGTATTGGTTGACGAGAGCTTGATATGGGTATCTAAAACGGCCCTAATTATCGGGTTTGAAACCGACGGTACCAATAACTTGTCTCATCTAAAAACTTTCTGTAAACAAATATATATATATATATATATATATATATATATTATACTATATATAATATATATAATATATTATATCTATATATATATATATAACTATACATAATATATATAATATATTATATCTATATATATATATATAACTATACATAATATATATAATATATTATATCTATATATATATATATAACTATACATAATATATTATATCTATATATAATATCTATATATATATATATATATATAATATCTATATATATATATATATATAATATCTGTATATATATATATATATATAATATCTGTATATATATATATATATATAATATCTATATATATATATATATAATATCTGTATATATATATATATATATAATATCTATATATATATATATATAATATCTGTATATATATATATATATATATATAATATCTGTATATATATATATATATATATATAATATCTATATATATATATATATATATATAATATCTATATATATATATATATAATATCTATATATATATATATATAATATCTATATATATATATATATAATATCTATATATATATATATATAATATCTATATATATATATATATAATATCTATATATATATATATATAATATCTATATATATATATATATATATATATATATATATATATCTATATATATATATGTATATATATCTTTCCAATTCACCAAGCGGATATACTATAATATGCAACATGCCAGCTGAAATAAAAAAGACCGCTCGGCGAATTGAAAAGATATCCAACAAAATCGAGAAAAAGAAAAATTCTGTCATGTTCAATAAGACGTGCTTGAATAATGACTTGCTGCCAATATATATATATAAGTGGTGACTACCATGTAATATATATATATATATATATATATATATATGTATGTATATATATATATATATATATATATATATATATATATATATATATATATATGTATATATATATATATATATATGTATATATATATATATATATATATATATATATATATATATATATATATATATATATAAATTCTTCCTATCTTGGGTTGAGCACATTGGGGAGCGAAATAACAAACTGCCACTAGAGTAAAAAGCAATACTTTTATGTAAACAAATAGAACTTAGGCGTTTGATCAATGTTTAAACATTGTAATTTTCTGTAATGTTGCATACCATCTCGACAGCAGCCAAATAGCATAATGGTGAGAAGCGCCAACTAGGCAGTCGAGTTTCAATCCTGGCTTGAGGTAGTTGCTAGTCTAGCTACACTGATGAGCTGTGATATAGCAAAACAGTACTGTATGTGGATGACTATATATATATATATATATATATATATATATATATGTGTGTGTGTGTATGGACATGGCTCAGAGGCTAAGGAATGAAGGTGATGAGTTGTATGCTTCGGTTTCAATTCTAGCTGATGGTACCCAAGCCCTATATATATATATATATATATATATATATATATATATTATTTTTTATCTTTACTATATAATAGGTTCAATCTAATACTCGATAAAGAATTGTCTCTATAATAATAAATACGTAATCTGCATCAATTAAAATATCATATTTAAGCATATCTTACGACTGGGCAGCAGTTATTTTCTCTGTCAGAGAATTGTTCCTGGTAGGCGAATTAGTAACACACTGACCAATCAGCTTGCAGGATGCATTTATTTCATATCCTTTTGGGAATCATGGATGATGGTCAGAGAGCTACCTGGACGCTGCAAAAAAGATGCCCACCCTCTCTCTCTTCTCTCCCTGCCCACTGGATGCCCAAACACTGATTATCTTCGCCTGAAGATGACTCTTCACTGACTTTTGACAGCCCAAAGAACTTTATAACTTTTGCTTTCCTAACTCAGACATTGTTCAACTTTCTTCAACCTACACCATATGTTGTAAGTAATTTGAATAAACATTTTTGTTGTTATAAAAAAGGTTTTGTATTTCTTTTTATGCAACTGTTTTCGTTAGTTACAAATAATATTGTAGGAGTTAGTCTTGACACTTTCTGCCAAGACCAGCACTTTATAGACCGTGAGCAGCACAATCACAAGACGTTATATTAACTTGCTCGCCTCTTGCCATGGTTAGGACGAGAGGCAAAACAAAATGTTTGCGATGTCAATGCGACCATACCTATAACTCATAGACCCAACTCCACTTCTATAGTACATACATGCCTGCCGAACCAACCTGTCTTACATTTCTGTTGTCATAACTCCTTACAGACCTGCTTTGTGTTGATGAAAACATTGAATAAATTGATTTTCTTTATATGGAAATCGCTCTAGACATGGTATGCAGCCACTTAATGTCAAGAGCATAAAAAATGCTGCTTCAAGGTCAAAAACTAGTCTATATAAATAAAACAGTAGATGTATGTATCTGTGTGTCTGTGTGAAAATATTTAAACAATAAATTCTCTTACGATCTAAAAATGAATACAAATTCCTAATCTATTTTTGCAATCAACTTTGGAGATGTAATAAACAACATTTATGGACGAGAAAACGCTAGCATTAAATAAAACAATCAGAAAATAAATATATAAATTAAATGCTGAAACAAAATGTAGTTAATTAATATTTGAATCTAAAGATAAAAAGATTAATATAGATTAATATAGTTTTACCTGGGCTGACGTTATCCACCTGATAACCAGGGATCCTAACCACTAAGGAGGCTGTCCTATCAGCAGGTGCAAAGTACTGGGGCAGCTGTATTGCCATTTGGTGAATGGATTCTGGACCATGCAGTAGCTTCTGGTGGGGCCTCTCGATGCCATATTAGTGGGTAATTGTTATGGCTTTACCTTATCATGTTTTACAAAAAAAAAAAAAATTTCTTTGTTTCTTTTTCTCTCTTAGTTTCCTCTCTCTGTCCTGCTCTAAGCAAGTCTGACGACCTAGCCTACAAATTCCAAAATTCCATCATGAGAAGTTTCTAGAAAAAATACCCGATTAAACCGAGATCTCCAACTTCCAATGTAGACCCCCACTACCATGTCTCCTTCTCCAACATTAGGGGTCTACGTTCTAACCTTCCAGAGGTTGAAACGCAATTTCAGGAGACTAAACCTAACCTTTTATTTTTAATCAAAACTGGCATTGGACAGGCTATTTCCCTAAATGAGTTCGTAATTAAAGGATACTTTAACATAACTTCTAAATCTGACCCCCAAGATCGCCATGGGCATGGAATATATGCCTATATAAAAGATGGCTTTCCATGTGGTAGGGACATCTCCAGAGAAGATCCTAACTTATCCTATATGTGCTTCCATGTTGCACTAGCTCACACTACCGCATTTATATTTACTCTCTATCGCTATACGTTGTCTTAAGGAGAATTGCTTCCCATCACTCTGAAAAATCTCATCAGTATGCCCTGTATTAAAGAATTCAGGTAATCGCTCATCCCCCTCTCAGTACAGGCCAATAAATCTCCTGTGCGTCATGAGTAAGTTGCTGGAATCTGTGTTAAATAGAGAAGTAATCAACCATCTCAGCAAAAATAACCTTCTTAATGGCACACAATATGGTTTCCGTTCTGTTAGATCTACAGCAGATGTGCTTACAGTTATATCTCATAGGATTAGCGAATCAAGGCCTTTGATAGGGTATGGCATAAAAGTTTACTTCACAAGATCTCAAACTATGGTATAGCTGGAAATGTCTTCTCAATTATCAAATCATTTCTCTCTTCCCTGCAACCTCTATCTCACAGAAGAGGTGTTGCGAGTTTGTCTTTACTGTATCGTTATTTTCATGGAAAGTGTTCGACTGGGCTTCAATCTATGGTCCCCCCTCGCCAAACTTTCACAAAAAACACTCGTCTAGCTGAAAACACTATCAATAATTCCCCTCACTTTTTATCTGTGCCTAAACCTAAACGTAGATTCCATGAACAAAGCTTCTTTCTTAGAACTGCACGCCTGTGGAATTGTCTTCTGTTTTCCTGCTTTCCAGCTGACTACAATATGGTTGCCTTCAAGTCTAACGTAAACAAGTTCCTGATGAGCCGTTACACTTGTTAACAAATTTACCGAATTTCCATTACTAGCGATTACTATATTGTCCAATTTTTACTGTACACTCTTTACCCTTATCCTCGAGAGGCCTCTTGGCCTTGATAAGTGGTGATGCCTATGTAAAAAAAAGAAAACCTCTTAAACTGCCGGTCACATAAAACTGAAATTAACAGAAAACAGATGGTTCATAACAAGTAAAATCTTTGTTTGGATGAATGAATAACGCATACAGAAATATGTCAGCACGTTGAAATGCAAAATGTTCATTTCAACTGGCCAATATATTTCAATTACTTTTGTGCATGTGCAAATTCATTCATAACTTGAAGTTGTTTTATTTTGAATTTTTCTTATTTATCTGTTGATAGCTTAAATGGTACTGAACTTGGTCAGAGTGCTAAACACTTTGGTTTTGATTTTAGTTGATAGTACACAAGTCATTTTTTATTTTTTATACTTTTGAAATCAGTACTATAAGTTTTTTTTTACAAGGTAGTCATCACTTATCAAGGCCCGGAAGCCACTCGGGGATAAGGGTTTTATATATATATATATATATATATATATATATATATATATATATATATATATATATATATATATATAAAGGCTATATGTCTATCTAGCTGGCTGTCTCCATATTTTCAAACTCTATCTCTTCTGAAACTAATAGTCACAGAGTGGCGCTAGGGACTTCAAATGATTGGATTTTTTAAGAAACCGTTCTTTTATGGGTCTTTAGCCGGTTAAAATAGTTTTTAAGGGATCAAAAAGGGGTCAAAATTGAAAAAATCGTTATACATTTTGTACATTCATCTTAGTTTATTTTTAATTTTTAATCAGTTAATATGCGTGTCACGTTGATACAGTGGTAATGTCACCAGCTTTGAATGCTGCAGTTTTGCTTTCGATTTCAATTCTAGCTGATGGCACCCAAATACTTTTTTTTTTTACTTTTGAAATCATGATTCTATAATAATATATACAAAATCTGGACTAATCAAAATATCCCATTTAAGCGTATTTTATGACCGAGCAAAGCCGCCCCCCTCCCGCTAGTATATATTTTCATAACTTACTATATATATATATATATATATATATATATATATATATATATATATATATAAAGCTGAACGTTTGTGTGTGTGTGTGTGTGTGTGTGTGTGTGTGTGTGTGGTCACGAATAGGCTCCTATATGGTTGACTATTTTAAAAAACTGATTACATATAATGATAGAAGATGTATCGAGGATCAGGAATGGGTATGTTTGATCTGGCAGAACGGTGGTTCATAAAAATTGTGAGGTCTGCGTTCGCGCCTGGCCCCCAAAGTATGGAAATAAAAAATGAAAAAAAATAAACGTTTACAAGGGTTTTTGATATAGATGTACATAAGAATACTTTGATAAGTATGTTTCAACTAAAATAGGGATGGTATCATAAAATTGTGGGGTCTGCGTTCGCGCCTATACTCCATGGAAATATGGCACAAACTTTAACAAAGACTTTTCATATCTATTTGCGTAAGTATACTTTGATAATTATGTTTGAAGAAATATAGTATAATAAAATTATTGGGTGTTCGTTCGCGCCTGACCTCCATAGAATGTAAATATGTCACAAAGTTTTACAAGGTTTTTTAAAAGGGGTGAGGGTCCACAATAACACCTTAACTTTAATCTTAATTCATGTTAGCTTTTATTTATTATTTTGAGTTGAATCATATTGTGTCGAATAAATTCACCTCATAAATTCACGTTCTTATTAAAGTGAAAGCCCCAAAAAAGTCGAAACTTGAGACAATTCTCGACACAAATTTTGCATAACTCTGTTTTTTTCCTTCTCCACTTGCACGTGGCACTCTTTCGAAAATAGATAAATAATAAAAAATAAGAACATTACTTGTTATCGTGTCAAAAGAAGGAAACATTCATGCTCACGTGTCTTTTTAAAAACATTTACATAATCTTTTATCTTTATTTATATATCTGTTTAAGCTTTTTTTTGTCAGTATACTAGAAGGAATTCAGTTGATTACAACCCTTTCTGCGTGTTCTTTACATTACAATAGTACAACCATCAATCCGACGGCGTATTACTACACCGTTTAATACTGTAAAACTGAAACGAAGCTGTTCTGCTTGAAAAGGGCGCCATTTTCTTCTTATTCATATTTATATCGATTCTTTGCTTTAAAAAACTAAATTAATTGCGTGTTTACTTTTTTAATATCCCATTTTGATGTTTCGGATTTTTTTACTAAAGTAAGTAAAGCTTCATTATTTTTCAAAACTGTTTTTGTTTCTTTGTTTTTCGATATTTTGTTTATATTATTTAGTAAGAGTGTTTAGCAGAAAAGCCAACAAACGACTACACAAAAAAATAAATATACAAGAAATAAATGTTACCATAGTCAATAAAAGTTCAGTTCATGTTTTTTTTTGTTTTGAAATAGTTTTTAATGCTCTTTACTTGAAATAATTTCAGCAAACCGAAATTAAAACGAAATTTGAGGCGATACCTACTTAAATGAATTTTTATATAAACTACATATGCAATAATCGAATATTCCTCAAGCACAAAATAACGGAAAACATTAAAATATGTTTATAAATATTCCTTACAATGACGGAACTCTCTTAAATTGTTAACACAGGATGCTCAGGTGCCCCTCCTTCAAATTGAAAACGGGGCTCTCCATTTCAAAGTCGCTGCCATTTTTATTTTTTTAAACCTGTTTGTGAATTAAAAAAAAAATTTTTTTTTCTACAAACTGCTTAAAAATACAAACTAACGAACTTTTCTACCATAAAAGTAACTTTTATTGACTATGGTAACATTTATTTCTTGTATATTTATATTATTATATATATAACATTTTCTCTTTGTAAGGAAATATCATTTTGTTGGTCACTCATGGCTACGAATGGAAACAAAGTTGATATAAAAAAATATATTTTCGCGAAAATTATCTTTACTTTCATCATATTTTTCTTAGGGTAAAATCTTTGAGTATCAAAACCTATCTCTTTACAACCCCCTCCTTTTCATAACCTATCATACTTTCATCAATCACAGTCCATTTTCTGTAGGCTGTTTTTGAACCCAGTCAACAACGGGTACTTCTGCTAGTATATATATATATATATATATATATATATATATATATATATATATATATATATATATGATTTTCAGAATGTGAGAGATTGTATATAATAAATTCCACAGCCAAACAACGTCGCAGCCCACAAGAGCCATGACTGTTCTTTGACTGTCATGGCTCTTGTGGGCTGCGACGTTGTTTGGCTGTGGAATTTATTATATATATATATATATATATATATATATATATATATATATATATTTAATAGAGAATTGGATTTGTATACGAAATCTGTATGAATTATTAAAATATATTTAACCTTTTTTACGACTGGGCTAGGCCAGCGCCCTCCCTCTTTACTAATCAAAAATAAATTTTACAGATTCCAACCCAGAAAACAGCGGTTTTTCCTCGTTTGTTAGAAACTTGTTCACAGAATGTGAGAACTAAAGGAAAAAAATAAGAGAAGCGATATTTATGAGGTTGCTAAAAGTAAACTGAAGGTTTGCTTTCTGCTCTCCATAAATTCAAATTTTAGAGTTATTTTTGCCTGTTTGTTTTGTTTTAACTGAAACCTCGCGACCCTTTCTTATTAAGCAAAGACATTAGGATGGATAGACAGACAGTAACCCTACTACCTAATGACGATACAACAAGCATCAGTCATTTCCCACAACTTCAACGTATTTTCTTTCCATATAAAACTAGCAGGGCTATCTGGTGTTGCCCAGGGCAAAAGTGTAAACTACTAATAAAACTTCTATCTTCCTATCTCTCTCTATCCGTCTCTCACCAACCCTCCATTTCTCCTCTGTTCAACCCATTCCTCTGTAGCTGAACACACATGCACCCACAAACAACTCTTTTTTTTTTTTTACATAGGCGTCACCACTTATCAAGGCCGATAGGCCACTCAAGGATAAGGGTTAAAGAGTGTACAGTAGTCAAAAGGACAATATAGTAATCAATAGTAATGGAAGTTCGGTAAATTAGTTAACTTAAGTGGAACGGCTCATCAGAAACTTGTTCACGTTGGACTTGAAGACAACCATATTATAGACAGCTGGAAAGCAGGAAAATGGAAGACAATTCCACAGGCGCGCAGTTCTAAGAAAGAAGCTTTGATCATGGAATCTATGTTTAGGTTTAGGCACAGATAAAGAGTGGGGAGAATTATTGATAGTGTTTTCAGCTAGTCGAGTGTTTCTTGTGAAAGTTTGGCGAGGGGGGACCATAGATTGAATCTCAGTCGAACACTTTCCATGAAAATAACGATAAAGCAGAGACAAACTCGCAACATCTCTTCTGTGAAATAGAGATTGCAGCGAAGAGAAAAGGACATCTCCCACCAGGCCACAAAGACTATTTTGAACCCTTCTTTACATAATACATTCTTTGAGTAATGTTTGGCATTTTCTTCCCAAATTAGTACATAATAGTGATGGGACGATTCCAATATTTTTCTGGATTCCGGTACAATTACCGATTCCGTACTAAATTCCTGATACAATTCTTTATAAATCTCTAAACATTTAACTATACAGTTGTTATTTTTTTTCTTGATTACCATAAAAATACATGTTAAATGTGTATATATTTTCTTGAACGTAAAAGCACTTTGTTTGGGAGGGGGAGGGTAATTTATAGATTTTAGTTTTACTGACAGTTTAAAATTAATAAATATTTATTATTTTATTATTACTACCTGCACTGGAAAGTTTTTATTTTAAACAAAATCAAATATAAAATATAATTAAAGGAATCGCTTTTAGCATTGAAAAATAGGCACACATTTTTGCGACTCCGATAATCACAAAAGTACCGATTTTTCCAATTCCTGATTCTGATTAATCGTTCCAACACTAGTACATAATAACACTAAAAAACTGCCCCCTAACGAAACTCGTCTAGTTTCGTCTAGTTGACCCCTACCCCACCCCAGAGAATGAATCATTATTTTTCCTAAGTTTTGCATATCATTCATCCAGAACAATGCTAATCAAGAATATACCAATTTTTAGGTGTTTGTTTTATAGTTTTTGACTTTTAGCTAGACATACGAACACAAAGTCATTTGCCATTTATATAATAGACTAGCGGGGGGGTACCTGGCGTTGTCTGGGTGTGGAAAGGTTTTATGGTAAGAGTATTGATCAACAGAGCCCTAAAAAAATTATTTCAAACAAAAAAAAATTAACCAACACCCTAAAAAAAATGTAAATAGCAGCGAGTACCCATACGAGCACAAAAAAAGTAGTAAGTAGACAGGCAGGCTCGAACCTGTAATGCTAAGAGGAAAAGGAAGTGAAAAAAAGCGAACGGTTTAGTGGTCACCGCGCCCATCATGACATACAATGTCGCTGCCATTCAAATTAAGCTCAGTTATTACAAAGCGTATGATGACTTTGCCAAAAATGTTGATGGAAAAAGTGACTTCTCCTTGTAAAAAACGGCCCAGTTGACAGTGAAAGAATAAATCTTTTTGGCCAATTTTTGGATATTTGTCGGCTGAGAGACTGAGCTTTCAAACGATACCAATTTTGTAAGTGTTGGTTGAGTGTGTCGAAAGTTTTAGTGAGGCACACAAACATACACATTAACAGACGTTTGAGATTTATAGTATAAACTAGCGGGGGGTACCCGGCGTTGCCCGGGTGTTTGGAGCTGTGTGTAGTTTTGGGTAAATCAAAACTCCGGGGGATGGGGTTAAAATAAAAAAAAAGTTTTGGTAGGTAAGTATGAGGATCAAACCCGAACCCTTGAGGCGAAGTTGGAAATTAAAGTGTGAAAAAAAAAAAATGTGCAACGTTAACCATTGGGCCACCGTGAAATACAAACGGAAATATGTTTGAATTTATTTAACTATTTAGAATTGGCAGGTGCACGTTTTAATGACTTAATGAGGGTCAACTTTGACTGCGGGGTAGTACTTCATTTACTGCGGGAACGCTTTTTTATCTTTATTTTCCCAAGATGTTGGGGAGGGGGGACCAGCTCTCCATAAAAAGGGGATTGTCCAAATTGAATAGCAGTTATCTGATATAAGGAAAATATTTCCACATTGATCAAATCTGATTGCTTTCGGATATTTCCGGTGATCGCGACTGGAAAAGAATACCACCAGAAGTAGTGTTACTTTTATTATATGAAAAAGCCTAATCCACATGCGGCGAGCGAAAAATGTAGAATATTTATCTTTCGAAAGTCAAGCAAATTAAATAGGCGAGCTCCATTGATAACTCGTAGATATTATGATTTATATGTGATATAAAAAAGTTTTAAGAAGTTGTGAGCCGACCGACCGCTTCTCGAAAAAAAAGCCTTTTACAGACATACACAAAAAGCGAACATACATACATACATACACACATTTTCACTTTTATATTTATAGAAGACTAGCGGGGGTGTCCGGCGTTGTCCGGGTGTTTGGAGGTGTGTGGGTTGGGGGAGGGGATGTCAAAACAACAAAAAAAAAAACGATGTTAAACTTCTTTAAAAAATTGGAAAAACAAAAAAAAACTGTCCGGCGTCGCCCTTATGGTAAAAGAAAAAAAAGGATCGAATATGGAACCTTGAGGCGAAGGTGGAAAAAATCCTGACATGTAACCCACTCGCCCACCACGGCAAAGTAACAGGAAGTGATTAAATTTAACAATTAAAACTTAAATGTGTGAATTTAATGCTAATGAGGTCAAACATATCTTGCAGTTACTTTTGCTGCGAGGCTGTTTTTTTTTTTGTTTTTTTTTTCTTTCCCCAACTTTGTCTGTTTGTTTTCCCAAAATGTTGGGAAAATCAATGCCATATAAAAGGGGGAATTTCCCAATAAGTCTGATATAAGAGGTCCCCCCCCCACATTGATCAAACTTTATTGTTTTTCTGGACGTCCCTGTTACAAGTGCCAGGGACAGATCTGATAGTTATTTGTTTCTCCACTGAGCAAATCAAGCACAAGGCCGTTTTTTAATGTGGAGAGATGGGGTAAATGGGGACCAGCTCCTCGGGGAGTAGGATAGTGACAATTGGTATGAAGGGTTTCCCCTAAATTGACCAATAACTGATTGCTACAAGAGCAATGGTCTTATATGTGGGATTGCCCTCACATATGGTCTTTGATTGCAGTATCTGCTGGAACAGATACTACACAAGTGAGATTTGATCTTGGCCAAAAGGCCAAGCCTGGCACGAGGGCCAGGGAGTATTTATTTGCTCCCCACCGAGCAAATTAGGCACAAGGCCGATTTTTAAAATGAGGAGTGAAGGGGAAATGGGGACCAGCTCCCCGTGGAGTAGGGGAGCTGGATAGTGACAATTGGTATGAAGGGTTGCCCCTACATTGACCAAGGTCTTGCTGGTCTTTGCTTGACACTTGTTGCCCAGGCCCCGAAGGGCGAGGGCCAGGGAGAGATCTGATGCCAGAGATTCAATTTCGTTTATAAGCGAAACAAAAACGCGGCAAGTGAAAAAAATCTAAAAAATAGCAAAAGTAAAAGTTAACCAAATTAAAGATAGATCTGACCTCCCTTCGTAACTTGTAGATATTATAATTTAGACAGTATATAAAAAGTTATAAGAATGAGCAACCAACCTGAGAACCACTCCGAAAAAAGCCTTTCTCAGACATGCACAAAAAGTGCACACACACATTTTCGCTTTTATATATATAGACTAACAGGGCTATGTAATGTAACTTATTTTTATTAAAACTTCTTTCTCTCAGTCTCTCTTTATTCGTCACTCTTTATTTTTCTCATCCTTCCTCCCTCTCCTGAACCCATTTTTTCTCCTCCACTCAGTCCATTCCTCTCTTGCTGCACACACACAAACACACGCAACTTACCTTTATATAATAGACTAGCAAGCCGCCTAGCATTGCCTGGTTGTAAGATACCCTTAGATAGTATAATTTAATTCATGCAGATTACATATTTGTTATTATAGAGCCAATTCTCTATCGATTATTATATTGTACCCAATAGATAATAATGATTTCAAAAGTATTACTTAGGTGCCATCAGCTAGAATCGAAACAGAAACGTACAACTCTCCAGACTCGTTCCTTAGTTTGTGAGCCACGCCATGCACATAAAAATAGTTTAAAAAATAACCTTGTTTAACCTATAAATTTAGGTTTGTGCATGTAAACATGTTTAGTCACCAACTCGGACAACTGTTTTGTTTTCAATTTTGACCCCTTACCAGCTCATTTTTTCCGAATGAAAACCGATTAAAAAGCTTTCCATGTGTCTGAATACCCTATATACCAAATTTCAAAGATTCATTGAGTATATAGCTTAAGAATTGTCCTCACACACACACACACACACACACACACACACACACACACACACTCTCTCTCTCTCTCTCTCTCTCTCTCTCTCCTTTAGATAATAGATTTCTTAAAGTAATAAATCACCATTTTCTTTCTAATTGTACATAACACGGAAAAAACTGACTCTCCTCCTCCAACAAAACCTGGCCCAGTTGACCCCCAGACAATGAATAATTTTAAATATTACTCTACCCATAAAACACCGATCAACTTTGTGGGTGTTTGTTTTGTAGTTTTTTTTTTTTTTTACTTTTAACTGATACACAAACACACATACACCCAGACGTTTGCCCTTCATATAGCAGAGGATAGAAGATGAAGGATAACCTTTTCCTTAGTAAAAAATAAAATACACTATAATTATGAGTTAAAGTAAAAAAAAAAAAAAATTAAAAAAAAGTATATTCCAAGAATTAAAAATCGCTCGAAAGATATCGGAATTCATCTTTTCATATGACAGGTCAGTTAATTAAAGCTTTCCAGTTGCATTAGTTTCAAAATGAACTTTCGAAAATAGATCTTCGTGTTGCTATGGAAACACTGAGCAACTGATACAATCCAATCAACTGGTTTAGAAATATTTGCATGAGAGCCAAAATTGAGGCTAGGATCTTCACCCTTTCTTTTCGTCATCACTTTCTACTCAGTCCATCACGCCACCCACTTCCCCACCCATCCCCGTGTGTGTTTTGTCGCTTCTTCCTTTAAACAACAGCTGCATGCGAAATTCCCGCCGTCCAATAGAGCAAGATACCTCAATTTCATCACAAAATGGCCGACGCTCTCGCGTAATTCAATTGCTTTAGTATCAATTAACGAAGTGAGAAACTTTTAGGGTTAAAAATATCTTTAAAAGATGTTATTGATTTTGAAATTGGATGAGAATTGGCAGAATTCTTATGTTTATGACTTGCACATACATTCTGGTTTATTTTTTTCCATTTTCATTTTTAATTTTTCCATAAGCCTTTTTTTTTTTAAATATAGAAGTCCATGCAATCCTATATGAGGCTTTGTCGATTGGTTAGTTTGTCACGAGTGACTGCAGGGAACGATATATTATTGACTTACAGAAACTTATTTTCTTATTGTAATCGGAATTATTCAGTGCATTCCACTGTTTGTGTTTTAAAATTTGTTACCATCGACATCCCATCCCCCAAGGGAATTTTATCCTCGGGCTCCAAAATCAACTGAGATTAAACCGTTCCTGTATGACCTGGTCCCTGTAGATTACGGTGTAATGCTGGTTCTTGTGCTGCTCCAAGCTTTACCTTCTCTCTTTGAGAAAGGGTTAGTTTATTACTAATCGTCTGAGGCGCTCTTACTGGGGAAAACCAATGGGGCTGCCCAGGCATTTTTTGCAGGTCAAAGTGACTTTCTCACTCCCGCTTTCCGACCCTGGTGTCACAATTCTTGCAGTGGGAGAGAACTGAATACACCCCCCACCCTCAAAAGTGTTAGGAAATAAAAAAAGAAAGAAAAAATATAACAAAAAGAGACAAAATAAGTTTATCAGCAGAAAAATGGCGGAAGTTGTTCAGAGGAAGTACGTCTTTCAATAAAGCTACTTATACAGGGTACCCAAAAAGTCACTGAAGTGTTGAAAATATTTGTCATTTTACCATTAATAATTATTTTTTTCTCTATTTCAGATATTTTACAGATAATATTTTGAAAATTAATTATGAATACATATAGCGTTGAACAACGTACGCAAGTTGTGAAATTGTTTTACCAAAATCAGGGGTCAATTGTTTTGACTCAAAGAACTTATCGGTTGCATTTTCATGTAAGAGCCCAAGTCATAACACAATTTAAAACATTGTGCACCGATTTCAAGACCAAGGAGCTGTACTTGTTCTTCCGCCAGTTGGCAGACCTTGAAATGTCATCACAAAAGAAAATAGGGAAAGATTGCGAAAGAGCATGGAGCAGCATCCTGAAGCATCAATTTGATGACATTCCACACAACTTCGGATATTTCAAAGCTCACCATACAATATTCTGAACGGTTTAAAACTGTGCCTAAACCTAAACGTAGATTCCATGAACAAAGCTTCTTTCTTAGAACTGCACGCCTGTGGAATTGTTTTCCGTTTTCCTGCTTTCCGGCTGACTACAATATGGTTGTGTTCAAGTCTAACGTAACTAAGTTCTTGATGAGTCGTTCCATATAAGCTATCAAATTTACCGAATTTTCATTACTAATGATTACTATATTGTCCAATTTCTACTGTACACTCTTTAACCCTTATCCTTGAGTGGCCTCTTGGCCTTGATAATGTGGTGATACCTGTGTAAAAAAAAAGAAAAAAAAAGTGCAGCTTGTTCAATACTTGAAGCCTGAAGATTTTACAAACAAGGGTTCAATATACAGTTCAAATGGAAGAACTAGTCTGAAATATCTCCAATTTTCTGCAAAAAGTTGATTATGTCAGATGAAACCCATTTTTCATGTATATGGATTCGTTAACAAACAAAATTACAGATTTTGGGGCCCTGAAAATCCAGGGTAATTCATCAAAAGCAGTTGCATCCTATAAAGTGTATGGTTTGCAGTAAAAGAGGAGATCATTGGACCTTATTTCAATGAAGATCAAAGTGAAAATGCTGTCACTATTACTGGAGAGATATTGGACTATGATTATAGACTTCCTGCATCCACAAATTCAAAATAGGCCCGGATTATGGTTCCAACAAGATGAGGCAATGGCACATACAGCAAGAGACACCATGGAGTTTCTCAGGCAATGTTTGGCGACAACATTAACTCTCACTATGGCAATGTCAAATGGCCACCACGTTCCCCAGACTTGACTACCCCGACTTTTTCTTATGGGAATATCTTAAAGAAAGAGTCTATGTTAACAAACCCCAAACCCTGCAAGAATTGAAGAAAAACATCAGGAAGTTAAATTGCAATCCAGAGATTTTGGAATCTGTCATGAATGATGTCTTAGAAAGAGCACAAATATGCTGAAGCTGAAAATGGGCAACATTTAAAAGACATTATTTTTCATAAATAAAGATTGTTTGAATTTTGCATTTGTTTCTTTTAAAATTCCCAATGTCTTAGTCAGATTGTGTTAAAATTACAGAAAGATATCAAAAATAAAGAATCTATTTCAGTTCAAAATCCTTCAGTGACTTTTTGAACACCCTGTATATATATATATATTATGACAGCCCCTTTAAGAAATTCGTTTCTTATCGTTGAGCACTTTCAGTTGAATTAAAGTCGGTCAATTTAGCTCTTATGCATAGATCATCGTATAACGATTAGATCACTGTCTGACTGACGTAAATGAACATTTAAAATTAAAATGTTTAAAATTCAATGTTATCCTATGCGGTTAATGGTAGCCGAATGGATACGGTTTCCGCTAATCGAGTCAGAGATGTCTCGTGTTCCGGGGCTCGAATCGTTCGACTGGTGTTAATCGTGACACCCTGCACTGAAGATTCCCGAAAGGATGAAACACTAGTGTCTGTAGGTATTTAATTATTATAGTAAAAAAATAATTATATATATATATATATATATATATATATATATATATATTACTACTTCATTTACTCACATAAAATTAATATACGAAAGTATAAATTTATGCTTAAACTTTAAGTATTTACTTCAAAAATGCTCAATACGTAGGTAGAGCTAGTTAGTAAGTTATAAAATATATATGCCGATTAAGTTACACTGAATATTCCGCGTTTCATCGACTCTAGGACTCTTCAGGCTTAAGCGCATAAGCCTGAAGAGTCCTAGAGTGGATGAAACGCGGAATATTCAGTGTAGCTTAATCGCCATATATATTTTATAACTTACTATATATATATATATATATATATATATATATATATATATATTCATGCATTCCTGTTGGATGCTTTGAGAGGTGATGGTGGTTCAGTGGTCAACGATACTGAGTGACGACTTAGTTGTTCAAAGTTCATTCACTTAGGATGTTGCCAACCTTCATCTTGTTCCTCCTGTAAATATCCAATATCTTTCTAGAATAAATTCTGACTAGAAAAATATCGGGGAAACCAATGCCAACAATAGAATCTTCATATGATAGATTTTGTCCATTTGTCTGTCATGAGCGATTGCAAAAACTTATTTGGTGCTTGTTTACATTAGTGATCTTATTAAACCAACACATTTCAGGTGAAAACATTATCATGTCGAAATTAGTAAAAATTACAATAATTACAAAAAAATATATGATCCAGTAGAAAAATAATTACAAGTTGAAATAGAATTTATTGAATTATCAAGTTTTGTGCGACCAATTCAGTATGACAAACAAGGGAGATAACCCTTGACTTAGATTTAGGGTCTGCCATCTTTAAACGCGATATCTGGGAATATAATTGTGGCTTATTTTTTTTTTATTTAAAATACTTCTAGAACATCATCTACTGGATCATATTTTATCATTTTTGGAATTTATACTAATTGTAAAGTGTATTACACTATTTGCGTTTTATACAAATATAAACTTTCGATTTCTATGCAAAATATGACTTCATATGAAAGGGGGAAGTTAACTTAGGATTATATTATTTTATAGTATAATTATTATTGTAGTATCATTATTATTAGTAATAATATTCAATAGTTCAAGATTGGGGCATAGAATTACTTACGTTAATCTGATTTCTCTGGCAACGCCGGAATACTAGTCGGCTAGTAATAATAATACGAACTCTGCCAGTCTCACAAATTAACTCTATACTTCTACTTTACATATGGTTATAATTAGGGCTACGACAACAGCATATTCTTTTCATAGTTTGGACTCTCGAGTGTGTATCTGTTGATATCTTATATACTTTTATATAGAGTGATGTGGTTCTCGGTTGATTAACTGTGTCTTTGTCGGATATATACTCGAGAGTCAAAACAATGATAAGAATATGCTGTTGTCATAGCCCTAGTTATGATAACACTCTTCTCATCCGGACTTATGGACTCATGATAACAATTTCTTTGTCTTGAAACATTTTCTTCATCAAAGAATATGAATAATAACTTGTGACTTTATTTCTAAAAGTTGATAGTAATCCTGGATTATCTTTTTTTTTAGGTGAAGATTTATAAATTTGGATTATTTTGACTACTGTTCTCATCTTGCATCTCACAACTCTCCAACTCTCTTCACAAGTGTTGTGCCGAACTCGGAATAATTTCGGATGGAACTCTATATTTAATCCACGGAGGTAACTATCTCTCATTCCATCAGCCATGACCAGATAGATCTCTTGATTAATTTGTAATTGTATTCTGAGTATCGGCCACACTGAGGATTGAACCATGAATCGTCAGGAGACTATCACTTAGAATTATTAGTGTTAGAAGCACAACCGATATAGGTGCTGAATAATAATCAGTTCTAAGAGCAAGAGTTCTCTAGATGGTGAATATCCAATTCAGATTTAATTGTCAACATGGATCTTGATATATTTCTAAGACTGGGCAATCATCTATATCTTTATACAAACCAAGATCCAAGCATACGAATAAGGCAATAAATATAAATGTTTGTAAATAAGAAAGGAATAATTGAGCTTGATTTTTTTTTTTAAATAATCCTTGAAGCAGCAAACAAATAAATAAAAACAATAGTCTTTTGGGTTTGTATTACTGTACGCATAGATTCGAAAAAGTTGTCAAAAAACAAATATATAACAAATAAATGTTATCAAAGGCAAGATAAATTACTTTTCTACCAAACTGGATATATTTTTCGTGTTTTTATTCAACGTAACGTGTTTATTCAGCTCGAAAACTATACAGTGTTTACCGATGTATTGTAAAATTCAAGATGGCGTCTGATTCTCTCTTTAACACGATAAGTTTGGGAAAAGGTGTTATAAATAAAAAACCGGATAAAATACTGTTAAAAACTCGCTCAATATATGTTACCGTGACATAGGTTGACATATATTCGGCGGGTTTTTAATAGTATTTTGTATAGTTTTTTATTTATAACACCTTTTCCCAAACTTACCGTGTCAAAGAGGGAGGGAGGCGCCATCTTGAATTTTCCCATACATCGGTAAACACTGTAAGTTTTTCGAGCTGAATAAATATGTTACATAAAATAAAAACACTAAAAATATATCCAGCTTGGCAGAAAAGTAACTTATCTTGCCTTTGGTAACATTTATTTGTTATATATTTGTTTTTTGACAACTTTTTCGAATCTATGTGTACAGTAATACAAACCCGGTTTTTTTTTTCTCCCCAAACAAAGTATATTGCCACTTTGAACGTAAGGGATTACTATTTGGGATCGTGTTTAATAAGGAAATGTTGGGAGTTGAGCAGTGATAAGTCTGTTCGCATTACATTTAAATTTCTTCAGTTTAGTACAGTCAGGGAAACAGGAAATAGGGAGAGAATTCATAAGTCTAGCAGTTCGAGGAGATAAACTATTAGTACAGTAGAAGGCTTCCTGGCATCTAGGGACTTAAACAGTGAAGGGGTGGGATTTTGTTGCTTGGGTTAGTCAGACGTATATACATCGAGAGGGTATAAGCACTATGAGTTCATCAGAGCACATTCCATTAAAGTACTTGCAAAACAGGCACAGGGATGTGATATTACAATGATTGGACAGAGGTTGGAGCTTGGCCATTAGATTTGAGATTCTTTTTTTAGACCCTGTCTAAAAGTAAGAGTGGCAGATGCACCAGCCCAGATGTGGCAAAACCATGCATGGGCGAATTGTGGCTTTGTAAAGATATAGGATGCTCTTTGGTGTAAGTAGTTTTCTAGCACGGTAGAGGGAGCCCACCTTCTTTGCAGCAATCTTGGCAATTTCCTCAAGTATTTATTCCAGTTCATGTTGCCTGCGAATGTCAGGCCAGAGAGTTTGAAAGATAAGTTCTCAGATAGGTTGTTCTTTGTCATGGCAATCGTTGGTTGAGAGTTTTTTTTGTAGTTGTTAAAGGAAAGAAGCTTAGTCTTAGTAGTATAAATTGTTATTAACCATTTACGACCCAATTCCACTACAGACTGAAGATCATTTTATAGGGTTCCAGGTTTACTGATTTTCTTATACGGGAGATATAATCAGAAGGCTTCAAATTAAAAGAGAAAATAAACTGAAGAAAGCAGAAGACCTGAAGATCAAAGAAACCTTCATGGAGTCAATTTACGATAACAATTCATCAATTAGCACAAAAGATGAAAAAGAAAATGATGAAGCAGCAAAACTGAAAACCGTCAGGAGTTTTTTTGTTTTTGTTTTTTGTCAAGATTATTTGCTCTTTTTGACTTCCGGTTTCTGCAAAGCTACAGACTTGGCATTCTAAGATACTAGCATTTAAGTTCAGCGTTGCCCGGGTGTTTGGAGGTGTATGTTGAACAAAAAAAAAAAAAAAAAGCGGTCAATTTTTTTAAACTTTGACCCCTATTATGACTCCTTTACATTTATTGTTTTGGGCTCAAATCAAGTTATTAAGTTAGATCCATGTCCAAGGAGCCTGTATCTAAAATTTCAAGTATTTAGACCCCAATAATTGTCGGAGGAGTTTGGTAGAGTTCTCAAAGGTAAACTCGTTGAACTTTGACCCCTTAACAACCAAATTTCAGGCCGAAAACCGATCACATAGATTTTCCCAAATCTCAGTACCCTGTATATCAAATTTCGACTCTATAGACTGAAAATTAACAGAGTTATTGCGAAGGAAAATGTACACAGGCACACAGACAGACACGTTCACTTTTATAGATATATAGATAGATAGATTTCCACTCTAATATAAAATATTAAATGTTCAACTTTTCTGTACATTTCTTGATTAACCTTGCCTGACCACTAATTTATACAAAGCTTACTAGACAATATCTCTTGGCACTCTGTCAAAAGTCGTGTTAATAAACCAAAAATGACAACTGTTACACATCAAAAATACGTTTTGATTATATTCCTTAGAGGAGTTATTTGTCTTTTAGTATTTATCCAGAATCTGACCCAACTTTGCATCAATATCTTCCAGTAGGTTATGGGAAGCAGCCTACAAATGTCAGCAGATTACAAATTTCAATGAAATTGTGCTAGTCAATGCAACGAGAATTTTTTTTAATTGAAAATTGATTACAACACGTTGTGTGAAGTAAAAAGAACCCTTCTAAAGATTTTAATAAACTTTTTGAAATAAAAAGGAAAAGCCCCCCCTCCCTCATAAACTAAGTTGTTAAAATAGTTAAATTTCTTTGAAAAAAGAAAAAAGAAATTCAATTTTTACAGTAGTTTTCATGTTTTTTGTTGAAAAAAAAAATTATTTGCAGGTTTTCTCGTCGTAAATAAAAAGAAAGAGATTATTTATTTGAGACATTTTTTGGGGGGGGAGAAAAAACTTTTTATAAGCTTTTCTTGAAGAAAAAATATTTTTCCTGAAACTGGAAAAAAAAAAAAAATTTCTTTCACAGTTGTTTTCATCATAAAAAAGAAGATTATTTGAAAACTTTCGAAATAAAAAGTTTTTACACTTTTGCTTTCAGCATTTTGACTTTAGTGGCAATAATGCTGGAAGATTCTGATACAAAATTGAGTCAGATTCTAGATAAGTAACTGGGTACTTATGCAGTATAAAAACCATGTTATTGCTGGAATCACCAGGCCAGTTGACAGAAAACGCTAGACAGAGCTGAGCTACTTGATCCCTTAATACAAAAATCATAAATAAAACATTTGTCTGCTATCATTGATTTATTTTATTTTTTTGAATCTAAATATATTCATCTTGAATTGGATAAAAAAAAAAATCATTAAAAAAATTATTAAAAAAATAAAGTATAAAAAATAAAAAAATATTTGTATGCTAACAATGTTTTGCTATTCAAAAAATAAATATTTATTCATGAAACTTAAAATGAGTATTTTTTATTTGAATTTTTATTTTCTTAAAATTTGATAAAAACTGTTTAATAATTATTCAAAAATATGTACATTTTTCAGTCAAATATTCATTGAAATTGTTTTAATTTTTCAGTTAATTTTTCATTGAAATTGTTTTAATTTTTCAATTAATTTTTCATTGAAATTGTTTTAATTCCTCAGTTAATTTTTCATTGAAATTGTTTTAATTCCTCAGTTAATTTTTCATTGAAATTTTTTTCAGTTTTCAATTAATTTTTCGTTGAAATTGTTTTAATTTTTCATTGAAATTGTTTTAATTTTTCCATTCATTTTTCATTGCATAAATTGAAAAAATTGACAGAAATTGAAAAAAAAAAAAAATAGCCAGCGTTTGTGCAAAAGAAAAAGAAAAAAAATCACAAAACTTTCGTTTGGCATGTTCCATAAACCACTCGGACGATTCCGACAATAGCACAGTCATTATACTGCATAAATAACAGTACTTTTTATTTATATCAATATCTATTTCAGACTGTTGTCCTTATCTTGGTTGTTTGTATTTTCACATTTCAGTAGCATTCTGGTCTTCTTCAAGTGTCGTTTTGCAGTAGTCACATCTGGGAATTTCAAACCGTAATGTTTATTGAATCCACTTTGATAGATTGCTTCTATTTCTCATCTTATACCTTAGTTAATTTTTATTCAGTTCATTCACCGAGTATGGAACTCATTGACACTAGAATTGTAGAATCACATGCTTCCCTGTTCGATAACAAATGCCAACCCGACGCTGTTTCAATGGTCTTCTTCTCTTTCATCTACTCTTCTGCTGCCATATTGTCATCTCTCATATTGGCAGCTGCCAAGGGGGCACATATGGGTTCACAAGTATAAAAAAAAAACATAAAACCCCATAAAACACAAATTTGAAAAAAACAAAAGACTCCAGCACATTCTGTATATGTTGGTTGGGTTCTGAGTGTGTGTAGAACACCATCATGAAAAACAACTCCCTGGATGCTAAGGTCCACATCTACATAGTCTGTTGAGGCCTCTTTGTCATTGGTTTATGTCAGCTCATCTTGATCTGCTATGAACCACCATTTGTGTTCTACTGTGTCAAACTGGAAAATCTTCCCATTATTTTTAACGTTGGACGATGAGTCTCCTAGCTACTTTGGTTGCTTGGAGACTTGGGTAGAAAGTACCAGTCTTGAATCCATTCTTGATAATCAGCCCTACAGGTACGGGACCCAGGAATTGGCCCAGTACCTGTCGGACTGAGATATGCCATCTGGGTATTACCTAGGAGGTTCATCCTCCTAGGTAATACCCAGATACTCCTAGGTAATACCTAGGCCTTGCCAACTGGCTTTTGGGTGGGACAAATTTATTGCTTGTTGCCGAGTGCCCTCTCCCCTTCAGCGGCACTGGCTGGACATTCTCATTTTCTGACCTTGTGTCACATCTTGCTGAAGTAGGCAGCATGTAAATATCAACCCTCAACTATCACAAACTCGAGACTGTTCATAAACTGTCCCTAACTGTTGGAAATTGTCGCAAAACTCATTACCACGCCTAAAACTGCCCGCAAACAAACGCTAAATATATCAACGTGTATGTCCGGTCTTTTGTCTGCCACACTTTGATTAAGAATATCATTTCAGCTTTCCTTTGTGTGCGTTAGTGAACAACTTCCTCGCCATTATCTCTTTCTACTGAGCTCACTCCGTATAACGTTTCTGCTGATCAACTTATCTCCTCTTTTTTTTTTATTTTAAATTCCTAACACTTTTGAGAGGGAGGGGTGGATATCGATAGTAGAGTACAACAACTGAAAAACCGGGAAACAAGATGCAGACAAATTATTCCTTAGCAGATTTATTCTATAATAATACCCAATCTGCATAAATTAAAATATCATGTTTAAGTATACTGTACGACTGGGCAACGCCGGGCTGCTAGCTAGTTTTCTAATAGAAGCAATATGTAAATGTATTTTGTTCGTTTGAAATAAGCAGAATACACATTAGTAAGCCAGCAGTTTTTACGATGTCAATATTAGAGTTTGAATCTCGTAACTGGATATGTGTTTTCTTTTTTAAGTTAAGGAAATTAATGTAACATAATAACATAAAACTAAGTGGCCATTTTTTTAATAATCTGCACAAGAAGTAAATATGAAAGGTATACAGCATTAGATCAAAGTGAATTCATGCTTAAAAAACATAACTTTCTTGTGGTTTTTCTAAATAAAAACTAAGTGTACGTATTGAGTTAGCCAATTATATTTTAAGTAGATATCAACGCAATTCATTTTCATGCTCGATTTGGAAATTTTGAGAATGTCTGTGATTTGTCTAGTTGTCAAACGGCAATCTTGTTCAACTACAGCTTTCACTTGGTCACTGTTGATCATCTTTGGCTGGTCAGAGCCAGGAGGATCTCTCACTGCAAAAATTCCTTTTTGGTATCAAGCAAACCATTTCTGGCACACCCGTACTGTAATTAAGAATATTTGCAATTTGTCTGGTTATCAAAGGGAAATCTTATTCAACTACAGCTGTTACGTTGTGGGTGGGGGGGTATAAGGTCTATATATATATATATATATATATATATATATATGTAAGATGCTGTATATAAAGTGCATTGGATATATGATGAGTTTTGGATATATTAAAGTTTCTTCATGTTGTCTAGTGTTCATAAATACTTACATGTATACATTACACATATATACAGTTCAACAGGACATATAAAATCTAACAACAAACATTTTCTTAACAACAAAGAGACGGAACATCTTCTGAAGAATTATATCTTATCAAACAAAGAAACATTACCTTCATTTATCTGGGGTCTTGGTTGATGAATCTGCCAAAAGCTGAAATGAACATTTCTTTCAAAGAAACGACCAGAAGTCTCCAGTTATATTTTTAGACAGCTTTTATTACTGTTTCCTTATTGAAAGATTGCATGCTTGTCTTAGACTCTGCTTCATCTCCATACAAGACCATTACAGGCCCTGTCTCCAACACTGTCTTCGTCCGTCTAGCACTCTCTCTAGCTCTGTCTCCTCTAACTCCTGACTCTGTTTGTATATATGTAGCTATTCCTTTGTGCTTACGTCACTCGACCACACAAAGGCACAGCACGTGACCTTCAGTCACGTTTTCTGGCCAAATTTATTATTTAGTATTTTAATACTCAATTCCCAATGACGCATCCCCTGCTTAATTGTTTCTAAATATTTTACTAAACATTCCTTTGTTTCAATAATATTCTCTCTGCATACCTTTTCCTATATAACAATTACAAAACAATAATAATGCTCATTATCTAACATTTTACTTTTTAAATAATAATAGTCGATTTTCTAAATCGACTATCAGCAAGGCCATCCAATATTGGCCCGGTATAATCTAACAAGTTTTCACTTGGTCATTGTTGATTATCTTTCAGTTTCAGTCAGAATGAAGAGCATCTCTCAGTGAAAAGTTTCAAATCATTTCTATTAATACACACGACATTTCTTTATGAAGGTTTCTGTATATTTTTCCTCTTTTTCTCTAGTAAAAAAAAAACAAAACAAAAAAAGAAAACATCAGCTGTCCGTAGTGCTCTGTCTGATCTTTCATTTCAAAAGCTGAAATACAAGTAAAAATTCAAGAACTCTTCTGTTTAAAGACTTTTTACACACATACTTCAACGTACTCGCTGCATCACACGATTTGAAGAATAGAAATATAACAATTTCTAGTCCTTATACACATTGGCACTTATGGCGATAAACAAAAATGAAGAAAAACTTTTATTGTGAACTTACTTGCTACAGATTAAAGATAGCATATTCCAAAAAATCACAAAGATTGATCAAGTACGTTTTTTTTTTTTTTTTCGAATTTGCTGTTTTTTACCAATAAGTGAAGGTTGAATTCATTTTAATATTCTTCAATTTTTTTTTTTAATTATATAAAATGATTCTTTTCACATAATGTTTTCATAATTGAAAATAAAAAAATGCACGTTATGTTAATAAATTATTGGTTGGTTTTAAATCTAATGTTTCGGTTGTTTTTTTCTGGCATTATGAAAAAAAAAATTGAAATGATAGTTGGTTGTCTGCCCTTGATTCCTTCACAGACGCTGCTTTTTGCCGACATTAACACAGAATAAAATTTGATTTTCTTAAATAAAAAAAAAAATTACTTGATCAAATTCCGTGATTTTTTTTAAATATTTCATCTTCGTTCCGTGACTGGTACGTACATCATAGTGTATTTTACTATAGTGTATTTTCTTGCTGCCATAAGTCCCAATCTGAATAAGCACCAAGTATCTTTAGTATACCAGAAAGATGACATTCGATAAACATACAAACTTTTTAGACAACTTAATATATGTATTAAATAGCCCTTTTCTCTTTTTTTTTTCTTGTAAAAAAAGATAGATATAGATAGCACTCTGTTTGATCTTTAATTCCAAGGCTTGAAATACAAACAAAAATGTAAGAACTGATGTCAACATATTCGCTGCATCAAATAAAGGATTTGAAGAATGGGAATATAAAACGATTTTTAGTAGACTAATGAGATGACATTAAAAAGCAAACTTTTTCGTCAACTAAAACATTCATCTTAGTTACTTATTCTCTCATGCAAATACTAAGCAGCAATAGTTTTCTTCATACTATTTATAAAGTGGTAGAAGCTGTATGTCTCCACACGGTCTCAAGAGACAATGGATATCCCCTGTAAAATAAGCTGTGTGTAATTGTGAAGCAAGGATTGCGCAATCCCAATCTATACTCCTAACTCAGCATTGCTTGATTCTTTTGGCAAGGAGAAGTGCTAGACGACGGGAAACAATGCCGAGATAAGAGAACAACACATACAGCACTTGGAATTCCCAAATGATCACCGATTTTTAATACTGACCAGGCTCAACGTTGACGTCTTTTCATTAAGCAGATAAATACCACACTACCACACCTGTACATTTTGTATATTTTATTTTTGGTCATTTTAAAGCCAAACACAATAATCATTTTTTTTTTGTTTTTTTTTTTTTTGTTTTTTTAAATAGCTCCAAAATGATTGTATATACAGGCTAGAATAAAACGTAAAATTTCCGAATGTTTACGTTCAACAATTGTTTATAGATTTTTATCTGGAAATTCAAACTAATTAAAAACAAAAAAAAAACAATACAGAAAAAAATCTTTATGATTTACGTACCCTTCACGGAAGGAAAATATCATATTCCAAAAATCATATAAATTGATCAAGTAGCTTTTATATATAGAAAATAATTTTTGTTTTTACAATTTTTAGTGATTTTATAGAAAATTGTAGCCATTAGAAGGCTGATTTTGAAAAGTATTTTTCAAATTAATTTGTATTCTCCTTATTTATTAAACATGGCAGATCAAAACAATGTCTTGCTTCGTCATAAAATTTGATTTTCTTAGTTAAAAAAATAATTGATCAATTGATAGGAGTATTGGAATATGACATTTTCGTTTCGTGTATATTATAAAGATTTTTCTGTATTTTTGTTTTTAATAAGGTTGAATTCTGGACTGACTTATTGTCCGGAAACCAACACATTGTAGCCTCAGTCACAAAGCAGACAAAGAATAGAAAAGAACTTCAATTCGTTTTTTTTTTTTTTTTGTACAATGGCATTTATTTGCTCATTCTGTCGTTACCGCTGTGACGTCCCTCGTGTGATCGTTTTCTTGAATGTGCACTCAAACGTCATCCACGTCTCTAACGTGATCGTCTTCTCGAATGTGCTCTTTTCTTTTAATCGTCTTCTTTTTCCTTGCTGTGACGTCATTTTGGTTGCGGTTTGGTATTTGCATATAGCCGTCCACACTATGTCATAATAGTACGTATTATATATAGATGTGTATGAATACGTGTGCGACTGCAATCTTGAATAATATATGTTATAAATATAGAGATCAAATTCCATCAGATAGACCTCAAATATAGATGAGAAAATGCGGCAATAAAATCTTTCTCATTAAGCAAAGACCTGTACAGCATAGTAATCTGTTAATCCTGTTAAAAGTTTGCAAAATTCCGGAGATTATTCCATTATTTCCTCAATGCTACAGCCGTGATGTTACCCACGTCTCAAATGATTTTCTCGAACATGCTCTCTTCTTTTTATAGTCATATTTTTCCTTACTGTGACGTCATTTCATTAACATTTTTTAAAATATTTATTTTTCAGTACTTTAGGCTATTTCATTTTAAATTTCAATAAATGCCCAAATTCATAGTAAATAATTGTAAGTCACATTAAAGGGAGAATCTCACACACACACACACACACACACATGAAGTAATGACGCAATTTTATTAATATAGAGATAAATCGTTTATCATAAGTGTTGTTTTTTTGTCATTCAAATAGACCATTTAAAAAAAAAAAATGCTTAAAAAGAAATGACAAACCAGATACATTTTTTTTATGTAAAAATCATTATTTATCTCTTCCCACGATGGAAGATTAGATACAAGATCAGGGAAAATGGGATTTTAAAAGTTAATGCTCTAAAGAAAGAGCAATGGCTGAACAAAAATTGCCTGGGCAGCCTTGTCAACATTCCCTAGTGGATGTGTCTGAGACGATTAGCATGAAACTAATTCTTTCTCAAAGAGCAAGAAGGTAAAGCCTGGGAAGATAGCCGTCCTAGAGCTTCACATGACCATACCAGAAAACCAGTAGAGAACAGGGCCATGCCAGCCACAGCATGCCAAAGACTTTGTTAGCCTGAGTTTGCTATGAAATAGCCACTATGGAAAAAGGGTTGGTTGGTTGTTTTGTTTAGCAGTATATCAACCATTTTTTTAGTTATTTAATGACAAATCCAGTAATTTTGGAAAAAAGTTTTTTTTTTCTTCAAGTTCTTTATATCTTCAAATATTTATTCATGGAGTTTGGTTTGATTGTTTTTTTTGTTTTTTTTTTAGAAGAAAATTGTTGTTTTTGATTTTGATTTTGCAGAACATGTTTGAGTTTTGCAAAGGAAATGAAAAAATAAACAAGGACATCAATATTTGGTACATTTTTTATCAGGAAGCCAGTAACTTTAGACAGCCTGATCTGGTAGCACTACGCTCTGGGCAAAGAGGATGGATGCTATATATGATTTTGTAAAAAAAAAAAAATTTTATCAGTTTTAATTTTACAAATTCATTAGACCCTTTTTCACTGCTGTCATTTTTGGAAACTTTGGGGATGGATTGTGAGTTAATTTATTTGCCAAGGATTTTGATGCTTTGGGGGTGGGTGTGTGTGTGTGTGTGTGTGTGTGTGTGTGTGTGTGTGTGTGTGTGTGTGTGTGTGTGTGTGTGTGTGTGTGTGTGTGTGTGTGTGTGTGTGTGCGTGCGTGCGTGCGTGCGTGCGTGTGCATAGTTTTTTGGAATAGTAACCAATTTTTGGAGAAGAAAAATACATGAAGAGACAAAGGAAATCATACAGCAGCAGCAGCAGCAGCAAGGAGAGTAGTGGCAGTTGGTTATGACAGCAGTAATGAACCGAGGGTGGAGGTAGGAGTTAGTGTATCAACTGTATAGAAAGAAGCATTTGCGGAAGACGGTATAAAAGCTGTTCTTTATAAGAGAATTGAAGAAGGAGGAGGGGGAGGGAAGGAGAAAAATGGTTGGAAGTAGAATGTCTGTGGAGTAGTCCACTAGGCTGGCCGTCTCAATGGTCAAGTGACGAAAATGTAATATTTAAAATGGTGGTGGTAGTCTAACCGAGAATGGCTGAATGTTTTAATATGAAGCAAGAGGAAATGGAGAAAATAAATGAATAAATAAACAAAGGGAGAATTGAAAAAAAAAAATGGTGAGATAGGAAGAAGTTAATTGAGGAGAAAAAATGTGAAAAAAAAAATTAAAAAAAAAAGATATTAAATTTCTGAATTTTTAAGATGAGGATTGATTATTTAAATTCTTCAGACTACTGTTTTCATCTTGAGTTTCATTTTCACAACGTTTCGGTCGATGTAACCTCAATCTTTTTCAAGTGTATCTTGTCACTCTGAAATCTTTCTGTCAAACTCTGTAATCTGCACGAAATTTTGAACAGAACCCTTTATTTAATTCACAAGGGGTAGCATGCTCTCGTTCTGTCAGCCATGACTGGGTAGAAGTCCTAAGTAATTTGCAAATGCATTTTTGAGTGTCTTCTGCACTGAGGATTGAACCTTCAACTTTCAGAAGCGTGTGACTTTACAACTGAATTGGATCAAGTACATTATCCACTAGTCCGTGGATGTTTGTGTGGATTAAATAAAGGGTTCTGTTCCAAAGTCTGTGTAGATTCTCGAGTTTAGCAGAAAGATTCCCAAGTTCGACAAGATACATCTGAAAAGGGTTGGAGGTTACATCGTTCAAAATGTGAAAATAACACTTGAGATGGGAATAGTAATCTGAAGAATCTATACAATAAGAAAAAGAGATGTCTAAAAAATATTTTTAATAAATAATGCATACAAAGAGAGAAAACCAGGGAAATGCAATGGAAAAATTTGGGACAGAAAAAAATAAAGTTGCCTTAAAAGTTTAAAAAGAAATCAAAATTCTTGAAAATAATTTTTAAAAATCTAATGGAAAGGAAACAAAAAAAAAAAAAAAAAAAATGTCCACCATAAGTACTCAAGCCTACTTCATTCCGTTAGTCATTTTCAATTCTCTCATAATATTCTTTATTTTTCAACTAATAATCGTTATATCTTATATTGTATCCTTAAATAGCTTTTGCCCTTCATTTAGTAAAACAAAAATGTCTGCAAATTTTGGGGAAAAACTTCTTGTAATTTAAACAAGAAATAAAAACAACTGGATTTAATAAATAAGAAAGATGGGCTTTTGTCCAGAATCCTCCCAATATTAAAAAAAATTAAACTAAAGAAAAATCTGTATGATGTATATACCTGTGACGAAACAAAAATATCATATTCCAAAGATCAAGCAAATCGATCAAGTAGTTTTATATTTATAAAACAAAATCATTTTTAAGCCATTAATGGGAATTCATAGGCATTACAACATAAATTTAGTAAGAATTATAGTAAAGTTATCCTATCTTTGTTTCTTGAGATAGTTTTCAAAATGACGGCCAATACAGTCATTTCTCAGATACTCATAAAATCTGATTTTCTTTATGAAAATAAAACGTCTTCATCAATTTACATGAATTTTGGAATATATTATTTTCGTTTCGTCACGGGTACGTACATCATACAGATTTTACTTGATTTTTGTGTTTTAATATAGGGGGAATTCTGGACCAGAACCGAAAAATGGGTGAAAAAAAAAAAAGAAAGAAAGAAAATAGAAAAAAAAGCAAAAAAAAAAAAATGATGAGTGTATATAATCCATTGTGTAAAAGAAAGTCACATTTTCTATTTATCTGTGTGTCTGGTAATATTTCCGAAATTACGCAAGACGCACTTATGTACTTTTTAATTGAAAGCCATGTTGAATTTCAGAAAAGTTTCCAATAGATAACTACTCTATATAAGTCTTGGAGATGAAAAAGAGTTTTTGGTGGGTAGTTGATCCGTATAAGTCTTGGACTTTAAACTTTTGCAGGCAAAGAACAAAAATCTTTCTTGTGTGGACACGAAAATAATTATGTGCGCAAATTCTAAAAGATCCAACATTTTTATGGAGCAATTCTGGTTTCTGATTGGTTGCTAGCACAACGTGGCTCCATTTGATTGGTCAGTTCCTGTCACCAGTGTTTATAAGTAGAACTTTCCAATTTTCATTAATCATACCCCCATTAGAAGTTCTTTCTGATGGGATGTGTCTCCTAGCAGCTTCGGCTGCAGGGAGACAGGGTAGTACCAGTCAAGGATTTGTCACTTGACACTCAGCCCAACAGGTGAGGGGCCGGGAACCGGCCCAGCACCTGTTGGACTGAGGTACACCGCCTGGGTAATACCTAGGAGGTCCACCCTCCCAGGCCTTGCCACCGGGCTTTCCGGTGGGGCAAGTTTATTGCTTGCTGCCTGAGGCGCCCCGACCGGGGAATGCCAACGGGGTTACTCAGGCAATTTTTAAAATTGCAGGAGTGCCCCTCCTTTAGGGGAGCCTGCGGGGTTCCCACTTTCCGGCCTTGTGCCACATTTTGCTGAGGTGGGCAGCAAATAAATATCTACCCCCATTAGAAGTTCTTTCAGCATTTAAATATATACCCCCATTTATTCTTTGAATTATAGGTATCAGTCTCCTTGCTGCTTTGGCTGCTCGGAGACTTGTGTAGAAAGTACCAATCAATAATCCGTTCTTGACAATCAGTCCAATAGGTGCAGGGTCAGAAACTGGCCCAGTACTTGTCGAACTGAGGTATGCCATCTGGTTATTACCTAGGAGCACTCATCTTTCGGCAGTTGGGGCATATTTATTGCTTGTTGCCTGTGGCACCCCGACCGGGGAATACGGATGGGGATGTCCAGGCAAATTTTGCTAGGCCAGAGTGCTCCTCCTTTAAGGGCGCTGGCTTGACATCTCCACTTTCCAACCTTGTGTCACATTTTGCTGAGGTGGGCAGCAAGTCAATATCTAACCTCATTGTATAAAAAATATTGCAACAGTACTTGGAATGAGTAATAAGGAATCCGAAAAATCGGAACATTTTGGAATATCGGAATTGGAAAAATTGATGCCTATTTTCTAATGCCAAAAACGATTCTTTTGTTTTTTTATTTGCTTATTTTTACAGTTCTGAAGTTTTTGAGATGAGGAATTATTGTTTGCATTGTTTGGATTAATCGGACTAATGTTCTCAGCTTGAGTTTTATTTGCACAACGTTTCGGTCGATGTAACCTCCAACCTTTTTCAGTTGTATAAGTCACCATGTTTGTCCCTTTTCTTGTTTATTTTTGTTTAAAACTTAATCATTTATTTCTGCTACTAATGATAAGAATAATAAATATTTTCTTTATCTATAAACTAGTGGGGCAGGGAGGGGGGCGCATGTTTTAGCCTGGTCGTAAAATATGCTTAAATATGATATTTTAATTTATCCAGATTTCATATATATTATTATAGAGTCGCGATTTAAAAAGTAAAAAAAAAAAAAAAAAAAAAAGGATTTAGGTGCCATCAGCTAGAATCGAAACCGAAAGCAAAACTGTAGCATTCAAAGCTGGTGATGTTACCACTGTATCAACGTGATACGCTTATGAACTGATTAAAACTAAACTAAGATGAATGTACAAAATGTCTAACGATTTTTTTTCAATTTTGATCTATTTTTGACTCCTTAAAAACTATTTTAACAGGCTAAAGACCCATAAAAAAATGATCCATAAAAAATCCAATCATTTGAGGCACCTAGTGTCACTCTGCGACTTTTAGTTTCAGGAGAGATAGAGTTTGAAAATATGGAGACAGACGGACAGATAGACATAGTGCCTTTTACATATTAGACTACCAGTAAAACTAAAATTTATAGATCACTTGCACAAGTGTATTTTTTTTTTTTTATTACATTTCTGAAAACATATGCACATATCACATGGGTTTTTACTCTGAACAGAAAAAAACTGACATAGTTATATGAAATAAGTGAGAAAGAGTGGCAACCTTGGTTGAAGTGACCGTCCCTAATGATGCTGCATCTTGGCCTACTAGAATTTTGGGGCACTGTTTTACAATCGTTCACTGTGCAGAGGGAGACAACTCTCTTTTACTAAGAGATTCATTCATTTTTTTCATCTCATAATTTAGGACGCTCGATGTAAAGTTTTTATTAAATAAAAACATTAAATAAAGAAAGCTGCGACGATTTTTTTTTTTAATGTAACAAAGTTGATAATATTAATAATACAACCGTACTTGGCCTTCGGGACAAGATCACAGTGTAGTATCTGTTCTTCAGATGCTGCACTTCAATTTCTTGTTCTCTGTCAATGGAGGAGAAATCCTTCACGATTGAGACAATTTTTATTTTTGTTCCTTTTCTCCACATTAAAAAACGACCCTGGTGTCTAACTCTGTCCCGTGGGGAGGCATTGTAAATAGGAACATTAATAATACAAAATGTCGTCTTTATGCAACTATTAAGAGAAAATCAATGAACCAACGATATTTTCATCATTTGAAAATATTTAAAAAAAAAAAATAAAACTGTGACAACTTTTTTAATTAAGTAAATGTTATGGCAAGGTTTTTAAGAAATTAATTATATATATATAAATATATATATATATATATATATATATATATATATATATATATATATATATATATATATATATACCGATGACTTATCTCATCTAAACTTTCTGAAAATAAAAAGATAAATAAACAATATGCTCTTATTTTTTTAAAATTTTTCCTTATAACAGAGCACTCTGTTTGATTAGTTTTTTCCAAAATGTAACTAAGTATATCTATCTATCTATCTATCTATCTATCTATCTATCTCTCTCTCTCTCTCTCTCTCTCTCTATATATATATATATATATATATATATATATATATATATATATATATATATAGAGAGAGAGAGAGAGAGAGAGAGAGAGAGAGAGTCATCCACATACAGTACTGTTTCGCTGTTTCCAGTGCGGCTAGACAAACAACTACCTCAAGCCAGGATCGAAACCTGACCTCAACAAAAGACAGTCAGAGCTTCTAACCGTTGCATTATTCGGCTGCTGCTATGCGGGCAGTGAATTAACAATGTTTTGAAACACACACACACACATATATATATATATATATATATATATATATATATATATATATATATGTTTTGAGAAAAATAGAAAAACCGAATGAAATTATTAAAATAATCAACGTTTCGTCCTTATTTCAGAGGACATCTTCAGGATAATTGAAGTAAAAATGTAAGAAAAGAAAAAGTCATAGATCGTACGAAAAGGAGGACAGTTTTTGAATCCTACCCATGTCGGGAAGGACAAACATATATGTGCGTATGGGAAGGTTGGGTTGTTCGATGTCTATATATACACTTTTAAAAATGCGTTAAAATAAATATGTACATTTTTTTTTTTTTTTTTTTTCTGTAAACTTATTCATTTTGTTGAAATATTTAAGGAAAAACGGTTAGCCAGGATCTGTTTTGATATTTTGTTCTTTGATTATTATTTTCCCTATGCTAGGGGTTAAATGGTAGAAGCCTTTTCTTTGCATAATAGTATTAGTATTCAATATTAGTGCTGATTCTAAAAGTCTTCTTTTAGCTCTATCTATCACGTATTTAATAATTTTCGCTTGATCTAAATTAAATGAGTGATCGTGTTCTGCACAATGGCAAAAGAGTGCATTTAGGGCGTTACCATTCCTTATATATCTTCGTGCTCCTTAAGTCTTAATTTCAATTTTCGCTGTGTTTCATCTATGTACGCTTGTTGACAGTTGTTACATGGGATGGAATATATACCGGCATCGGATGTGAGGGTTTTGGGAGAGTGCTTGGTAGTTTTTAATGTCTGTTTTATGGTTGAGGAAGTTGTTTGTATCAAGTGAAAACCAAGTCTATTAAGAGTGTCGTAGATTTTTGTATTTTTGGTGTGGGTGGGAATGAAAAGATGTCTGTTTAATAGTGAGGTATTTGTTTTATTTTTCTCTGTGTTTATGTTATAGTGTATTTTCGTAGCTTTTTTCTTTGCGTAAGAAATGAAATAGGATGGATACTGTAGTTTTCTTAAAACATTCGTAATATATTGAAATTCATCATTAAGATATTGGGAACTGCATATTCTAAAGGCACGCAAGAAAAAAACCAATAATCATGCCAGTCTTTATTTTATCATTGCGATGCGAGTAATAATGAATATAATCGTTTTTGTGTGTGGTCTTTCTATGTACTTTGAAACTCAGATCGGTTTCTGATCTGATGAGGAGTATGTCTAGAAAAGCTAGGGAGTGGTCTTGTTCGGATTCATGTGTAAATTTTATAGATGGTTCCACTGAATTTAATTTATTTCTAATTTGTTCTATTTGTGTGTTTTTAAGGAGAAAAATAAGAATGTCATCTATATATCTAAAATATGTGAAGTTTTTAGGAAGTCTGTGTTTAAAAGAGTTGGTTTCTAAGAATTCTAAGAATAGGCAGGCTAGTACACCACTAAGGGGGTTACCCATAGGGAGTCCAAATTTCTGTCTGTAGTAAGTTCTGTGTTTTTTTTCTATTTTTCTCAAAACATAACGTCAACCACCGCTGGTATTTTTACATTCCTTATATATATATATATATATATATATATATATATATATAGGGTGATTGAAAAAAAACCTGTACTCATAATTTTTTTTTTTTTTTTTTTTTTACACGGTGGTCACCACTTATCAAGGCCTGGAAGCCACTCAGAGATAAGGGTTATTGCAAGTACATTACGTTAGTGTGGAGATTTGATGAAGTGTTTACTTAAGGGAGCAGTTTTCATTAGGAATTTGTTAACGTTGGACTTGAAGACATCCAAGTTGTAGTCAGGTGGGAAGTAGGCATACGGAACAGAGTTCCACAGGTGTGCAGTTCTAAGCAAGAAGCTTTGTTCATGGAATCCACGTTTGGATTTAGGCACAGATATAGAGTGGGGGAAATTTTTCACAGTGGGTTCAGCTAGACGGGTGTTTTTTGTGAAAGATTGGCGAGGGGGGACCAGAGATTGGAGTTCAAACGAGCACCTGCCATGGAAATAACGATAAAACAAGGATAGGCTCGCAACGTCTCTTCTGTGGGAGAGAGGTTGCAGGGTAGAGAAAAGGGCATCCCCCACTAAGCCACGAAGTCTATTTTGTACTCTATTAAGGCAGGATAGGCTGTTTTTAGCAGCTCCTGCCCAGATATGGCAGCAGTATTCCATCCTTGGACGTACTTGGCTTTTATATAGATAGAGAATTGCATCAGTAGTGAGATATCTTCTGGAGCGGTAGAAGGATCCGAACATCTTTCCAGCGACCTTGGCAACAGACTTGATGTACGTGTTCCATTTCAGATCAGGAGTAAAGGTCAAGCCCAGAAGCTTGTCAAAACACGGGGCCTCTTCCAGACGAAAGCCATCCATCCCAATTGATGCCAGCTGGGGATCAGAGCGTTGATGATGTAAAGATAGGAGTTTGGTTTTAGATGCATTAAAGGTAACCAGCCACATCTTCCCCCACTGAACCACACACTCCAGATCAGAGGAGAGAGAATCAGAGAGAGCTTTGTCATTTACAGCCTTTGATGTGTTGCCAAAGATGGTCGTGTCATCAGCATAGATGTCAACGAATGATTTAAGTATGTGTTTAGGGAGGTCCTTGATGTAGATCAGGAAGAGAGTTGGGCCCAGGATTGACCCCTGAGGGACTCCAGCATTAATACTGCAGGCCTCTGATTTTTGTCCATCGACCACTACTCTTATGAGCCTATCGGAGAGAAATGATTTAATGATTGAGAAAACATTTCCAGTTATACCGTAGCTGGAAATCTTGTGAAGTAGACCCTTATATCATACCTTGTCGAAGGCCTTTAATATGTCAAGAGCAATTGCCCTAGAAAGGAAGCCTTTGTCAAGAGATTCACTAATTCTGTGAGATATAACCATCAGCACATCTGCGGTAGATCTTGCAGAATGGAAAACATATTGTGTGTCACTAAGAAGGTTGTTTCTGCTGAGGTGGTTGACTATTTCTCTATTTAATATAGATTCCAGCAACTTACTCATAACACACAGGAGACTTATTGGTCTGTACTGAGAGGGAGATGACTTATCACCTGAATTCTTAAATACAGGGCAAACTGATGAGGTCTTCCAGGGAGTCAGAAAGCACTACTCCTTAAGGCAGCGCTTAAACGGTTTCGTAAGTATGGGAGCAAGTTCTGGTTGAAGCTTTTTTAACACTATAATTGGGATGCCGTCAGGGCCAGTTGCTTTACTGGAATAGATAAATAAAGACATGTGCAGCTGTTTTTATGATTTCATGTTTTATTATTTAGTTGCTCAAGCATAAAAAATTAAGGTACTCCGTTTTAGTAGATGATGTCAGTTTTTTTTTATGTGATCCAAAGTACATGGGGACAAACAAGATCACAATCAAACAAGATCCACAGAATTTTAATGTGCTTAATAGTATTTTCTCAATTAAACAAGTTTATGTCATGGGGTAAGCTTACATACCTATTGCTGGAATAATGAACTTTCCCAGAGGCTATAAATATAGTTACAGCTAAGCGGCAGTGTAGTGATTCATGCCCTTCATTTGGAGCTGGGTCGAGATCACAGACACGACCTAGTCGAGATTCTGATTCATAGAAACTTTATGATTCTCTCTCTTCTGATGTTGAGCATGTGGCTCAATGAGGAAAAATTTTAGTACATCTAGAACCAAGCTTCTCTCTTTTCATCATAATCGCTCTGATCCTCATCGGGCCCAATTGAAATGAATGGCTCTCGTCTTGTGGAAGCACCATCAAATCTGTTGCCAAGATCGTGGGGGAAAAATGGTTGGATCATTCTATTGCTCCAGTAGGTATCTCACTGCTGATGCGATCCTCTATCCGTATAAGAGCAAAGTGTCCTAGGATGGAGTACTGTTGTCACATTTGGCCACACATCAACCACTATCAACAATTTCCACCATTTTCTATCTGTGTCTAAATCTAAATGCAGATTCCACGAAAAAAGCTTCTTTTCTAGAACTTCCTGTATGCGGAACACTGTTCTACTGACCTGCTTCCCTGCCAATTACAATATAGTAGCCTTCAAGTCCAATGTAAACAAATTCTTGTTGTACCGTTCCCTTAAATAATCTAAATTCCATCCAATTTACACCATAAGTGATTACTACACCACCACCTTACATTCATTAACCCTTATCCTCGAGTGGTCTTCAGGCCTTGATAAGTGGTGACTACCTTGTAATAAAAAATCTGGGTTATTTTAGTGGCCTTTTATCCGGCAAACTACGGTATTCGTTCTGGGTAGTCCTAAGATGTTCACCCTTGCAGGCCTTACTTCCCGTCTTTTCGATGTAGTAAGTTTTTTGTTAACTGCTTGAGGCGCCCCTACCAGGAAATGCCGACAGGGTTGCCCAGACAATTTTTAAAAGGCCAGAGTGCTTCTACTTTAGGAGTGATGGCTTGACTTCCCATCTTTTTTTAAACCTTGTGTCACATCTTCCAACAAAAAATACTGCGATTTGTGGTAGTTAACATAATTTTGCTAATACAATTTTTGATTACTACACCATTGTTTGTCTTGAGTATTGCCGGTCTGCAAGGCTACAACTGTTTATCAATCGTCTTATTTAATTTTTCAATTCCTCTGATATGCCTTTTTATATCGTGGCTGAAGTTTTGAAACGAAAGCAAGAACCAAAAAATCCATTAAAAGTCCAAGTACCTTTGATTCCACTTAGAATCATCTTTCGGCTATTTGCAAACCTTACAATGCCTTTTCGAAACATATTTTTAATCGGAGAGGAAGAAAATAAATATTGGAATAAAACTGAATGTAAGCCAAGAAAGGACAATTGATGATGGTCGACAAGAAGACAATTTTAAACAAAATGCCAAAAAAAAAAAAAAAAAAAAAGTAATGAATGAAAGAAAAAAATCTTGAGTCTGGAATTGAGAAAAGGTTGGACCTGATTTTGCCTGAAGATTTGAAGTGCTTCAGGCAAAATCCATTTTAAAATTGGTTTTAAATAACAATTACATTGGCAAGTAGAAGAAAACAGACAATAACAGTCGGAAACAAACGACTGCTGTTGGATTACGTTTATCTTCCAGAATGTTTGCAGTGTGTTTGTGTGTGTTTGTGTTTGTGTGTGTTTGTGTGTGTTTGTGTTTGTGTGTGTTTGTGTTTGTGTGTGTTTGTGTGTGTTTGTGTCTAGTTCATGCTAGAGAGGTAAATTTCAGAAAAAAAAGAAAATGAAAGAAAAATAGGATGAAAAAAAAAACAAGAAAAGTAAAACTAAGATATATTTAAAGCAGAAAATAATAATAATAATAATAATAATAATAATAATAATAATAATAATAATAATAATATAATAATAATAATAATAATAATAATAATATTAATAATAATATTAATAATAATAATAATAATAATATTAATAATAATAATAATAATATTAATAATAATATTAATAATAATAATAATATTAATAATAATAATAATAATAATAATAATAATAATAATATTAATATTAATAATAATAATAATAATATTAATAATAATAATAATAATAATAATATTAATAATAATAATAATAATAATAATAATATTAATAATAATAATAATAATAATAATATAAAGAAAAATAAATCGGATTTTTAGCATTAGACCTACCTAGCATATAAAGCGGCATTCATCCTATACAGATTCAACCAGTTTCCTCCAGAGGAAGAAATTTCTAGACAATATCAAAGTCAAAGTTGTCCCCAGTAGCATATATATCATAGTCAGGGTTTTTGTAGTTCTTGCAGGGAGGTATAGACGTTTTCCTACATACAGCGTTTGGTATTCCCATCTGTTATTGGCCAGACTCAACACTGCTTAATTTCAGTGATCCAATGAGAACTGGTGTGTTAACTTGATTATACTATAAGCATAACATTGCATCTGACAAATCGATTTTTGATTTTACCTAGCTTTATTCTTTTGTTTACCATTGGTGCATAGTTTTTTGCAAACAAGGTTATCCTGCTCAGAATATTTTTTGTGAGGGGCAGGGTAATATTTCTTATCATCATTAAATGTAAATTATAGATTAAAGCCATTTGGTTCTTATTTAGAATCCAACCTAATTAAAAGAACAAAACTGCAGAAGAATCTTTATGATGTACGTACCCGCCACAGGGAGGAAATGTCATATTCCAAAAATGGTGTAAATTGATCAAGTAGTTTTATTTTTTATAAATAAAATAATTTTTAAACGATTTAAAGTGATTAATGTGATATCAGCAACATTACCATGCTGATCTAGCAAGTTTGAATTATTGTGGACTTATCTGCCCCCTTTTTTTTTTCCAAGATGACGATGTGAGACGGTTCCCTTTTGCTTACCCATCAAATTTGATTTTCTTAGTTAAAAATAAAACTATTTGATCAATTTAGATGATTTTTGGAATATGACATCTTCGTTCCATGATGGGCATGTACATGATAAAAAAATTTTTCTGTACTTTTGCTTTGTTTTAATTAGAGTGAATTCTAAATAAGAACCAGCCATTTTTGCTATCAGCAGCAAATTTCTCTAACTGTTGTAATTACTCATACTGATATATTCTTTCAATTATTACTAAAGAGTTGGCAAAAAAACAATATTTTTGTTCACAATTTGATGTAAAAACAAGTGTCATCTGAAATCATCTAAAAACGTTTCTGAATTTTTGAGATGAGGATTCGTTATTCATATTATTTGGATTCATCAGACAACTGTTCTCATCTTGAGTGTCATTTTCACAATGTTTTGGTCGATGTAACCTCCGATCTTCTTCAGGTGTATCTTGTTGAACTCGTGAATGTTTCTGTCAAACTCAGGAATTTAGATGAAATTTCAAACAGAACCCTTAATTTACTTCACAGGGGTAGCATGTTCTTGTTCCATCAGCCATGATTGAATAAAGGTCCTAAGTAATTCACAATTGTATATTTCAGTCGCCTGCACTGAGAATTGAACCTTCAACCTTCAGGAGAATATTACTTTTACCACCGATTTTTCCAAATTCCTGAGTTGAACAGAAACATTCCCGAGTTCGACAAGATACTTCTGAAGAAGGCCGGAGGTTACATCAACTGAAATATTGTGAACATCACACTTAATGAGAGAGAACAGTAGTCTGATGAATTCAAATAATACAAATATTTGAAAATGTTCAATGAAATTGTTGTGTTTGTAACAAAATAACAAAAAAAAGCAAAAATTTGAAATCGTGCCACAGATGGTTTTTACTTACATCACTACTTAGATAGTTTTAAACAAGCAATGCTATTTAAGCCTTTCCGTTGAATTAACTTACACCCTGGGTTGCAAATCTGGGAGTTTTGGGAGGTGTAACGTTGTACATGTTTACACACAGGAGCCACACAGAAGAAGACCAAGACAAATAATAACTCGAACTCGCTTTTTCATAACAATATTTATTTCTTCATTCTTCTGCCACGCGTGACTTCTCATTACGACTGTGACGTCACTCACGTGATCGTCCTCTCTAACTTGCTCTCTCTCTCTCTCTCTCTCTTCCTTTTATAATCTTTTTCCTTACAATGACATCATTTTGCATTTGGTATGCATTTACATATATGTGTCTGCGCTCTGTTCCAGAAGGAGTCAGTCAAGCTCGTAAGAATACAAGGAGTCAGAGTCGGATTTTTAAACTTCAAGGAATCAACAGACGATCTGATTATTGGAAGACTTAAATATAAAAAGCCTGAGCCGTATATTTTAGAATTCTAGGAGTCACAGTCGTATAGTTTGGAATGCTACAAGTTGGTTTCAGATGCTTTGGAATGTTGGGAGTTGAAATCTATTTTTAGAATCGTAGGAGTCGGATCTTATGCCTTTCTGCTTATGCCTCTGCCTTACTGTTGTAGCAGAACTAACCTATGTTACCTACTAATAGACTATTCCAGTCTTAATAAATATTGGAAGACTAAGCCGTCAGTTGACACCCGGTACTTGTAATGGGCTGGTCACTGAAGTGGTGTGTCTGCACAGATGCTGCACTCAAATTAACTGTCCTTAGTCAATGGAGGGGGAAAACCTTCTATACTAAGGCAATTTTATTTTTGTAGAATGCCCCTTTTGAGGGGAGCTGGTATCCCCCACATTAAAAACGACCTTGTGTCACATTTTGTTTCGTGGGGAAACAAATAAATAACCACCCCGTACTTGTACTGAGCTGGTCACTGAAGTATGGTGTCTGCACAGATGCTGCACTCAAATTAATTGTCCTTAGTCATTGGAGGGGAAACCCTTCTATATTAAGGCAATACTATTTTTGCAGAATCCCCTTTTGAGGGGAGCTGGTTATCTCCCACATTAAACCGACTTTGTGTCGCATTTTGTTTCGTGGGAAACAAATAAATAACCAGTCGATATCCGGTGGACCAAACTAGGTCGTTTGTTGGCTACGACGAACAACCCACCTTCTGTATGCTTTGCAATACATGTTGTTACTTTATTTTAGTGTTCTGTTTTCTTTGCCACCTTTAACAGGGCTATAACAATGGCGACGTCAGATTTTGAATTCACAGAGGTCACTCGAATTTAAAATTACCCCAGCATTCAAAAGAACTCATGACAGAAAACTGAATTAAACCAAGCAAGTGTTCAAAAAACACTAAGGAAAGAAGAAAGTGAGGATCTGTTAAAAACCAAATACATGCATGGACATAAATGTCTGAATTGCAAACTCGTGGAAAGTAAGAATATTTTTATCTTGTCTTTGTTCAGGACTGTCACAACATCTTGGCGCAACCGTAAATACAAAAGAAAGGGAAATACAAATTTTTTTTTTTTTTCTCTCACATCTTTAAATGTGTGACAGTAAACTTTGTTTTTCTTACCGAAAAAAGTAAATAGTTTTCAATTTTTTTCCTCACAGTCAACATTTTTTTCTGTTCTATGGGAAAAGACATTTGCTTTAAAAAAATATTGAATATTTCTGTTGACATATATATATTTTTTCTTGTCTATGAAAAAAACATTCTTTATTCCAAGAAATTTAAAACTGCATTTCAACGGTCGTTTGCAAAGTGATTGAAGGAAGCAGAATACTGTTCCCTTTTTTACCCCCATTTTTTTAAAAATATTATACAAAAAACTGGTTAATCTAAACACGATTTTGTTAAATTTCTGTAAATTCAGCATTTTACCCATCATACAAAAATGGACCTTTTACAACGTATATTGGAACAATTAATAAATTGTAAATTGAACTACAACCACGCACAGAAGACAACAACAATATCAACAACAATTACTTCAACTCCAGAAACGCTCAGATGAAAGACAAGAACAACTAATGAGGCTAGAGGCAGCAATATGAAAATCAACGACACCTGAAAGAGCTGCTTACTCAAGTCATAAAAAATATGTCCACCGATAATACTAGATTTTCACAAGATTCAATATGGAATGCGATAAACAATTTCTGCTATGGATCTGAAGGTAAATCATTTGAAGCTTATTTTCGTTGGTATGAAGATTTTTTTTAAATATCGACGGCAAACAGTGGTCGGACAAGAAAAAGGTTCGTTTACTATTACGGAAACCAGAGATGGCCTGACTTCTGGTAGAGAATTAGAAATTAGGTGTGCCCTAACAAAATCACAAAGTTAACCAAACCTAACCCTACAAAAGTTAATGGAAGACTGCTAGAAAATAGAAATTATTAAAACAAAGATTCGATGGATATCGAAGCTCGAGTCATGCAGATAAAAAAAAATGCAGATGGACAATTTAAAAAACGTTAACATTTTTTTTAAAAGTTAGGGAAAAAGGACATACATATCGTCACATAGCTAAGAAAGAATTTGGAGAAAGAAAAATCTCGTCTCCATGTAATCGATGTGGTAATTTGTATTGGGTTAAGGACTGTCCATATTTATCAAAATGTTTAATATGTAAAAAAAAAAAAAAAAAAAAAAAACTCAAAGGTACTCATTACAGAAATAAAATTCTGTATGTTTGGCAGAGACTGAAAATAACGAAGAAGGGTTGCGAAAATATGTGACTATAAAAATTCACGATAAAGAAATAAAAATGCAACTCCAGTTGGGTTCAGACTTTTCGATAGTAAATTTAAATACATGGAAAAAATTGAAATAAACCCATAATGCTGAGAACATGCAAAACAGCAAAGGCTGTTAATGGTACGCAAATTAACTTCGAAGGTGAATTTTTAGTGAATGGCACACTATTGGGAAAAAATTATTTTAAATGAAGATTAAAAGCTGGATTCATGAATTTAAATTATGGAACCAGTCGAGCAATAATTTTTGCAAAATGAAAATAAAAAGTACAACAGACGTCCATACCTTGAAAAACAAATCAAAAGGAAATGTTTCTTGTTCTAGGCCACGAAAAGCCAAACAGAAGGTGCAAACAAACCAATATTGTTGTAGACCAAATAAAAGTAGCTTTCGCCTAATGAAAACAGCGCTTGACCACAAACCAAAAAAACAAAATCAGGCAGTGTACTCTATTGTTAAAAAACTCAGTTTTCTGTTATAAATTTCTCATTTATTTTAATTCCAGTAATGTTAAAAAAACTTTGTTTCTGTTTTATTAAAAATAAAAAAAACGTCTATTTTGTTAAAAAAAACAAACTATATTTTGTATTATTATAAGTTTCTTATATTTATTTAAATAAAAACTTTCTCAACAACAACAACAGCAAAAAAAAGCATGTATTAATAAAAAAAAAAATAATTTGTTTTCGCTTCGGTCCTGAAATTGCATTTGTCTGCTCCTGCTATGCACTCTCCACATGTCCCAACTAAAAACAAAAAAAATGATTTCATCTTAGTGTACGAGTATGGTGATACTTCGACATTTCTAAAATAAGATGCAACCATTTAATCTGTGCACTTGAAGTGCAACTGAACGTCTGACAGACCACTCATCCTTTGATATTTGAGGATGCATGCAAAATAAATAAGACAATACACGCAGATCATATTTCGATTTTTTTTTTTTTTTAATGAGAATGGATTATTTGGACTTGGGCTCTTTCAGCCGATGTAATCATATGCACATGAACATCGAAGGTGTAGGTTCAATCCTTATTACAGATAAACTAAGAATAAAAATTAATTACTTAAAACTTCTACTAGGTCATGGCTGATGGAAGAAGAAGAATCCGTCCCTGTGGATTAAATAAAAGGGTTCTGTTCAAAATTCTGTATAGATTCCCAAGTTTGAAAAGATACATGTTCAAATCGGCAACATGAACGCATATTCTTCTGATGTGTCCAATTAATATACATGTTTAATGATTTTAAGCATGTGCATAAAAGACTAACAGACAAAGCCTCTCACAGTGATATGTGGACATATATAAAATAAGACCTAATCCTTTAATCTGAGGGTGAATGTTACTTTTGGTGACATGAATTATTCAAAAGAAAATTCAGTAGGGAAATTAGTTCCAAAAATGTTTCTTCAGTTTTCCATTTGATTTGTGATCTATTAGCGTTCGAAAAGTTAATTTTTAATATAAGCTGTAAGCATTTTAAGTTATAAATATCAATTCTGAGCAAAGTAGGCATTTTGTTTATTAAACTTAAACAAGTGAGTAACTTACTTCCTGTGAATAAACAAGATGGCTACTTAGCTCAGAACCATTATTCACAGCAGGGGTTCTCGACCGTGATCCACATAGACTCTAGCGGTTCAGGGAATATTTCTAGGGGTCTACAAGCAAAATATAAAAAATTGGGGATCTACAATGATATTTTGGTGGTCCATGAATAAAACCAACCCATAATGGTTTTTATTAATAAAATTTAATTTCTACTGTAATTTTGGTTTGACGTGAAAAAAAAGCTAAAATAAACATTCAAACGAATTTGAATGTATTTCCTAGATTTCAAAATATTTCCATAAAATTTCCTTGAAAGCAATAAAAAAAAGAATAAGTGATAGGAGCTGGTTTTAAATATGCACCTCAGGCAGTCGGTTCTTTTCCTATTGTAGTGTCTATCTGACCTTCGTCCTCCCATACTAATGACTAATAGTTATGAGGGGCTCCACGAAGAAAAAAGGGGCCCATGGGGGAAAAAGGTTTAGTGCCCTGATTTAGAGTAATCTAAAATGCTTATATTGTCAATGCAAATAGTTCAGAAATTAGTAGAAAAACCAAAATGAATTGTTGTTTTTTTTTTTAATTATTTATTTTCCTTTAAAATAATTTAGCACCAACAGTAATGTTTACGATTTGTTTTTCAAGTTGAAGTGCAGCCTCATGAATATATGAGGATGTGTTATGAAGTCATTACATGTCCACACCCGGGACCCACACGTTGTATGCAGACAGTCGCAAGAAAACAAAGACAAGGAAAGAATTTGATTCAATTATTTTTCCAGTTGAAACAACTTTTACGCGCATCACTTTGAAATTGCTAAACATGCAGAAAATTTGGACACCTCGGAAGGAAATGCATTCATGTTGAAGATTCAAAAATAATTCTGCTTCTCTTTCCAGTTGAGAATTATTAGGACTTTTTTTTTTTAATTAATTCTTCTTCTTATTAGTAGTATTATTATTTACTCACTAGTAGTCACACAGGGCATCATCAAAGAGTTCTCTTTGAGAACAACTTGTGGTGTTCTTTTGTTGTTATTACGATTATGATTATTATTATTATTATTATTATTTTTCATTTATTTTGTGTCTGGCTGTTGGTATTGCCGATTTTATACTGATAGGCGGAGCATAACAAATAAACATAGGCTATTAGAATCTTATTTTCTCAGTCTTCCAGGACTTTCCACAAGAATCTGGCAGTTCCCAACAAGACAATCTTTTGAAGTACTCCAACATTGCAATGGATCCCAATTTTCTCAATCCACTTGTCAAATCCTTTTGTTACACTCCCCAGAGCTCTCAGCACAATAAGTACAACTTCTACCTTCTTTAACTTCAACAATCTTTTTATCTACCTTTTTCAAGTCTTGGCATTTCAATGATTATTGCCTTGTGTGCCTTTTTTTTTTTTTTTTTTTTTTTTTTCTAACAAGACTAAATCTGGTCACCTTGCTTCAATCAGATTATCACATTGAATATGCATATTTCACAATAATTTCACATTATCTCCCCCCTCCCCCTTGAACATGCTCATACCATTTTTCACTGCATTCCAACCCTCTTTTCTTGCATATATCCCAATGTCCATATCTTTCAGCTCAATTTTTTTTCCATTGAACTCGCCTCATGAAATATAGCAACTGACCATGTATTTATTGTGGATATTTTGTTTCTTTAGCCAATCTTGACCTAGGAACCAACCGTAGTCTTCTCTTGTTGTTGTTGTTTATTTATTATTTTATTTCTAACGTTCGAATTTTTCCTTCGTAAATAGAACTGCACAGGACCAGCTATACACCGCAGTCAACAGGGAAAAGGCTATTTCAGAAATGGTCTAGTCTTTGTTACGAGATATATTTTGAAACTACCTTAACTAGAGTAATTCTTGTAAGTATGCTTTAGTTTGAACAAAGATCGTACAATAATATTGTTTTCACCTTAAGTTCATAGAATAAGAGGAGGTTACTAACCTATACATGGGTTTTGGAGATAGAATTCCATAAGAACGGTGTTAGAATTTTTTTATCCAAACTTTATTTATTTTTTTATACGTCCTCTTATGTCTATAAGGCTGCGGTTCAACTTGAAACACAAACATTGGTAAACGTTACTATCGACGTCATAAATTATTTTAAAGGAAATGAAGTTGAAAAATTAATTTTTAAAAGATTCATTTTCGTTTACCTACTTATGTGTGACGTATTTGCATTGAAAAAAAAAATCAATGTAGCATATAAACATTTTAAATTACGCCAAATAACGGTCCTGAATTAAGTAGCCATCTTGTTTATTCACAGAACGTAAGTTATCTGTTTAAGTTCCTATTTACAATGCCTTCCCACGGGACGTAGTTAGACACCAGGGTTGTTTTTTTAACGTGGAGGAAAGGAATAAAAATTAAAATTCTCAGTCGTGAAGGATTTCTCCTTCACTGACAGAGAACAAGAAATTGAAGTGTAGCATCTGATCTTGACCTTCAGGTCAAGAACGTATATCGACTTTGCTCAGAATTGATATTTATGATAACTTAAAATGGTTGTATTATTTTAAGAATTAACTGTTTGGTGTTTGAACGATGAGCTCTCAAGAGAGTGATATTAGTCGTGGCAATCTATGGTTGAGAAGTTTTGTTTTTTTTTTGTAACTATTAAAGGAAAGAAGCTTAGTAGCAGTAAATGTTACCATTCACTTATGTCATAGCAATCAGTGGTTGAGAAGTTTTTTGTCTAGCAATCTGAGAGAAGAAACTTTCTGGCATCCAAGGATCACAACAGTGAAGAGGTGGGATTTTGCTGCTTGTCGGATTAGTAAGGAGTATGTACACTGACGGGGCACAAATGATATGAGTTCATCAGAGCACATTCTATCAAAGTACTTGTAAAACAGGCACAGGGGTGTAAAATTGCAGTGATGGGACAGAGGTTGGAGCTTGGCCGATAGTATGGGATCTATTAGATTTGAAACTCTTTTTGGGTCTCTGTCTAAGAGGGAAAAGAATAGTTGCTTTTTAGAAATATAGGATACTCTCTGGTGGGAGTAATTTTCTAGCATGGTAGAGAGAGCTCACCTTCTTTGCAACAGCTTTGGCAATGTACTCGTTTTGTACTGCATTTGTTCCAATTCCTGTTGCATGTGAATGTTAAACCAAGGAGCTTAAAAAAAAAGCTTTCAGATAGGGTGTTATTAGTCATGACAATCGGTGGTTGAGAAGGTTTTTGTAGCTGCTAAAGGAAAGAAGCTTAGTCTTAGTAGCATTAAATGTCACCATCCATTTACGTCTCCATTCCACTACAGACGGGAAGTCATTTTATAAGGTTTTAGTAATTGCCTTGAATATGAGTACAATTGTTTTTCTCCTATGTTTGTTATAGAGCAGTAAAATGTTTTGGCAAGGGACTGCTTCAATTCTCTCTTGCCGAACTTGAAATGCCGAAAGAAAAAGGTACAGAAAACACACAGGATCAGTAGCGGCTCGTGCCTGAGATTAGTGGGGGTGCTGCTTCAAAAATTTTACGTATTTTTTTAATATCGTGTAAAGGAATTCGAATATATAAATAAATATTTAATCAAATAATAAACAAACATTCAAATAAATATTCAAATATATAACAAAGACAAATAATCAATCAGAAATGGATAATACGCAAAAACTTTTTTATTAAAAAGATTTTTTAAAATTATGTACACTTTACAGAATAAAAATAATATATATATATTTATTCCTTTTAAACTTTTCAGATTAAATAAAAGTTTGCTTTTTTTTTTTTTGCAAACAAACGAAAAACATTTTTAAAAATAATTTATTTTTTATAAAAACAAAAAAGAAAAACTTTGAAATTTATCTGCTTCCCTACGAGTGTTAATTTAGGAGTTTACTATTTGAAAATAGCGTTTTATTTAATAACAGTTTTATTTACAAAATTTATTTTTAAAGATGTATTTATAACAAAACATATTTGTAAATAAAATGCAAAATAAAAAAGTTTACATTTTTATATAGTGAGCAAACAAACAAAAATATTTAAAGATACAAAATTGGTAAAGATCGACATAAAGTGGATAGTTATTATAAGAAAATAGGATGTCATATATAAGCATTATAAAACATCGAATTTTAATGTAGCTTTCTTCCCAAAAAAAAACAAAAAATTAAAATTGTCTCAGTCCAGAAGGATTTCTAATTACTTTTTTTTAATGCGTATTATCTGACCCATCTACTAACAAATTCAATGTAAAGTTTAAAAATGAATAATTATTAAAAAAAACTGTGTTTTTTTTTTACTTACAAACACATTTTAATTAAAAAATCTTGTGTAAAAAATCCATTTTTCAAAGTGTAAAACTTCTAACATTGTCCTTGTCGGAGGCAAATAAATGCTAATTTTTTTATATCTAAAACACACACGCTAAAAAGATTTCTAACTAAAATATATTTTCAACATAAACTGTTTCTTCGCTTTTTTGCTTCTAGGAAAAAATGTAAACAGTTGTTTTTGTAAAGTTTAGTTGTTGCAAAATAAATAACATTTAAAACTACTTTAAAGAAACAAACAAAAAGGCAGGTAGATGGAAAAGTAACTTTATTTTTATGGTAAAATTTATTTATTGTATATTTGGTTTTTACTCTTGGCCGCGTGTTAGCTTCACTGCTAAATTCCTGAATACTTTTAATAAATAAAAATAAACAGTTTCTGCATATTATATATTTCCGTCTGCTACCGACTTAAATCCCAACGCTAAAAGTGTGCGTATTTAAAAAAAAAATAGCACAATATTTTATGTACAAGAACACGTTATGTGCAGATTTTAATAATAATTTTTAAAAATATAAGTAAACCTCCTTTTTTTTTTTTTTTTTTCAATAACAATGTTATATTTATACAGGTGCACACTCTAAGCAAACAACGAATTTCACTACACGGAACTGCGCCGAGCGACAGTTCTTCCAACAGCTTTCATCGGCTGCCTAAAGCGTCTAATCCGCGCATGCGTACAAGAGAATTTCATTAAGAAAGTGTAACTGTGAATTTAACAGCTCCAAGCAAGTTTTATTTTTGTTATTATATGAATTTGGAGATACCGACATGAAAGTTAATGATTTCATAATGTACTCATAGAAAAAAATAAAAATTAAAAAAATTATTAATAATAATAATAAACAAACAAACGTATTATTTTTAATTTTATCATTAATATTGTGTAGAAATAACTTGGGGTGCTGCAGTCCCACAGTTCCATGCATGAGCCGCCACTGCACAGGACTGATATAAGGATAATATATGTATTGAATTATCAAACTGAACAACAATAAGGAAAAGTCTTTGCAAAAATGATTATTTTGCGGCTTTGAAAATCCAACTATAAAGTTCTTTTACGTCCGAAAAACAGACGACCGTCAGAATGTTCAAAGTAAGATAGTCTCATTAAAATTGAGGAGGAAAAACTTATTTATTTGTTGATTGGACCTCTTCACATTCAGGAAGAGAGAGTAAGGGATTTTTGTATTTAGCCCGACAAATAGCTGATTGGTTAAGAAAAATTGGACAGGGCTTTCTTTAGAATAGCAGAGGTGGACAAAAAGAGAATTATTTTATAGGGAAAGGGACGTAAAAAGAAGCAAACACTTTTTTTTTTACATTAAAAAAAAAACGAATTAAAGTCGTTAAACATGCAGAACGATTGAACACATAGGAAAGAGATTTTTTTTTTTAATTTATTTGCTTCCCCACTGAGCAAATTAGGCACAGGGCCGTTTTTTAATGTGGAGATGGATGGAAGGGGAAAGCAAAGGGGGTACCAGCTCCCGAGAGGTGGGAAATGGGAGCCGGATTAACACATAGGAAAGAGATGCGCTGCTTCTTTATCTAGTTAAGAATTTTATGTTCTTTTTTTCTGTTGAATTATTTTATTATTTCTAACGTTAGAAATTTTCCTTTGTTTATGGCTAACGCCATACAATTCTTTATCGAAACTCTACTCCAATATCTTGAGTGGAGATTCTATCCACTCGAATCAAACTCATGTTTAGTTTAAGCAAATAATTTCAGCTTAAAGAATAAAGAGGATATAACACGTAGCGAATCGTTATTTCACAAACAAATTCGCTATATACTTTCAAAGGGAAATAACTAAATTGAAATTATTTCAAGTTTTAAAATAGATGCTAGATCTAAGAGAACACCATTTCACTTACACAAACGGATGGCGGAATGTTCACTGCGTGCTTCGTCCCAAAGTAATGTGAATTCTAAGGGGACTTATTTTTGTCTTCTCGCATAAGGGTACAGGTGCGTTGCAATTTCGTTTATAAATATAGTACACGGGGGAAAAATCAAATCAATTTAATGAGAAACATCTATTCTCCTAACTCTATCGCGAGATGTAAAACTACGCATGAAATACGCGTGCTGAGATGATTCGCGCCAATGGATAACTACCTTACCAAGAGATCGACGCAAACTGAAGTAAATTAAAAGATATAATGGGGAAACAGATTCATCTTTTATTAATCTATCTATATATCTATAAAAGTGAACGTGTCTGTGTGTCTGTCTGTCTGTCTGTCTGTCTGTCTGTCTGTCTGTGTACATTTTCCTTCGCAATAACTCTGTCAATTTTCAGTCTACAGACTCGAAATTTGATATACAGGGTATTGAGATTTAGGAAAATCAATGTGATCGGTTTTCGACCAGAAATTTGGCTGTTAAGGGGTCAAAATTCAACGATTTGACCTTTGAGAACTCTACCAAACTCCTCCCACAATTTTGTGTCTAAACACTTGAAATTTTAGATACAGGTTCCTTGGACATGGATCTAACTTAATAACTCGATTTGAACCCAAAACAATAAATGTTAAGGAGTCATAATAGGGGTCAAAGTTTAAAAAATTGACCTTTTTTTTGTTTTTTTTTTTGTTTTGTTTTTTTGCTCAGCATACCTTCAAACACCCGGGGAATGCCGGGCTGAAATGCTAGTATATCTATAAAAGTGAATGTGTCTGTGTGTGTGTGTATCTGTGTATATTTCCCTACACAATAACTCTGTCAATTTTCAGTCTACAGACTCGAAATTTGATATACAGGGTACTGAGATTTGGGAAAATCTTTGTGATCCGTTTTCAGACAGAAATTTGCCGATTAAGGGGTCAAAGTTCAACGATTTGACCTTTGAGAACTCCACCGAACTCCTCCGCCAATTTTGGGTCTAAACACTTGAAATTTTAGATATAGATTCCTTGGACATGGATCTAACTTAATAACTTGATTTGAGCTTCAAGCAATGAATATTAAGGTGTCATAATAGGGGTCAAAGTTTAATAAAAATTGACCGCTTTTTTTTCTTTTTTTTTTTTTTGCTCAACATACACCTCAAAACACCCGGGCAACGCTGGGCTGAAATGCTAGTACAATATATATATCTTTATTTTATTTTAAATTTGCATTGTTTTTACTTGCGTCAGTATGGTCAGATGAAGTTCATATTGTATGATATGATATTTCGGGAAAAATGTCCTTCTTCAGATATGTTTCACTTTAATGCTATGGGAACTATTGTAAACGAGAGAAAAATTCAATTAAATTTAGTTGAAAAGTAAATTTGATATTTCAGATATTTTTTCTGATATTTAATGTGCTTATGTTATATACAAAAAATATGAACAAGGCAAAAACAAAATTTTATAACGTTAACGACGAAGGGTCAAATGTTGAGAAAAAGGACTTGAAAGAGATACCACTTTATGTGATGTCGTTAACAGACACGTGAAATAGTCAGGTGAGCCTTTCCAGTTTGATTATTAATTATTCCATGGCTGAGGATATGGGATGCGGAGAGGTCGACCAAGTTGTCGAGAGAGGATTGGTTATAAATGCTGCTGGCTGCATACAAATGCATACACAGATTCAATCTTGCATATTGTGTGCACACACGGGTGTTTGATTAGAAGAAATAATTGATTATGTTGTTCATGGATGAAAAAGTTTTCCACCTCTTTTTATTATTTTTTTTTTTTCCATTTTGTTTTTTTTAAATTTTATTTTTGTTTAGGATTAAAGAGGAAATGACTGAGAAATGTAAGAAGAAATGATTAAGAGAGATGGAAAATGTACTGAGAATAAGAAGGAAGGGATAGGGCTAAGAGAATGGTAGGAGGAGAAGAAATAAAATAGTAGGATAGAAGAGGTAAAGTGCAGGAGAGAGAAGAAGTAAAGTAATATGAGAGAAGAGGTAGGGTGCAGGAAGAAGAGGGGGAGGATAGTAGAAAGAAAGAGATGGTGTGCAGGATGAGAATAAATATAGTGAGAGAGAAGAGGTGGAGTGCAGGAGGAGGTAAAGAAACATAATAGTAGGAGGAAAGGGGTGAGGGTGCAGGAATAAGAGAAGAAATAGAGTAATAATTGAAAAAGGTAGGATGTAAGGGAAGAAACAGGATAGTGGGAGAGAAAAGGTGGAATGCAGGAGGAGAAGGAATAAAATAGAAGTAGGTAGAGGGAAGAGGTGGAATGCAGAAGTAGAAGAAGTAGAGTGGTGGGAGAGAATCGGTGGGGTGCAGGAGGAGAAGAAATAGAGTAGAAGTAGGAGGGAAGAAGTAGGTTCAGGAGGAGATGAAATAAAATAGTAGTAGGAGGGGAAGAGGAGCAATGGGAGAAGGAGAAGGAATATAAGAATAAATAGTTGAGAGGGGGAATTTGATGAAGGAAGAGAAAGTTAGCAGAATCAGGGAGGAGGGAAAGTTGGGAATGAAAGGAAGAGCAAGAATTAAAAAAAGAGAGAGAAAATTTGGGAGCGCAGGAAAAAAATGAAGGAAACAAATTTAAATCAGGGAAAGGGAAAGAATGAAAGAAAAAAAAGAAGAAAAAAAGAGAGTAGAAATGAATGAAATTAAAGGAAAAAAAAACAACATAAGAAAAAGAAAGAAAGGTAAATAAAAGGAAAAGAGAGAAAGAAATGAAAAGAAAAAAGAAATGAAAAAATAAGAGAGAAAAAGTGAATGTATAGAAGAGAAAGAGAAATGTAAAGAAAAGAGAGAAATAAAAATTAAATAAAAATTAATATGAATGAAGTATTTAAAAAAAAAAGACAAAGGATATAAAAAAAAAGACAATTCTAAGAAGATAATAAATAATTGTCCAATTGTGATGCTCAAATACTCTTGACCTTTTCTTAAAATTCAACAAAATAGGGAATCAGAGATTTCAACAAGACAGTTCTTTACAACACAAAGAATTTATCAATATTGTTTTTAAAGAAATAAATCTAAAAATGGCATTGATCTGGTCCTTATAGTCTCGAAGAAATGGTAGAAGTAGTAGTTGTTAAACAACAACTAGAAAAACAGAAAAAGATACAAAAATTGTTTAAAAAATGTAAATTCTTGCAAATAAGAATCGGAGAAAAAGGTTATCTTTATGAAATAAAAAAATATTTTAAAAAAAGACACTAACAGATTAACATGAACGTAAAATAGACTGAAATATTAAAATTCATGCAGGCAGATTTAATAAAATGTGATCCACTGGGTCATCCATTGGGTTCGGGTGAGATTGCTTGAATCATGAAAAAGGAGAGGATGTGGATATGACTTATAACAATAACTGGAGACACTCTGGAAGGCTACAAAAATAACCGTGAATAAACCTGTTGGTATTCTCCGGTAAAGACACCTAGGTGATTGGCATAACTTCCCCTCTTTTGAAGACGGAGCAATGCTTGGGAAGATCACTTCCTAGAAGCAAACCAAGTCCTATCTCATTTCAACAAAGAAAAGTCAGTCAAGGGACAATTCAGTTTCTGCTCCTCCCTCTTTTTTCTCTCTGCTCCTCTTTCCCTTTCTTTTCCTGCTCCTCTCTCTCTCTCTCTCTCCTGTCTTTCTCCCTCTGCTCCTCTTTCTCTTTCTCTCACTGCTTTTCTCTCTCCTTCCTTTCTTTTCTCTCCATGTTCCTCTCTCTTTTTCTTTCTCTATTTCTTTCCTTTCTTCCACTCTCTCTCTCTCCCTACCTTTCTCTTTCTTTATCTCTCTGCTCTTCTCCTTTTTTCTCCCTACTCATCTCCCTCTCTTCTCGCTTTTTCTCCCTGCTCTTCTCTCTCCTCCCGTGTCTCTCTCTCTCTTTCTTTCTCTCTCTATTTCTCTCCCTGCTCTTCTCCCTTTTTCTCCCTACTCATCTCTCTTTTTCTCTTCCTACTCATTTATTTCTCTCCATGCTCCTCTCTCTTTTTCTCTCCCAACTCTTCTCCCTATCTATCTTTCTCACTCAGCTCTTCTCTCACTCACCAAGTTAAATAGTCATTCTAAATTTTTCTCGTTGCTTCTCACTATCAATACAGAAGAGAAAGGAGAATTAAACAAAAACAACTATGGATAGAAATTGATTTTTTTAGAAATTGAATGGAGACCCCACGATATCACTGTAGCCTTTATGTTAAAACTGTAAAAATCAATTTTCTATCATTTCTTATATATTATAAAGTTGTGATTTAAAAAATAAAACAAATATGTCCATATGACTTGGGTGTATCAAACCAGAAACGAAAAGTTATGAAGAAAAATATATATAACTTGAGTTCCTTCAGCTATAATCGAACCAAAACTTATGAAGAATTCTTGATAAAATCATTTATAAAAAAAATAGATGACTTGAGAGCCATCTGCTATAATCGAAACCGAAACCAAAACTTATGAAGAATTCTTGATAAAATCATTTATAAAAAAAAATAGATGACTTGAGAGCCATCAGCTATACTCGAAACCAAAACCAAAACTTATGAAGAATTCTTGATAAAATCATTTATAAAAAAAAAATAGATGACTTGAGAGCCATCAGCTATAATCGAAACCGAAACCAAAACTTATGAAGAATTCTTGATAAAATCATTTATAAAAAAAAAATAGATGACTTGAGAGCCATCAGCTATAATCGAAACCGAAACCAAAACGCGTGAAACTTAAATGGATCAATTACAGTGGGGGATAAAAGTGACGCTCTCAGCTGTGTTAGCGCTTATATTTAACTTCTCTTGTCATTTATTTATTTAAAACTAGCCTGAGTGCCCGGCGATGCCCGGATGTTTGGAGGTGTATGTTGAGCAAAAAAAATAGTTGTAGTAGGCAGGCAGGCAGGCAAGCAAGCTCGAACCTGTGACTTAAAGACGGAAAAGAAAGTGGAGTTATGTGTAAGGATGTTGGTTGAGCAAAAAAAAAAATGGAAAATTGCGAGCGCAAAAAAAAAAAATAGGAGTAGTAAGCAGGCTCGAACTCATAACGCACCAGAGAAAAAAGAGGTGAAAAAAAAAACTGTCTTAGCGATGTGCCTACCGTGGTTGTGACGTCATAGGCGGTCGAAGTAACACCTTTTATGTAACGTCGTGGGCGCGAGGGTTGAATGCCTTGCAAAAAATGTCAGTGAAAAAACCGACCCTCCCTGTAGAAAAGTGCCCAGTTGAGAGTGAAGGAATTAATGTTTTGGGCTAATTTTTCAATATTTGTCGTCCGATGAGTCAATCTTCAAAATGATACCAATCTCGTGAAAATCCGTGGCCTCTGTCGAAAGTTTTTTTGAGACATACAAACAAACATACATACATTAATACATACATTTAAACAGACAGGTGGGATTTATATTATAGAAGGAACACCATGACACACAAAGGTAGCAACTAGTCTAATAAAAAAGAATCTTCATAAATACTTAGAAGCGATCCCTGGAAGACCAAGCTGTAACGAAATACAGATAGCAGCCACAAAGGGAACAGCATCTAGTCTTAAAAGAGCCCTCGGATATAAATTTAAATCATAACAGAATCAAGTGTTAGCTCCACGAGGGAGCCCCTTGATCTCTTAAAACTTACTGAAGTAAAATAAATAAATTAAAAAAAATAGGAAGGTATGTACTAGGCTTTTAATATACAGATTGACAACATTCACAGGACTTCTTAAATTCCGCTTGTTCACTTTGCTGCCAAAACACTCAACTGTCTCTTCTCCAGAATTCGTTCTTCTTAACGCAGATGGAAGGTTAACAATGTGGACTGACAACCTGGGTGTTAAGTTCGAATTTAGTTCTTTCCACAAAAAATTATTTTCCCTTAGGATGTTGGCAACCTTCACGTGGTTCTTCCCATAATTACCCAATGTCTTTCTTAAAAGAATTCTGACTAGAAAAATGCCAGAGAAACCAATGTCAACAATGGAATCTTTGGATTCATACGATGATGACGATGATGATGATGGGTAAAGCTTTTTTGAAACAGCACCCCACTAATCTTATCCACGAATCGACACTTTCCAGATCGTTAAGCATTTTTAGAGCAGGCAGAGACTATCTAAGCACTCATAAAAAACATGTTGACACACATCTTTCCCGTCCATATCAGCTAGAAAATTTATTGGTTATCGTTATGTAATCTAATAGTAAGAAAAAAGAAATTGACAGCATTCGCACGACTTCTAAAATTCGGTTTGTTCCCATTGCTGCCATAAACTCGACTCCATGTCCTCTCCAATTCAGTCTTTTTATGTTAAGTGTTGAGACATTATGTTGAACAAAGATGGCGGTAGTAAATCAAATCGACGAAGAATCAATGCAGCCACAATCTCGAGTGTTGAGTAATTCTTAATAACAAAGATGGCGGTGAAGAATCAATGCAGTCACAATTCAATCGTTTCAAGATGGAGGCTGACAACGAACTGACTTGAACCCAAAATTCGATATTTTTATAAGGTTAGAGGCTTCTGGTTGGTTGATTGTCCTAATACGTAGTTATAAATAAGATCACAAAATCATTGGGTGTCATACCCTCATTAAGCAAAAACATTTTAACATTTTATAACCTCTTTTTCCCCACATATGCAAATGAAGGCTTTTCAAACCACACTTGTATTGGACAACTTGGAAAAATTGACCTCAAAACTAACCTATCTTCATCAATGTACGTAATTTTGAGAATATAGCATCTTTTTTCCGTGTCAAGTATGTACATCATAAAGATTTTTCAGTGCTTTTGCATTTATTTCCACATAGTTATTTATGTGTTCCCAGCAGATGACGGAAATAACTGGAAACGGCCAGGCAAGCATTATTACAAAAAACACAAATTGTTACAACCACCCCCTCCACATATTAAGAATGGCGACATTGGAAAATAATGTATAAATATCCAGAAAACTATTTGTCAACAGTTTCGTTTTTTTTTAGTAAGTGCAATTATAAATAAGAATCAAAATTACTTGATCAAGTTATGTGATTTTTGGAATATGTCATCTTTGTTCTGTGTCGAGTAAAAACATCATAAAAATCTTTATATATATATATATATATATATATATATATATATATATATATATATATTTTAAATAACTGTAATTCTAAATCCCTCATTTTCTCAAGTTCATTTATCACAGACGATTACGCTTCTGACAGTTCCCGATGATTGTGTCATGAATGCCCATGACCCACTCGGGAATGCTGATCATGCTGTGATAATGGTAGAAATTGCCCTAAATTTTCGACCCAAAACTGAAGAGCCATTGCTCAAAACAACGAGGAATTATAAAAAGGCTGACTGGGAAGCCATCAGTGATCTCATCAGAGATACCCCATGGGGAAATATCTTTTCTCTTCCCACTAAACAATGCACAAATGAAACTACTGAATGGTTCAAAACGGCAATTGAAGCACATGTTCCCAGGCAGGTATTCTATAGCAAACCCCACTCTCCCCAATGGTTTACTTCTACTTGTGAAGCTGCCATTGCTCAAAGGCAGCATGTGTACTGCAGATTTAACTGACACAAGTCCAGTTCAAACGGACAGAAGTTTATAAAAGCTAAAAGTAATTGTAAGAGAGAAATAGCGACAGCTAAGAGAATATACTGAAACCACCAGAAAATGCATCGAAACGCAGAAATTAGGAACCCATGGTTTTTGGAAAATCTACAACAGTGTAGTAAATAATGGGCAATCAATAATTCCCCCACTATCAAACAATCATGAGGTTGTTTTCACAGCTAACATGCTTGCTAGTTAGTTTGCCTCAAATACGACATTGGACTCAGCAAACCACTCCCTCCCTGACTTTCTGGACAGACACCACACTAGATGATCTGAAAATCACACCTTCTTAGGTACATGGTATCATAAAAACCTAGACACCTTGAAAGTATGTGGACTTGGCTGTGCTATTAAAAAAATGCACCGTCAAGGTTGCTCTAGTTCTCTCCAAATTTTACAACAAATGCCTTAACGAATCTTATTTTCCTGACTTCTGGAAAACCACTTCTGTGGTACCAGTTTTCAAGAATTCTGGTGAAAGAACTGACCCATTAAGTTATCGCCTTATTAGTATCCTCCCGCTTTTTGCCAAAATATTTCAGTCCTTAATTAATCAAGCTCTAGTCCATCACCTCACAGCTGCTAAACTTCTGACCAATGAACAATATGGATTTAGACAAGCCTGTTCCATGGCATATATCCTAATTGTAATCTCTTAATATATATACCATTCACTGGACAAAGTAGGGGAGGGTAGAGCACTAGCTCTAGGTATATCTAAGGCTTTTGACAGGGTGTGGCACGATAGTCTTCTCAGATCATATGGTTTCACTGGAAGAATACTTAACATAATTCAATCCTTCTTTGATAAGAGAAAAATCCAGGTTGTCCTCGACTGTCGTACATCTAAACAATATGATATAAATGCAGAAGTACCTCAGGGGTCTATCCTTGGACCTTTATTATTCTTAATATTCATAAATGACCTCCGTGATAAAATTTGCTGATGATACCATGCTCTATAACAAGCACAAGAGGAAAACAAATGAACACATATCTAAGGAAATGGAGAAACACTAGAGGATGACCGCCAATCTGTAGTGCAATGAGGACAAAAATCGATGGTCACATTTAATGCTGCCAAGACTAAGCTTGTTTCCTTCAATAATTATAAGAAACCTTCTCTACCACCAATAGCAATGGCCAAGAACACATTACCCGAAAGTACTTCCTTTAAACTTCTTGGCCTAACGTTCACAGGAAACGTAAGTTGGAACAGATACATTGAGAGTATTGCCAAGGCCACTGCGAAGAAGATGGGCTCTCTCTACCGTGCTAGAAAGCTACTTACGCCTGAAAGTATCCTGTACCTCTATAAGGCCACCATTCACCCATTCGCCCATGTATGGAGTATTGTTGTCACTTTTGGGCTGCAGTATCTGCTACTAGGCTCTCACTCCTGGACAGGGTTCACAAAACCTGATAGATCTTGAACTGACATCTAAGCTTCAGCCTCTGTCCTATTGACGAAATGTTGCATCCCTCTGCTTGTCTTACAAGTATTTTAATGGTGAATGCTCTGATGAACTACAAGCACTTGCATTCTCTCGACGTAAATACTCAACTAAATCCCACCTCTTCACAGTAGAGATCCCTAGATATAAGAAAACCTTCTACTCTAACAGTTTCTTCCCCAGAACTGCTAGACTTTGGAACTCCCTTCCGGGATTCTGCTTTGCCAACTGTACTGACATGCAGAAGTTCAAGTGTAATGTGAATAGACATCTTGCTACTCATCTCCCTTCATAATACCCCTGCAACTTATGTTCCTGATAGTAGCACCCTACTTTAAAATTGCACTGTGCCTTGTTTGGGGTGAAAATTGAATTACCCCCCCCCCTCCATGTTTTCCTTGACGTTCCTCTGTGAAGTCTACTTACAACCATAATAGTTTTACATCTACTAACCCAAAAACTCTCACGCTATCTTTTAAGATGGCCAGACCATTGAAGTCTTTTGTTCCCTACACATCGTCCTATACTGATTTAATCTTCTCTCAGGTCATCAAAGCTAAGTTTGTATTTAAGACATACACTGCACAACCATTGTGTCATTCTTATATCATTTCTATCCAAACAACGCATGTCCTCAACTGTCACTGACCAGATTTACTTCCCATTTATCATCACAATGTGTAAATAAGAAGTTTTCATTTGATCGGGTGTTTGAATAAAGCGTTCACGTTCAGTTTCAATATTTTGTAAGGGTTTGAATCCCACACTAGACAATTGTTTTTGTTTATTATAGTGTTCCAGTTATTTCCTAGTCGATATTTATCACCATCATAAACACTTGTTTATTTCTTTTTTTAAAAATTATTTTGTAATTCAAAGTGACAAAGAAATTAAGTAAATTAAAGTGAAAGAAATTAAACAATACTTTCTTTCATTTGAACTGATATACAGAAGAGAAAGGCTTGACAGATATTTTAACTAGTTATGTTTCATTGCAATTGAATTTAAGCTGAGTTTATAAGTACAGGAAACCTCCGGGTTAGGACATCCAACTTACCCATAGCTATGTCGAACATGCAAAATCTGTAAAACCTGAGAGAGAGAGAGAGAGAGAGAGAGAGAGAGAGAGAGGTAGAGAGAGAGAGAGAGAGACCATATGATGACATTCAAAATGCCTTTAGTATGTATTATGTCAACGTAAGTTAATTGTAGAAAACCTCCAAGTTATGACACATCTCTCTTACAAGAACTTCACGTTTTGTTCTTAAAACTCTAAACTGCAGGGCTGCTTTCCAGCTAAGTACAACATGGTCGTTTCAAGTCCAATGTAAGCAAGTTCTTGTTGAGTCATTCTCTTAAATAATCAAGTTTTACCCAATTTCCATCACCATTGATCATTACGATGTTGTCTCACCGAACGCCTTAGACTCATTAATCCTCGAGTGGCCTTCAAGCTTTGATAAATTGTGACTCCTATGTAAAAAAAACATAAACCTATAGTTATGTTGAGCATAGGAAATCTGTAAAATATGAAAAACCTGAAAGAGAGACCATATGATGACATTCAGTATGCTTTTATACATACATACACACTGCGTGTCAAATTATTAATGAGATAACATTTTTTTACCAGTTTCAGAAACTTACCAGTAGTTTCGTATCAAAAGCTTCGAAAACGTTGGCAATGTTGAGCTGTGCGTACTATGAAATTTTTGTACTGTTCCGTGCAATGTAAACAACTTGCCATCGTAATTGCTGAATCCAAGGTGTGTCAAATTATTAACAAGGCAGTTTGTTTTGTCAATAAAATGGGTCGTAAAGGTGGTTTGAGTAGTTTGGAAAAGAGTACTATTACAGAACAGCTAGTAAAAGGTAAAACTACCCTCGAAATATCGAAAATGATAGGAAGGTACCATCAAACTGTGAAGAACTTAGTCAAGGACTCTGCAAAGGTATGTAAGAGAGCTGATAAAAGTAAATCTAGAGTTGTTTCACGCCATTTTCTACTCCAAATTAAACGTGAAGTTGTTAAGAACTCTGGGCAGACAAATCGAGAAGTCTTTGACCAAGCCGGATTGAAGAATATCTCAAAAAGTACTCGATGTCGCCTTCTGAAAGAAGTGACAAAGTATGTGAAACCTGTGACAAAGCCTCCATTAAAGCAACATCACATACAAAACCGATTGAAATGGGTGGAGGACAACATGAAAACGAATTTTTCCAAAGTTTTGTTCACGGATGAAGTGCGTGTCACTCTTGATGGCCCAGATGGATGGAGCAAAGAATGAGTCCTAGATGGACGATATCGTCATCAGCGTTTAAGGCGCCAACAAAGTGTTGGTGGGATAATGATTTAGGCAAAGATTATTGGAGGTACTTTAGTTGGCCCATGGAGAGACCCAGAAGGCATAAAAATGACGTCAAATGCTTACATAGCTTTTCTGAAGGAACATTTTGAACCATGGTTGATGAAGCAAAGGTTGATGTTCAGAAGAACCATTATTTTTATGCAGGATAATGCTCCCTCACATGCAACAAACAAAAGCAAAGAGTATTTGCAACAACTGGGGTTCTCTGGAGCTACAGAAGATGGAGTGGCCTGCAAATTCACCAGATTTGAACCCAATTGAGAACCTTTGGAGTATCATAAAGCGATGCCTCTCTGCAAGTGGACGCCAGTTTAAGAGCAAAGATGAGTTGTGGGATGCTCTCCAAGAGGTATTATGAGGAATAACTGTTGACAAAATCACAAATTTGCCTAATTCTGTGGATCAATTCTTTTACAAGTCATTCATAAAAAAGGATTGCATATCTCCTACAAATTATGTCAACGTAGAAATTGCTATGTAGTTATTGTGTTTCAAGCATTTTCCTAGTTCATTTAATGTTTGAAAATTATTTCAATAAATAAGTTATTGCTATATTGTGTTTTTTTCTCAACCTCGTTAATAATTTGACAGGCTGAAATCAACAAATATTCCTCTTCTGCCACAGTTTCGCTAATACTGCTTTAAATACTTTTGTTTTTTGACTGGAGTAGCTGAATAGTATTGTAAGCACTTTCTTAAAGTTTCATGGATTTTTATTCTCTCTTCCTTAAATATTCCTTAAATATTTAAAAAAAAGTAAACTTGTTAATTATTTGATACGCAGTGTACATATATATTTGTTATATTATGAATAAGTGTATGGTGGCGGGAAAGAACCAGACAAGCAATATAAGTTTCATTTTAAGTGATTGATTGCTCAATCGTTTATTTTAAAAACAAACTTAAGACAAGCAAAATAAAATGTTCTTCTTCTCCTTTCGGGCAAGCTGTCAAGTCTCCTGGCATATATAGTAGAAGCATCTGGTAGTAACGTCTTCGACGGATTTGTTGATCCTTATGCTGGGGATTTGATCAGTGGTCTAGCGTGGAAGTCAGTATTAGCCAGTGGTAGACCAGTGAAGTTGTAGACCGTGGCCAAATTGGGCAGCGCTAAAGTTGATTGCTCTCCATTGGTTTTGAAGTTGGATTCTCAACTGACAGGGATTCATGTGGTGTGCGCCAGGCTCAATCGAACAATCTGCTGATCAGCTTGGCTCCTCTCTATTTAAATGTAAATTTAACAGGTGCCCGGCTCTCACAACAAGTCTTTTCTGATTGGCTATCAAAATCCAATTTTGACCAATCAAACTGTTGGAAATTAACCAATCAGAGTTGAGTATTTTGGTATTTTGTAAAGATTTGTAAATATTGTTGCTTTTAGCTGCTGCTGCTATTATTTTTCCTGGTTGGGGCTGTCCCTTCTAATTCCATAATGTATTTGCTGCCCCTGCTAATTTGTCGTTTTCTTTGCGAGAAAGCTTCACAAATCAAAATGAGATCTTGCACACTCAACTTCGTAACACACACACACACACATATATATATAGACACTGTCCTCGAGTGTCTTAGGTCTCTCTGTACAGGGGTTTGACAGCTTGTTCTGATAAACTCCTGTACAGAAAGATCTTAGACACTCGAGGATAGTGTTCATCAAAAATGACAAAGAAGAAATTATGCTCTTTCAGGGTTCGAATCTCAGACTAGAGAATTGTTTTTGTTTTTTCTATAGCATTCCAGTCATTTTCCTAGCTGATATCGATCATCATCATCATCAACCTGAATAATGTACTTGGTTTTTTTTTTA